>NC_079321.1:58834773-59461523 GCF_029931775.1 Euleptes europaea
GGGAGCGCAGCAGGCTCCCCAGCCACCTGCAGGCCCCCGGGCACCCCCATTGCTGCTCCCAGCTGCCCGGTCAGCCAGCTCAGTCCCGCCCGGGCCACAAATCAGACCCCAGGTGAGTCGGGGGGGGGGGCGTACTATTGGAAATCCGACACCAAACAAGTCATTTGAATATAATTTCTCAGCAGAGATAACAGGAGACTTAGAACAAATTCATTTAATATTCTTGAAACAAAAGGTAATTGTTAAATCAAAGACATAAAAAAGTGATCAGAGAAAGGTTACCCTGAACTTTTTGTATATATTTATTCTAGCATTATGGTAAGTTGCTCAGCTAAGCAATCTTATAATTGTTTTGAGAGACTTAAGCTATGAACCCCTTCACCACACTCAGTTTCTAACAATTTCTTCAACAAAAAGTTCTTGTTTAAGAAACTGAAAAAAGAGAAAGTTGTTCAGTTTGCATCCTAAGCCTGCTTTGTACATAAACAAATTACCTTGATTTTAGAAAAGAAACAGAAAATGGGTATCATTCCCAGTTGCTTTAAAGCATGTAAAGCAGAAGCCAGTGGCAAGATTAAAAGCTGAAAGAGGCCTCCCTCTGAGTTGCAAATGATCTACTTAGGCAGGACAATTAAACGAACCGTCGAAAATGATAGAATCAGAGGCCTATGGAAGGAGCACAATGCTGTAAACAGTGGGCAGATAGTAAAATTATCTCAGAAAAATAGGCTCTGATGTCATAAGATTTTACAAAATATCACTTAATGTACTGCTAGAGAGCCAGGCAGCAGGGAGTCCTAGTTGCTTTCTAAAGCTGGATGTAGTCCAGCATCACGAGAGACTTTTTGGATCACAGCATGTGCTGCCTTAGTGGAAGTTTAAGGGTTTTGTCCATAGGGCAAGCGGTAGTTGAGTTATCTATAAACTCATTTCTTGCAGTGCTTTGGGGAGACAAAAATCCTTTTGACTTTATTGAATGATCGTTTTCTGTCTAATCCCCTGCCAGCCCATTGTTAGCATTACCAGTGGCTAGAGAAATGACCTCCGAGTTGACCTGATCTCCCTCTTTGGAACAAAGTCACAATTTTGAGAGACAAGATGTAATGATGTTTCTAATGCAGGTTTGAAAGAATGGAGCCTTCGTGTCAGTGCTTTCCTGTGCAGAAAAAAAAAGAACAGTGTGATTATAGCTGAACTGAGATGGCGAACAATTAAGGCAGACAGGCTTCTTTATTTTGTAAAATGCATTCAGTGGAAGATAGGGGTATACGTTTATAAGGTGACAGTTGAAAGGCACACTTTCCAGTAATACATTTGTGGATGAATTTGTGAAATGGAATTTTCAAAAAAAAAATGTGCTAGAATCAAAACACAACACTCATCATAAAAGGGCTAGAGTTTTACCATCATGTAGGGCTGTTACTTGATTGCATTTGGTGGCTGCATTGCCGGACTGAGTGACAAGAGTTCATCATAAAATCAGTGCCTTTGGCCAACATGCCTTCAGGAAATCTGTACAATTTATTTTCTGGGGACTACAATAATCATGGATCATGTCAGGGATCGGTTCTTGTAGGTTATCTGGGCTGTGTGACCGTGGTCTTGGTATTTTCTTTCCTGATGCTTCTCCAGCTGCTGTAGCAGGCATCTTCAGAGGAGTAACACTGAAAGACACTGAAGTCCTTCAGTGTTACTCCTCTGAAGATGCCTGCCACAGCTGCTGGCGAAACGTCAGGAAAGAAAATACCAAGACCACGGTCACACAGCCCGGATAACCTACAAGAACTTTCATTTTGTTTCGAAACACTTCAGTAACTGTAATTCTAGGTATGTTGTATATGTAATTTGTTTTTTATGGAATCTCTTGTACGTTAGCATGAGCTGCAGACCAGTCAAAACTAGAATATTAGAACACAAGTCCCGCATAAGAAATAGAATGTTAGAAGCCCCTTTGGTCAGCCATTTTAGTAAACTTTCTGATATGGTGCCCCGTTATGTTCTTGTTGAGAAATTGGTGAGATATTGACTAAATGCCATTACTGTTAGGTGGATAAAGGCCCATTTTGGTAGATTGTACCCAAAGGGTGATAGTTTGTAGTTCCTCATCAACCTGGAGCAAGGTGACAAGTGGAGAACCTCAGGGTTCTGCTTTGGGACCAATGCAATTTAACATCTTTATAAAATACTTAGATAAAGGAGTTCAGAATGTGCCCATCAAGTTTACAGATGATACTAAACTGGGTGGGGTACTTAATACATTGGAGAATAGAAATAGGATACTTGATGGACTTGGATAGGATGGTTGATTGGGCCAAGGGAAATAAAGTTGGATAGGGACTAGTGTAAAATGTTGCATTTGGGTAATAAAAATCAGTTATATAAATATTGGATGGGTGAAACCTGGCTAGGTAATACCTCCTGTGAAAATGATTTGGGGTCTAGTGGACCGTAAACTTAATATGAGCCAGTAGGGGGATGCAGCGTTTTAAAAGGACAATGTGATTTTAGGCTGCATCAGCAAAAGTGTAGTGTCAAGGTCACATGAGGTATTGGTGCCACTGCACATTTGCCTTGGTTAGACCTCATCTGGAGTATTGTATTCAGTTTTGGACACTACAGTTAGGAAGGATGTTGATAAGCTGGAATTACTCCAGCATAGATTAAGGTGGTAACCATGTCCTATGAAGAGAGGTTGAAGGAGTTGGGAATCTCTACTCCAGAGAAGAGATGCTTGTGAGGTCATATGATTGCAACCTTCCAATACCCAGGTGGTTAGGCAGGGGGTTGGACTAGATGACCCAGGTGGTCCCTTCCATTTCTGAGATCAAATATTTAAAATATCTACATAATGTACTTCTACACAGATTCTATAGCACTGTGGGTAAACTGGTTGTGTGGGTCTATCCATGTTATAACAAATATCACACTAGACACTCTTCAACGTTTCAGTGACAGTCAGCCCATTCTTGAGAACTGCAGCAGCCGGGGACGGCATGGCCGCATTGCCGCTACGATGCCTACAATGAGGTTTCGTGGCCGGCACAGGAGAAAAAGGGGGGTTTATTCATAAAAACCCCAAAATGGGAGGGGAGCCCCATAAGGCTGCATCACTAAAAAGGTGGCACAGCACTGCTGTTGCTTTAGGGAGCATTCCCAGGCTGAAAGGGGTTAGGAGGCTGCCTAATGGCAGCCCCACACACTGGAACTCCCCAGGAATGCCTACCAGAACGCCGGCACGAGGACATGCGCTGGGAGGATGCCAGTGGGAGGCCGTGCTGGTGTCTGAGGGCCATGCTGCCACCACAGTCCAAGGGGGGTGGCGTCAGTGCCCCAAGGCCAGTGCCCATGTCCGTTTGCACGGTACATGTGGCACAGACGCTGGCGTAGGGGTCACACTGTCTCCTATGCTCATCCAGCCCCCAGCCTCCGGAATGGGCTGAAACAGGTATTATTACCGCTGACTATCATGGCAATCCAAAGCACAGTGATACGCATCTAAACCAATAGGGTCTGGCTAGGATTACCCTATAAGTCACTTTCTCCAATACAGGAGAAAGTCTAATATTTTGGCTTGAACTTCAGTCCCCTTATCATTTCCTTTATAGTAAGTGGTTTGAATATTAACTTCACCTTCTTTTAAAAAGAAAAAGAATGAGGACATAAATCAAGCAAACACCCTTTATAGCCACATTTTGTTTGGCAAGCCACATGTTAAATGCTTGTTGTAAATCCCTACTAAAAGCCTATCTGCATGCTTCCCAGAGATCCACCAACACATCACTTGCATATACTCTTGTGACATAAATTATAGGAAAATAAAATTCAAAGGCAGAAAGATCAGAGTGTCTCAACACCATGCAAAACTAGAATAAAGCCATACAATTCCTGAAACTAAGCTTAGTTTATGAAGAGATATGCTCAAGGCAAGAGATACCCCACTCCTCCACATGAGTGAGAACTGAGGAGCGGCACCTGGAGTGGAACGGCATCATGGGAGCTGGGAAACGCCCACGCGAAGTGGAGGAAATATCGCCGCCACCTGCAAGTAAGCAGTCTAAAATAATTGACTACTTTGCTTCCAGCTTAGTTTAAAAAAAAAATCCACAAGAAGGCATAGGATAAGATGGAGCGAACAGGAAAAATAAAGAACCTTTTGGATCCTATGAGCAACAGAAACAAATTGTTGACTTTTTTTCCAACCATCAAACTTTAATGATTTTAAACAAATGTATTCAATCAATATCTTGCAGGGTTCAAGATGAGGCAGCCAATAGTAATGGCAGCTGTTGAATAGTAAATGCTCTGTCCATTGTAGAATGGAGACCGTCTTTGTTCCAAAGCCTGCCAAGCATTCTGCCTGTGCCAATGCTGTATCTGCCAACATTGACGGTGGCAATGTACAGTGCTCAACAGCCCTCAGAATTTCTCATTGGGTGGTCTAGCAGCAGCAAATCGGGTGCGGGGCAGGGCATGTCGGAGCACCAAGTCAATGGTTTGTTTACAGTACTGGCAAAATACATCTGTGCTCCTATTATTGATAATATAGTATATTGCTGGATTTCTTTATTAATAGTTCCTAAAATTAAAATCCAAATCACTTGAAGCCCATATAGTATGACAACATGGGCCATAAGTATGGAGGGACACAACAGAGCAAAATAATATGTTTGGGGTATTTGGACAAAATGTTCCATGTCTTGCTCAGTATACAATATACAATTCGTTATACAGCATCTTTTTAGATCACTTGTTCTCCTTTCTTGCAGCAAAACATAAGAGATTGCACAGGTTATAGGTACAAACATGAACAATAAATTAGATTTATTGTTTTAGATTTCCCCAGGATTTTATGAACTGTTAAGAATGTTTTTATACCAAAGTCTACCGTGCAACTAATGCTAAAACTCACCAGTATATTCCTCAACAGCTAATATTGACAGCAGGTGTCCACTTAAGGGGGGGTCAGATTCTGGTATATTGGACCCAAAAATATTGGCATTTTCAAATTCCAATACCAATACTGTATTTGGATTTTGGGGTTTTTCAGGAATCTGGATTTTTTCGGGTCCATTATTCCCTATTGGGAACTTTTCTGGGTGCTTGAAGGGGTGTTTTGAAGGTACAAAGACCAGCAGCTCTGCTGCAATTTTGGTGCCTGTCCTTTAAATTACCCCAAAATTTCAAGTAGACTGAACCAAGGGGTCCAATTCTATGGGCTCCTGAATGGGGTCCCCTAGCTGTCCTCATTATTATACATTGAACTCCCCTAAGATGCAAAAACAAAGGAAAGACAAAAGGGGAAGAGGGGGAGGAACAGTTCATGAGCATCTGCAGATTCTGGCTCCCAATCTTCCTGGTAAATCCCAAATATTTCTGGGATTTTTCAGGGCCATTTTTTTTCCAATTTCCTATAAGGTATTTTTTGGGTATATTTTCGACTCTGTTTCACCTGAATATACACACCCCTACTTGATACCAGCAGAGGCCTCAAATGGGTTGCCCCAGGTCTTCATTTATCTACTCCAAAACTTCCAAATAGGTGGAAAGATCACTACCTGTTCAGTGTGCCACGTTCTCAAGACTCAGGAAGTGAAATCTAACTATGCTAAGTCTGTCTTCCCCTTGCTTGAAATACGTTGTGGAACCCGTTCTAGGTTGCACTCTCTGCTCCAGACTTTTGATTGTATATATAAAGTGCTGCCATGTTGCAGCCCACTAATGATAACCCCCACAGGGTTTTCAAGGCAAGAAGTTAAGCAGAGGTAGTTTGCCGCTGTCTGCCTCTGCGAAGTTTGCCTTGGTGGTCTCCCACCCAAGTAACAACCCTGCTTAGCTTCCAAGATCTGATGTGATCAAACTATACTATAGCATTGCACATCCCTCCAGACTCTTGGCAAAGTATAATTTATTCTTCTCTGTCAATACTTTGGTTCTACTTATTAGAAAACAACAAAACCTATCACAGTGATGAGTTGAGCATGCGTGGGGCTTTATGTGGAAGGAGCCAGTGCATCTCTTAAGGTTCTATGCACATGTTCCTTTCCCCAGGAATCATGGACGATGGCCAGGCCAACCAGCGTTAGTGGTACAGGGTAAGTTCCAGTGTAACAATGGCACCAAATTCAATGATTTATTTCCCCTGTGGGTCAACATAGAAGCCATTCCTTCACTAATATGGGAGGAGATAAAATTATGTACTCAGAGGCACCATGGGAAGGGGGGCAAAACTTGTTCCAAATCCATACCTGACTTCAGCCATTGAGGATCAAACCTGCTCCTATATTTATAGACCCTCCTCTTCATCTCGATAGCCATATCTTAGGCTTTGTTTTCTTGTCACGCCAGAATGTGATGGAATATAGAGAAGCATCTTGAGGTCATTAACTGGAATGTTTTGTTATTATCGCAAAAAGAAATCAAAGCTGCAGTACTTTAAGCTTTGGGGTAGCTTTTGTCTCCAAAGAATTCTTCCTTTTCCTTGGAGCACTTAAAGCCATCTGATGTCACTTATGCATGTGTGAAGGGAAAAGCAACATAGTATCTCTGACTTTGGCTTTTCTTAACACTTGGCCTTTCACTTACACATTATGTTTATGGTGCAAACAATTTACAGACACATGACAGTAGTTCAGAAAGGTGAAAACTAAAAGGCAGGCGAGCTTCAGACTTTCATCATGTTGCAAACACGCTTGAACAACAAAAAAAAATCTATTTTCTGCTCTCTATTTTCAAAAGTGAGAAAGTTATCTCTTAGGAGGGCTTACAGTAAATCTAACACATTTTTAAAGTGCTGCATTTATATGCCTTTGAAATATAGTTTAAAAACTTCTTTTTTAAAAAAAGAAATAACTTTGGGAACAATACAGCCTAAGTGAAGTACTTTTAGGCCTTCATTTCAATGGGACCAAGCTAAATACCCTCACTTTAATGGGATGTTAAAGTACTTAATGTGGGTGCACTGTGTTCTGTGCTTTTATTTCTCCTGTCATGTAAGCCTTCCCTTTCCCTACTCTCATACTATATGTTTCCAGATGACAATAAGTAATATCATACATTTAGTTCTTTCTCTTTCTACTCCAATTGTACCTATTTTTATCACCGTAAGTCACATATCATGGCTGCCTATTGCACCAATCTTTCCCTCAACCGCATGTAGTCTAGCCCTACTCATGTTTACTTGGAATTTACAGTGCTGCCTCCTAAGAAGGTTCTGGCCTGAAACCTCCACCTGGCGCCAAAAATCTGTGCAACCCGCATAGGGTTGCATGGGAGATATGCCACCTAAAAGGTGGTGCATCTCTTCAAAAATAAAAGGGGTGTTCCAAGCCATAATGGCTTAGGAGGCTGCCTAATGGCGGCCCTGCCCCCCAGCCAGCGCTGTGACACCCTGGGAACGTCTTTTGGGACGCCCAAAGAATCCCTCCCGGGATGATGACGCAGCCTTTGCCGGTGTCCGGATGCCGGCAGCAGGCTCCATTGGCATCTGTACCCAGCAATGCCATGGCAGCAGCCGGCAACCAGCGGCCGACCCTGCATGCCGGTGATGGGACCACAAACGTCAGCGTGTGCCATCCAAACGCCGGCGCTATGGGCCCTTGCACCAGCGGAGGACTTTGCTGGCCTCCTGAAGACTTTTGTCCTGGCTGCCAGCACGGCTCAGAAATGCACAGTAAATCACACAGTACAGGTTTTATTCTCGAATATATATACAGTTACAGGGGTTCCTCTTAACACTCTCTTGATCTCCCCCCCCCCCAATTTTGCAAGGCTCAATATTGTTACATATATCACACTTCCCTTAGCAGTAGTAAGTCCAGGACAGTCCTCCAGGGTTTCGTTTCCTTTGGATGAAAGAGAACACTAGAGATTTATGGTATCCTGTAGTCTTTGTTTATTGACAAATAACATATGCAGAGCACTTGGGAAGAAAACAAGTTCCTAAAACAGGTAGCCCGACTACAGACACTGCATCAGATTCCCAGGGAGAACCTGCTGAAATCCCAAAGGTAGCACTCCAGTTCTAACTAGCACCAACTTAGAATTCTCATCTTTCAGCCTCTGTCAGTCCAGATGCAAAAAACCCAAGCTGCTTCTACTTGTCTATCTGTCGTTAATCCCTGTTGGGTTTCACATTCCAACTGCTGAAGTCCCTTGGTTAAGACCCTGATCACCCCTCAGGTTAGTTGAAGAGGAAAAATGTAGTGATGGGCCTATTCATGGTGACCCAAGTTCAAAACATCCAAATGTCTGAAATGCTGCAGACATTTCCACACATGCTGAACACTGCATCCTTAAAAATCCCAACACATTTAAGGTTAAAAGCAGTCATAAATCTTTCCAGGATTAAAGTGCACACCTTCCTTCTTTCTGTATGTAATGAATTTGTAAAACACCTTCACGGTTTTAATCAAGTTAAGGAAGACAAGTGAGTCTATGTCTTGTTTAGAACTTTGTTTTATTTGCCTTGATTTGTGCCATTATTATTCATTTATCATAAGCAAATTACCATTACCACCTAATCACTTATATCATCACCTTTAGTGTTCTCCTTCTGTTCCTGGCTAAGACCTTGGGGACAGTGTTAGATTGTATCTGCCTGATAATCTCACCACAAAAAAATGCCCTAAAATCCATTTTTTAATTATTAATTAGTTTTTTAAAAGTTATCAGATTGTCCCAGTGTGACTGACCTATTGATTTTTAATTATCTTGGCAGCATTTGATACTATTAAGTATGACATGTTGCTGAACCAGTTACAGCTTCTTTCTTGGCTTTTATCAGCAAAACAATATTAAAATGTTTTCCTTAAAAGAGGCATCTTCCTTCTCCTACTCGTTGGAAGTGAACAATCTATATGTCGTGTCTAAAATTTAAAACTCTGAGATACATACTTAAAAAAAAATGTTGAGATGTATTGAGCTTTCCTAAACAGAGTATTCTCAGAACTTTGCACTTTTAAAAACTTGATGACATCAGAGGAAATAGGGCCAGTTCAGATATGTGGCTTTTTGAAGGAGAATAAAGCAAAAGCCCTATGGCACCTTAAAGCCTAATAACGCTTATTTCAATATGAGCTTTTGTAAGTCACAGCTCGCCCTGACCTGGATGGCCCAGGCTAGCCTGATCTCATCAGATCTCAGAAGCTAAGCAGGGTCAGCCCTGGTTAGTATTTGGATGGGAGAACACCAAGGAAGTCCAGGGTTGCTGTGCAGAGGAAGGCACTGGCAAACCACCTCTGTGAGTCTCTTGCTATGAAAACCCCTAAAGGAGTCGCCATAAGTCGGCTGCGACTTGAAGGCACTTTACACACAAGTCACAGGTCACTTCTTCAGATACCCATTACCCATCTATCTGAGGTAGTGACTGTGACTCACAAAAGCTCATATTGAAATACATGTTGTTGTGACTCTTGAAGGTGCCACTGGACTTATTTTGCTACAACACTACCATGGGTACCTCTTTGCAGATGAGACTGGTATCCCATCATCATGCATTGCCATCAGCCACATAACGTGTAGACTGAGAGTCTGTACATCTCAGCTGTGACAATTTCTCAGAACTTGCTCCAATGGAGATCTATGAATTCCTTGCTTTTTATATTGCTCCCATAACTCCCAGAAGTGCAAAAAAATAAAAAATAGACCAATTTAACATCAACTTGCTAATAACTGGAAAATACATCAATGTTTACCAGTTTTGTTGCAAATACGCAGTCTGAAAATATTCCAGAGTTTTGTATATCATGGTTTAAAATCAGGAAGACTAAAGTGGGGGAGAGAGGTTCAGCCCTTCTCCTGTACTGTTTTCCTGAGCCAAAGTGTCCACTAGGGCTTATTAGCAGTACTGTCATGGGTCAGCCTGCTGAGATGTCCTCAGATGAAGAAGAGATAGAGGCAGAAAGCAGGGTGAGGACAGAGGAGCAGCTGCAGCAGGCTGGAGAGCAGCCACAAGCAGAAGAGACCTCATTGTGTTCACAGCCTTCCAGCTCAGGGGATTCAGCATCACCACCAAAGCTTCTGGAACAGAGGTGTCAAAGGCTCAGAGTAGCAATCCAGGACCAACAAAGAAGCAATAGATTCATTAGCCTGCGCAGAGCACGAGCCATGAGTGATAAGGAAGACTGATACGCTCCACTGGGCTTGGAATGCTGGAACGGCTTAATGAGCAACAGTTGGCCTGCTACCTTAACAAGATAAGGGCCTATTTAAGCAGGCAGCGAGGTGGGCCCCGTATGGGAGCAACTCTTTCACAACCACCTCCTTCTACCGGCTATGTACATCTTTGATCCTCTGAACTTCTCAGGACTTCTGTTAGCCTGACTGTCACACAGAACTGAACCTTACCCTGGATTTGGATTGATGCCTAGGAATTGGATTTGAACAACACGGTGCCTGACCTCGGACTGGCTTCCTGATTATGCTATCTGCCTCTGGCCCTTGTTTCTGCCAGGATCCCGAACAAGTACATGGAACCCCACAGCGGGGCGAAGAAGGCTATGGCAGCTGTTTTGGCTTGGGGAAATGGGTGTGTGTGAAACTTCTCCTCCTCTAGACCACACTCTGAAGCCAATCAGACCCTGGACTGTTTGGGAACATTAGTTCTGTGGTGTCTCATCTGTTTGTACTATGGTTCAGGAAACTCTGTCCTGACTCGTGGCAGACATAACATCTCATTTGGCCATCACTTCCACAACAGATGACAAACCGTATTTTACTAAACATGCAGACAGTATAAACATTTTTTATCTTTTTCAGTTCCACTAGAATCAGTGGAGCTAACTTTTAAGTCCATATAGGATCACAAGGTAGTGAGTTGGATCTAGGGATGCCAGCCTCCAGGTGGGACCTGGGGATCCTCCAGAATTACAGTTTATCTCCAGACTACAAAGATCAGTTCCCCTGGAGAAAATGGGCGCTTGGAGGGTGGACCCTATGGCATTCTACTGAGGTCCCTGTCCTCCCTAGGTTCCATTCCCAAATCTCCAGGAGTTTCCCAATCTGAATCTGGCGACCCTACACCCCCCATCCCCACCGGTGGCCAGGGGGAACCTGGCAGCCCTTGTTGGATCCAGTGTGAGAATTATGCAAAGACTGCCAATCTTTCTGGCTTTTCCTTCTTCCCAGCAGCCTTTTCTGGCCCCAAGAAAATTTGTTCCCAGAGTCACAGGGCCTACGTGGAGTAATACTATGCTTTATCCTGTGCTTTCCAAAATATTTAGACCTTACTTTAAAGAAACAAATTTGAACCACTTCCCATGTTCTTTCTGCAGTGATCCTTTTATGATAGCCAGTGGTGAGTGCCATTGTGGTGTGGAGGCATCAGGCTATGCTCTGGGAAACCTAGGTTTGACCCCACCCGACCATTAGGGTTACCAACTCAAGGTTGGGGAATACCTGGAGATTTTTGGGGTGGAGCTTGAGGAGGGTGGGGTTTGGGGAGGGACTTCAATGCCATAGAGTCCAATTGCCAAAGCTCCGTCTGGCTTTCCTTGTGAAGACACCTTTCGTTCGTCAACTTCAGTGGCTTATTTTGTGAAGGCATCCTAAAAAGATTCTAAAAAGAAACTAGAACTTCAAATAATTTATTATTATAAGAACTAACCTTTACACTTACTGTTTGGAGAAGTCCTATGGAGACTCTTTGATAGGTCCATTGTGGATCTTATGTATTATTGTTGTTGCACCATTGTAATATGTTGTTCATGTGGGGTTAAGGTTTTTGTATAATGTCTTGGTATATTTGTTGTATGTAGTCATTGTGAATTTTGCTTTGCCATAGTATATAGTTGTATTAAGACTGTCTTTTCCAATATATCTGTTTCATAGAGCCGAGTACTAGTACCTGGAGGTTGGCAACCCTACCTACCATGAAGCTTGCTGGTGACCTCGTATCAGTCACTATCTCTCTCAGCCTTATCTACTTCATAAGGTTGTAGTGAGGATTCTATGCCTAAGGGAAAACCTTTATTCTATCCTGTGATCTTTGGAAGAAAGGCAGTATAAAAATGCAGTCAATAGATTATATCTTCAGCTAAAGAGCATCCATTAGTATTAAAAACATTTAACAATTCATTTGTTTGGGATATTTCAGCCTTAGTGTCTACTAGAATTGCCCATTGAACACTCCCTGGCTAATCTCTCTCTCTTTCCACCTAGTCCCACTCAAAAACTTGAGTGTTCCAAAGAATAAAGTACTGGGACTTTTGTGTGCACTGAAGCGCAATAATAAATGTGTTATATTTACAGTCCTACAGTTTCCTAAAAAAAAAAAAAAAAAGGTTAAGGACAAAAAGAACAGAGCAGTAAAGTGTTTACGGCCGACTTTGAAGAGGCAGCTGATGTAGTTCTGCATTTGAAGCTAATTGTCAGTGGAACTTTTGACACTGGAATGAAAAAAAAGAGAAAGAAATCACAGAGGTTATATTTTGAATTTTCTTTCATAGTTTTTTTTTTTTTTTTGTCATGCTACTACTGTATTTTTCTTTCAGGAAAAACAGAAGCTTTTTACATCCACTCTCCCCCTCCCCCCCCATTATTGGTACATAATGAAATAAAATTCTTCAAGGTGTGTTTTCACAGGGAAGAAAGCGAAACCTTTCCACCTAGTCTTATCACCGCTACCATCACTACATGCCTGCTGTCAGACTCTTAAATAACACATATTAAAAGCACCTCTAACTCACCAACTGTTGACGGAAGGAGTGAAACAAAGGATTTTATCCTTGGTTACAGGAAAAATATTCTTTTCAGGGAAAATTTGCTAGAGATGCGATTAAACCATTAGGGATCATCCATATTTTCATGTAATCTCTTTAAAATATCAACAAATATTTTTTTATCAAGGAGAATACCCAATGTACATATGAAGCTGCCTTATACTGAGTCATAACACTGGTCTGTAGGGCTGCCAACATCCAGGTGCATGCTGGAGATCTCCTGCTATTACAACTCTATCTCCAACCGATAGAGATCAGTTCACCTGGAGAAAATGGTGGCTTTGGCAATTGGACTCTATGGCATTGAAGTCCCTCCCCAAACCCCGCCCTCCTCAGGCTCCACCCCAAAAACCTCCCGCTGGTGGAGATGAGGGATCTGGCAACCCTACTGGTCTGTCAGGGTTAGTATTGTCTACTTAGACTGGCAGTGCCTCTCCAGTGTCTGAGGCTGAGGTCTTTCATATCACCCTCCTACATGGTCCCTTTAAGTGGAGATGCCAGGGATTCAAACAAGTGGTATGCATTTGGATATACCCAAGCCCAAATTCAACTTGAAACGAACTGTTTTACTGGTCTACTTGGGAAAATCTGAACTGACCAAAACACTCTCAAAATTCCAAGTGTAATAGTAATTTATCTCCTTGAATTTCTGGTGCATTTCAAGTTTCTGGAGGCACAGGAACTGGGAGGGAGACAGAGGAAGCACCCCCAGCAAACAGATGTTTGACAGCTCATGTGCCTTTTAAATTGTAAAGTAATGTTGTTTTCTGTGGGAAGACCTAACCTCCAAACTCCAGAAGTATAAAATTATAGTGCTTTAAAGTATAAAGGGCATATGCACTGCCAAAGGAGCTGTTTCCTGAGATGTCAAACATATGAAGCTGCCTCATACTGAATCATACCCTTGGTCCATCAAAGGCAGTATTGTCTACTCAGACCGGCAGTGGCTCTCCAGGGTCTCAGGCAGAGGTCTTTCACATCTCCTACTCGCCTAGTCTTTTTAACTGGAGATGCCCGAGACTGAATTTGGGATTTTCTTCATGCCGAGCAAATGTTCCACCACCAAGCCACGCCCCCTCTCAATCAGTGTCTCAATGTCCTCCCTCTCTCTCCCTCCCTCCCTCCCCATTTCTGCTGCCCCCTCAGGGAAGGGGGTGACAAAAATAATGGACCTAAAATTCCAGAACTGGAAAAGTACCTGAAATGAAATCCAAATCAGTAATATCACTGGCAAAAATTCAGAGTAACAAAAGCATGCCCACCGTAAAACCCTGTACTGTCACAACAATCCGCTGACTATTAATTAAGTTAAATAGAAAATTATGTGTTTTCAGAAATATCCACTATGACGGTAAGTAAATCACTGGGTTCTGGATCGGCATAGGATTGAGCAAGTGTCAAACTTCAACTACTTAGGCTTCTACTTTGCCTCTTCCAATAAATGGAAAGCTCATTTGTCTTCTTGAGTCTACTAAAGTACATTTAGCTGCTATTATGACTTTCTTTTATCACTCAGGAGGGCAATCTACTCCATTAGCTCTGGAAGTCTATAAGGCAAAAACAAGATCTTTTCTGCTTTAAAGATAAAGGTAAAGGTCCCCTGTGCAAGCACCGAGTCATTCCTGACCCATGGGGTGACATCATATCTCAACGTTTACCAAGCAGACTGTGTTTACAGGGTGGTTTGCCAGTGCCTTCCCCAGTCATCTTCCTTTTAACGCCAGCAAGCCGGGCACTCATTTCACCGACCTCGGAAGGATGGAAGGCTGAGTCAACCTTGAGCCGGCTACTTGAAACCAACTTCCATCGGGATCGAACTCAGGTCGTGAACAGAGCTTGGACTGCTTTTCTGCTTTATGAAGCTCCAATTTGGTTTCCTACTCTTTCCTCCAAAATTGAAACTTTGCAATCAAAATTTTTATGTGCCATCTTTCAAGCGCCTAATTGTATTGCAAACTCTAACTTATACTTAGAGGCTGGCCTTGGCTCCATCTCCCTCTTAGCATGGAAAGCTGTGGTGAAATTTAGATTTTTTTCTATTCGATCAGGATTTTCTTCCTGATCTCTTAAAATGGACTGAGCTTGACCGTTTTGTGCGCTCTTGGACAAAGATAGTAGTCAAAAGACTTTCAAGTTTACACATTTCCTATCCAAGTTTTCCCTCAGACCTCCATTTAGTAATGAATAAGATACTCACCGACTTAGAACGAAGGGACCACCTTGAACTATGTGGTGATGCCAGAAGGAAATGTGCACTCTCCTTCTGGGGACAGAGCACCCCATCTTTTCCAGTGCTCCCAAATTATCTTGAATTCTTAACCATTCCAACTGTTCGTAGACTTTTCTTCTTGGCCAGACATAATGCCTTACCCCTCAATGAATTAACTGGCAGAATTTTGAAAACCCCAAACGCACTGAGAGACTGACCGTGTGGAAAGGCAAAGACTGAAACACCCATTTTTTATTCCGTTGTGATTTATATTCTTCTATAAGATCTTCTTTGATTACTCCATTGATTTCAAACTTTCATGTATGTTCTCATGACTACCACTTAATCTATCTGCTGTCTGGTAATGATAAGGGTGTTACTCTATCAGTAGTTTACTACTTAACAGCCGCTTTGAAGATACGCCGAAAGTTATAATCAAGTTACGCCGAAAAGCTCATTTGCATACAGGCCCTCTTTTTGCACTGGAACTGGAATGGAAATGGAGCCTGCTGTCCCCCCCCCACACACACACACACCAGTAGCCTGCCTGTTTGCCTTCCTGTGAATGCAAAAACAAATTTAAAAGGGCCTCTTTCCTCTACGGGTGTACTGCCTATCTCAAAGGGAGAGGCATATAGTGTTGCTGGTGTTCAACTTTCTGCATTCCAGGCAACAATGATTTTTTTGCTGTCTGTAGGTGCACTACATGTAATGAGATAAAGGGAACGTAGCCTCCACCTTTCCCCCTCAGTCTGCACCATCTGCTTTCAGAGCAAAACATTTTTCCATGGCAGGCCAGGAATTGCATGATATGAGCAGGGTTATCATGCCAGTAAAGGTGACTGAAACTGATATGAGCAGGGCAGAGAATGAAATAGTAAGCAAGCAGAATCCCATTGCTTACATAATCAAGAAAGCTGTCCCAAACCAGTTGGGACCTTGGTATGAATGGCAGAAAGTGCAATAGTACACAGAAATGCCCATGGGGACAATCCTCTTTGTTAGGATCATCTGCTAATTCTCTTGGCTGAAGATGCCTCTGTCACAGAGTTTGCTGAGTCACTCTCTCCCCTGGCTGTCCTTCCTGGTTCTCCCACATTTTCCGCTTGTCAACAGCAGGCAGCAAGGTGCCAGAATAATGGCCAGATCTGATTGCTTCCAAATATTCCTGAAATGTCATCATTTCCAGTGATTAGATTAGTTATATTAAGGATTAAATCATTCTATTCTTTAATGAGGGGATTCAGTTCAGATTTTGATTAATTTCTGAACGCATCCCCTATAGAACAACCAGTTTGATAAGAATCAACAGTGACCTTGATACATGAATGTGATCTCAGTGACATCCATTTGTCTCAGTTATGCAGAAATACAGTGGAATACAGTTTTGTCTGCTAATCTATATCTTATTTAACCAGCCAGAAAAAAATTATTATATATGTAAATCTTTTACATTCAAGGACTTCTCTTTTCCTATGTTTATTTATTGGCTTAATAAGACAACATTATTTAAAATACAAGCAGAGTATGGGGAGCAGGGCAGGGAACAAATGCACTGAGTGGCTATGATAACAAAATAATGTATATTGTTCATAATTAAGTCAATGAAGAATGAAAAAAGAAAGGTTTCTGTAGTCTGAAGTTTTCATTAAAAATACAGTTTCTTCTTCCCCACACCAACCTCCCCCCCCCCCATAATTTCTAAAAGGAAAATAAACTTAATCCCATAATCAGAGTGTATTATGCAAAGGAAGAAAATTGGTGGGATTTTACATCATACTAGGTAAATAACTGGGCTAGTGCTTCTTTAGAGCATCCTTGGTAACACCACACTATGGCACTGCAACAGGCTCTCCAAGGTCTTTTATGCATGGGTTGGATTTCCCTGGCCATTTTTGCATGGTCAGTTTTGATGCTCACTCACAGCTCTTTTTTTAAATGCGACTTTAAAAATGCCTATTCACGGTCCAGGCGCAAAAGGAGAAAATCCACCTCTGAGCCATCCTGAAGCAAAATTGCTTTGCTTGTAGCACCAGATGTTTCCAAGCAAAACACCCTTGTAGATATTGTCTGCCCCTTTTGTCTGATGGCAGTGTCTGCCAGTAGTAGGGCTGTTGAATTTAAAAAAAATTCAGTATAGTTCGGATTCGGCTGAATTTGGCCCGTTTAGATTCGGGATATGCCGAAGTCCGAACTCCCCCACTTTGGGTCTGTGTAATTCGGCGGGAATTCAAAGTTCGGGGAAAAAATTCAGCCGAATAAAGCCATTAAAAACACAACCGCGTCTTTCCGCGGCTCTGGGGGGGCATTTTTGGGGGTAGAGGTCCCAAACTTTCAGAGGAGCTTCAAAGGACCCTTCTTGCCAGACCCCCCAAGTTTTGTAAAGATTGGGTCAGGGGGGGCTGAGATATGGGCCCCGAAAGGGGTTCCCCCAACCCTTAATGTGTATCTCTGAGCAGAGCTTGCCGCCCATGCACAAAGCTCCCAGCCCCGACAAACAGCTGATGAGAGCAAGGGCGGGGCAGGTGCTAAGAACTTTGCAAAGCAACACAACTGCAAAGCAACACCTTTGCAAACATGCAAAGGGCGGGGCAGGTGTGAAGAATTTTGCAAAACAATACAACTGCAAAGCAACACAAGCACGCAATGCAACACCTTTGCAACAGTGCAAAGCAACACCTGACACCTGGGAGTTTGCAAACCATGGAAAGGGTCAGAGGCAGCTAGCTATGCATAATGAGCAGGAGGGGGTGGAATTTCTCCTTTTGCATTGGACTTGGGACCAGGCAGATGCATTCTTTAAGTCACCATTTGAAAACCAGTTTTGAGCAAGCATCAAAATAACCTAACTGATCTTATGAATGAGGGAAAACCTGAAGACATAAAAATGAAGCCCCCCCCTCAAACCAGGGAGAGAGAGACTGGAGGGGGAACACACACCCCAGGCAGAACGGGCAAAAGCCCCCTTTGGCTTCCCCCCCGAACCACAGAAACTGCTCCCTCCCCACACACACACAGACTCTGCTTTCCCCCCACACACACACACAGAAAAGAAAAATTATAGATTAAAGCCCCCAAAGGGGTCTTACTGTGGCTGTCTTCTGTTCCATCAGGAGGGGCTGGGAGGCTGGGTAATCCAATATGATTCCATTTGTATCCAATATGAGATCCATATGTATGCATCTCTCGAGAGTGATCCATTCATCCCAATAGGGAAAAGGGGAAAGCCCATATCTCGGGGGGCCCTGACCCAATGTTTACAAAACTTGGGTGGTCTCTTAAGAAGCCTTGTCTGAAGCTCCGCTGAAAGTTTGGGGTCGGCACACCCAAAAATGCGCCCCCTGCAGCCATGGAAAGAGAAAAGGGGGGAGCCGATATTTATGCCCCCACTAAACCCATCTTTACAAAACTTGGGTGGTCTCTTAAGAAGGATTGTCTGAAGCTATGATAAAAGTTTGGGGGCTGCACCCCCCAAAAAGCGCCCCCTGCAGCCACAGAAATGGAAAAGGGGGGAGAGGAAAAAGGGGTGGAGCCCATATCTCGGGACCCCCTGACCCAATGTTTACAAAACTTGGGGGGTCTCTTAAGAAGCCTTGTCTGATGCTCCGTTGAAAGTTTGGGGTCAGCACACCCAAAAATGCGCCCCCTGCAGCCATGGAAAGAAAAAGGGGGGAGCCCATATCTCGGGATCCCCTGACCCAATGTTTACAAAACTTGGGTGGTCTCTTAAGAAAACTTGTCTGAATATCCCCTGAAAGTTTGGGGTCTGTACCCCAAAAAATGCACCCCTTGCAGCCACGGAAAGGAGCGAATGTGCACAAGCACCCCCTCACACACATGAGGATTTCCCTCTCTCTCTCTCTTTCCCCGGCCGGGCTGCACATCAGCTGATTCCTCCAGTACTCAATCCTGACTGATTGGCCAGAAGAAGACCCAGCTTGGCCACCGATTGGCCGGGGGAGGAGAATGCTGCTTACTGAAGGTTATGCTGCTTACTGACGGCCCCGAATTGGCCGGATTTATTCGTGAACTCCCGAACTCGCTGAATTCGGCTCCCTGGTTGCCAGCCAGTTTTGAGTTCGGTTCGTCCCCAACTAAAAACCGCCGAATCAAGGGAAATTCAGCTGATTTTCAGTTCGGGCCGAACCGAATCAACAGCCCTAGCCAGTAGTAGTCCACATTGTACTGAAATTGATCTTGAGAGAAAGATTGTCAAATTTTAGATTTGCAAACTGGCCAAATGGATTTCTTTGCTCTTTAATAAAGGTAGCAAATTTGGTTTAAAAAAATCCCTCTAATTGCAGGAGATACCTCAGGCTTATGAACAGATACATAAAATGCACTCCAAATGTTCTGAGGACAGCCAAACTACAAATTTATTTTAGGAAAATGTGGTGTGTTCCGTAGCTTGTTAGTTTCCTTCAACTTTCTGAATAATTCAGACAGATCCCTTGCTCTTTTAATTTTAAAGTCTCATTTTTTGGGGGAGGAGGGATCCCTGGATCTGCTGATTGGTATTTTTTTTAGAGACAGAAAAGCAGTCCCTACTTTCCTAGCAAGCTGCAGAGTGATTTCCTTTGCAGAGAGATTACTCTACATTTCCTAAGTAACAGCGAACATCAGAAGAATGATAAAATCTAATTGATTACCCACCCAGTGGTTCTTTCATTCTGTAATACATCTCTGTAGAATTATGTCACACTATGGTTATATTTAGATCACAAAACCTAAGGACTTCTATCCCTTGAAGATGAATAAACAGCAAAAGGAATGTCTTCTCACAACAGGAAATCATTAATCGCCATTTTTTAATAGAGAGGGAAGCAGCAAGTAATGCAGATGATCTTTCTTCAGGTTATAAAAGTAAAAAGTAAATAAATGAAGCTCAGAGAGAGAAAGCAAAACACAATGATTTAATCAGATTGTAAAATATGACAGTCATCACAGCAGTACTTCACCTTGTTTCTGAGCCTCAGATAAATCTGAGACCACAAAGACCAATTAGCTTGATTCATGAGAAATTAGGAAGGTGGGGATCAAGGTCATCCAATACATTTTTTCTTCTCTTTTTTTCTTACATAATATATAACCTGACATCATATATCTAATTCTGAACCTGGGTTTTTTGTGGATCAAAAAACACAGGTAATGGGGCCCGGTACAAATAAGGAGTATTTTTCTACTTGGCAAACTCTCCAGATTTGCAGAAAACATATAAAAGGGAAAAAAATTAAGGTTTGGCAAAAAAGATTGAGATCTCATCATGCTAAGTCACGTAATATCAACTACTGTTTTAAAGAATGGAGAAACAGACAACTACCACAGCATGAGCCAGGCAGGCAGGAATGGGATTTGCTCACACCTCACTGTCTCTGCCACAATCCTGGCAGGTGAGCTGGAATAGTGAACAAAATCTGCTACCACCACCCCAGTTGCTGGTTCTGCAGGTGGGTGAGCAGGAGAGGAGCCGGAGCCACCCCTTGCCACTGCCACCATCCATGAGGCAGTCTGGTAGAGCTAGAAGTGCAGGAGCAGGGGCCACCCCTTGCCACTGCCACCATCCATGAGGCAGTCTGGTAGAGCTAGAAGTGCCTCAAGTTGGATGCCTGGCAGGTGGAAGAAGGAGAGGGGAACTGCTACTACCTCAGCCCACCACCACCACAGCTTGGCAGGCAGTCTAGGCAGGGAGAGGCTGCAGCCCTGCAAGTGGCTGGGCTGGCCAGTGAGAATCCTGGTGTTGTAGAATGGATTGTATATTAGGAGCATAAAATTAGCCAGAGAGGCAGTTGGGCCCTCACATGACTTGGTTCTCTTACCTGGGTTTCTAAAAGTCACAGCTTGCTAAGTTTCAACTAGGCCTACAGCCTGAACCGATGTTTGAAAGAACAAGAAACTGTGTTTTAAGAACCCAGTTTCTTGACACAGCCTGAGCAGCATAAGGCACAAAACGGGGCTAGAGCAGGAGGCAACAGCAAAAACTAGTCCTGGGCACAGGAGATGCCTGTGGAGGGCTGTGGGTGTGTGAGAGTATGTTTCTCTGTTAATGTCTGAAAGGGGAAGTGTGCAATGGATTTTGCCTCCTATTTTCTAGCTGCTAAATACGTGACCAGATGTTTACTTTCTTCTTTGAAATGTATATTGTGACCACATGTAACCTATCACTCTATCTTTCACTTATCTCACTTTTTTTTTTTCAAGGAAAATCCAGGCTGTACACATGGTTCTTCCATTCTCTAGTTTGGCTTGCTTTTTTTGCTTTATGCAAATTGGCTAATTTCCTTGAATATTTGCATGAGATTTGAATTATGCACCACAATTCATGACACCCTCCACCTTAGTGTCTTTCATCTGTAAAATGGGTAAATTATTTTCCAGAACATCTTATAAATGCTTGATTCTTTACTAATATGCTGCATATACAAGTGTGGCTGGACTATAGTCTGCAGCTGAGCTCACTGGCTTAAGCTATACAACTGCTATCGCTTTGTGTTTTTGCCACAGTTGGAATCTGAATTCCACTGAATTGCTCCAGTGTCATGGATGTATGACTAAGGGGCTGGCAAGCATTTAGAATAGCCTCATAGCTTAAATTAATAAAGAATTTTCTGCAGACTGCACCTCTATCCATTCAACTCCATTTATGCCTAGAGACTCTGGTCTTAGCTCCCTCGACTTTTTGTCATTCAGTACATGGCACCTCTATTGTAGAGAATTTTTTTTACATGAGTGAAATCAAAAATGGCATTCCCTACATGCAGTATGAAATGATTGTTTTGGAAACTTACTCCACCTTTCTCCCCATGGCAAACCCGCCTCCAGCTTTCACCTGTGACACAATTTAACACTATCTAAAACACTGCCCAAATAAATTATGTTCAGTATAGGCTTCTTTGCCTTTTATCTTACATATTCCACTATTCATGAGTGAAACCCAAAGAGGAGCCACTGCCAAGTAACCAAGATGAGTCTGGGGATTTAGAATAAAGAGGCTCCTAGGCTGTTACCGCACTAGGTATTCCCAGCGATGTATTAAGAGTTTGAAAATGTTACAAAAAACATTGCTTTAAAAGGGTTTTTGGATACCACGGCTTATAAATGGTTGGAAAACGTCTTCACAGCTAAAGGGGCCAAACAAAGTGCGAACAGTATTTTTTATAATGTTTTCAAACTCTTAATACATCGGTGGGAATACATAGAAAGTGCGAACAGTATTTTTTATAACATTTTCAAACTCTTAATACATCGCTGGGAATACAAGTGCGCTAACCCCCCTAGTCTTGTCTTGCAGATGTTGTGAGGCAAGGTCATGGTAAGGAGGCTCATACTGTGCCTGGATTCCCCCATCAGAACCTGGGACAGCTCACTGTAGAAGCAGGACATAAACCAGAGACTTTGAAACCTGCTGAGATCTGATGTACACCTAGGGCGAAAACGCATGGTCGCTTTAGCCTCCTTTATTCCCTGTTTCAGCTAGGATTCAGCCAGGATCGAACGCACGTTCGGCAAAACGCATGTGTTCGATCCTGGCTGAATCCTGGCTGAAACAGGGAATAAAGGAGGCTAAAGTGACCATGCATTTTAGCCCCTATAGTCAAGGGGGTGTTCTAGGACTCCCTAGGAAAGATCATCCTTTAACTGAAAGGACAGTATACATCTTCTTCTACAGTATGGATTGCAATGAGACTATTATGTCTCCTACTGTTTCTGGAACTTGTGTGATAGTGAAGGCAAGATGCCGGGTTTGATTCCCCACTCCTCCACATGAGCAGCGGACACTAATCTGGTGAACTAAATTTGTTTCCCCACTCCTACCTTGGGCTAGTCACAGCTCTGTTAGAGCTCTCTCAGCCCCACCTACCTCACAGGGTGTTTGTTGTGGGGAGGGAAGGTGATTGTAAACCTGTTTGATTCTTCCTTAAGTGGTAGAGAAAGCTGGCATATAAAAACCAGCTCTTCTTCTTCTTCTATGTGAGCTTCCAGGAGGACTCATCAGTACCTGAAAAAAATCTGGAAATTCATGGCTTACCTACTTGGCACATCCACATGAACACACTGTGGCTTTCTGAAGTTCCCTAAGAATGATAGTGTGGTATAGAGGCTAGAATGCCAGACTGGGGCTTGAGGGAGCCGAGTCCCCACTCAGTTATAAACCTTCCGGGGTGACTTTGAGTCAATCACTCACTCTCAACCTAACCTACCTCAGAGGGCTGTTGTGGGAATAAAATGGAGGGGGCTGATGCACGTCACCCAGAGATCCTTGGAGGAAGGCTGAGATAAAAATAAAAGCCATGTGACATGTTAAAGACTAACAATATCTATTTCAATATGAGCGTCCGTGAGTCAGAGCCCACTTCTTCAAATATGTGATGAGGAAAGAGAAGTGAGCTGTGACACACAAATACTTGTATTGAAATAAGTGTTTTAGCCTTGACGGCACCAGTGGACTTTTGTTATAACACAAGCTTCTCCTCTAAGGTAATAGGGTAATACAAAGGATGCCGAGGTGTTTCTCTTGAAGTGGCCCACAATTTCTAAAGCGGAATCTTTAATATGTTCCATTGCTGCCATAGATCTCCTCAGCTTCCGTGTTCAAATTCACGAATCCCCGTGCTTTTTCATATCAAATTATTTCCATTCTTTTAGCCTTCTTCACCCTTTCCTTACAAAATTAATTGCCTTGATATTGCTTCTGTCGTTATTTAACAACATCCTCGTTGCCCAGAAGTTGTTTTCCAGGAATCCTTTGCTCCTTCATTTTGCAGTGCTGCTAACTCATCTGACACCTGTTATCACCACATTGCCTCTTGGCACTTTCATAATGGCTGTTTTGAATACTTCCTTGAATTCAAATTCTTTCTGCATCTAATTTAACCAGATTTGAAGGTACTCGTTCTAAGTATGATTAGATGCATACTCTTACTTGGGTTGTCATGTTGACATAATGCGATAGTCATTCCCAGATTCACTGCGCCGTTTTCCCTTTTACTCAGTATTGCACAGAACTGAACATGGAAACATTCAGCTGATGCACCTATTAAGTGGGAAAGCAATCCTGTATCACAGTTACAAACAGATTCCTTCCTTTGTATGTTCTCTGACAACAATTCTGCCAAGTCATCTAATTAATTTCACTATTCTAGAGAGGATCAGGTCATGAGACAGATTGCCAAATTGCCATAGCGATCCCTGGGGGGAATGCATTAAAAGGGCATAACAAGTACCTATGTCTAGGCCAACAAGCTCAACAAATTTTTGCAGTGTTTTCAGAAATGGGATTGTTACAATATAGAACAATTGAGAGTGGGAGACAATTTGAGCATCATTGGTGGAGGGCTTGGTATGAATCAGACTGATCATGCCATAGAGGTCATTTGCAAGCCCTATGAGGTGATGGTTATGGTGGTGAATAAGGTTTTTTCTCTCCACTACTGTCAGATGAATCTTCTCCAGTTCAGTTGTTTAAGGCAGCTTGTGACTAGATAGCACCTAAGTCCCACTGGCTGATAATGTTAATTTGGCCCCCAGCTCTGATGCTTTTGCTTGTTTGTTTTTTTGTTGATCAAATATTTCTCACCCATTCCAATGTAGAGCCAGAGTTAAGTGCAGATTCAATATCTGAAATGTCACAAGCTGCCCTACAACTGTTTCAGCGCTTGAAAAGGTGCTGGGGGGAAACAAGAACGCCAAATAGGATTGGGCCCTTGTGGCATTTTTAAATGGCCAGATTTTTCTTTAAAAACGTGTTAGACCCATGGCCACTGTGATGTCTAGTTTGACCTTGACCTGCTCTCTACAGTCAAGTTGCCTTTTCGGGGATGCTGGGCCCATAGAGATGGGGCTGGAGACACCAGGCTTGCACTGAGCAGGTCGCTTGATCCAGCAAGGCAGTCCGCCCAGGCCTCAGCTTAAGGAGGCTGGGAAGTAATCAGTCCCAGCTGCACTGAGCTCCAGAGGCTGTGCTGTGTCCGGCCAGGAAGTAAAGCACTACTCAATATCCACAAAGGGGTTTCACAAAGCCAGCCTTGGGCTTTGCCTTCTTTTTGCCATCACAGCCCGGGCCTTCTGCCACCATGATTCCTGCAGACGTAGAGTGGGTTACGGGGAGCGATGGGCCTGGGTTCGCATCCTGTCCAGTAGAGACCTGGTGAATATTTTGGGGGTTGGTAGCAAGGCCTCTCCTTGAAGTCTCAGGCAGTGCAGCCTCTGGTGCTGCTGGACTCCAGCCGGCTTGGGGGTGCCGGGGCCTCCCCGATCCCCCTGGTCCTCCTCAGCCACTGGTCATGGCTCCTCAGGATCCTCGCCTGAAGAGTCTGAGTCACTGGACAAGTCAAAGGGGATCATGACAGGCCCCAAGAAAGGAGAGCTGGCAAACCAGATGCAGCTGAGAGAAGTCACTCTTGGCCACTATGCCAACCTGCTTTTCAAGCAGCAAGGCTGGGTCCATGAGTTCTGCAAATGTCAGCTCTACTCCATCCACCATATTTGGATCCAGTCATCTAAAACATCAGCCTTTCAAGCCAGCATCACTCACTTCTGTCTTGTCTGGATTCAGCTTCAGCTTGTTCTATTTTAGCCACCTGATTATGGTCTTAATTCCAGCATGTGGAAGAAGAGTTGGTTTTTATATGCTGACTTTCTCTATCATTTAAAGAAGAATCAAACAGGCTTACAATCACCTTCCCTTCCCCTCCCTACAACAGATACCCTGTGAGGTAGGTGAGGCTGAGAGAGAATGACTTGCCCAAGGTCACCCAGCTGGCTTTGTGTGTAGGAGTGGGGAAACAAATCCAGTTCACCAGATTAGCCTCCGTGGCTCATGTGGTGGAGTGGGGAATCAAACCCGGTTCTCCAGGTCAGAGTCCACCGCTCCAAATCACCGCTCTTAACCACTACACCATGCTGGCTCTACACCACACCACTCCAAACCACCACTCTTAACCACTACACCACACTGGTAGAGTCCTAATAGGTCTTTAGCTTCTCTATGTAGTGGTTAAGAGCATTTTGATTCAGCTGAGCTGAGCTGGGGACTACAGGCAGGGGTGAGTTTAAACTTTGCCTTTTTTAAACACTGGGAAGCCTAACTAAACTGAGAATTTAATTGAGGTTTGCTGGGAGAGGATAGTGGTTGTTGTGCAGGGGGGTGATTAAGGTTGATTGCTGCCTGAAAGCTTGATTGTTACCTTGTTAAGTGGGGCTGTTGTGATTGGAGCTTGTGTGAGAGAGGTGGGGGTTGTGTGCGTTTAAATTCCAAGGCTCCTGCTCGCTAGAGGCGCGAGCTCTTGCCCTGTGGCTCGTGACTGGGGATCTGTAGGTGAGTATAAAATCTTGTTATCGTGGCAGAGTAACTCGCTCCATCTAGTTGGGGTACCAAGCAACTTGAATATCTCTGTGAATTAGTAGCAGATAGCTGCAGGGCAAGGATCTTCGGCACTCAGTTCTTATTTGGTACAGGAAGAGTGCAAGAGAGTAAAAGGCAGGGTTACAACACCAAAGAATAATATAATAATTAATAAATAAATAAAGTACCAGTTATGAAGGTAGAAAGCCAGCAGGGGTTGGGGGGCTTTCCAGTGTGCTGCATGGAGTGTCACATGTATGATTATATGCCTGTTGGACAGAAGTCGTGGGTGTGTGCTCGGTGCGGGGAGCTCCTGGCTCTCAGGAAGCGAGTTCACTTCCTTGAGGCCAAAGTAGCTCAAGTGGAGGAGCTGAGGCAGGCAGAGAGAGAGGTGACTAAGGACTCCGGGGATGAAATAGTCACATCCCAGTCCCAAGGTGATGGCAACCTGCCAGTCACGGATGATGGAGCCCTTGGGGAAGGAGGCCATCTCATGGAGGAAGGGGAATGTGGTCCTTAGAAGGGACCTCTTCCTTGGTGGATGAACAGATATCCTCTCGTACGGAGGATATGCCTCAGAGGGGAGGGGGGCTTCTTGTAGTGGGGGATCCAATCCTTAGGAATGTAGATAGCTGGGTTTCTGGCGGGTGCATGGACCGCATAGTGACTTGCCTGCCTGGTGTGAAGGTTGCGGACATTACGCATCATAAAGGTACTCTGGTAGATAGTGCCTGGGAGGAGCCAGTGGTTGTGGTGCATGTTGGTACCAACAACATGGGGAAATGTAGTCCGGAGGTCTTGGAATCCAAATTTAGGTTGCTAGGCAGGAGACTAAAAGCCAGGACCTCCAAGGTAGCTTTCTCAGAAATACTACCTGTTCCACGTGCAGGACCAGCTAGGCAGGCACAGTTGGTGAGTCTCAATGCGTGGATGAGACGGTGGTGCAACGAAGAGGGCTTTAGATTTGTAAAGAACTGGGCAACATTTTGGGACAAGCCGGGCCTATACAAAAGGGATGGGCTCCACTTGAACCAGGATGGAACCCGACCGCTGGCGCGTAATATAAAAAAGGTGGCAGAGCAGCTTTTAAACTGAACCTGGGGGGAAAGCCGACAGGAGCTGAGAAGCATCCGGTTCAGGCAAACTCAGTGCATACGGACAAAGGGAAAATTGCTTCAGATTGCCCACATAGGAATTACTTAGTCATGAAAGGGAATGGGGGAAAAAAGATGGATAGCCACTTAAAGATGCCCAAAGGCACATGCCAGGCAAGTCGAAATAGAGAAACAGTGTGGGGGTGTTTCTATGTTAATGCTAGAAGCCTCCAAGCAAAAATGGAGGAATTAGAGTGCATGGTTTTAAGAGAAAACATAGATATAGTGAGCATTACAGAAACCTGGTGGAGGGGAGAGAACCAGTGGGATACAGTCATCCCTGGTTACAAACTGTCTAGAAATGACAGGGAAGGGCGTATTGGAGGGGGTGTTGCTATGTATATCAAGAAAGGCATAGTGTCTAATAAGCTAGAGACCATAAAAAGGGCAGACTCATCCACAGAATCCTTATGGGTGACGATTCCGGGCCCCAAAGGAGATTTGGTACTGGGGAAGTTTTACCGGCCCCCTGACCAAATGGCAGACTCAAGTCCACATTACTAGAGGCTCAGCTAGCTTGTATACCGCAGGTCAGGAAAGGTAGTAATAAGTCCAAGAGGTCACCACCATGGCTAACGGGTAAGGTGAAGGAAGCAATTAGAGAAAAAAAGTCTTCCTTCAGAGACTGGAAGGTTTGCCCAAACGAGGCGAACAGAAGCAAACACAAACTTGCACAAAGGAAATGCAAGCAGATAGTTAGAGATGCAAAAAAAAGATTTTGAGGGGCTTATTGCTAAACACATCAAAACAAACAATAAGAAATTCTTTAAGTATATTAGGAGTAGGAAACCAGCTAGGGAAGCGGTTGGACCATTGGATGACAATGGGAGGAAAGGAACTCTAAGGGAGGATAAAGCGATTGCTGAAAAACTAAAAGAATTCTTCTCATCTGTCTGCACTGTTGAAGATACAGGGCAGATTCCTTCTCCTGAACAGAGATTTTGGACCAGACGGTATTCATCCTAGAGTTCTTCAAGAACTCAAATGGGAAATTGCTGAACTTCTAACAAAGATATGTAATATGTCCCTTCAATCAGCCTCTGTACCAGAGGACTGGAGAATGGCCAATGTAACAACCATTTATAAAAAAAGGTTCCGGGGGGACCCAGGAAATTACAGGCCAGTTAGCTTAACGTCTGTTCCGGGTAAATTAGTGGAAAGCATTATTAAAGATAGAATTGTCAAGCATATAGAAGGGCAATGTCTGCTGGGCAAAACCCAACATGGCTTCTGTAAGGGTAGGTCCTGTCTCACTAACCTATTAGAGTTTTTTGATAGCTTCAGTAAGCATGAGGACAGGAATGAGCCTGTGGATATTTTGTATTTGGATTTCCAAAAAGCTTTTGACAAAGTCCCCCACCAAAGACTGCTAAGCATACTTCGTGGTCATGGGATAAGAGGACAAGTCCTCTTATGGATTGAGAGCTGGCTGAAAAATAGGAAGCAGAGAGTAGGAATCAATGGTCAGTTCTCACAATGACGAGATGTGAGCAGTGGGGTGCCTCAGGGATATGTGTTGGGACCGGTGCTTTTCAACCTGTTCATCAATGACCTGGAGTTGGGGATAAACAGTGTAGTAGCCAAGTTTGCAGATGACACCAAATTATTTAGGGAGGTTAAAACATAATCAGACTGTGAAGAGCTCCAGAAGGATCTCTGCGAACTGGAAGAATGGGCATTAAAATGGCGAATGAGATTCAATGTGAGCAAGTGTAAAGTGATGCATATTGGGGCAAAAAATCCCAACTTCACATATACACTGATGGGATCTGTGCTGGCAGCAACAGACCAAGAAAGGGATCTTGGGGTGGTAGTGGATAGCTCAATGAAGATGTCAACCCAGTGTGTGGCTGCTGTAAAAAGGCAAATTCCATGCTGGCCATAATTAGATGAGGAATAGAGAATAAAACTGCTGATATCATACTGCCCTTGTACAGATCTATGGTGAGACCACACTTGGAATACTGTGTACAGTTCTGGTCACCACACCTAAAAAAGGATATTACAGAACTTGAGAAGGTGCAGAAAAGAGCAACCAAAATGATTAAGGGACTAGAGCAACTGTCCTATGGGGAGGGGTTAGGACGCTTAGGGCTGTTTAGCTTGGAAAGAAGGTGGCTTAGGGGAGACATGATAGAGGTCTATAAAATTATGCATGGTTTGGAGAGAGTGGACAGGGAGAGGTTTTTCTCCCTCTCCCATAATACTAGAACACAGGGTCATCTGCTAAAGCTGGAGAGCGAGAGATTCAAAACAGATAAAAGGAAATATTTTCTCACACAACACATAGTTAAATTGTGGAACTCTCTGCCCCAGGATGTGGTGATGGCTGCCACCTTGGAGGGCTTTAAGAGGGGAGTGGACACATTCATGGAGGAGAGGGGTATTCATGGTTATTAGTTAGAATGGATACTCGTCATGCTGCATACCTATTCTCTCTAGTATCAGACGAGCATGCCTATTATTTTGGGTGCGGTGGAACACAGGCAAGATGGTGCTGCTACACTCGTCTTGTTTGTGGCTTCCTAGAGGCACCTGTTTGGCCACTGTGTGAACAGACTGCTGGACTTGATGGGCCTTGGTCTGATCCAGCAGGGCCTTTCTTATGTTCTTATGAAACACAAATCTCCTTTGTGTCCAAACCTATCTCATCTGGGAAGAGGTTTTTAGCCTAGCTTTTTGTGTACTCCCTTTCATGATGTATTTTCATATGAAATAAACTTTTAATAGTAGGGGGAAATATTTGCCTTTCCCGGGGTGTACATAAAAGCCTGTGAAAGCATTGTATCTTTGGATCAGCTCCCAGTTTGGTTCCTCTACAACAGCCTTCTGACTACTCTTGAAGACAGACAGAATCCATCCAGCCCAGAGCTGACTACTTTGACTGACAGTGAATCTCCAGGGTCTCTGGCAGATGTCTTTCCCATCCTTGATTTTTGCTACCCAGGGATTTGAACCAGCTGCAGGTGTTGAGGCTTAACAGGTGGTAGAAAGGGCTTACCTTTTCATAATTTGGTGCTCAAGGGGTTCCCCCTCCCCAAGTTTAGATTGCTTTCTCACTATCTATTTTATGTGCTGTGAATGAGGTCCAGTCCCATAGAGCCCAAGGGGCATTTCTCACGAAGGAGCACAGCCACACGAAGCTGAGCACCCGCTTAATCTTTCTGTTGTCAGCCGCTTAACAATGATGCCACAAGAAATTCACAAGCTCTTTTGTTCAGTCGCTGTTTTGTCACACTTTGCATATTATCATATTAAATGTGCTTTGCACCATAATACGAATTTGTAAATGCGGGGACTATATCTGTCATAAAACCTGATGAAGCAGCTGAGAATCTGCAAACAGTGAAAAAGAAAGCTGGCTTCCATTTGTCTGAATGTCTATATTTAAATCGTCTTTTTGCATGGGTAGTGCGTGCCCCGCCATGTTTTCAAGAGCAAACATTCTGGGGAGGAAATGTGCTATATAACATCTTGTCTATTTAGAAGGTGATGCCTATTATTAGAATGATTACACAGATGGCTAAAGGTAGAGAGCATCATGCCCTATTTTTTTTTCCGTGGGCATGGAATAGCGATGTGATGTTAAAGAACTGTGTCAAAAGAAAACCTTGACTGCCTTCTGTTGGAGAAAACCCCTCAAATGCCTTTGAAGTGACAACCAAACTGGGAAATAAAACTGACTCACAGCCTTTAAGCGATCAAAAAGTGATCAAAGCTGTAACTCTGGAATTCAGGGGGGAAAGTACATGCTTAGGGAAATGAGCAAAGCTTACTGCCAACTAACATTCCCCGGAACAGATAACAGAAACTGACATCATTGAAAAACTATGCAGTGGCCACGAAAATAATTCGTACAGTGGCTCCCAAACTTTTGTTTAACCAATGGGAAATACTAATTGGTGTCCCTCCCCTGGATCACAAAATATCTGTGACATATTTGGGAAATGCCGTTATACAAATGCAGCTTTTAATTTCCAGACTATGATTACTACTTGCAGAAAATGCAAAGCACAGTATTCTGACTTTAGATAGTGACTGCTGCTTTCCCCTACAGTCACTAGGAGAGCTCTCTGTGGGTGAACATTAATACCTGATAGAGAATTTATTTATTTTATTTATTTTTCCAATTTATAGCCCACCCTCATTCCCAGCCAAGCCAGGCTCAGAGTGAGTAACATCCTCTAAAAACACATTAAATTTAAAAACATCAGTTAAAACACCACATCAAAAACTATAAAACAAGATGGCATGAAACAAACGCTGCCATAGAACCGGATTTCGGCAGATCAACCCCTCCCCTCGTACTCGGGGCGACCTTCAGTTTGAAAGCAGGTTTTCGGGGGGTGGGGTGAGATCAGAACCAGACAAAGTCTCAACAATGGAGGCTGTCTGAAGGGGATTGCTCATCCTTGTAGATGAAGAAATCTCCTTCAGAAGCCTGGTGGTAGCAGGAATTGAAGATGGCACCTTTTTAGTTGGAGGGCATATCCCTCCAGATGGGACTGGGTGAGCCCCTTCTTTTAAACTACCGTTATGCTTTATCCAGATTAACCCACTGAACGGTGATGATGACAGATGATTGTGTGGTTGGAAGGTTGTTCAGACCCAGTTGGCTCCGATTACACAATCCCTACCTCAAAAGAGAAGGATTCACATTCCTTCTAAATGTTGTGCCTTCCCAATAGCACTGTAATTATTTCCAGGGCTCTTTTTCTTGTGATGGTATGCTGAGTACAGGCACCTGTTCTGGGACACTCCCCAGTCCTGATCTGTATGTGCTGGCCCACCATACTCAGCCATCGAAACTGAGAGGAGGTGGTATGTTGGGGTAGCACGCATCCAGCTGCTGGGGCAGATGTGCAGAACTGGACACACCCCAACTCAAGCTGCTGTGGTTGGTGGATGTAGACCAGATGCACATGAACCTGGGAGCGCCCCCAAACCTCCATTCCTGAGCAGGTGGAAAGAAGGAGCCTCTGGGGCAAGTGCTGGCAGGCCAGGTGACAGACAGGTAATTATGGCCCCAGGTAGGCAGGTACCTGCAACTGCCCCATGGGCTTGGTGGGTGCAGAGCCTGGCAGCAGCAAGGGCAGAGTTTGCATGGACAGAGGCTAGATGGTGAGGGGAGTCAGTACTGGAGAACCATATGGTGGTCATCTGTTATTCCTCCCTCCTTTGTGGGGACATGGAAGCTGAAGGCTGGATAGGTACAGTGGCTGCATAGAAGAAGCCCAGCCAGGCAATGGGGCAGGCTACCATTGCCCAAAGCAGACAAGAAGCTGCTGCTGCCCCATGAACTGGGTGGATGTGGAGCCCGGGAAGGAGCAAGTAGAGGAAGATATTGGGGAAGACGTAGGGTTGCCAGGTTCCTCTTCACCACAACTCTAGAAAGGCAGGTGGGGAAAGAGCCCAATGGAGGAGGAAGAAGTGACAATCAGTAGCCTGCTCTCCTGCTCTCCCTTTCTTGCGGGGTAGGAGAAGTGAGATTCCTTCCTTCTAAAGCAAAAGATTAACATTCAATTTAAACCTTTGAGCTTCTTCTCAAGGTACCTTTTGATGCAGAGTTCCTGATTCTTCATCCAGCCCCTGCTCCTATGTCTCAAAAAGCTGATTTCCACATTGTAAAAAAAGCTTTGCCTGCTTTCTGCAAATCAGCCTCTTATTAGGTCCGGGTTGTTATTTTTTCCCCTCATCAGCTGGCAAATCTGCCAGCAAATCAACAATAGAAGAGTTCGGTGCATATTCGGAAAAGCAAGAAGAAATCAAATCAGCATGTCCCCAGATCCATTCTCACCACTCCTGTTTTTCAGAGGGAGAAGCAGCAATCTGCCTCTTCTGCTGAAGCCTACGGAGACCTGTGAAATGTTCTTCCTGGGATTAGCGGACCCTCAGGAACAACCTAGTGAGGATCTGCAGAGGGAGGGGGGAATTGGTAGAAATTGTGTGTGTGTATATGTGTGTGTTAAGTGCCGTCAAGTCGCTTCCGACTCATGGTGACCCTATGAATGAAAGTCCTCCAAAATGTCCTGTCTTTGACAGCCTTGCTCAGATCTTGCAAACTGAAGGCTGTGGCTTCCTTTACTGAGTCAATCCATCTCTTGTTGGGTCTTCCTCTTTTCCTGCTGCCCTCAACTTTTCCTAGCATGACTGTCTTTTCCAGTGACTCTTGTCGTCTCATGGTAGAAATTGGCACAACCTTATATATGAGTACTAACACTTTTTATCAACAACAAAAAACCCAACTGGCTATTTCTATATTATTTGAGCCCTCTACAGTTATTTCGGGTTGCCAAATACATTCCTGTCCTTGTTCTGCAAGTGAGAATGTTAATTACCTGTAAAACACTAATGCTTTCTTCTCTGTGTCCAAAATTTGGCAGGCAGGGCACCTTTGGAGAGGGATCCAGCCTCTGAGAACAGTGTTCTGTATTAGACTGGGGGGAAATTCCTAGCCAAAAACGTGTTTCCTCATATACATCCACGCAGATTCACTCATTCAGTCCCTTCAAATTGAACACTGTTTACTCTCAAAGCGTACCTGGTAATCTCATGAGGGGTTTTGCTATCGGAGAAGATTACAATTTTACATGACACCGCGCATCTCGTTTTAGAAAAGCTTTTGGATGAAAAAACACAGCCTGTCCTCATGATGAACCTCACATATAAAGCTGCCACTTTTTTCTTCTTCTTCTTGCAAGGCTGCAGGGCCTTTAGCAGCTCTGTGACAGGTAGTGATTAAGGAAGAGTAGCTTTTGCCAGTATGAAGATGCAGTGATGGAGAAACGTCACCTGTTAAAGGCTGGATTTCTGCCTTGTACAAAAGTGTTAAAAGAGTCCTGTCAAAGGACGGCAGCCCTGCCTCTCAAGAGATCTTCACCCATATCTGAACTGGAATTGAAGGGAAGGGGCTCTCCACATGCTCCACATTTCGGCAAATAGGCCATGACGTCTCCCCGTCAGAGCATCGCCAAATATCATTGGCATTACAAGCTGCCAAGGATAAACCAGAGTAAGTATAATACTGTCAGTGCTTTAGGCCACATACGACAAGGCAAATGTGATTTTTCTTATTCTGATTCCTTGATATCACCATTTATCACTAAGTATTAATGCTCTGTAGTTAAGGGGATGCACAAAGACGCATTAGCAAAGAGCAACTGCAGATTATGAAGGGAAGAATGAACCTCACTGACAGCTATCAACTTGCTATCTGCCACAGATACGTGCTAGAGCATTAAACTTTTTAAAAAGCTTTAGGGAAGCAAAAAGATTGATCTAATCAAGTGTTTTCAGAAGCATCCAGCAACTGTACATTCTTTCTACCTTCATCGACACTAGCGCACAGCCTAAGGGCCGAAACCTGTTTTCCCTTGAAGTGGATCAAAATTTTGCCATTCACATTGATGAAAAAAGCACTAAATATCTCAACAAAACAACCTAGTGTTCTACAAAAAAAAAACTTGGGATAACTATATTACAATTAAATTACATCATTTCCTAGCACTTTCCCCAAAACATAACACTCTTTTCCACTCCCCTCGATGACATATTACTTATTTAAGGCATGTATGTCCCATATTTTCCCATGAAACCATATCCATGGTGGCTTACAAGGTTCATGTGTGAACAGTAAACAACTAGCAACAAAAAACATTCATTTAAATTAATCCACTAAGAACAGCAACAGTAGTGGGTTTTAAAAAAAAAAACTGAAAATAACATCATAAAACACTAAAACATCAGATCAGACAGTGACTGGTAGCTTCCACACAGGGACAGGATTTTGTGGTTTCCCTATTACTGGTGTGGCTGCAGATGGGGCTTCCACAAGGCCAGTTTCCCCTCAGTTTCCCTGCACCAATATCCTGAAAGTGGCCAGCCCTCCAAGGCTTTTGCATTTAAAAAATAAAAATAAATCAGCACTAGAATATTGTTATATCAATTACAGGTGTAGCCCATTCTCTGAATTCCAAAATTTCATTTAAAAATGTGTCTGGTTCCTTCCTTTGTGAAGATATGCCTTTTCCCTTATATCTCCACAAGAAAATGGGCCCAAGACTTGCCTGTTTTAAAAGTGGAAGCGGAGAATTCTGAAACCCTGCTACTCCTATAGTTGCACCATTTTATCCATATAACAATATTCTGGTGACATTTTTTTAAAAGTTCCTCAGTGGTGGGGGAGGAAATGGCTGCTGTGGGGGCAAGGTCAGGGAAAATGGCTGCAATGTGGAAAGGAAAATCTTAATTTTCCCACCCACTCAGTAGCCATGTAGGTTTTGTTGTGATCTTTCCCAAAAGCTGTGGAAACCCCCAAGGTTGAACAAAGGCACCCAACGCTGTGGGGAAGCAAGGGGAAAAAAACTGCTTCCCAAAAGCATTAAACTTGGGGCAGATTGAAATAACTACCATCTCAAAATCAACAGCAGGTAATAGGAAACAGCGAAAGAGCCAGCTAATTTTTAATGGAAGAGGCAATCATTGAAAAGCTTGAGAAAATAAAAATGTTTTCACGTAAGACTGCACATTTAGAGGATGGGCAGGGGTTAAAATGGGTTTCAAAGTATGTAAACGTTTCCCTATTTTTATTTTTGGAATGCTGGGGTAGAGTCCAATTGCCAAAGCGTCCATTTTCTCCAGGTGAACTGATCTCTTTCAGCTGGAGATCAGTTGTAACAGCAGGAGATCTTCCGCTAATACTGGAGGCTGGCAACCCTAAGAATGCATGGTTTCATAACCTGAGCTCTTCATACATTTATTGATTTCATTTATACTCTGCCTTTCTGCCCAAAATGGGGCCAACATCATTCTCCTCGCCTCCATTTTGCCCTCACCACAAACTGTGCGAGATAGTTCACAGTGGGTAGCCGTGTTAGTCTGTCTGCAGTAGTAGAAAAGAGCAAGAGTCCAGTAGCACCTTAAAGACTAACAAAAATATTTTCTGGCAGGGTATGAGCTTTCTGAAGAAGTGAGCTGTGGCTCACGAAAGCTCATACCCTGCCAGAAAATATTTTTGTTAGTCTTTAAGGTGCTACTGGACTCTTGTGCGAGGTAGGTTAATCCAAGAGAGTGACTGGTTTAGGATCACCCAGAGAGCTTCCATGGCAGAGCTGGAATGAGAAACGGGATCTCCCAGATCCTAGTAGTTCAACATTCTAACCACTAATCAGTCAATTTCATCAATAGCTATATGCTGAATTCTTACATATGATTCTATTATTCCCAAAGCATTGTTATTCTAACAGTAGTCTGTTTGCCTGTCTAGCTGGTATCATTGCAAAATGAATTATAATCTGGTATTCAGATCATATATCTGTAATGCTTGCTTGGGAAATTTTCTTAACTCTTTACTTGACAGCTATGTTGCAAACAGTCTTGCTGGGGACTAATTAAACACGATGCTGATAGGACAGAAGAATTTACCCCTGTGGTGTTGTGTAATGGTGCCCAGCACCTCCTTTAAACCATCAATCCCACTATTTTTATAAGATCAGCACACCATCTGAGTTACTGACTTTTGGTATGTTGATACTTCATGAATAAACAGCTGCAGGTCTGGTTCAAAGGAGATGTAAAGTGTTGATCAGGTCATTTCTTCTGCCCCACCAGCTTTGTATTCATGCTTCACATTTCCCTTCCTATCAATGAAGGCATAAATATCCAGAGTTGCAACATCTTATGAAGCAGCACTTACCCTTTTTATGTGCTATATTCAACCCTGCCCCAGCTATCCAAAGATGACCCATACCAACTTTCCATATGTCAAACGTGTGATATTCTGGTAGCTAAGTAATCCATATTACTCATCACAATGTCCTAACAAGATGACAAGATGGAAATTCAAATTAGAGCCTATTATTTCATTTGTTCTAAGCAATTTTTAAAAACATATGTGGGCAGACCCACTGGACTATCTGTGCTTCTGCTTTACTTTAATGATACTGCTCATTTAGCCTAAAAGCCTTGAGCAATGACCCACTAGATACAACAACAAAAAAGTAATTTAAATAACCAAACAGTCACCATGCTTGAGGTCCTTTAAATTTAATTAGCTAAGCAAACAATTTGGCTACAGCAGATGTAACTCCTAAATCCACACCTGCCAGGCGTTTCTTAACCTTATCTGATGTTGATAGCCCCTCATTAGCACAGAAGAGAGGAGTGATCCACAAATCCCTAATACTTCCAAAGACACTGCATTCCAGTAAGCAATGACCCACAGTTTCTGTTAAGTCTGAGTGGGGAGGACACACGAGGTCGAGACGGAGTTCCAACAACAACAGGTTTATTGAAGAACAGGAGAACTGTGTAAACCAGCCCCGCTTATATGCCCCCCTGGCCACCCGCGGCCACTCTCCTCTGATCCGTGATAGGGGGGAACAACCCCGGATCGCCAATGGTGCGTGCCTTCTTAGGGCCAATGGCACGTGCCGGCTTGGGCCAATGGGGCATGCAGGATTAGGATCCTTCATCGGGGACTCAAGCTCCTAAATTTCCCCCTGCATATCAGCCTAACTATGTACAAACATAACAGTTTCTATCTCTCCAGAAGCACAGTCACAAAGTGTATCTGAGTATGTGATACTTTGCATTCAACCTTGCATTACTTGAGAAGGGACAGAGTTTAATCTTGTAAGCATAAATATTCTCCTGTATCGAGAAACAGTTAAAACATCTAAATATGGTAAGTGAGAACATAAGAAAGGCCCTGCTGGATCAGACCAAGGCCCATCAATACAGCAGTCTGTTCACACAGTGGCCAACCAGGTGCCTTTTGGAAGCCACAAACAAGACGACTGCAGCAGCACCATCCTGCCTATGTTCCACCGCACCAAAAATAATTGGCATGCTCCTCTGATACTAGAGATAATAGGTATGCAGCATGACTAGTATCCATTCTAACTAATAGCCATGAATACCCCTCTCCTCCATGAATATGTCCACTCCCCTCTTAAAGCCCTCCAAGCTGGAAGCCATCACCACATCCTGGGGAAGGGAGTTCCATAATTTAACTATGCGTTGTGTGAAAAAATATTTCCTTTTATCTGTTTTGAATCTATCGCCCTCCAGCTTTAACAGATGACCCTATGTTCTAGTATTATGGGATGTGACTATTTCATCCCCGGAGTCCTTAGTCACCTCTCTCTCTGCCTGCCTCAGCTCCTCCAGTTGAGCTACCTTGGCCTCAAGGAAGTGAACTCGCTTCCTGAGAGCCAGGAGCTCCCCGCACCGAGCACACACCCACGACTTCTGTCCAACAGGCAGATAATCATACATGTGACACTCCATGCAGCACAGTGGATAGCCCCCTGACCCCTGCTGGCTTTCTATCTTCATAACTGGTACTTTATTTATTTATTTATTATATTATTCTTTGGTGTTGTAACCCTGCCTTTTACTCTCTTTAGGGTTTCCAGCCTCCAGGTACTAGCTGTAAATTTCCTGCTATTACAACTGATCTCCAGCTGACCTGGAGAAAACCTGGCCACTTTTGCAATTGGACTCTATGGCATTGAAGTCCCTCCCCAAGCCCCACCCTCCTCAGGCTCCACCACAAAAACATCCCGCCAGTGGCAGAGAGAGACCTGGCAATCCTAGGTAGCACAGGAATCAGATTTTAATAGATAGAGTCACCCATTAGCTTCTGTGGCAAATAAAATTTTGCCCGTGCCTATGCTTCCAGAGATTGTAAGCCTAGTTCAACCCTTAAAGAGACATTAGTCACGCAACTTGTGCTCTTCCACAAAAGTAATGACAATATGGAATCTAGTGACTCTCTACAGGCCTCAATCCATACCAGAGTTCCATAGAGAAGCTGACCACCTATTTTTGCATTAAAAAATTAAATAACAGCAGGATCAAACTGGCCACCTTTGCTGTAAAAAAAAAAAGTATTATGGCCTTTGTTGCAACTAAGGCTTTGTTTTGAGCATTCTTAAAATGGGCCCTCCAGGCCAAATTAGCTTGAACATCTGTGCTTCTACAGGAATACATAGAATCAAACTCTTCAGTCCTATTGGCTTTCATTGAACAGAAACCTGTGACAATGCTGTGAGCAGAAGTTATAAGATCAGAGCCCACCATGAGAAAAAACAGACAAAGAAGAAAATAATGGCCAGCATTCATATATGCAGAAGAACATCTAGATAAATAAATAAAACCCTCTGCAGTTACCAGAGGTAAAGAAAAAAATGGCAGAAAGGAAAATAATGACTAGTAATAAAAAAATGTCATAAAATCCTTTTTTGATCACTGCTACTCCCCTCTTTAAAAAGTAAGCAACAGTAAACCTTATTTTCATATATGTGAGTGTGTGTGTGTGTGTGTGTGTGTATATATATATATATATATATATATATATATATATATATATATATATATATATATATATATATATATATATATATATATATATATATGGGGCTTACTCTGTGTAAGTGCAATGTTCCATTAAGTCAGTAGCAGCTGTAACTCGGAATCATTTTAAGTATCTATCAACCCATTTGATCAGTAAAAGTAAGTACACTCTGGATTTGATTCTAAGAGCTACAACATTTAGAATGACAAATCTTTCCTTTCCAATAAACTAAATGTACATGATTGGAATATATTGTTTCAGTCTTTAGTGTGCTACCAGATACCTGTGAAATGTTACCATCCGACTGGGTTTCTCTCCTCCTTCCCTTTTCAGCTATGAATCCAGGTATCTCAACAAGGCAAGTACACTGAAATTATTTTACTTATTACTTTGTGCTGTGAAACACATTCATAAGAAGCTAGGTCCCATTTTATAGTCTTCTGAAAGTTATGGGTCAGTGAGCAATCTTGCCCTGTGGCCATTTCTCAGATGAAGCTTCTGTTACCGTACCCTCACAAACGTGTGAATGTACATTCAGATTAACATGGGGAATTAGCTTGCGTGTTTGTGCAGGGCACAGTAAACTGGGATTTTTTACTCTAGAGTGGTGGCTGTGAGTAGCAAGTCTTTAGTAGGAAAAGGATGACAGAGATCTGATTTTAAAAGGAATACAGAGTTTATTGAGAGATTTGGTACAATGGTGCAAGGGACTTATCCTAAGCAAATACTAGCACTGCAGTGTTAAACCAAGGCACAAACACATTCCTTATCCCAATTAATATAGCAACAACTTACAAATATTCATCAGAGCTGCTCGAGTCTGGAGCAGGAGTTAATCTTTGAGCCAAAGGTGTGGAAAATGAGGGATAGTGGTTTGGAAAATAGGGGAATAGATCAGAGGGAGAGCAAAGATTACCTGTCCTATTCTGCTAAGAAATCAGATGGAAGAACAGGGATCCAGAGTGTGTTGGGAGTCTGTTGCAGATCAGCTAGTATCCAGGATCAGACACAAAATCCTGGTTCTAAAGCCAGGTTGGTTATGCTATTTTTGGCCCATAGCATAAAATGGGTTCTTCTCAGAAAACAAAAGATTAAGATAGAGGATAAAGGAATACTTGAGAGTAATCAGGAGAAAACTATAAAACTGACTAAACGGCATCAGGAAGGGCAGTTTTTGATTGAATTATGATTCAGGATTACAAAGGTTAAAGATATTACGATGAGTCATGTATTAGGCAGGAGTTTGGGGGACACTGGAAAACTTTGAGTTGAATGTTCCAGATTGTCACAGGACACTTAAAGGGCACTTTCACACATTTGAGAATGAAATCAGGGAAGCAAGTAAAGGTGATGAAGTAGTAATAATGGGAAACTTTAACTACCCCCATATTGACTGGATAAATGTATGCTCCAGTCAAGCCAAAGCGATAAATTTTTTTAGACATCCTAAATTACTGTGCCCTTGAACAGTTGGTCATAGACCCAACCAGAGGGGAGGTGATCCTGGCTTAATACTCTGTGGTGCTGCCAGTGACTTAGTGTGGGATGTGGATGTAGTTGTGCCAATTGGCAATAGTGGTCAATAGTGACCACAGTGGCATCAAATTTAATTTATATGTAAGTGGGAAAGTTACTGGGAAATCTCACACAATTACCTTTGACTTTAAAAGAAGGAACTTCTCTAAAATGAGAAACCTGGTAAAGTGGAAGTTGAAAAGAACAGTTAGGAGGGTTAAATCTCTGGAAAAGGCTTGAGGGTTACTCAAGTCCATATTACTAGAGACTCAGCTAGATTGTATACCGCAGGTCAGGAAAGGGGAATAAGTCCAAGAGGTCACCACCATGGCTAACGGGTAAGGTGAAGGAAGCAATTAGAGAAAAAAAGCTTCCTTCAGAGACTGGAAGGTTTGCCCAAACGAGGCAAACAAAAGCAAACAAAAACTTGCACAAAGGAAATGCAAGCAAACAATTAGAGATGCAAAAAAAGATTTTGAGGGACATATTGCTAAACACATCAAAACAAACAATAAGAAATTCTTTAAGTACACTAGGAGTAGGAAACCAGCAAGGGAAGCGGTTGGACCATTGGATGACAATGGTTGTAAAGGAACACTAAGGGAGGATAAAGCGATTGCTGAGAAACTAAATGAATTCTTCTCATCTGTCTTCAGTGTTGAAAATATAGGGCAGATTCCTTCTCATGAACAGAGGTTTTGGGGAGGGGAGAATGAGGAACTGGAGCAAATAGTGGTAACAAGGCAGGAAGTCCTAGAACACTGGTTCCCAACCAGGGGTCCGTGGACCCCCAGGGATCCGCAAGAACTAAACCAGGGGTCTGCGAAACAAAGTTATAAACCCATAATAAATTAATATTTATGCAGGCGGCATGGTGGCGGCTTGCGGGCGCAGAGCACTGCGGCATGCAGTGGTGACTCGCAGGAGCGGCAAGCAACAAGGAACATGCGGGGACGGGGAGGCCGGGGGAGGGTGCAAGCGAGCCTCACACAACCACACACAATAGGAGAAACACTCGTCAAACCCTGTTTGATGATAGCTGTCGAAGAAGTTTTAGGGATGGAAGCCAAAAAGAAAATACAAGAAATACCTCTATCGAACAACACGGTAAAAGCTCGAATTGAAATTATGTCAAATGACATCGAGGAGCAGCTTGTTTCGAAAATTAAAAATTCACCATGTTTCGCTTGTGATGAATCAACAGACGTTTCTAATTGCAGTCAGTTGCTCGTACCTGTCCGCTTTTTAGACGACAACAACACTATTAAAGAGGAATTATTGATTTCGCGGAAACTGGAAACAACGTCAAAAGGTATCGAAGTCATGAATATAATAGCGGAGTATTTTGAGAAACATAGCATTATGTGGGAAAAGCTCGCCGGCTTCTGTACGGATGGAGCTTCAGCCATGTTAGGATCAAGCTCCAGTCTAGCAACATTAATAAAACAGAAGAATCCTTCAGCAATAACAACTCATTGTATCATACATCGTCAGGCATTAGCTTCCAAGACTCTTCCTAAAAGCCTTGTTAATACCATGGAAATGGCCATAAAAGTGGTCAATGTTATTAAAAGCAGCGCCTTAAATAACACGCCTTTTAAAAAAACTGTGCACTGAAATGGACTCCGATCATGAGACTCTTCTTTTCCACACTGAAGTTCGTTGGCTATCGAAAGGCAATATGCTGGGAAGGTTATTTGAACTAAGAAAAGAGGTTGAGCTGTTTCTAGCCGAGAAGAAAATTAAAGATTTACTAGTGCTATTTTCTGATTCGAAAAGTCAGATGCATTTGGCTTATCTTGTGGATATTTTTCTCACATTTGAAAAAACTAAACTTACAGTTGCAAGGTTCTGGAAACATAAATTTAGCAGGTGTGGGAAACATTTTTATGTTTGAAGACAAACTGTGTGCCTTTATTTACAAACTTCAATTATGGGTAGGTGAAAACAATTATTCTGTGTTTGTGACATTAAAAGCACTGGTCGATGATAGTAAAGATGACATGATCACCGCGAATATACAAGACAACATCAGAAGTCATCTGCAAATGCTGGTCGATTAATTCCACTGTTACTTCCCGGAATATAACTAGACAGAATCAAAAGATACCCAAAAGCTGATTCGCAATCCTTTTGGTATTGCTGTTGAAGAGGTTGCAGAAGAAATCCAGGAAGAGCTCATTGACTTCCAAAATGATAGGCACTGTAAGGATGCATTTGAATCAATTTCTCTTGAAGAGTACTGGTGTAAAAAAGCAATTTCATATCCTACAGTTCGGGGATTCGCCTTGCGATATCTTATACTCTTCTCCACAACTTATTTATGCGAACAAGGGTTTTCTGCTTTGCTTATAATTAAGAACAAGACCAGAAATCGATTGGAAGCAAGTGATGATATTCGCATAGCTCTGAACAACAGTATTAGCCCCAGAATTGCCCAGCTTGTAAAAAGGATGCAAGCTCAAAAATCACATTGATTTACAATTAAAAGTTCTCTATTATAAAAAAAATATATTCAAATATTACTGTATTCTAAGTTTAATATTTAACTAACAGTTATGATTAAAGTTTATTTTCAAATTCTCTGAATTTTTATTTTGAACCTTGGGGTCCCTGCACCAAACAAAAAAAGTCCTAGTGGTCCCTGGTCAAAAAAAGGTTGGGAACCACTGTCCTAGACAAACTGCAAACTAACAAGTCACAGGGACCAGATGGTATTCATCCTAGAGTTCTTCAAGAACTCAAATGGGAAACTGCTGAACTTCTAACAATGATATGTAACATGTCCCTTAGATCAGCTTCTGTACCAGAAGACTGGAGAATTGCCAATGTAACACACATTTATAAAAAGGGTTCCAGGGGAGACCCAGGAAATTACAGGCCAGCTAGCTTAACATTTGTTCCAGGTGAATTGATGGAAAGCATTATTAAAGATATAATTGTCAAGCATATAGAAGGGGTTTGGGGAGGAAAGGGGCTTCAATGCCATAGAGTCCAATTGCAAAAGCAGCCATTTTTCTCCAGGTGAACTAATCACTATTGGCTAGAGATCAGTTGTAATAACAGGAGATCTCCAGCCACCACCTGGAGGTTGGCAACCCTAACTTCAAGACAACTTCTATCTTTAATCATAGGTCAGGAGCAAGGGTTGGAGGAGGGGAAAATAAAATTTCAAGATTGCCCTGGATTCATGCCAGGAAGGGGGGGAAAGGGTCTTTGTGAATGGAAATATGAAGGCCAAGCAGGAATATGTTAGATGATACTTAACATCCAAAGTCACTGCCAAAATGGTTAAGACACTTTGAGTAATCCTTGGCATCTCTTTGGACTTTAACCACCCACTCTAATAGAGCCATCACCAACTTTGACAGTCATCCCTCTAAAAGTATTCTTCCTAGGATCTCCTAAATTAGTAACTGCCTCAGAGTAGAGAGACTCTAATTTCATTGACAAAGGTGAACCTTAGGGCCTTTTACTGCCAATAATTTGTTTCTTTTTGTACTTTGCAAGAGAGCCAGCATGGTGTAGTAGTAGTTAAGAGCGATGGTTTGGAGTAGTGGACTCTGATCTGGAGAACCGGGTTTGATTTCCCCACTTTTCCACATGAGCAGAAGATGCTAATCTGGTGAACTGGATTTGTTTCCCCATTCCTACACATGAAGCCAGCTGGGTGACCTTGAGCTACTCAAGCTCTCTCAGCCTTATCTACCTCACAGGGAGTCTATTGTGGAGAGGGGAAGGTGATTGTAAGCCAGTTTAATTCTTCCTTAAGTGGTAGAGAAAGTGGGCATATAAAAACCAACACTTCTTCTTTATGCATCTTTGATCCTTTGTTTGCATATATGAGAGCAGGTGCAAACTCCCATTCCAAAGAAAACTTGGTAAGAAACATATCTAATTTGTGTAGTGAGTTTCCATGTGGTTTTTTCTCTCTTGCCCCTCCCCATCTTCTTCCCTGCTGTCCTCACCCGCTTTCTTCTCCTCCACTTTGAAAAGAGACTTCTGTGCCGGAAGCAACACCTGCAGAGTGTGTGTCTCTGCAGTAATGCCAATCCAGGCTTCCCGATAGTGAACTGCAGCCCCATGTATGCTGTTTCAGCAGTACTCAGTCACTTATAATGTCCCCCCAGGAGCTGACTTACCCCAGGGTCCTATCTAATCACCTACCTTCAGCCTCATCTTGGACTCATCTTGCTACCTTCTAGACACAGCTCTGAGTTGTATATATTCTGCATGGACAAACAGGTAATCTCTTTCTGTGCCTACAGGTTTTTTTCCCCCTGTAAGGTCAAGACTGAAGTTATTATTTGCCGAGGTAGTGAAATAATTTTTCATAGCATCATTGTCGATCAGAGAATGGTAAGGGACATTTAGTCAGCAAATTGCAAGAGAAATTGTATACCAGCTATGATTATCCCAGACATATTTATCTCTTCCTTCATTATAAGGGGGAGATACATTGTAATATTCTGACATCACTTATATGCATAACTGTTCTTAGTATAAGCACTGCTATCAAAAACAACCATTTTGAGTTTCATACATATAGGGACTCCTTGCATGCTATTCAGTATAAGATTTGCCTACCAAACTTGTTAATTTCCTTTATATTAGTATAGAGATTGTATCTCAGAATCCTTTCTTCATAGCTCCCCAAGACTAATTCTTTTAATCTCTGCTCATCAGGAAAAATTTCCAGCTCTATAATCACATGAGCTGCTCTGAGTTTCAGTTTAGGCTTGTTAGTTTTCATCAAAAACAGGTGACAATGTTCAATATTTAACATATCCAACACCGAGAGTTGAGGGCACTCCCTGCAATATACTACGTTTCACCCAGTCACTTATAATGTCCCCCAGGATTATTAAGGCTGGGCAGCTGGTTGCTAATCGATATCTGACCCAAACTTCATTCATTCATTAGAAGAAGAATTGGTTTTTATATGGCGATTTTCTCTACCACTTAAGGAAGAATCAAACCGGCTTACAATCAGTTTCTCTTCCCTTCCCCACAACATACACCCTGTAGGTGGGGCTGAGAGAGCTGTAAGAGAGCTGTGAGTAGCCCAAGGTCACCCAGCTGGCTTCATGTGTAGGAGTGGGGAAACAAATCCAGTTAATCAGATTAGCGTCCGCCGCTCATGTGGAGGAGTGGAGAATCAAGCTCAGTTCTCCAATCAGAGTCCTCAGCTTCAAACCACTGTCTTAACCACTACACCACGCAGGAGGAGGAGTAATAAAGTGCTAGAGAGCTCCCCCCCCCTTCTAATTTGGAAGCCAGCAGGGATATTAGTTAACAACTCAGGAAATGGGCCAATGGAGGGGTGGGCACTCAACCCCCCCCCCTCCATTATTCATTTTCTCTGTGTTTATTATATGTATTTGTTTTCTTTATGCATTTGTTACTTGTTTTCATTAGTTTCATATTCCTGGATGTGATTTTTCCTAAATAGGAACAAAATTTTCAGGGACTGTACACCTTATCCATGAGTACTAACTGCTAATGTCAAGAAGGTAGGATATAATGTCTCTATTTTAAAAGTAATTAAAGACAAAACTTGTATATGGTTCTAACTTTTCTCCACAACCAAATGGGGTAACTTTTTTCAAGGATTGTATACCTTCACCCAATTGACCATCCTTGACAAATTTCAAATTTTCCGGAAAAATTGTCCCTGTTTCATAGTCAGTTAAAATTACCACTTTGGAGGGATGGCAGCATGGTATAGCCCAATCTCTTCAGATCTCAGAAGCTAAGCAGGGTTGGTACTTGGGAGACCTCCAAGGAAGACTCTGCAGAGGAAGGCAATGGTGAATCAATTCTACTTAGTCACTTGCCTTAAATCCCCTTGCTGGGGTCGCCATAAGTAGGCTGCAACTAGACGGCACATTACACACATAAAATTATCGCACACATAAAATTATCATGGGGAAGTGTTGGGAAGGCAGGCTCTGAGAGGTGGCTGGGTAAAGGTTTGGCATCCCAGTAAGACAGATAGCAGGGCAAGAGGGAGTGCTTAACACACTCAGAAAGACAGTTGAAGGTATAATAGCAGACTGAGCACAGAGGCTTCCTTTCAATCATTGAAGAAAGGAAACGGTAGTGCTAAGTGGACCTGGGGAATTGTTGGGAAGGCAGGCTCTGAGAGGTGACTGGTAACTCAAGCAACATTAGAAAACAGGAAGAACCAGAGAGCCCTAAACCAAACACTCACACAGCTCAGTCATTTGCTCAGCAATTGAAATAGGAAAACAAGCTTCAGAAGATCGAAACAGACAGGGTCTGTTACTGTCAGAGAAAATACTTTCAATTAGTAGGGAACTAACAGCACTCTTATGGTTATATAGAATACCAAAAGTCCTCCCACAGCCATTGAGACATTTTAATGCTTCACTAATCACTAAAATCTATCAGCGCATTAATTTTGGGTGGCAAAAGTAATATTTGATGATTGCTGGACAATGTCTCTGTCATTCACATTATCTGTTTGCTGACCCTCTCCTCCTCCTCAACAGAACTATGAAATAGTGTCAGTGAGACTGCTGAGAATTAATGACCTTTTTTCTAATTATTACTGGCTGTCATTAATTTTAATTAGTTATAATACTAAATAATAGGATGTTTTGGGCTTGTTTCTGGATTAGTTAATATCTACCTACTTACCATTAATGCTCAGATCTCTCCCACTGAAATAAGCAGGGCTTTAAAGGAAATAAAAATATTTCTGATAACTGGTACAAGCATGCACCACTCTAAACCTGGCCCAAAAAATATTGAACTACAGGGATAAATACTAGGGGTCTGCAAAAAAAAAACAAATCAGTATTTTTCAGATTCAGATATACTTGATGTGAAAAATATTGGTGTTCCCAAATTCCAATACCTATATGGTATTAGGATTTTTTTCAGGTTTCTGATTATATTGGATCCATTATTCCCTATGGGAAAATTTCTAGGTGGCTGGGGTGGGGTGTTTTTAAAGATGCAAGCACCATCTTTAAAAACATATTTAAAAACAAAGTGCAGGGCAGCTGCTGGTTTCTATCCTTTAAATAACCCCAAACTTTCAAGTAGATTGGACCACAGGGTCCAAATTTATGGGCCCCTAAACAGGGTGCCTCCATTATTTTCTATGGGGAGGGAACCTCCAAGCTGCTTCCAGGGCAAAAGCTATGCCTGCAAGCAGCAATCTCTGGTCAAATTCCTGCCATGGAAGAACCAACAACAAGCTCAACAAAACCATTGCAGAACCCAGTGATCCCTGTAGAATCTTAAGCCAATGTGCCTAGCCAAACAGAACCAAAATCAAACCTGAGAATCTCTGCAATGGAAACTCAAGATGGGGGCACTTTTGAAAGCCCAACAAAACCAATAGCAATGTGCAGAAGCCCAGCAGAACCCAGGGCCACTCTGACAGTACAAGCTCAATAAGTCCAAAGTCAAACTAGAGAATCTCTGCAGTGGAAACTGAAGGCAGGGGCACTTTTGAAAGCCCAGCGGAACCAATTGCATTATGCAGAAGCCCAGGAGAACCCACTGCCACTGTGGCAGTTCAAGCCCAACAGAAGTAATATCACCCTAGAGAATCACAGCAGAACAAATTCAAGGTGGAGGGGGGGACACAAAGCAACTCTAGCAAAGAAGAAAACCTCTTGAAACTGACAAATGTGCTTGAAATAGATGGAAGCTCCTGGCAAGACGAGAGAAACCCTAGGAGACACAGAAACAAAGAAAAACAAACAAAGGAAAATGGAGGGGGGTGAAGAAAAACTAGTCCCAGGAACCTGCAAAAGTCTATCTTTCCCAGTTAATCCTGAATATTTCTGGGATTTTTCTGGACCTTTTTTTTTGGGGGGGGTGCTATCCTGAAAAGTTCTCAGATATATTTGGGATGCCAACTATATCCAAAAATACTGATAAGGTATTTTTTGGGTATCAGTCAGTCAGTCAATCAGTCTGTCTGTCTGTCTGTCTGTCTGTCTGTCTGTCTGTCTGTCTTTTTAAAAAAACAGTCATAGACCAGCACAGCTCTTCACAATTTACCATTTAAAACCCTTAGTGTTATGCTCTACCCACAGGTTAATACAAATAGTAAAAAAAATTGTTTGGACTCTTTGCAAACTATATGAACTACCCATTAAAATGATTGGCACACCAATGTTCTCAGCAGCATCTGACGGATTCTACAGGCCCACGCACAAAACTTAGCCGTTCCTACTGTAACCTGTGGATTTTCATCTATAAGCAACATTTTAGTATGCTCCTGACCTGAATGGCTGGAATGCTGACTAAGCCAGGGGGAGATAAACTTAGAACAAACCTCTTGATATAATGGACAGTGCAGTAGAACGTGCTCTGTTGTTTCAATTTCCTTTAAAGCACTATTTTTGGGATATATTTTCAGCTCAGGTGTATCCATATGCACACCCCTAATAAATACTGAATGCCAAAAGAATAACTGTTGATAACCTAATTATTGTGAACAATCAGGGTGTTGTGTGTTTCAGGAACATCTGGATTCCTGAAAACATTAAAGAAAGTTCCATTGGAACCAATGACCCTTACTTTCCAGTAGATGTCCTTAGGAGTGGAACGCTGGCCAATAATCGTGTTCTTTATGCATGCTTTCCGCCCTATTAGTACACAGAAGTGAATTCCTATTTCAGATCACTTGCCAAAGTGCAGGCAACATTGGAGTCACACAGTCCAAACAGTTGTGTCGGAATGGAAATTACTTGAGGTTCATATCAAGAGTTTGGGTTCACGATCAGTGGGAATGAAAGTCCAGAGTCATTTCAATGCTTTTCAAATAGCTATTCATAGAGATTTGGCTGCACTTAGAGCTGAATTACTGTGAGAGAAAAGTGACTTCCATAAAAGAAGATTACACTTGCATAATAGTAGCAATTCAAGCCAAGAAGTTTATTCACTCTCATAATTGTAGTAGCATGTTTACAAAGGCATTCGTGTTCAGAAAAAGCAAGCAATTCTATTTAATTACAACATATTACAAGCAGTGTTTAATTTCTAAAAGAGAAATAGGAGCTGAGCCACAGCATATGACCTAATAGTTCTGCTTTCTAATTCCAGAAGTGTGAAGATGGGCTGAGGTTACCCAGTGATGATTAAAATGCACTTTGTATATTCTCAGAGTCTTGCTGTCTTGTTCTATTACTGCTTTCCATTGCTTCATTCTAGCACAATAAACTTGTCTCAAGGTTGAGCCTTTATGTATCCCATCTTAAATGAAATCCTTACTGTAAGAATCCCAATTTTCCAAAGGGTTTGTATCAATATTCCGTGCACCTACACCTACACCCAGCTGCATCACAATTATGTATCTGGCCTCTGTGACAAGACCTCTCGTTTAGCATCCCAGGTCTGGCCTTTTAATTAAGCAATATGCTTCACCCTTGTAGGTGATCACAAAGTTGGAAAGTGTTTTTACTGTGGGGGGGGGATGCAGAATCAAAGTGAAAGCAGTAAATTATCAAGAAAAAGGGGTTAATCTTTCTAAAAGCCTGTCTTCTCCCCGCCTTTCTTCCAGATCCTTCTGTCTCCAGCTCTTTCCACCTATCTGAAGCAACACAGACTGTTTCCTGTCCCTTCTTGCAGGGCCCAGCTACTTTAAACTAGGGATCCACAACCTTGCCAAATGTGTGAGCATGTTTGGAATTATGACAATAGATAGTGGGTGCCACAACAAAATGGCTGTGATCAGAACTGGGTCCAATCACAAAACACTGGGAGTTTCCCAAAATGTAGCAGGTTCCCAGCCGGGCATCCTCCCATGATGAGGCAGCTGTATCCAAATGGGTGATCCCTCAGAACGCAAAGCCTGAAGCATCCTTTATTTCAATGAAATGGATGAAACCCAGGATTGGCTCGTTGCTTGTGGGAAGAAGCAGGTGGTGCCAGGAAGCTCATCAGTGCATACCATGGTGTCCACAGTTAACATGTTGGGAAACTCTGTGCTACACATGGACAGAATGAACCTCAAAACGATTTCATTTAGTAAAAGCATCAGTAAGGGGTAGGTTCATAGTAGAAGAGTTGTACAGGAGAGGGACTTGAACCTGTCTCAGTTGCTCTGCCAGTCAGAGTAGACAATACTACTGACCTCAATAGAGCAGCAGTTTGATTCAGTATAAGGTAGCTTTTTTGTCCTCTCTATTCCACTCTAGACAAAAAAAAAAATTCTAGATACTTTTACCTCCTCGCATTTGGAAGCAATCACCTGTCATCTCAATTAAACACCCACAAACATGCTTCCTAAAATTGGGGAGATGATTCTTACTGCAGGATTTTAGGGGAGAGTTGAGAGAGTTCACCTGGCCTTTCCTTTAACTTGAGCTTTATGTTCCTTTTCATGTTATTTGCTGTAGGAGAAGTGCTGCAAACTGACACCTGTTTTCGGTTTGAGATCACCAGCAATTATTGTCACAGTGAAAGCAGATACTGCAAATTTAACAAGGCTTTTAATGTGAACTAATTGCATTGGAATACATTAGCAGAAGCGCACATTGTAGGTTTTCTGTTCCCCGGGAAAGGTCATCCTAGATTCTAGTTACACAGCTACACAGAGGAAGCCATATTAGCACAGTTATCCAGTGAGCTGCTGTGTGATAAGTTTCCTTTGATTTGCATTATCTGATTGTAACAGAGTCCTTCTCATTCTGCTAAATGAGTAGGGAAAGACCTCCAGTGACAATAGGGGGAAGTTCAAAGCCTTTGAGGTTTTTTTCTTTTTTGACAATGCACTCATTTTCTACAACTAGGCTAACGACTGTACAGTCCTGATGGGATGCTGGCATGCTTTCTATAAAATACTGAACATTCAGTGAAAGTTTCTGTTATTTTGGAAAAAGTCAACAGGGTTTCTGCTTCTTCAAAGGTACATCAACCCCCTGATGTGCCATAAAAAGAATGTACTTGCTTTCTCTGTCTCTCTTTAGAAATGACTCCTAGTTAGAATTTGAAAATGTAAGTTGCCTTTTCCTGTACAAAGAGGCCGCTGGCCTATATCAGAGATGTCCAAAAAAGGCAGTAGGCTGCCCAAAAAATGCCCACTGGGTTCATTGAACAATAGAAGATGTGTAGCATTTCAACGTGTTATTGATGATTTTTATATCTTCTTATTTTGTCCAGTCTCTGTTATACCATCCTTTGTTGTGTAAACTAAGCTAGAGAACTTGCCCAAACAACACACCAAGAATCAATGGGCACAATGGATACATGAATGGATACGTGAATGGATTGGCCCAGGCAGATGGTTGAGGACAGCGAAGGGCATGTATATCAACTGGCCTCCTGTTCCCCATTTTCTTTACCCTCTCCCTCCCTTCGCCCTCTTCCACTATTTCCCTCCCCTCTCCTCCCCCTTTTTTCTTTCTTTTTTTTCTTTTCTTTTTTTAAAGATAGAAAGAGAGGGGGAGGGGAGAAGTCAGGAAAAGATAATAATTACATACAATACACTCTTTTCTCCTTTCTTCCATGACACCCAGAATATGTTGCGAAAAACTCACTAATACATTAAAAACTACCCACTAAAAGTAATATCGGATGTTTTCAACATTTCTTGTCCTGTCTTTCTTTCTTTCTTTCTTTCTTTCTTTCTTTCTTTTCTTATGTAATAGACACAATAACACAATGTTATTTCTTTTTGTTCCTTCCTTGTTCCCTTCCCTTCCTACCCCTGGTTTCCTGGACCTGTGACATCTTGGCTGCCATTGGGTCTCCCTATTGTCATTCTGGACCTGCTTTACCTATGAAGGATGTTCAGCCTACAGGAAGAGGTTACATAGTCTTGTAACCGTCTAGTAATTATCAGAAATAGATTTATGATTTTAAATTGCATGTTTTAATATTATAATGTTAATTATATTTTATATTGTTATGTTATGAAGCTGCCCTGAGCGGGTTATAAGCCTAATAAATTAAACCTCACTTAGTATTGTCTACTCTGACTGGCAGCAGCTTTCTTAATTGTGTGTGTATGTGTGTGTGTGTTAAGTGCCGTGAAGTCGCTTCCGACTCACGGCGACCCTATGAATGAAAGTCCTCCAAAGTGTCCTATCTTTGACAGTCTTGCTCAGATCTTGCAAATTGAAGGCTGTGGCTTCCTTTATTGAGTCAATCCATCTCTTGTTGGGTCTTCCTCTTTTCCTGCTGCCCTCAACTTTTCCTATCATGACGGTCTTTTCCAGTGACTCTTGGGTCTCATGACGTGACCAAAATACGATAGTCTCAGTTTAGCCATTTTAGCTTCTAGGGTCAGTTCAGGCTTGATTTGATCTATAACTGATTTGTTTTTTTTGGCAGTCCACGGAATCCGTAACACTCTCCTCCAACACCACATTTCAAAGGAATCTATTTTCTTCCTATCACTGTCCAGCTTTCAAATATATAGAGATAGATAGATAGATAGATAATAGATAGATAGATAGATAGATAGATAGATAGATAGATAGATAGATAGATAGATAGACAGATAGATAGATGATAGATGATAGATAGATACAGATACAGATACAGATAGAGAGATAGAGAGATAGAGAGATAATTAAGAAAGCTGCTGCCAGTCAGAGTAGCAAAATGTTAAAAAAGCACAATGATATTTCCTGAGGTTGATGTCTCTAACCACATGTCAGACGCATTTCGGCCTATTTGGCCTTCATCAGTGGTCAATTAAAACCCATGTAACACCTGCACACATTTACAGAAATATATACATATACAAACAGTTTTAATCAAACCAGGCATGTAAATAGGTTTTATAATATATTACCAATTACTCAAACATCTGGTAAAATTGACTCTAGTTGTGACACTGGTTTACATATGTCTCCCTTATACGATGTGTGCAGTTATCAACCTAGTTTGGTTTAAACTGTTTGTAGGCCGAAACGCATCTGGCATGTGGTTAGAGACATCAACCTCAGGAAATGCCATTGTGCTATTTTAACATTTTTTAAATAATTTTAATCTAGACATAGCACTTCCAGGTTGGGTTTTATTCCCCTCTTTTTTCTGTTACCCACCCTGCACCAGCTGCGGAGGGAGAGGGCGAGCTACACATTTCAAAAAAAAAAAATTAATAAAATAAATAAAGTGTGAAAGGGAACTTTTCAAAATCTTTGGTAGGAACCAGCATTAAGGAGGACCCAGCTTTGGGCAAATGTCAGCTTGATGCTCAAGATCTTGAAGAAATAAAGAGTTTTGCATATCTGGGCATTTGATTTGAAAGTATAGGTAAATGAAGGACCTGTTTGGTGTATGCGAAGTCTGGAACCTTACTATCCATGTACTATTTTCAGACTTGCAGGCATCAGAAATGGATATATGATACTTAATTATATTTGAGCCTAAAATACCAATACAACCAGAAAATGGTGCTGAAATCTTGGGCCATTTATGGAGAGGTGCCCTGGCTCAGTGGTAGAGCCTTTACACACAGAAGGCCTCAGTTTCAATCCCTCTCATCTCCAGTTAAAGACATCAGGCTATAGATAATGGAAATGAACTTAATCTGAGATCCCCAGAGAGCCACTGCCAGTCAGAGTAGACAATATTGACCTCAACAGAGCAGCTGTCTGATTTAGTATTAGTCACCTTCATGCATTCATATTTCATCTTCTTTGTGGAATGTCACTGGATCCTAGGAAGGAGTATGGCAAAGCCTCAGTAACCAAGAAAAAAACTTTGTTAGAACCATCAGATACCGATTACATAAGACAACTAAAAGACACACTTTGCCAAAAATGTGTCTTCTTCAGCAAATGTATATAGTCCACTTATTGCCGAAAATTACTTGGTGTTCTAATATTCGTAGTGTAAATCACATTGGGTTTCTTAGCAGAGGAGTGTTGCACAAAGAAAAATTCATCATATCTAGACTGGTCCTTCTGCTAGCCCAAGGCATTGTGCAAACTGTCGCACGAGCCATTTCCCATCTCTACATGTCTTGTGCTAACACCTGCTCGAGAGTTTGTGGCAGCAACATCACAAAATCTCCTATTATGAGATACTACTATCTAGAAACAATGCACTTGTAATGGTATTTCTTGAAAGGCCAGTAAGGCCCCAGCATCTCTTGGAACAATTATTCTCTCTTCTGCACTTGCTACATCATTTCAGTATTTGTTCAGCTGTATCAATATGCACTCAAAGTTCAGAATCCTCCTGTAGTATATTCACATTCACATATATGCATGTATGTAAGATGTCTCAGTTCAAATTATCTTATCCTTGAGCCTGTATGCATGCATATGCATACAGGAGACACTCTCTTTCACACACATACACACACTCACATGGGGATGGGGGAACCAAAAAAAAAAATCATTGGTTTCAAAGTTATTGGTCTGAGGATTATCAGGATAATTTTAAAGGCCTTTACAGAGTTCAAATTAATGAAATTACTGTCAGACCTGTTTTATGATCATCTGCAAATCTTGAATACGGAGACTAATCAAAACCATCTTTTTACCCACAGCAGTAGCTTTGCCCCTGCTATTTCCTCCGAAAACCAATGATTGCTGCATTCTACCTTTTATTCTGCCATAGCTCAGAGCTACTTTTAATAGATAATGGTCTGTCTACAGAGCTTCTAACGTGCAAGATAACTGTGCTTATTTTCACTGGAGCTATAGGAAGGGCTAACAATGTAATATTGTCTTACATTCTGTAGGGCTTTTGCAGCAGCAGCAGCAGCAGCAGCAGCAGAAGCAGAAGAAGAAGAAGTTTTTAAATGCCGACTTTCTCTTCCACTGAAGGAAGAATCAAACCAGCTTACAATCACCTCCCCTTCTCTTCCCCACAACAGACACCATGTGAGGTAGGTGAGACTGAGAGAGCTCTAAGAGAGCTGTGACTAGCCCAAGGTCACCCAGCTGGCTTTATGAGTAGGAGTGGGGAAACAAATCCAGTTCACCAGATTAGCCTCCGCCACTCATGTGGAGGAGCGGGAAATCAAACCCAGTTCTCCAGATCAGAGTCCACCACTCCAACCCCCTGCTCTTAACCACTACACCACACTGGCTCCGTGTACAAATTTGATTAGTGAGAACTCTGTTAAAGATGCTCATTAGAGATAGGCCACTAAAAAAAATCAGTATTTCCAAGATATTTTCTTCCCTGTGACCATAGGGAGTATATCTTTCTGACAAAGAATGGCTTTGTGCCATTAACATGTGAAACTGCCTTATGCCATTTCAGACCACTGGTCTATCTAGCTCAGTATTGACTACTTGGATTGGCAGCAACTCTCCAGGATCTTTGCAGAGAAAAGCCTTTCTCTACACCTCCCTGAATCCCTTCAGCTGGTGAAGCCAGGGATGGACCCAGAGACTATCTGCATGCCCAGCTGTTTGCCAAGTGACTGAGTACAAATTAAGTTTAAAACTAGGCTTCTTGTACAAGTTAAACAGGCTCAACTGCTCCATTACTCAATAGGACTGGCTAGCTAAGCCCAATCAAATTGCCTTCCTTCTCTTCTTATTTCCTGTCTGTCTGACAGGATGCCATGAAGCATGGAGCATTGCTATGAAGAGGGGGAATCAGGTGAAACTATCCCTTCTGTCTCTTGTGCTTATGGAAAGCTAATTCTGCCATGCTTCTTTCACCAGCAGAAGGAAAAGGTGGGAGTGGCTTTATCCAATTTCCCCTCCTTATTTCAGCCTCTCAGTGGTTCCTGCCATTTGGTCCATAAGGCTCTCTTAGCACCCAGCACGAGATTCTGAAGGACATTAGCTGGGTCATGGGGAAAGGGGAGAGCAGCAAAGAACCCCTTCTATGGACACAACATTATTGTGGTCCTATGGGTTTTTTTATTTACTTGTTTTTTCCCCTTTCTCCCCAATGTAGGGTTGCCAACCTCCAGGTACTAGCTGGAGATCTCCTGCTATTACAACTGATCTCCAGCCAATATAGATCAGTTCACCTGGAGAAAATGGTCGCTTTGGCAATTGGACTCTATAGCATTGAAGTCCCTCTCCTCCCCAAATCCCACCCTCCTCAGGCTCCGCCCCAGAAACCTCCTGCCGGTGGCAAAGAGGGACCTGACAACCCTATCTAAGGTTAATGTTGTAAGTGTATTTGGGTCAGATTCCTCTCCTCCTCAAACCCCACCCACCTCAGGCTCCACTCCAAAAATCTCCCACCAGTGGTGAAGAGGGACCTGGCAACCCTACCCCAATGGGAAACTAAAGCAGTTAACATCCATGTTATCTCTCCATGTTATCCTCATACACCAATCCTGTGAGGTATGTTAGACTGAGAGTATGTCACTGGCCTAGAGTTGTCAGGTATACCCTTGCAACCAGCAGAGGGGGGGGACATCCCAGGAGCAAAGAGAGACCTAGGCTGGTGACATCACTTCCGGTGTGCACCGGAAATGACATTATCACATAAATGGATACTCTGGTATTTGGGCAAAATGTTTATGGTAGAAGGCCTCCTTTTGCTACCAGTAAGTCCCCCACCAGCCAGCTGATTGATGCTGGGCAGAAGAGTCCTAGAGCAGAGATTCCTCCACACTCAGTGGGCCTGGCAACCCCAGACTGGCCCAAGGTTGCCCAGCAAGCTTCCATGGCAAAGTGAGGGTTCGAACCTGAGTTTTCTGGATCCAAGGCCAACACTTTAGCTATTACATCAAACTAGCAGCTCAGCTCATAGTACTCAATGGGGCTTAATTCCAGAAACTGTTATCTCATTCCTTCTATTCAGTAATTTCATTATATCCCATCGTTCCTCCAAGAATCCAAGGCCTCAAAACAACCCTGTGATGCTGGTTAGTCTGAAAAATAGTTTGAAGTCAGACAGTTTGTAGTTGAAAGAGAATTTGAACCTGAGTTTCTCATCCAAGCCATGATGGACCTTGGTCTGATCCAGCATGGCTTTTCTTATGCTCTTATGACTACTGCCTTTGGCCTGTGGGGTTGCCAGGTCCCTCTTCACCACTGACGGGAGGTTTTTGGGAGGAGCTTGAGGAGGGAGGGGTTTGGGAAAGGGAGGGTCTTCAATTCCATAGAGTCCAATTGCCAAAGCAGCCATTTTCTCCAGATGAACTGATCTCTATCAGCTGGAGATCAGTTGTAATGGCAGGAGATCTTCTGACCAATATCAGGGAGGGTGTGGAAACCCTGAATCAGTGCCTGGAGGCAATTTTGGAGTGGATGTGGGCTAATAAGCTGAAGTTTAATCCTAACAAGACGGAGTGCTATTGATGAGCAGAAGGTCTGACCTGGGATTTAAGGTGGCACCCATTCTGGATGGGGTTGCAGTCCCATTGAAGAAACAGGTCTGTAGTTTGGGGTGCTTTGAAGCCAGCCCTACTATAGGACAAGGAGCAGCTTTTACCAACTTCAACTGGTTAGCTAGCTGTGGCCTTTCCTGGCCACTGTAGTACATGCCCCTGTTACATGTAGGTTAGATTACTGCAATGCACTCTGTGTGGGACTGCCCTTGAAAAGTGTTCAGAAACTTCATTTGGTGACGAATGTTGCAGCCAGGATTTTGACTAGAGTCAGTCATAGGGACCATATAACCCCAGTCCTGGCCTATCACTTTCTCCTAGTCTGTTTCCAGGCACAATTCAAAGTGCTGATGTTGACCTGCAGCCCTATATGGCGGGGGACTGGAATACCTGGAGGACTGTATACTCCCTTACAAACCTGATCTGCCACTGTGGGCATCTTCCAAGGCTCTGCTTTGGGTGCCCCCAACTTCTGAGATTAGATGGGTGATATCCAATACAGATTCTTCTGAGTCATGTCACCACAACTCTGGAATTCTCTTTCCAGCGATGCTCCCCTGTCTCCCTCTGTTGTCATGTTCCACCAGTGGGTAAAAACGTTTTTTAGTTCATCTGGCATTTCTTCACAGATCTCTGCTTCTGTACCATGTTTCATTGTTGTTTTTATGTGTATAGTTTAGCTTGGTTTTAATTGTTTGAACAATATGTTTTTGTTTGATTTTAATCATTTTTACAATGTGTTTTATTATATATGTTTTTAATTTCTTAGCTGACTTTGTGGCCCTGATGAGGGCTGAAAGGCAGGGCATATATTTTATAAACAGACAAGACAAATAAATAAAATAAAATATCTAATGACTAGAAGAAAAAGCTTCAATTAGTAACTGCAGTGTGTGTCATCAGGGATCAGAAAACACAAGGCAAATAAAAAGAACCCCATATTTAATATTGTTTAAAATTTTATTGTCTGCAGTTAGAGAATCTTCCCCATCCTCTTAATTCGGGGGCTTGAAACACTTAGGCTACAACATGAAACAGTTTTCATTTCAGTATCATGTCAGGAGCTAATGAAAATATTTTTGCCATACTGATAATAAACTGATAGCTATCTAATATGGAGCTAATAGTATTAGCGTTATTGATATAGAAGTATTGATTTGCTAAAATCTTATATCAGTGCATTTTCAAGACTGAAGAGGGACGGCAATTGAAGCACTGGAAATAAATTGCTCAGCGGGGCCTTACGTTAGACAATGAATCCTTAAAGATTATGTCTAGATCTTCATAGATCGGTAGATATTTAACTAAGCCTCTATAAAATATATATTTGATTTATATGATGTGACACATGTCGATATCACAATATGCTTTCTACAGTTATCAACTGGGGGGAAATTGTAGCCAAACAAGAATACTGTTTCCTATTGTCTCCTACCCCCTGATGTCCTACGTTTTGTCTTACTTGATTTAGAGATCCCCTATTCTTTTTATTCTGCCAATGCTCCTGGAGATAATGGAGAACCCTCATATAATTGTACTCTCACTGGATGTTGTCAGAGAACTTATACGAATTTCACTGTTCATTTTAGGAAACAACAAGATTCTAGATAACATGCCTGTAAACAAAGGTGACCTTGGAGGCATTATCAGTTGATGTTTCAAAAATAAGTGTGACTCCATGTGAATTTTCCAATGGTTTGAGTGTGGAATGTTGTGCCTCAAGCCACTCTACAACCCACCTTATGTCTATCAACCCATGTCCTTAGCAGGATCCCATCTTTCCCATCATATCTTTCCCACTAGCAATCCTAATACCTCAAAGAACTGGCTTTTGAGTTGTGTAGTGTTTAGAGTGTTGGATTGGGGAGAAATGAGGAGGAGGAGAGTTGGTTTTTATATGCCGACTTTCTCTACCACTTAAGGAAGAATCAAACCAGCTTACAATCACCTCCCCTTCCCCTCCCCACAAAAGATACCCCGTGAGGTTGGTGGGGCTGAGAGAGTGACTAGCCCAGGGTCACCCAGCTGGCTTCATGTGTCGGAGTGGGGAAACAAATCCAGTTCACCAGATTAGCCTCCACAGCTAATGTGAAGGAGTGAGGAATCAAACCCAGTTCTCCAGATCAGAGTCCACCGCTCCAAACCACCTCTCTTAATCACTACACCACACTGGCTTGAAATCCCTACTCTTCTATAAGGCTCACTGAAGACCTTGGGCCTGTCACTTTTTCTCATCCTAACCTACACCACACAGAGGTATTGTGAGGATTTTAAAAATCGAGTCGAGAACCATGTGCCCCAACCTGAACTGCTTGGATGATGGGTGGGACAAAAGTGTAATGGATGGGAATCAACATGCTTCCAGCTTCCTTCCTCTAAATCCTAGCAGCCCTAATGCATAATTTGCTTCATTCATTCTGCCAGCAAAACCTTAATGTTCCTGTCTCAGATTTCTCTTTTTTATGAAGTACAGAATTGTTAGTCCTTATTTACAACATTTTAAATCATTACACCTTTGTTACCCTGAGCCATCTTTTCTGAAAAAATGAAAAATCAGTGAGAGCATACTTTACCAAAGCTATGTGTGAATTTAAGAATCTTTCCATTTCTTTCAGAACAAGGGTTTTCTAGTGATGTATGCTCCAGTTATAAAGGACAGCTGAAATGCGAGTGGGAGAGATGAATTTGCTTCCTCTCTACAGACATATCAAGCAGCAAAGACCCCCCTGCTGTGATGCAGAAATATCCAGGCAAAAGAACACACTGACTTATGAGCACATGATTACTATTCATCTTTATCCTGATTAGCTTTATATCAAAGGATTGATTTAAAATCAAGTAAAGAAAGCTACGATTTGGATTTAATGATGAACATATATTTAATGGATTGGCTATATATAGATCTACAATGGTTAAAAAGTTCTACTCAAATATGGAAATGGCCTTTTAAGCATAAAAAGGATTTTGCTAATACAAAAACAAATTGGAGCCTGGGGGTGAAGGCGGGGGTAGCATCAGGAAAGCCTGCCTTGTTAACAGTTCTGATGTTATGCCCATTGGTAGGCAGCGATATTGAGCCAAAGAAGCATAACCTACAACAATGGTCTACATTAAGCACAAGAGATAAAACTGTGGGTACAGCCATAGTAAGTATAGCAAGTACTTTCAGGTCCATTTATTTCAATGGAAGAGATTTACAGTGCAACCCTAAACAGACATCAAAACATAGATACATAGAGCTGGGAGGTATCCCAGGGGTCATCTAGTCCAACCCCCTGCACAATGCAGGAAATTCACAGCTGCCTCCCCCAACCCCACTCTTCTAGTGATCCGTGCCCTATGCCTGACCCCAAACTGGCAATTGGCATTACCTTGGGCATACAAGAAAGAGAGTTGACCACTGGCTCATCCCTTTTGACTTCCCTCTCACCATCTGCCTAAATTCATAGTGAGTCTCAGAATCAACACTGCTATCAGATGGCCATCTAGCCTCTGCTTAAAAATTTCCAAAGGAGAGCCCACCACCTCCTGAGGATCTGGTCTGTCAGGAAGTTCTTCCTAATGTTTAGCCAAAAACTCATTTGGTTTAATTTCAGCCCATTGGTTCTGGTCTGACCTTCTGGAGCAACAGAAAACAACTCCTCTCCATCCTCTATATGGCAGCCCTTCAAATATATGAAGATGGCTATCATTTCACCTTTCACCTTGAGAGCCAGCGTGGTGTAGTGGTTAGGAGCGGTGGTTTGGAGCGGTGGAGTCTGATCCAGAGAACCGGATTTGATTCCCCACTCCTCCACATGAGCAGCGGAGGCTAATCTGGTGAACTGGATTGGTTTCCCCACTCCTTGGGCAAGTCATTCTCTCTCAGCCTCACCTACCTCACAGGGTGTCTGTTGTGGGGAGGGGAAGGGAAGGTGATTGTAAGCCGGTTTGATTCTCCCTGAAGTGGCAGAGAAAGTTGGCATATAAAAACCAACTCATCTTCTTTTTCAATCATCTCCTCTCCAGGCTAAACATACTCAGCAACCTTTCCTCATAGGGCTTGATCTCCAGACCCCTCACCATCTTCGTTGCCCTCCTCTGGACATGTTCCCACTTGTCTACCTCCTTCTTGAATTGCGGTGCCCAAAACTGAGCACAGTACTCTAGGTGATGTCTGAGCAGAGCAACATAAAATGATTCTATCACTTCACGTGATCTAGACACTAGACTTCTATTGATGCAGCCCAAAATCGCATTTGCTTTTTTAGCTACCACATCACACTGCTGCCTCATGTTTAGTGTATGTTCTACTAAGGCCCCAGATCCTTTTTGCATTTGCTATTACCAAGCAAATCTCCCTCATCCTATAATTATGCATTTGATTTTTCCTACCTAAATGCAGAACTCTGCTGAAATTAAAAGTGTTAGAAGGGCTGCTTAGGACTGCACTGTTAACCATGTAGTTAGCTCTTCCCTTAAAGGGACTTGAAAATCATTACCATTGGCTAGATCATGCTCTCTATTTTTTTAATAGCATGATTCGCAACCTAGCAAAGATGCAGTAAAGCCAAATCAATATGCATGTGCATGTATAGGTTTTCTTTAAAAACTCAAGCATGCATCATTGTATGCTAATCAACACTGGATTTCATCAGTCAATTTCTTGTCAATTTGTTGTGCTCTTGAAGAGTTTTCCCAGTACCTGCTATAGCTTTCACATTCCATTCTCAGCTTAGTACTAAGGAATTCATTTGAACAGACCTGTGCTAATAAATAAGATTTAATAGGCAATTATTTTAATTATTTTCCACTGTATTATTTATTAAGGAATAGAAATAAACCACATGGTCATATTTTTACTAACAGGAAAGAAATATTACCCTTTGTTAATAAAATCCAGAACACACCTCACATATATCATCAAGAGATGGAGAAAGTAAGCATCATTCTAGAAGCCCACATCTACAACCTCACATAGAACCACTTGCACTGATGCAGCTAAAGCAGCATCCCATCCTTGGCAAGCAAGACAAATCTTTTTTTCTTGGCTTCTTGACAGCTGCAAATCCATTTTAACAGATTACTACTATACATTACATGCAAATAGTTGTAACTATGGAAAGGGTCAAAATAGGGGAATTGTCCAATATTGTTCTGTGTGGATGTAAGCTTCGAATGTAACAATTCGGAATCTGACCCAAATACACTTACAACATTAACCTTAGATAGGGTTGTCAGGTCCCTCTTTGCCACCGGCAGGAGGTTTCTGGGGCGGAGCCTGAGGAGGGTGGGATTTGGGGAGGAGAGGGACTTCAATGCTATAGAGTCCAATTGCCAAAGGGGCCATTTTCTCCAGGCGAACGGATCTCTATTGTCTGGAGATCAATTGTAATAGCGGAAGATCTCCAGCTAGTACCTGGAGGTTGGCAACCCTAACCTTAGAATGAATAACATGTTATCTGACTTCCAGGTCTGAGCCCATTAGTCTTGAAATTTTTTAAATGGTGCCACAGTGTGTAACTGTACTGTGGGATTCGTTTCAATTTCTCCATGCAGTATTAAAGTTTTCATTTCCCAGGGAGCAGGGAAAGATAAAGCAGGGAAAGTAAAGAGAAGGAGAGTGATTCAGCAAATATGTGTCTGAGAGGAACACCTGCCAACCAAAACATGTATCCTATGATCATACCATACAGCATAGTCCCTAACTGGTGTTTCTTGGCATAGCATTTCCTATCATCACATTTTTACCCATATTAGATAGTCTCCCCTTTTTGGTTGGGGAATTAGCTGGGAAGACTATGGGGGTTACCTCACTTTGTATTCCCAGTGATGTATTAAGAGTTTGAAAATGTTATAAAAAATACTGTTCGCACTTTCTGTGTATTCCCAGCGATGTATTAAGAGTTTGAAAACGTTTTAAAAAATACTGTTTGCACTTTGTTTGGCCCCTTTAGCTGTGAAGACGTCTTCCAACCATTTATTAGCCATGGTATCCAAAAACCCTTTTAAAGCGATGTTTTTTATAACGTTTTCAAGCTCTTAATACATTGCTGGGAATACAAAGTACGGTAACCCCCTATATTTTGCAAAAGGCAGATTTTTACTAACAGGAAAGAAATATTACCCTTTGTTAATAAAATCCAGAACACACCTCACATATATCATCAAGAGATGGAGAAAGTAAGCATCATTCTAGAAGCCCACATCTACAACCTCACATAGAACCACTTGCACTGATGCAGCTAAAGCAGCATCCCATCCTTGGCAAGCAAGACAAATCTTTTTTTCTTGGCTTCTTGACAGCTGCAAATCCATTTTAACAGATTACTACTATACATTACATGCAAATAGTTGTAACTATGGAAAGGGTCAAAATAGGGGAATTGTCCAATATTGTTCTGTGTGGATGTAAGCTTCGAATGTAACAATTCGGAATCTGACCCAAATACACTTACAACATTAACCTTAGATAGGGTTGTCAGGTCCCTCTTTGCCACCGGCAGGAGGTTTCTGGGGCGGAGCCTGAGGAGGGTGGGATTTGGGGAGGAGAGGGACTTCAATGCTATAGAGTCCAATTGCCAAAGGGGCCATTTTCTCCAGGCGAACGGATCTCTATTGTCTGGAGATCAATTGTAATAGCGGAAGATCTCCAGCTAGTACCTGGAGGTTGGCAACCCTAACCTTAGAATGAATAACATGTTATCTGACTTCCAGGTCTGAGCCCATTAGTCTTGAAATTTTTTAAATGGTGCCACAGTGTGTAACTGTACTGTGGGATTCGTTTCAATTTCTCCATGCAGTATTAAAGTTTTCATTTCCCAGGGAGCAGGGAAAGATAAAGCAGGGAAAGTAAAGAGAAGGAGAGTGATTCAGCAAATATGTGTCTGAGAGGAACACCTGCCAACCAAAACATGTATCCTATGATCATACCATACAGCATAGTCCCTAACTGGTGTTTCTTGGCATAGCATTTCCTATCATCACATTTTTACCCATATTAGATAGTCTCCCCTTTTTGGTTGGGGAATTAGCTGGGAAGACTATGGGGGTTACCTCACTTTGTATTCCCAGTGATGTATTAAGAGTTTGAAAATGTTATAAAAAATACTGTTCGCACTTTCTGTGTATTCCCAGCGATGTATTAAGAGTTTGAAAACGTTTTAAAAAATACTGTTTGCACTTTGTTTGGCCCCTTTAGCTGTGAAGACGTCTTCCAACCATTTATTAGCCATGGTATCCAAAAACCCTTTTAAAGCGATGTTTTTTATAACGTTTTCAAGCTCTTAATACATTGCTGGGAATACAAAGTACGGTAACCCCCTATATTTTGCAAAAGGCAGAGGCAACCAGGACCTTTTACCCTATGTATAAACAAGTCAAATCCCAGTGGAAAACTCTTAATAAGGAGATTTGTTTTACGATTAATTGGTTTTTATTGTAAAAATAACTTTTTAAAAAAAATTATTTTATTAATTAGTGAAAAAGAAAAAACAAAGAAAAGTGATATTTAAACAATAAACAATAAAAAAAGAAATTACAACCAAAATACAGAAACGATAGTAAAAATAACTTTTAAACACACACGCTCACACAACAAGACATACAAAACCCAATAGACTCAAGAACTAGGAAATAAAAGGTAAGAGGGGGTGGACACAAGGATAAGAGCTTCCCAGGGGAAATATATTTACCTCTCAGAAAAGCGAGGTCTAAAATGGCAGCTGCAAGGGGGAAGAAAGAAGGGGGCCCGCAAGCAAGCAAGTGGGGGTGCACGCAGGGTTGAACACACACATTGCCGTTTTGAGAGGGCAGATATTTATACCCAAGAGAGGGAGGTTTGGTCTCACTGTGCCTGGCAATGTCTGGAAATGGCTTGTCATTGCTAGTGACAAAGGCTTGATTGCTCTAGATTAGATTAGGAGCATGAAGGAGAATGGAGCAAGAGATAAGGTGGATCAGAAACAATACCAAGGTACTCTTAGCTAAGTATCTGAGCATTGGGCTGTAGAACTGGAGATGAAGGAGAGGTCTGGGAAACTATCTGCCAGGGTGATGAGATTACTTGTGTCCATCTTGATTCTCTGAATGGAGTTCCGCTGTCGGTGAGATTTAGTGAAGTGTGTCTTATCTACTGCAGAAATGCTAAAGAAGAGGTCTGACTTTGTCTCTTTGTCTTCAAGGAACTCCAGATGTTCTCCCAAGGGGAAACAAGCCTGAACTTGCCCAGTTGGCTGCTGTAACATGGCACAAACAAGTTGGATGCCAGGAGACCCCTGTTTGTCTCTGGCTTCAGCCAGAGACAATCCTTGCACTCTAGCTCCATTCCTGAATGCCTTGCTGGTGGTGTTCCAGGGTAGCCTAAGGCTGTTAGCATACCACAACAACATTGCTGGCTGGGTAGCTTGGGGGGAATCATTCGATATAAATTGGATGACCTTCACTGGGGCCATTCCAGCTACTGTATGTGTTTATCAGATTGCAGGAGCAGCCAAAACACTATGGTAGGATAGGTGGGAGGAAGAGAGACAGAGGCTTCCACAACCATGTTCAATCGCCGACTCCCCTTCAAGCCTGGTGTCTTTGGAGAGAGGCAAAGATTCTGCTGGTACCCTCTGTAAGGGGAAAGAACTGATTATTGTCAAGAGAGCCAGTCAAAGACTGGTTCCTATGCTCCACTGCCCAATCCATCCCTTGTAAAATATGTCCTACATGCTACAGAACAGAAGCGGGGGGGGCGGTTCTGTGCTCTTACTGTAAAAACAGAGAGAGAGAGAGAGTGGCAGGAGACCCCTGAGGGTGACTATTGCAAAGGGAGGATGAGGACATGGGGCTGACCCTAGAGGACCCAACAAGCCTGTGGGCCATGTCTGATAGAACACACATGGTGTCACGTGGATGGCTGGTTGTATCAGCCACAGTGAAAGGAGAAAGCATGCCTCTGGGACTGCAGGGGCAGTTCGGAGTGAGCGGGGGGGGGCAGCGCATGCTAATTACCCCAGGCAGTTTCAGCTGTTGGGGAGGGACTTAAGGGCAGTTGGGCACGAGAGCTGGAAGATGGGGCGAGCAGGAGGCCCGGCTCAGAAGGTGTGGGCAAGAGCAGGGCAGCACATGCCAAGGCAACAACAGAGCCAGGGACTGAAGGAACTGCCCTGGGAGCATCGCCATGGGAAGCACTTTAACAGCCCTTTGCTAATAAAGAGCGTCTTGTTTCTACCTTCAAAGCCTCCTGACTCTACACAAGCTCCGTGGAAGCATGACCACTTCCCACTCTTTTGAGAGCCCGGATGCTGCTAGCGCCCTGGCCCAGCCTGACGGCAGTAGCCTACACTCAGAGACAGAAAGAACTAGGAGGAGGAAGAGGAGGAAGCAAGAGAAGGATCTATGTGATAGGATCTCTCTTCACATCTAAAAGTAGCAGGGGGTCAGATTATGCATTCATGTGTCATATACCTTATTCTTGCTTATAATCCACTAAATGACATTGTTAATTTTCTTCAAGCGATCTCCCTGGATCCTCAGTAGATATTGAGAAGTAAGTTACATGAGGCAGACGCTGGCAAAAACAAAAGACTTGAAATGAGTGAACCTAGTTCAAGGTTCTTGTGTATTTTCATGGTTGAGTGTCCCTTGCCATTTCTGTGTAAAAATAGATCTCTCCCCTCCCCAAAATGTTTCTCTGCTTGCACCAGGGTCACAGTAGCAGAGAAACGTATCATGAGGTCTCTGTATGCCAGCTCTGAAAGAGACTATTATTTTATTGCCTGCAAAACCATTTTTCCATTATGTCTATATTATAAGCAGGGAAGATCCCTTGGGTGAGGGCCACAATCCCTGATAATTTCTTCGCAGTTGGCTGGGGCAGAAGGATGACAGATAAATATGTGTTTCCTATTGAAATGAATGTAAATGTCACCTGAATACAATAATGGCTCTGAATATGTGGCATTACAATCCAAACAAAATAAGCCAAACTTCCTGAAATTGTCTATGCATGCTCCTACTGTTCCCTTATAACTTCTACTGTACACACTCACTTCTCATTAGTGTTCTCACGTAACCATTTTGTTTGATATGCTATGATGTATGAATCTACCTTACACTAGCATCTAACTCCATAAAGTCTATTCTAACTAGCAATGGCCCTTCAGGATCTTCAGCAGAGGAAGGTCTATAACTTGTTGAAGGTTAACCTTTCAACCATCAGCATTCATGTTGTTGTTGAGCCACAGCCCCTCCCATGTAACTCCAACTGTTGCAGCCATAGGTCACCCAAACAAACCAATTAGATCTATTTATTCCATACTTCCTATCCCAACCTGCTTCTGCAGATATCCATGTGATTCCTACAATTTAAAAACATGTGAAGCTCAGTTCAAATATGGTCTTGACCATTAGTCAGTGGTTCTCAAACTTTGGGTTCCAACTTAAAAGTGGGGTCATGACTCACTCACGGGTGGGTTAGCAGTTTAGCCTACAATGCCAGCAGCAGAACCAGACACCCACCTCCACCTTCCATGAAGCTGGCTAGGGCACCCTCTCCTGAGGAGGAGGTGGCCTTCCCAGGTGGTGCTAAGATGTGGCCGTTGCTGTAGCAGCCACAGTATTCCAGCAGACCAATACACAGATGACACTCAGCTTTAGCTTGCACTTCCAGCAGGACCCAGGGAGGCTGTGGAAAACATGAACAGGTGCCTGGAGACAGTGTTGGGGTGGATGAGGGCTAACAAGCTGAAACTTAATCCTGACAAAATGGAGGTGTTACTGGTAGGGGGAAGGTTTGATCAAGGAATTGTGATTTTTTTCCTGCTCTGGATATAGTTGCAGTCCACCAAGAGGAGCAGTTTGTAGCTTGGGGTGCTGCTGGACGTAGGGCTCCTGTTGGATTCCGGTACTGGTATGGGGTGCCTTTTACTAGCATTAGCTAGTAAGACCGCTGCTGGTAAAGAAAGATTTGGTACTGTGGTGCATGCCCCAGTAACATCTAGATTAGATTACTGCAATGCACTCTACACGAGGCTACCCTTGAAGACTGTCTGGAAGATACAGTTGGTACAGAATGCTGTAGCTAGAACATTGACCATAGTGGGTTGTAGGGATCATATCACTCCAGTTTTATTTCATCTACAGTGATTCCCAATTTACTTCTAGGTTTAATTCAGGGTTCAGGTACTGACTTTTAAAGCCCTTTACAGCTTAGGGTCACCATACTTTAAGGACTGCTTACTCCCATATGAACCTACCCATCTACTCCGGTCATCTTCAGAGGCTCTGCTTTGGGTTCCCCGGACATCTGAGGCTAGACAGGTGGCAACCAAGAAAGGACCTTCTCCCCAGAGGGATTTGTCTGCCTCCCTCTATCATTGTCTTCTGCCAGTGGGTGAAGGCTTTTTTTTGTTTGGTTGGTTTGATGTTCCCTTATTAGCTCTCCTTCCTGTTTGTGTGTTTATATGTGTTTATATGATTTATTTAATTGCTTTAAACATTTTATACATACTTGAATTTTAAACATTATTTGTTATATTTGAAGTGTTTTAATGTTTGCCACGTTGGCGACCCTGAGATGGGCAAAAAGCCAGCATAGAAATGTTTTAAATAAATGAACCCTGTTAAAAGATTAGGCTGAGAAAGAATAACTGGCCAAGGTCACCTAGCAAACTTCCATGATAGAGCATGGATTCGAACCCGGGTCTCCAAGATCCTAGTCCAACACTCTAACCCAGTTGCTCCCAAAGTGGGCAGTACCACCCCCTGGGGGTGGGATTTCCTAGGGGGGCACTTAAGAGGCAAGGGGGCAGCAGGGGGGCGCTAAAGGTGGGGCCCCTTCAACTGTGTTGTTCACTCATTTACAATAGATCAAGCTATGGCACCATGCTGGCAAATTTGGTGGAAACTATCAGAATTATTTTCCAGACTTTGAAAAGCTGGTACCACTGGATCAAGCACATTAGTTTTGTTGAATAAATTGCAGCTAAAAAGTTTTTTTGATTTTGAATTGATGTGCAATTAATTGTTACTGTTTTGAAATTTTATTATTATCTTCTTTAGTGAGTCATGCAAACCCCTATTTTGAATAATGCTTTTTATAGGATAGGGGAGGGGCGCTGGGGTTGAGTTTGTGGCACCAAGGGGTGGGGGTGGCCTGAAAAGTTTGGGAACCACTGCTCTAACCAGTACGCCACACTAGTTCTGCATTGAAGTTGTCATGGTGAGCGCTACATCTTGGCCTGACCTGGGAGGCGAAGCTGTCTGTCAAGGGGAGGAGCAGCCTTACCAAATTAGACTGATGTGCACAAGTCCTGTGGCAGCTGCAGCTTCCCTGTAGACTTGTAACGGAAACCACAGTGCCTTGTCCTCCTGACCTGGGAAGACCACTTCTCCCCTCAGCTGGAAAGACATGGGTGCAGCTAAAAAACAGAAAGGAGGAAGATCCAGGTCTGAGGGAAAACGCAATCCCAACCCTAGTATTACGACCCCGTCTCTTGCAAAAGCCCTGACCTGGATGGCCCAGGCTAGCCTGATCTCATCAGATCTCAGAAGCTGAGCAGGGTCAGCCCTGGTTAGTATTTGGATGGGAAACCACCAAGGAAGTCCAGGGTTGCTGTGCAGAGGAAGGCTCTGGCGAACCATCTCTGTTAGTCTCTTGCCATGAAAACCCCAAAAAGGGGTCGCCATAAGTCGGCTGCGACTTGACAGCACTTTACACACACACACTTGCAAAAGCCACCCAAAACAGCTCCTGGAGCATGAGGTTGCTGCTGAGAGAGGAGAAAGAGGAAGAAAATTTGTTTTTCTGCTGGTGTGTGAGAAACAAAGGGTTACACAGAGGTATATGCAAGGATGGGAGTAGACTATTAAGGCAGTGAGCTACACACATACTGCATCCTATGACTTTGTTACAAGACTGATGTTTATTAGATTTATAGATATTTAGCATTATTGTTATATCTTTACAAATATTAAAATGGAAAATTGTTCATTGTTGACTGTGCAATCCTTGGGCTGTAAGCTGGGGTCGGGGAAAGTAGCATGGAGTACTTTACAAGCGACTCTTAGAGTAGATGTAGAAGCAGGTCCCACATCAAAAAGTTTGCAATCCAAGAAAACCAAGCCTACAGACAAACAGCAAAAAGAATTAATATGAGCTCAGAATATTACAAATCTGTGTACAGTGTGGAATGTATCTGTATACAAATCTCTGTGTAAAGCAAATAAAGACATCATTAACACTCAGTGTCCTTAGGACAATCTATAATACAAGTATTCATGTAGCAATTTCGCTGCAACCAGAGAAAATAAGGCAACTTTATTCTATTACACATTTGACTTTGTTTGCAAATTTTTAAAAAATAAAATCATTTATCTTGGCCAGTAGTCAGTGTGAGCTGAGGAAGGAAAATAATATGAATGGGACAGTCAAATAGATAATGAGGAATATCCTCCACCCTGTAGACTACAGATTTTCCTGGAATCCAAGATGGAGAAACATTCTCCTTAAAAAAGTTTGGTAAGTTCAAGGACTTACATTTCAAACTAATAATCACATTTTATCATACAGTACCATGAGTGTATTTCATGTTTGATGCAGCCATAAAAGATAAAAATACAGCATAAAAATGTCTCCATCTCTTTTTGAAGTGTGTGTCAGTGTGACTGGAGTAATACATTTGGAGAAAAATTAAAGGTCATTATCAAGTACTCAAATATTCCCATTTCAGGAAGCAAATATTATTCCTATAGACTTTGTTTTGGTACTGTTTTCTTCCAGGGATGAACGTTAACCAATAGTTTAAAGTCTACAGTTGAGTTCTCATTTAAATTGGGGGTGGTCTTTGTAGCAGTATAGTAAGGATATAATTTGAGGTACTCCAAACTGATCTCAAATTGAATACAGATTTGTTTAGAGGAAGCACTATTCCTCTACCCTTCCATCCCTATTAGGAATTGTGCAGAGAATCTTGTATCAAAGATTTTTAAAGGTAGGAGGAATCTGTGCCTGTCCTTGACCTCCACAATTTAATTACTTTTCAAGAAGATTGCTGAAGATCAGTCTGGTGGATTGTATGACTTGCAAGCTGAAAGCAGTATTCACAGTCATTCGAAGATTAGTGTCCACAAAAAAGAACAGAGTCAATCTGCCTGATATGAGCATGGCCAAACACCATTTACTTTAAGGGAGGGAAATGATATGAATAGCCCTGACCTGGATGATAGCCCTGACCTGGGTGGCCCAGGCTAGCCTGATCTTGTCAGATCTCGGAAGCTAAGCAGGGTCAGCGCTGGTTAGTATTTGGATGGGAGACCACCAAGGAATACCAGGGTTGCAGTGCAGAGGAAGGCACTGGCAAACCACCTCTTGTTAGTCTCTTGCCATGAAAACCCCAAAAGGGGTCACCATAAGTCAGCTGCGACTTAAGGCACTTTACACACACACAATGATATGAATGGGACAGTCAAATAGATAATGAGGAATATCCTCCACCATGTAGACTCTACAGATTTTCCTAGAATCCAAGATGGAGAAACATCCTCCTTAAGAAAGTTTGCTAAGTTCAAGGACATACATTTCAAATTAATAATCACATTTTATCATACAGTACCACAAGTGTATTTCATGTTGAGAGCCAGCATGGTGTAGTGGTGAAGAATGGTGGTTTGGAGTGGTGGACTCCAATCTGGAGAGCCAGGTTTGATTCCCCCTCCTCCACATGAAGCCAGCTGGGTGACCCTGGGTTAGTCACAGGTCTCTTAGAGCTCTCTCAGCCCCACCTACCTCACAGGGTGTCTGTTGTGGGGAGGGGAAAGGGAAGGTAATTGTAAGCTGGTTTGAGAAACCATATAAAAACCAACTTTTCTTCTTCTTTAAGCTTTTTATTTTTATTTCTAATGATGAATACAAAATTGCTCTGTACAGCAATACTTTCATAAGGCTCTGGAATGGACAAACCACTTTGACCATAGCATGTGTGTTGTGCCATCAAGTCACTTCCAACTTATGGTGACCCTATGAATGAAGGATCTCCAGAACATCCTATCCATCTTACAGTCCCTGCGGAACTGAGCTAAGTCCCTGCGGAACTGAGCTAAGTCTCTCAGGACTCATTTGACAGAGAGTTCTGCCAGGCTGGAAAACTCTGGCTTAGCCATTTCTCCATGGCACTCAGACATTTGGCCAGATTTTCTGGGACAGAGTCTGGCAAGCTGGCCATCAACAGATACAGCTGGGTGTCATCCACATACTAATGACATCCCAATCCAAAACTCCTAACCAGCTGGGTAAGGGGATGCATATAGATGTTAGAAATGTGGCTGCTTTTAGATGTCTCAATATACTGGAATTAAAGTCCATTGGGGAACAAACATATTTTGTTGCTATGCTCACACACAACTCTGGTTCCCTCCATCTCCCTTTTCCTCAAGCGTGCAGATCTTCCTGGACTGATGGAACTCCAGTTCACCATGGTGTATTGGCATTTGTTCACTTGATTTGTGCAGATTAAAAAAATAGCTCTCCAAGATGCCTGCATTTACATGACATGGTACATTGGAATCAGAGTTTCATCAAGCCAGGAAGTGTCTGAGATACTTCCATTTTTTCATGTTTTCTTTTTTTTTCCTCCCGCCATCTTGAGATCATGAGGACCCACCTTTGCACGACTCATAAAGCTAGTAACTAATGTTTCTGGAAGCTTTCAAGACAAAGGAAGAGAGGCAGCAGGAAGAGTAGGACCACACCTAATCTCAACATGCAAACTGGAGCAGAATACGCTGTCCATCAGATCATTAATCAAGGATTCTCAGTGATTAAGCAGTGTGCCTTTAGCCAAAGAAACAATCTGTTCCATTTTTGACTGACACAATGACCCAATTTAAAGTATGTAAATTGCCTGCCAAAGCCTCACATTACAGAAGCAAGTATACCTCCAAACACAGCAGTCCACACCTGGAAGTCAACCTTCTTTTACCTGATTTGGAATTATTCCAAGAAGCGATAAACATTCCCTCCTTCCCTTCATCCATTCTTCTAACAGATCGGACAAGTAACTCTGTGTCGGAGCTAATACCCTATTTACTAAGTGACAGTGATCCTAAGGTTTCATTGGCAGTGACAAAATTTATCTCAGTCCTTATATTCCTTAAACAATAGAGTTAGAATTACACTGTTCAAGATTTATAAATCAAGGATCTTGTAAGAGAGAAAGAAAAGGAAAGAAATACCCCTTCATCCATTCAGTTTGCCCACCTGATTGCCACTTCCTGCTTATCAAATCTGGAAAAAAGTAATTGTTTTTAATTTTTGAGGTCTGCCACCTGTCCTATATCTGGGACCAAAATCTATCCCCAAAGTGAGTTTTGCCTACCCCTCTTGTGAACTGTAGAGCACCAGTTGACACATATCCCTTAATTTTTTTAAAAAAAAATTCTTTTCGATTGTTTCTTGCGTAGATGTCGGGCTCCTGCCTTATTACTTCAATTTACATTTGGGCCTGCATGAATCATACCTGAATCCATCTTTACTTTCTTTATAGCTCTACCTTCCTGGGTCTCAACCCTCCCCCTCCTCCTTAAATAGAGTAACAGCATACTGTTTGGATTCCTGGAACCACTAACTCTTTACATGGATTTTGAGTATTAGGTACTAATCTTGAGTTCTTGATATTGTTTCGACTGCTTGCAATTTGTTGATTCCCCAGTCTAACAAATTACCATGCCTGAATTGTGATTTGACAGATGAGAAAACCAACCCTGCAGTGTAGGGCCATCGTTCCCAAGCACAGAGACATTTTCCTGCTATTTCTGAGCCATTTTCTAGCCCTCAACTGGCCCTTTTCTGTTGTCAGAAGCACAGCCATGTTTGAATCATCCAGGCTTTTCTGCCTTTCCTAAAAGCACAGAGACAGCCTGTCTCTCCAGAAAGAAGTGTAACTTATTGGGTCAGCAAGAGATAGCCAGGAGACTGGCTTATCTGATCTGAACGTCACTTGCTTGTTACAGTCGAGCAAGACCCTCCAGGAGGCCCACCTTAGAAGAACATGCAGTGCCAGAAGCCCAGATAAGACCCTAGAAGGATCAGCCCTCCGAAAACACCTGCAACTTGCAGTGAACATATAGCGAGCATGCAGATATGCACATGTTCAGCATGACCAAGGTGATGTAATGTAGGCATGGGGAACAGTTAGCGTGGACACCCCATAAAAGGAAGACACCCCTAGGGCAGCAAGGGGTCAAACCTTTCCCTGGGTGCAGGGGGAGCTGCTCCTGACCGGCCTCAAGAAACCTGGGCATTGTAGCGTGCTGATAGGGCAGGTCTACCAGGCTTCTCTCTGTGTGTGTGTGTTTCTCTGTGGCAGATACTTTCCTACTTCAAGGGGTGAAAGGGACTTAGCCTTTGGGAAAGGAGTTGGTCTCTTGCCTCTTGGGGTGATGGGAGGTTTGCTACAATGCTCTCTCTCTCTCTCTCTATTGCTGAATATACTGTGCTTTAATTGTGAACCTAACTCTGTGTTTACAGGGCTAAAGGAATCTTAGCCCAGTCAGTGTTTACTGGGAGGGGATCTTTCCAAGAGTGATTGAACCAGCCCTCTCTCAGGCCATTTATGCATGGCAATTTGCTGTGCGGTCCATGCTGAAGTACCCCGCAGGTTTTTTTTTTTTTTGAGTTTTGCACGGGAAATCAATGAATCAGACGCCACTGCGCAGCAAGTGCTCACAAACTGCGCATTTTGGGAAAGCACTTCTAATGCAACTTTTTTGGACCACCCCGCTGTGACTGAGAGGAATCCCCGCAAGGTTGCATGAATAATTAAAGCCATGAATAAGCATTTTAAAAGGTGGATTTAAAAAAAGAGCTTTGAGGGAGCAGCAAATTCACCCGTGTATAAATGGCCTCAGTGAGACCTGATCCCTCTCAGTCAGACAGAGGCTGATGTGTAATCTGATCTCTAAGCAAGTTTCCCCCGGATAGCAGTGTTAATGGCTGGGTTTACCCACTGCAGGCCATCCCTGCAAAGTAGGATAGTTCCAAGAAACACTCAGACCCAATTTTTCCTAACCAATGTTTGGAGATTTGTTAATTTCCCAGTCCAGAAAATTATAGTACCTCGATGGTGATGTGCTATTCATATTTAAGAATACAAAACCAAGTTGACAAAGCCAGAACCTGTGAGGACTGAAGCACCATGTCTTGTCCGTCAAGAACAGGACAACAGAGTCTGGAATTGCTATTTAGAAGTAATGGACAATGTGGGGCAGAAAGGAGCTACATAGATTCATCTCTGTACAGCAGAAAACTGTGTCCAAGCTAGAATTCATAATACAAAACATCCAAAAAGAGCCCCCCCCCCCCATAAAAGTACAATGCCCAAGTACAGAGCCGAAGCCACACTTTGGTGTAATAACTCTGCATACTTCAAGGAGCAGCCTCAGCCATGACAGATGATGGAAAGTAAAGTAAAGTGCAGTAAAGTAGAAGTGCAGGCCATGAAAAAAAATGAAGTTGCTGCTAGGTGGGTTGGAGTAAGTTTGATAGAACAGTCTATTAGAAGGATTTTAAATCAATTCTGCTTTTCCCTTCTCAGTCTGAGAACTTGTGGAACACAACGAGAGCTCGTGAGAATCGGGTGGCCAAAGTGGGAGATAAACTAGCCTCTTTGCTTTCCCTCTCTTTTCTTGTCATTTTCCAAGTTGGGGGTTGGGGTTGGGCTGAGACATAGTGACCTGCTCCAAGGGCTACCAAGAGGGTTTCATGGCTGAATAAAGGGTTTAACTCAGTCTTCCCAGTCCATCCAATAGCCACACGTGCACTTGTGCAGCAGTTCTTGTGTTCCATCCTAAACTCTCTTTGGACACTCCAGTGGCTCAAAGGATAGTGACTGTAAACAATTGCCAAGCAGTTTCCAACTATTATCACACACAAGATGTTTTCCATCATAAATCTATGTGTGTGTTTTTAAAGCATGTGTGTATATGCACCATCAAGAAGCTTCCAGCTTATGGCAGCCCTATGAATCAATGTCCTCCAAAACGTCCTATCCTTAACTGCCTTGCTCAGGTCTTGCAAAATGAAGGTCGTGGTTTCCTTTATAGAATCAATCCATCTCATGTTGGGTCTTCCTCTTTTCCTGCTGCCTTCCACTTTTCCAAGCATTGCCCTCTTTTGCAGGGAGTCTTGCAGGGAGTCTTGCAGTGACCAAAGTACACTAGCCTCAGTTTAGTCATTTTAGCTTCTAGAGAGAGTTCAAGCTTGATTTGATCTAAAACCCAGCTGTCTGTCTTTTTTTACCAGTCCACGACAATCCATTTTCTTCCTATCAGCTTTCTTCATTCTCCAACTTTCGCATCAGCGCATAGTAAATGAGCACCTGTACTACAAACGAAAGAGCAATCCTAAGCACGTTTACTCAGAAACTTACTCAGGTCCACTGAATGGAGCACAGAATAGAGCCTACTCCCAGAAAAGTGCTCTTGGGATTTCACTGAAAGCCACCTATACACTTGCACTGAAGCCTCCCATGTTTAGTTGTTGTGACTGTCACAAGTTTGCATTGTTGACGCTCCATTGTTGGATCCCATTGTTTTTTAATAAGGTTATTTTTCTTTATTTTAATTACATTTTTTAGCTGGTTCTTTGCTTTAGAGTATTCAGTTGGTAAAGAGGTCAAGGTAATGATGGCAGATGGCACAGAGATTGGATTTCAGACCCTGGCAGTCACTCTCAGTCAAACCAAACATTTGGATTATTGTTTCGGGGCTTGATCTGTAGTTCCGAACATTGGGTTAATAAAGCGGTAAAGTTCGACATATTGTTGGATCCCCCAAAGCACCCGTGGCATGGAAATTACCCGCCTCCCCACTTGCATGCTGTGCCCACTGAGCTCCCTGAAATGCTGTATGGGGGGAACAGAGCCTCCCAAGAACTGCACAGGGGCAAAGTAAGGATCTGCAAAGGAAAAGAAAAAAAATCAGCATCAATCCCTCCCTCTTCCACTGGCAGATGGGCCTTGCGCCAGTAGAAAGTGACCTTCAGAGCCAGTCCACTGTTCCTAACGTTTCTTTAGCACTTTTCTGTTGTCAGTGGCTTCCATTATAACTAAACAGCAGCAGCTCTGTAATGTGTATTGGATTGCCCCGCTTTTAATGAAAAATGCTAGAATTAGTTGTTTGTGTTTATTTTCACTAAAATAAGGCATGCGGTGAATTTTTTACAACCTATAACTTTTGAGAATCAAACCCAAATAATGACATATGCAAACACAGGGATAAAGGGCCACATTTTTAAAAATGTTTGCCTCTTGAGATTGACTGAGTACAAGTGGGTTCTTAAAAAGCAAACTTTGTACATAATGATAGTTTTCTTACGAGAAGTGACATAAAATGAAGAATGAGCCTTGTAAATCATCCTGGTTCCAAATGATACACACTTGTCTTCTTTAGCTTCTGTGAGTTATTCATCATCCCACTTCGTCACACAAGCTCTTTTTATTCGCAAAAAATGTGAGTGGATTTCGGTGGAACTTATGTCCAGGTAAGTGTGCTTGAATCACAGCTTGGATCCAAATGTGCTTAGATCACTCAGGGACATAGAAGGTTGGCAGGTCAAGTCCCTGAACTGCTGTGATGCAAAGACTAAGCCCATGATAGATTTTCAGTAATGTGCCTATTAAGTTTTAAGCTGATTCTAACTGTATTTATGTGCTTTGTCCCTTGAGCATGATAAACAGGTTAGCAATTAACTTTAGCTTTATGACCTCTAACTGGATAACTAGTTTTCTAATTGTATTTAGTGACAGTGCGTATTACAGTAGTGTGGTATGGTAATTTTAATCACTGCAGCCCTCCAGGAAACCAGAGGCAGTTTGCAGAAATCTGAAACGCTAGCAGTTCAAACTTATACAGAGTTACCCAAGTCTAAGCTCATTGACTTCAATGGATTTACGCTGGAGTAACTTTGCATAAGATTGCCCTGTAAGTGTCTGAGACCATGGAGATTTTATTTTCTAAGTCTTCTGCCTAACAGCTCTTTCCACTCTATCTTGTGTTTATTGGAGTAAGTTGCTACCTATGAAACAAAACTTCTTCTACAAAAAATGACCTCAGTAGGCCACAATGACCGACCTTTCCTGCTAGGTCATCAAAATATATCATACAAGCAACTTCCTCACATATGATTGGTAAAGCCAGACAGATGCCATTGTAAGGAACTATTCAGAAACATATTTTCCCATGTATACACTAATAGAGGAACTCCCCAAGAGTCAGTTGATTTTGTATCAAAATTCCAAGTTCCAAAATAGCTTCTGTATTAACAATCAAAATGAACAGGTGACTCACAGCACTGTAAGGACTAACAAAATTTTATTCCAGCATAAGCTTGAGCGAGTGCCCATTTCTTCCATGAGATTACTGGTATTTTTTTAACTGAAATGGGCTACCATGGCTACCCATAACCCACCGGCACTTAAAAGACAAACAAATGTTGCATAAGACTTGATAGATAATGACCTCCTTTATGAGATTCATGAAAACCATGGATAAAGAAGGACCAAATATAGGACAAGGGTGACAGTGTTGCAAGCCTAAAGAACAGAGACCAAAATTACAACATAAAATAGCACTGCTACAACAAAATGATGGGCCCTGGCCACACTGACTGCTTTGATAAGATAAAATAATTTATCTAAGTTTGTGGGAAATTGGAAACCATTTATGGACTTTTTGCGTAATATGAAAAAAAATGAATTGATGGTTTGTGGGTTTGAAGAGTAGAAGAATAAGAATGTAGATATGATAGAGAAAAGTTTGATTTTTTAGTTGTAAGAATAATGTAAAAAATAATTTTGTATATGTAGCTAGAGAACAGGTTGTAATTTCTTAATTAGATGTATATTCGATACAAACGAAAATGGAAGTATCTTTTTGTCTCTGTGTTTGTTTGTTTTCATTTTCCCCTTTTTCTTTATTTTGTTTATTGTAATTTTGTTAATAATAAATGTAATAAAATGTTTAAAAAAACAAAATGAAGGGCCCTATCATTAATTTATTTGCTTACAAATATAATCTGCTCATAAAATTCAGGATAGCTATCAATCTGTTTTTCAATAACTGTCGAAGTCATCCCCTAAATTAAAAAATGTAGCCATACTACAACATGAAAATATGGCATTAAATAAGATATTATATTTCACCAGATACCTCTCCAGAAATATAAAAAATAGAACAGCTGCTATTGCATTCATTTTTGTCCTATTTGGAACTACTGCCTTCATGTGATGAAAACAGTCTTAGCATGCTATTATTGTTACAATCTTGTGAACATCCTGGACTGGTGTGGATCAGCTCTCCCTGTATTAGTCCCAAAAAGACTCTAAGGTTGACAGTCAGACTACTCAAGATGATTTTCAGCTGACTTCACAATAAATATGTAACCTTCTGTCCCAAATGTATTGTAACAACAGCAAGGTCAGTCCAAGAAAACAATCAATTTCTTTGATTAATGCATGCAAAAAGGTAATTCAGGTTTGGCAATGTTAGGCAGATGGATTGACCTATTGGTTTGGATCCTACACCTTTGTTCCACATTCACTCCTCTCTGTCTGAAGTGGAGGTGGTCCTCCAACTGCATAGCACATTCCTTTCACACCAAACACTTTGGGGAACCTTGAGAAACATTGTCCTTGAGTGAATAAAAGTGCTTAGCACCAAAGGAAGCGTGCTCTGCAATAGAGGACTGCACATGGAATGAAGGAATCATAGGCAAGCCATTATATGTATGACCAGTCCAGAAATGACTACACCAAAGTTACAACATCATCATTAACAGGCCAGATGAGATTGAAAACTTGTATTCCTATCCAGCGCAGAGTTACAAGAATGGAGAGATAACAAGAATGCATTGTGATATTCTCGCATAAACTACAGAAATTCAATTAGGATCAAAGTGCTTAAACCAGCAGCAGAGGCTGGAACACAGCTGCATATCTAGAAGTTCCTCTTCTTTACTTTGACAGACAATTCAGCAGGGACATGGAGGAGAAGGCCAAAGTGGGAGGGGGACCATCTCTGCCGGCTGGATTAAAAAAGAAATCCCCAACACTGCAAGCCAACAGTTGCTACTTTCTCAAAGCCCTTCTGTTCAAGTCTCAAAGGAAAGGAAAGAAGCAAGGCCTTGGGAATGGGACTAGCAGCTTGAAATTAGAAAAGGAATGGTGCCATGCTCACTACCCAACCCAGAAGTCGATATTTTCTCCCCAAAGAGTCTGAGAATAGTCATGCTAGGAGTTATTAACACTCATAGGGTTGCCAGGTCCCTTTTCGCCACCAGTGGCAAGTTTTGGGTGTGGAGCCTGAGGAGAATGGGGTTTGGGGAGGGACTTAAATGCCATAGAGTCTAATTGCTGAAGCAGCCATTTTCTCCAGGTGAACTGATCTCTGACTCTAACAGCTGGAGATCAGTTGTAATAGCAGGAGATCTCCAGCTAGTACCTGGAGTTGGCAATCCTACCCGTGTATACTCAAGAAACTCATAACATGGACACTAGGGATCTTCTCCATATTAGGCTGAATAGCACAGGGTCCAGCTTCATAAGAAGCTTTGGGATGAAACTAGGACTGCGGCTCCTGCCTTAGTAGTTCAGCAGCCCAGCTGTTTGCTCTTTCATCTTTGCACTGCAATGCAAACATATAGTCTGGCATCCTAAATTGGGGGAAAGAAAGGGCTGTATGGATCCCACTGTTCAAGCACGATTGAATTCAGCATCCTATAATAAATGCCTCACAATAAGCAAATGTATGCAAATATTCTCAGTATTTTGATTGCATTTATATTAATACAGACACGTCAATACATTTAAAAGTAGGTTGGGTGTATGTTTTCATTCTTCTCTTCCTCCATGTGCTTAATTTACTCAGGCTGCCATTTTTCTGGGTGCAAAGCTTGTGTTACCTTGCTGCATAATGTGGCTTGGCTTTGTTTTCATGTGGAAGGCATACGGAGTTGGGACAGGAGAGGATCGATGAAACTGCTGAAATGCCAGAGTAGGGAACAGAGGCTGTAGGGGGGATTTGGGGGGTGTTTAACTCATAAAAGAGAGGGAACCTTCTCTGCTTCCAGAAGTGTTTACACAATTTCTGGTCTCCTTGAAAGGCAAAAATAATTGAAAACCAAATTACATGGATACTGGACTCCTACCATCTACTGCTTAGGGTGGTAGGGAAATGCTCCTCCACATTCTGCACCTGGGGAGACTTGCGGACATGTGCTTGGTGAGATATTAACGAGTTCCACCTGATTGGTGAATAATCCATGAAATTCAGCAGTTGTTTCTGTCCCACCAGAGCTCATTTGTAGTGTGGTGCATCTTGACTGGCCTACCTCAGATGGAAGTCAGGCATGTCATGCACTTTTCACTTCGCTTCACCAACATAATTGCAAGAAATTTGCCAGCATCTACTTCTTACTTTTGCAACCTGAATTATTTAAGTCAAATGGAGCAAAACTCGGTTTAAAAAAATAGCCTTCATGTGTCATAGAAGACTCTTTACCCCTGAGGGACCCCACTGCTCACATCCCTCCATTGGAAGAACTGACCATTGATTCTTACTCTCTGCTTCCTATTTTTCAGCCAGCTCTCAATCCATAAGAGGACTTGTCCTCTTATCCCAATGACTATGAAGTTTGCTTAGCAATCTTTGGTGGGGGACTTTGTCAAACGCCTTTTGGAAATCCAAATGCCACCTAAAATGCAGGGTTTTTTTTAAAAAAAAAAAACCTCTCCCTTGGACTAGTATTTCTATTATTATTAACTAAAGGGGAACTTTTGATTTTATCAGATTTGGGGATAAAATGTTTATGACTGTGTTCTTGTTTTTAAAATGTTTGTTATTTATTGTAAACTATTCAAAGAGCTATATTAATGAGCACACTACAGAGTGAATGAATGAATAAATAATAGGGAAACATTTCCACTGGCTTCATAATTTCTTTCCTGAGAAGTTAGGGATATTTCATTTCCATTGACAGAGCGTAGTGTGGCTATTTCTAGAAATGGTAATTCTTTTGTTAATTTTGGTTACAGTAAAAGATGGCCTGCAATAGCTCCATCTATTGTGTATACAGTATTCAACACAAATCATTGCATTGATAGAAGTAGTGTTGGGGGGTTTAAATTATTTTCTTCTGTAAGTCACAGCAGATTCGAATCTCCTCTGCCCAGCCATTCAGATCCTGGGGGGAAAGCATAACGCAGATGCAGCATGCTCTTCCCTGCCCCCTCAACACATCATGTGCCACACAGAGTGATTACAGAAGCTTTACCTAGATCAGCAGCCACTAAACCATTGAATTTCAGGGTCAATTTACAGAAGCATATTATCAAATGGAAAGTGTGCGCTGAACGGATCTCTGCAGAATTCAGCAGGTACTGCAGCAACCACAGAGTAACTTCTCCAGGCAACCAGTTTGCAATTCAACCCTCCTATTTATTGCACCACCGCTCAATACACTTTGGGCAGTATTTGCAGCAGAGCCATGCATGAAAGGGAATGGCATGGTGGGCCCAGCTCCTGATAAAGCCACCACTGCAATGCTGAATTCTGCACAGAACTGTCCTACATAATCATTTGTATTCATGAACAGGCCTTCACATATGGCTAGTAGCTTTGTTGTGTGTATGAAGTATGAACAGATAAAACACATTTTGGTTCAGTTGATCATCAGCCTGCCAACTTTATCCCACTCCCCCACCCCCAGTTCTCCATATTTCTGTGCAGAGGCAGATGGATGATAACATTAAATTATACTCCCCAATTGTCAGGAACATGGCAGATGAGAGGTTTCCCAAGGATTTATGCATACGACCTGAAAGACCAAATCTTGATCCTTGGGCCCTTTCCCATACTTATGGTTGCCAGGTCCCTCTTCACCACTGGCAGGAGGTTTTCGGGGTGGATCCCGAGGAGGGTGGGGTTTTGGATGGGGAGGGACTTCAATGCCATAGAGTCCAATTGCCAAAGCATCCATTTTCTCCAGGTGAACTGATCTCTTTTGGCTGGAGATCAGTTGTAATAGCAGGAGATCTCCTGCTACTACCTGGAGGTTATGCAACCAAAATCAAGGTCTAGTGCCTATAAACGTAGGTAAATCAAACAATGTGGCACTTATGGCTCAACAATGTAAGATTAAGCATGCACCTTAAAACTATAGCACAAAGTCACAGTTGTTAAAACAAGGTCAAAATAGCTGGAATACAATCCAGATAAATAGTCCAATCTCTGCAATACAAAGAATTGTAGTCACTTGTATCAAAGTTCATAGATGCCAATAATAATCAAATGGGTTTCCGGTAGTTATTCCCATTTCGCATAGGCTTCTTCAATAATGGCAATCCTATGATGAAAATTAATACATGGAACATTTGTTCCAGAACCAGGCGTGTAACCTCTCGTTGCTGGCGGATGGCTGTAAAAGCACATTTCCCCCTCCCCTGTTTAAAATATCAGTGAAATACATCCACTCCCAAGGCACACTGGAAATCAGTTTTGTCTATTAGTTTTTTGAAAGGCACTGTGCACGGAGCACTGTGACCTGAAATGGAACTGAAGTATCAGCAGAATGGAAGGAGTGAATTAATTGTCCTAGGAGATGAGGTCCTGGAAGTGCACCTAGCAAGAATAAACTGGCCAACTATTACAGGCAATTGCTTCATGCCACAGATTCTAATGGGCCACTGGAAAGCTTGCTAAAAACCAAGAACACGCCTGAAGCGGCAAAAGAGGAGAAGCAGTCTCCAGCCATGATACTTGCTTGGATTTATGGACTTGGGCCAACTGAATGGCTCTTAGAAATTGAACCACATCTGTTGAAGGCATCCTAGTTCCTGTAGGTAAGCAAATAAATGTATTTGTGAGAATGGTTAATTTTTTAAGAAATAAAAGGTATTGCCTGGTTCAAGACAGAGATAACCCTGTCATCAATCAAGCCCAGTTCATGAAGTTAGAAATACTTCCACAGAAATTTCATCAATTGACAGAGCGTTGGCTTATTTCATGAATTAGTCAAAAGCATTGCCAGTTTCACAAATTAGGCTGAGACCATATAAGCAGAGACTTTACATGAATGAAACAAAATTGTCATGGCTTTCATGAATTAGTCAGAGGATTTGCTTGTTTCATGAATCATGCAAAGTACTATGTCACAAATGAAGCAACAGCTTGCTTATTTCATAAATAAAGCCAAAATAGAATGAACCCCTATGGTACATACATTATATTGCTGCTCATTTTACTTTAAACATCTTAATGTTCCTCACAAATACTTTATTTGGCTTCCACTTGTTGCATATCATGATGGTTTAGGATGGTTTATATCATGGATCTTCTAGCATTTTTTTTTCATCTGTTATGATCACATGGCCAGGCAGTTGCTAAAAGCTTCAGACAACCTGAGCAGAAGTCCAAGCCTCCAACACAAAAAGATCCATGATGAACCCCTCAACCATACACCCAAGAATAGCCACCATGATTCTCCCTGTCACTCATCAGTTGTCAGTTAACACCACACCTAGCAAAGGCTGAAAGCCCTAGGTTAATCTACAATTGGTTTTGGGGAAAGAAGAAATCATTTTATAGTTATTGGCCAAGCATCAAATAGTTTTGCTTCCTTTTTCCAGTGTCTAAAATGTCAATGAACAGTATGACGAGTCAGCTGTGTAAGTAGCTTGGTCAAAAGTCGCTTACCTGGGCATCAGTTCAGAGCTGGTGGCTACTTCAAATCAATAAGACCCATTCAACAATGGCTCCGAAAGTTGAAATACCTTGCTTAAATTATCATAAGTTAGGAGTCAGTATCCCAGAGGGAAGTCAACAAGTAAGATCATGGAGGACACAAGGGAGAACAGGAATCAAAACTAGGATGGGAAGTGTACCCTTTATTCCCTTCAGAACTCTTGAACTTTTGGCACAATTTCAGGACCAGAACAAATTACTAGCAGTATCCCATAAGATTCCAGCCAACCTGCACAGTGGAACAAGGCCATGAAGGCTTAAAGGAAAAGATAATGGTGGTGAGGCTACTAGAGACCAGAGGTCTCTGTCCCTGAAAAAGCTAAGTTCTGAATCCAGTGGGAGCTAGTATCTGGCAGATAATGGCAACCAGAAGGGAAATTGATCTACAGCACATTTGCATTTAAATATGGCATTATCATAGAAAGGTAAGTGTACCCTAAATTCCTGTCACTGGCAGAAGAGAGGAACCAGACAATGTCCCTTACCCAGGACCTTCTAAAACTGACAGCCAGGTTTGAGATATTAAATTTAAAACAATTGTGACTTAGACTTGTGCGTAGGAGTTTGTTTTGTTTATTTGTTTTGTTATAAATCCCCAAATGGATTGTTTCATTATTGGGTTATTTCTTCAGGTTTAGTTTTGTTATTGTTTCTTTCATTATTGTTGCTTTATTTTCATAAAGCTATTTTGTTGTTATTTCCCAGTGATATCAATGGAGGACACACGCCCCTTTTCTCGAGTCTGTACCCTCATGGATTTCTATCCAACTTGGATAGAACTCAGGGAGATTACGGTGCTCCCACAGGACACCCACACTGCCAAATTTCAGATATACAGTATCAAAGAATTCCCTGTTTTGAGGCAATGAAATGTGATCATGTTTAACACTATTGCAGAACTGATAAAGAACCATTCCAGCAAACAGTAACACAGACAACAGTGTGCAGGAAGGAATTTGGCACTGCTGCCACACAGCCTGAAGAAAAGTTAGTACAAGGAAGAGGCAGGGGCCATTTAGTGGCACAAGGAAAGCAAGGCATCTGGCAGGCAGGCAGGAGGAGGACTTTGAGGTAGATTCTCTTGAACAAGGGATAAAGTTTGGAGACCAGCAGAGGGGTGCAGTTTGAAAGGTGGAATTTGGCAGAGCCTGGCAGGCACTGGGAGAAGAGAGGGAAATGAACTCCCACCACATATACTTACGGATTGGAATGTGGAATCTCACACATGTATGTAATCCTGGTCAGTCAAGAAAGCCCAGAGCCTCTCTCTGCCCCCATCCTTTACAGAACACTTGTTAGAGAAATATTATCTGCCTTGTAAAAGTTAAACCAGTTGAGTCAGAGAAAGAGAAGGCAATATTGAAATAACAGAAGTAATCAAAATAAAATAATACATTTTACAGGCTTAGATGGAACATTTGTTTCCATTTCATAGTAATTATAATAATGAAACACACCATTTCCCTAATGATTTGTCGTCAATAACAAAAGAAATGCACAAGTCTATTACAAATGTCCTTGAGACTAGGGCTGTTGATTCGGTTCGTCCCGAACCGAAACACAGCCGAATTTTCCCCGATTCGGCGGTTTCTAGTTCGGATGGAACCGAATTGAAAAAAGGCGGGAAAACAATGAGCCAAATTTGGCGAGTTCGGGGTGATCGCTGAATAAATTCAGCAAATTCAGGGGCTCCGAATCAGCAGTACAACCATAAAGGCATTAAAAACACATTCTCGCCTTTCTGTGGCTCTGGGGGGGGGGCATATTTGGAGGCAGACATCCCAAACTTTCAGTGTAGCTTCAGGGGACCCTTCTTGCAAGTACCCCAAGTTTTGTAATGATTGGGTCAGGGGGTCCTGAGATATGGGGCCCGGAAGGGGTTCCCCCCCAAAATTGCCCACAGGAATAAAGGCATTAAAAACACATTCGCACCTTTCTGTGGCTCTGGGGGGCATTTTTGGAGGTAGAGGCCCCAAACTTTCAGCGTAGCTTGAGGTGACACTTCTTGCAAGAACCCCCAAGTTTGGTTACGATTGGGACAGTGGAGTCAATGCAAGTCAACCAACATTCCCCTCTCCCATTATCTTCAATGGGCAGCCTCTCCCATTGCTTCCAATGGGCTGACTTGTCATTCGTTTTAGTACATACCTTTTAATGGCTTTATTCCAATGTGCAGATGGGGGGACCCCTTCCAGACCCCATAACTCAGGGCCCCTGACCCAATTTTCACAAAACTTGGGGGTTCTTGCAAGAAGGGTCCCCTCAAGGTATGCTGAGATTCTGGGACCTCTACCTCCAAACATGCCCCCCCCAGAGCCACGGAAAGGCGTGAATATGTTTTTAATGCCTTTATTCCTGTGGGCGATTTTGGGGGGACCCCTTCCGGGCCCCATATCTCAGGACCCCCGACCCAATCTTTACAAAACTTGGGGGTTCTTGCAATAAGGGTCCCCTCAAGCAACACTGAAATTTTGGGACCTCTAAACTGACAAACATACTGTGTTTGATGGCCACAATCACCCATGAGATGAACCTTCTGTCTCTGCCTGTCTACCAAGCTGCCTTGAATGTCTGCTGAACATCTTCAAGCTGTGCAGTAGGGGTAATCGTGAACTTGTTTCCTTGCCTAGATGGGTATTTGCATCTGTGCAGTAGGTAACGTGATTCTACCCAAGATCACTGATGGCTTAGTCAGGGAATTAAATGATGCCTGGGGGGACGACACCTCCCATAAAGTGGTTCAAAAATGTGCACATATAAAATAATGCACAAGCACCAAACAGTAGGATGTTTTAAAAATACAGAGTTTATCATTGCTGGTGGACTCCTTGTTTGCTTGCTGTCTATTTATTAGATTGACTACGGGATGGCATGCAGTGAAAACAGGTCTATGCAGTAGCATGGATAGTAGAAAATAGGACTAGCACTGGACTGTGAGAATGTGCATGCATGCAGTACTACCAATTGCACCTTACTGTACTGCTGTAATATGTGAAAAGTTACCCTATGTACAGGCTCAAACTTTCATAAACAACAAACTGGTCAATGAAAACTTGGCTGTCTATCAACAGCTAGCAACCATACCATGAGCTGAACTAACGGATGTTTGAACATCCCTATGTATTCTGTGTTTCAGGCTGAAGAGTAACAAAGGAACTATGATACTCATTTAAGTGCATAGTGAGGTACCTAGATCCAATTAAACTCAGTTTGGGGGCTTGCTACTGAATAGTGATCATGTGCTGATTTGAATATTATCCCACGGGCACATACAAACAATAGGACATTTATTGCAAAAAAAAAGGGAATCGAATTGATTTCAACTGCCCTCACGTGGAAAAATCACATACTTTCCGCACTACGGAGAGGGTTGTTTGGTAGAACAAATACAACACTTGCAGCATGGAGATCAAAGACACAAATCTTTCTAGCAACAACACATCTTTGAATGAATATTATTTTAGGAAATATGCTATTCATCTTTGTACTTAATAGACGCCATGCTTTGGCAATTACCTTTATATGGAACATCAAACATGGCTAGAGGTTGAAGGCTACAATCTAAAGCTAACTAGGGAGCCTCTCAGAACGCAGCAAGACTTCCTTCTGAATAAACCTGGAAAGGATCACAGCATAAAATCTAGGGTTGTTGTTGTTGTTTTCTTTCTGTAAGTCTTGTGGTCCTAAGCCTCTTACTTGGAAGTAAATTCTCCTGTAGTCAGGAGAACTTAATCCTTAACCCTAAGAAGTGTTAAGATATCCACATGATGAAGTGGTTAAGAGCAGTAGTTTGGAGCGGTGGACTCTGATCTGGAGAACAGGTTTGATTCCCCACTCCTCTGCATGAGCGACGGACGCTAATCTGGTGAACTGGATTTGTTTCCCCACTCCGACACATGAAGCCAGCTGGGTGACCTTGGCTAGTCACAGCTCTTAGAGCTCTCTCAGCCCCACCTACCTCACAAGGTGTCTCACAAGGTGACACCTCACAAGGTGTCTCACAAGGGGAGGGGAAGGGAAGGTGATTGTAAACAGGTTTGATTCTTCATTAAGTGGGAGAGAAAGTTGGCATATAAAAACCAACTTTTCTTCTTCTTGACCAAGGACTAGCTGAACACTATGAAGAAAGGTCTGATCCCACAAGGTCTAATTGATATTGTTGCTTTGTGTGTTTTACTTGTTTTATTTAGTTATGTATTTGATCTATGAACTTTGCTAGTGCCTTGCACTTTGCATAGACCTGCTTTGTGTTTGTGGCTGGAAGCTGAGATACTGGCAGGAGAGTGCCTGGATTTGTTAGGCCATGCAGTTGGGACTTCATTACAGATTCTGAACTCTTTCCACCTGATATCACAAGAAAGGCTATCCCACAGCTGAACTGCTGCTTCTAATCTAATTTCCCAGCAGCACTGAGCTTGCTTTTCAGTGTTCTGCTACTTTAGGGGTCCCATCCTGCATACATTTACCTGGGAGTAAGCCTTACCAGACACCCTGGGGCTTTGGTCTAAGTAAACAGGCAAAGAATTTTGTGGCATCCACGTGACAAGAATCAAACAAAAAGAAGACACTTTGCAGTGCAGATTCCCCCTCTTAAAACATAACAGTGGCTATTTACCTTGGCAGAAATCAGACAAGGCCAGATAAAGGGGGCTAAAACAGATGCATCTCACCTGATATTCTTATTGTTTGGGCAGATGTTGTTTATTCTTATTTTTATTCACATGAGTGATCTTTGCTGTCCCACAGCATCTTCTGGAGGACCTCGCCTACAGGTCACTGCAGAAGTGCCCTCTCCAATGTAAAAGGCAGCAACTAGCCGTGTAAAAGGTAGAAACTATCCATGCTCAAGGAAGCAGGGGTTGCCTTTGCTAAGGTCGATTCGGTGTGGTTGCAGATTATTCAAAAGCCAATACGTAAATTATGTCTAAACAGAGCCTGAACTCATTTACTCAAGAGGAGCCTCATTAAGATCAGAGGAGATGACCTACAGCAAGGGGGCATGGGAAAGGTTAAAGTCTCCCAAGGCTAGGGCTCATTTTCAGATAGGGTTTCAAGAGGGTGACGCCCAGCTTTCTTTCAGGCGTAGCTTCAGTATTCTGCTTACTTTCCTTCATGGCATTTATGAAGTGGAACCATCTTAAAATTTATTCCATACTTTTTATGTGGAAATACTTTTTTGTTTTAGCTTGTCATGAAAACAACATATAAAGGAGGCCCAACAGTTAGCTGCCCAAACAACCAATGCACTAACTCATTATTTTTTCTCCAAAGGAGGCCAATATATAACTGCAGCATTCTCAGTGTTTAATCCTAAAATGGGAGCCCAACTGTTATACACCGGTGCCCCAATTTGGATATCTGGTGGCCACAATCAGATCGATATCTTTTCTGCTAGATACTTTTGGAGAATCGAGGGAGCTCCACATTGGGTGGCAGGAATTGTACTGAGCGCTAAACTAGGCAAGCTCTCCCTAGAGGCAAGAGCCTGGGCATCTGCTTTTAGATTTTGGCTGAAGCTAACTTTTCCCTCCCCAGAAACAGTCAGGCTCATTTTACAGAGGATGGACGCTTTTAGAACAATCTGGCATAAGCTAGTAACCTCTTGCCTGAACTGTCTGAGGATCTCCCCTAATGATATTGATTGCCTTAGCCTGACCTCTAGGGCTATTGATTCGGTTCGTCCCGAACCGAAAAACAGCTGAATTTCCCCTGATTCGGCGGTTTTTAGTTCGGATGGAGCGAACTCAAAAAAGGCGGGAAAACGGGGAGCCGAATTCAGCGAGTTTGGGGTGTTCAGTGAATAAATTCAGCAAATTCAGGGTTCAGAGCAGCATCATAACCGTCAGTTAGTAAGCAGCATTCTCCCTGGCCAATCGGTGGCCAAGCTGGGTCTTCTTCTGACCAATCAGTCACGATTGAGTGCATGAGCCCAGCTGCTGCACGGCCCAGCTGGGGAGAGAAAGAGAGAGTATCTGTTTGTGTGAGAGAGAAATCCCCGTGGGGGGGGGGGTACTTGTGCACATTCGCTCCTTTCTGTGATTGCAGGGGGTGCATTTTTGGCGGTACAGCCCCCAAACTTTCAGCGTAGCTTCAGAGGAGCCTTCTTGCAAGAATCCCCAAGTTTTGTAAAGATCGGATCAGCGGGGGCTGAGATATGGGGGCCCCCTTTTCCCTATTGGGATGAATGGGATCAGCCGATCCTGTGTGCATCTCGACAGCAGCAAATCCAAGGCAAAACCTCCCGTGCTTAAATGGAACCGTATTGGATTACCCAGTCCTCCAAGTCCCTCCTGATGGAACAGAAGACATCCACAGTAAGACCCCTTTTGGGGCTTTAATCTATAATTTTTCTCCTGTGTGTGTGTGGGGGGGGGGGAAGCAGAGTCTGTGTGTGTGTGGGGAGGGAGCAGTTTCTGTGGGTGGGTGGAAGCCCGTTCTGTCTTGGGATGTGTGTGCCCCCTCAAGTCTCTCTCTCCCTGGTTTGAGGGGGGGCTTTAGTTGTGTGTCCTCAGGTTTTCCCTCATTCATAAGATTGGTTAGGTCTATTTTGATACTTGCTCAAAAATTGTTTTCAAATTGTGTCTTAAAGAATGCATTTTCCTGGTCCCGAGTCCGATGCAAAAGGGGAAATTCCACCCCCCTCCTGCTCCTTATGCTTAACTAGCATGCCTCTGTCCCTTTCCATGGTTTGCAAACTCCCAGGTGTTAGGTGTTGCTTTGCATGGTTGCAAACGTGATGGTTTGCATGGTTGTGTTGCTTTGCATGGTTTGCAAACTTCTTCGCACCTGCCCCGCCCTTGCTCCCAGCAGCTCAGCTGTTTGTCAGGGCTGGGAGCTTCGAGTGGGCAGCAAGCTCTGCTAATTGCAAATGCACATTAAGGAGGGGGGACCCTTTTCAGGGCCCATATCTCAGCCCCCGCTGATCCAATCTTTACAAAACTTGGGGGTTATTGCAAGAAGGGTCCTTTGAAGCTATGCTGAAAGTTTAGGACCTCTTCCCCAAGAAATACCCCCTGGAGCTGCGGAAAGGTGCGGTTGTGATTTTAATGGCATTATTCGGCCGAATTTTTCCCCAAACTCCAGACTTCATGCCGAATTGCACGGACCAGAAGCGGGGGAGTTTGAACTTCAGCATTTCCCAAATGAAAACGGGCTGAATTTTGCCAAATCCGAATTTTACCGAATTTTTTTTTTCAACAGCCCCTCTGACCTCTATTAAAAATCTGATTTTGAAATGCCTCTGTGCCTTAGATGAGCTCAGTACCAGAATCCGGGATCATAGAGTTTGTTCTCCTCTTTATTTGGGATTGGCGTATCCAAACTCCAGCCCATCTGATCATGACTACGTGTGTGTGTGTGTGTGTGTGTGTGTGTGTGTGTGTGTGTGTGTGTGTTAGGTGTCGTCAAGTTGCTTCTGACTCATGGCGACCCTATGAATCAAAGTCCTCCACAATGTCCTATCTTTGACAGCCTTGCTCAGGTCTTGCAAACTGAGGGCTGTGGCTTTCTTTATTGAGTCCATCCATCTCTTGTTGGGTCTTCCTCTTTTCCTGCTGCCCTCAACTTGTCCTAGCATGACTGTCTTTTCTAGTGACTCTTGCCTTCTCATATGACTACTTGACAGTCCCCAAATACTGATGAGCCTTAATTCAGTCCCAACGGCAGAGCTTTTTGGCCGCTTTGGGAGGATTCCATTTGCAGATAGGTTTTGTAGCTGTGACACAGGGAGCCTTGATACCTTGCTCCATTGTCTATTGGACTGTTCAAATTTTCATAGGTATAGAACTATGTTTCTTTCTCCCTTTCTAAAGGATCTGGTTAGCATTCCAGCCCATTATAAACTACAGACCCTTTTGGCTGAAAGGGATCATATCACCCAGGCAGATGCCAAGTTTTTAGGGGCAGACAGCGTAGTGTAGTGGTTAAGAGCGGCAGACTCTCATCTGGAGAGCCAGGTTTGGTTCCCCACTTTTCCACATGAGCAACGGACACTAATCTGGTGAACCGGGTTTGTTTCCCCCACTCCTCCACATGAAGCCAGCTGGGTGACCTTGGGCTAGTCACAGCTCTCTTAGAGCTCTCTCAGCTCCACCTACCTCACAGGGTGTCTGTTGTGGGGAGAGGAATGGAAGGTGATTGTAAGTCAGTTTGATTCTTCCTTAAGTGGGAGAGAAAGTCAGCATATAAAAACCAACTCTTCTTCTTCTTCCCATGTAATCAAATCCAACATTTAGACCAGTGGTTCCCAACCTTTTTTTGACCAGGGACCACTAGGACTTTTTTGTTTGGTGCAGGGACCCCAAATTTCAAAATAAAAATTTTGAGAATTTGAAAATAAACTTTAATCATAACTGTTAGTTAAACATTAAACTTAGAATAATATTTGAATATATATTTTTATAATAGAGAACTTTTAACTGAAAATATTAATTTATTATGGGTTTATAACTTTGTTTCGCGGACCTTAATTTAGCTCTCGCGGACCCCTGGGGGTCCATGGACCCCTAGTTGGGAACCAGTGATTTAGACAGATCTGAGCAACCTGATGCCCTAGTTGTCATAGGAATATTTATTGTTATTATTATTGTTACTCTTTTTGTTGTTGTTGTTCTGTTGTTGGAACTGTTTGTGCTCAACTGTTGTCATAAAATCTGAGAAAGAAAGGTATTCCATACTTTTCAGCTTAAATGCTCCAGAGTTCCTGTTCAGAAGGAAAGCTAAGGAAAAGCAATCCTCCAGAACTTTGTTCACCTGAGTAATCCCAACTCTCCCCGGGAGTACTTTCATGGAGAAAGCAAATTGCCCCCTCAACCATCGAACCAAGAGGCAAGAAATTTGTCAAGGCAGATCAGAAATAAGCTGGGGAAACCCAGGAGGTATCAGGCAACTAGCATTTGTACACCTGTCTTGCCAAGTAAATTATGAGGGAGATCGGTGGGAAATGACAAACTTTCCGGCTGATGGAAGAAGGTGAGAGCCCTTTTAAAACTTAAAAAAAAAAACAGAGGCAAGGGTTGGGGGCTCTTACACGTTTGCAAAGGCATTTTACCCGTTTATCATCAGGGAGATTTTTCAAATAGTGTTTCATAACCTAACGAATTTAGAATCGAAGCAGTGGGGAGACTCGTGCAGGGAGAGGTCTGGTCAGCTCTCTATCCTAGGGTTGAGATCCTGTGCATATTTAGCTAGGAGTAAGCCCTCCTGAACACCGCGGGACTTATGTCAGAGAGGCACCCCTTAAGAAGATCGGGCTACCCGAGTAAAAAGTATAATGTCGCCCACCCTATCCGATGGCCGCACGGTCTCTGGGATCGGCTGACGCCTAAAGGGTCCGGGACAGAGCAAGCAGGACGCCTGGGGCTCGGGAGCGCGTCGCCTCTGCCCTCCTGCCGGGGCAAGGATCTCGGCCATAAATCAAAGCAGCAGCGCTCACTAGCGGGAGGCGCCGGAGCTCGCCGCACACAACGAGCGTCTCCTCGGGGGGGACCCACGGAAGCCACTCTGCTGCGAGCAGGCACGCTTGCAACCCGATCCTGTGCATGCTTACTCAGAAGTAGGTCCCACTAGGATCAGGGCTGCAGGATTGCGACCCGCCAGAGAAATTAGAGCAGGCGCCTTGCAAAGCACCCAGTGAGACCAGGAACCCGGTGTCCCAACTAAAGGTGTAAGAAGCTCGTTCCAATGTCAAGCCCTCCGCGTCCAGCTCAAACGAGGCGCCTTCTTCTCCAACCCCAGATGGTCTTTCTTGGGCTGGTTGCTCGCTAACAGAGGTCCTTCTTCACTCCTCGGCCACATTCAGTTTCTCGATTTGACCCCTCTAAGGTCTGGTTCACACAGGTGGAGGAGATTTTCCCCTCCCCGACATTTTCTTTATACCTCTGAGCTGTGGCTCAGCGGTAGAGCATCTTCTTGGCATGCAGAAGATCTCAGATTGAAACCCTGGCATCTCCAGTTAAATGGACGTGGCAAGTAGGTGATGTGAAAGACCTCAGCCTGAGACCCTGGAGAGCCGCTGCAGGTCTGAGTAGTCAATACTGACTTTGATGGACCAAGGGTCTGATTCAGTATAAGGCAGCTTCATATGTTCATGTGCCTTTCTCCTCAATGAGAACCCAAAGGGGCTTACACTCTTCTCTTCTCATCAGTGTGCTGGTAATGAAACACTGGTAGCGGTGAAATGGACTGCCCTTCTTCATTCAGGTGGCGCGCCTCACATTTCGGAATGCCCCCTCCTGTGAAATGGAAACCCGGCCCAGCAAGCAAACGGGGGTAAGTAAAAGGAGCTTTCAAACCGGGAATGCACCACCTGCGATCTAAAGCAGTTCACTTGATTCTGCCGCCTCGTTAGCACATCATTCTCCTGTGCACATGTGAACCAGGCCTTCATTGAGGGAATAAGTCCTGCGAAGTTAAGCTACTGCCACTTGCCCTGGGCAGCCACTTTGCTGCTTCAGCCACAGCTTTTCCAGAGGGGTAGCCAGACTGTTACACCAAAATTAAACAGGGACCCAGTGATTTATTCCAGCATAAACTTTAGCGAGGGAGAGCGCCTGCATTCAATGAAGCGGGCTCCCACTCGGGGAAGCTTGGGCGGGGATAAATGCTGTCAGTCTGGGTGGTGCCAGGGGACTCCTGTTGAAGTCGGCCACAACTAAACTTCGTTGTAAGTCACGTTTTATGTTGGTTGGCCCCGTCTCAAGAAACTTTGAGGCTGCATCTCCAAGGCGCCGGGACCTGAATTTCTGTTTCATTGACCTCACTGGGCTTTTACATGGGAGTTCAGGCTCTGTTTAGACATAATTTACGTATTGGCTTTTGAATAATCTGCAACCACACCGAATCGACCTTAGCAAAGGCAACCCCTGCTTCCTTGAACACAGCTAGTTTCTACCTTTTACAGGGCTAGTTGCTGCCTTTTACATTGGAGAGGGCACTTCTGCAGTGACCTGTAGATGAGGTCCTCCCGAAGATGCTGTGGGGCAGCAAAGATCACTCATGTGAATAAAAATAAGAATAAACAACATCTGCCCAAACAATAAGAATATCAGGTGAGATCCATCTGTTTTAGCCCCCTTTATCTGGCCTTGTCTGATTTCTGCCAAGGAAAATAGCCACTGTTATGTTTTAAGAGGGGAATCTTTGCACTGCAAAGTGTCTTCTTTTTGTTTGTTTCTTGTCATGTGGATGCCACAAAATCCTTTGCCTGTTTACATGGGAGGATCGGCTGCCTCGCCAAGTATGGCCCTGGCTGTGAGGAGCAGATGGTGAGGAAGGATCAGCCAGTGCCCTGCCGGCAAAATTGGGGCCAGCTATGTCCCTTGCATTGGTTTATATTTGCACTACAGAGGCACCGCTTGGCCACTAGGTTTCTTCCACTCATCTCCTGCACCCCTCCGTCTGTCCACACCACACAGTTGCTGCTCTGCATCAGTTCAACAGTGGAAGAAAAAAAGGAGGAGAATAAAACCCAACCTAAAAACAAAAGCTGGGTACCCAAGGTTGGGTGAAAAGAAAATATATATAAGTCTATATATAAATACTGAAAGTATAATTTCTTAGAAGCGCTATGTAAAAGTTAAAATTATTTAAAAGCATTAAAATAGCACAATGGTTGATACCTGCACACATAGTATATTGGAGACTTATACTAACCAGTATTACAACAAGAACCTATAATACCAGATGTTTGAGTAATTGGGAATAGAATCTACAACATATACACATGCCTGGTTGGCTTTGAACTGTTTGTATTTGTATTCATTAATGTATTTCTGTAAATGTGTGCAGGCTTAACAAAGGGTTTTAATTAACTACTGATGAAGGCCCCATATGCCAAAACGCGTGTGGTATGTGGTTACAGTTATCCACCTCAGGAAATGCCATTGTGCTATTTTAATGCTTTTAAATAATTTTAACTTTTACATAGCGCTTCTAATAAATTATACTTTCAGTATTTATACATAGACTTATATAGATTTTCTTTTCACCCAACCTTGGGTACTCTGCATCAGTTCAACTTCTCTTCCTTCCTTGTCCAGGGCCTCTTTTTTAGCCTTCACTCCTGCTGACACGGTCCTTGCCCTAATGATGTAAGCCCTGTGTGTCCTCTTTGGGGAGAAAGGCGGGGTATAAATTCAGTGACTAAGTAGGTAAGCTGGACATTGAAGAAAGTAGATTCCTTTGAAATATGGTGTTGAAGGAGAGTGTTACGGATACCGTGGACTGCCAAAAAACCCCAAACCAGTGGGTTCTAGAACAAATCAAGCCTGAACTTACCCTAGAAGCTAAAATGACTAAACTGAAGCTATGGTATTTTGGTCACGTTATGAGAAGACAAGAGTCACTGGAAAAGACCGTCATGCTAGGAAAAGTGGAGGGCAGCAGGAAAAGAGGAAGACCCAACAAGAGATGGATTGACTATAAAGGAAGCCACAGCTCTGTTTGCAAGATTTGAGCAAGGCTGTCAAAGACAGGACATTTGGGAGGACTCATAGGGTTGCCATGAGTCAGAAGCAACTTGAGGGCACTTAACACACACACAAGTAGGTAAACCCTTTCAAGCAGAACCTCTGCGAATGCATTACCCAACATACCATTATAAAACTTGCAACGGTTCTCTCCTTTCCCTATTTAAAATTCGACTGTCACTGCTTCCTTCAAAGAGTTCTGGAAACTGTTGACCGGTCGATGCCTAACTTTCTACAGATTGATACACACACTACACGCACGCGTACACCGCACAGAACCCGTGGGAAGATGGGAAATCGGTCCACTTGGTGCGCCGCGCAGACTTCGCGCCCTGCCCACCTTTGAGCCCTGTAGGAAGAGGGGAAAAGACAGTCGTGCTAGGAAAAGTGGAGGGCAGCAGGAAAAGAGGAAGACCCAACAAGAGATGGACGGACTCAATGAAGGAAGCCATGGCCCTCAATTTTGCAAGACCTGAGCAAGGCTGTCAAAGACAGGACATTTTGGAAGATGTTGATTCATAGGGGCGCCATAGGTTGGAAGCAACTTGATGGCACTTTGTGTGTGTGTGTGTGTGTGTGTGTGTGTTAAGTGCCGCCAAGTCGCTTCCGACTCATGGCACTTAACAGAGCCTCAATCTACATGAAACTTTTCTTGGGCTATCATAATGAGTTGCCTGCCTTCTACTTTCATCACGACCTTGGGAAAGACAGTCATGCTAGGAAAAGAGGAGGGCAGCAGGAAAAGAGGAAGACCCAGCAAGAGACGGACGGACTCAATGAAGGAAGCCACGGCCCTCAGTTTTGCAAGATCTGAGCAAGGCTGTCCAAGACAGGCCATTTGGGAGGACTTTCATTCATAGGGTGGCCATGAGTCGGAAGCGACTTGGCGGCACTTACCACACACACACACACACACACACACAGGAAGAGGGGTTGTACAGAGGACTAGGCCTGGACCCTTTGGACTACTTCTCCTAACTCAGCCAACCGGCCTCGAGGGCGCGTCGTGGAAACAGCCCGGCGTGCATCCTGGGGCCGCTTTGGGGCCGTTTGCCAGCCCCCGCGCATCGCTCCAGGCGGCAGCCCCGCCCCTTTCGCCCCCGGGTCTCCCCGCAGAGGGAAGAGTCCTTCCCAAAAAAAACACACGCGGTCTTCCTCCGCGACGCCCCTCTCGAAAAGAAGTCCGTCAAAGCACTGGAGAGGCTGGCGCTGCCTCCGACGCCCACCGCCCCCAGGGTTCGCACGAGCAGCCCTGACCCCGTCCCGAGCTCCAACCGGGGCTTTCCTGACGCCTGGGCGCTGCAGAGCAGACTAAACAAGAGCGGCCGGGCGTGCGCGTCCCCTCCCTCCCCAGTAACTTTGTCATTGTTTTGTCTAGTCGAAAAGGGCAAGAGTGCAGGAGCGCCTTCAAGACGAACAAAAATATTTTCTGGTAGGGTAGGAGCTTTCGTGAGCCTGCGGCTCACGAAAGCTCCTACCCTACCAGAAAATATTTTTGTTCGTCTTGAAGGCGCTCCTGCACTCTTGCCCCTTTTCTGCTACTGCAGACTGACTAACACTGGGAATTGTTTTGTCTGGAACTGAAGCGTTTTGTGACCCCGTGAGGTGAAGCCGTTCACGCGCTGGGGGGGGGGGCTGGGGAGCCCCAGGCCTCCGGAGGCGCGCGGCCTTTACGCACCCCCCCCCCATCATGGTCTTGCCCGAACTTGGCTGCCGCGCCTGCAGCTTCCACCTCGCCTACAGGCGGCGAGGCCGTTTCCGCAGCGGTCCCGGGCAGACGCCCGGCCCTGTTGCGTGGGGAGCAAAGTGACCCGCGTTGGAGATAGGACACTGCGTTATTGGCGGGAAACGGTGCAGGTTTGAAGCTGCTGAAAGTTGAAAGAGGGCGTGCCCAAGCAGGGCTGCAGCTGGACGTCAAGAAAACAACAGTAATGACTACGGGAGAATGACGCAACTTTACGGTTGGCAGTGAGGACATTTCGGCTCGCAGGTGGTATCTGAAGAAGCGAGCTGTGGCGCGCGAAAGCTCCTGCCCTACCAGAAAATATTTGTGTTCCTCTTGAAGGCGCTACTGGGCTCTTGCCCTTTTCTACTACTGCAGACAGACTAACACGGACCCGCTGGGAATGAGGAAACTGAAATTGCTCAAGGCTTTCTTTGGCTCCGCCATCAACCAAAAGGGAGACTGCAGCCAAGGAATCAGAAGGAGATTGAGACTGGGAAGGGCAGCCATGAAGGAGCTAGAAAAGATTCTTAAGTGTAAGGATGTGTCACTGGCCACCAAGACTAGATTAAGTCATGCCATCGTATTCCCTATTACTATGTATGGGTGTGAAAGCTGGACAGTGAAGAAAGCTGTTAGGAAGAAAATAGATTCCTTTGAAATGCGGTGTTGGAGGGGAGGGTTACGGATTCCGTGGGCTGCCAAAAAAACAAATCAGTGGGTTCTAGATCAAATCAAGCCTGAACTGACCCTAGAAGCTAAAATGACTAAACTGAGGCTGTCGTATTTTGGTCAAGTCGTGAGACGACAAGAGTCACTGGAAAATTGCTTCCTTCAAAGAGTTCTGGAAACTGTAGACCGGTCGATGCCTAACTTTCTACAGATTGATACGCACACTACACTCACGTATACACCACACAGAACCCATGGGAAGATGGGAAATCGGGCCGCTTGGTGCGCCGCGCAGACTTCGCTCCCTGCCCACCTTTGAGCCCTGTAGGAAGAGCAGAAAAGACAGTCATGCTAGGAAAAGTTGAGGGCAGCAGGAAAAGAGGAAGACCCAATAAAGGAAGCCACAGCCTTCAATTTGCAAGATCTGAGCAAGGCTGTCAGAGATAGGACATTTTGGAGGACTTTCATTCATAGGGTCGCCATGAGTTGGAAGCGACTTGACGGCACTTAACACACAAAGTTACGGATACCATGGACTGTCAAAAATTAAAAAAATAATCAGTGGGTTATAGATCAAATCAAGCCTGAACTGACCCTAGAAGCTAAAATGACTAAACGGAGGCTGTCCTATTTTGGTCACATTATAAGAAGACCAGAGTCACTGGAAAAGACAGTCATGCTAGGAAAAGTTGAGGGCAGCAGGAAAAGAGGAAGACCCAACAAGAGATGGATTGACTCTGTAAAGGAAGCCACGGCCCTCAGTTTGCAAGACCTGAGCAAGGTTGTTAAGGATAGGACACTTTGGAGGACATTGATTCATAGGGTCCACCATGAGTCGGAAGCGACTAGACAGCACTTAACCCACACACCAACTTACCCGCGTAACTCAATGGGGTTTACGCCCAGGTAAGGAAGCGTAGGGCTGCGGCCTTGGGCAGCTCTGGGCAGGCGTTGGACGTTGGCAGACCGAGGGGGCGCTGCTGGCTGGAGAATAGAATTTGGGGTGGGGGGGAAAGGGAGACGTGGACATCCATCGCTGCCAAAGGCGGGCGGTGCGGCCTCCCAGTATTTATGAGGCGACTGACTGGGGGGGGGGAACCGTCTTGCTGCCTGAGAGCCAGCATGGTCCAGTGGTTTGCAGCGGTGGAGTCTGATCTGGAGACCTGGGTTCAATTCCCCACTCCTCCACATGAGCGGCGGAGGCTAATCTGGTGAAGTGGGTTGGTTTCCCGCTCCTACACACGAAGCCAGCTGGGTGACCTTGGGTGAGTCACACTCTCTCAGCCCCACCTACCTCACAGGGTGTCTGTTGTGGCCCGCAGTGCGGGATTTACGTATAAGCTAAACAACCTATAGCTTGGGGCCCCACTCTCTTGGGGCCCCCCAAAACATTTAAAGGAAATAATAATTATTTCACTAATATTCTTCTTCTTAATTGTATTTCAGTTCAACAATTACTTTGATAAAATACATATTTTGTTATGTGCAAATAGCTTTAGATACCTATTAGGTCCATAAATTACCATATAGCATATATTCAACACAAAAAACAGCGACAATTTGTTGTTGACAAAGGACAGCTGGACATCCGGCCCTGGCTGTGGGGAAGGGAAGGTGATTGCAAGCTGGTTTGAGTCTCCCTTAAGTGGCGGGAAAAGTCGGCATATAAAAACCAACTCTTCTTCTTCCAAGGGTCCTTGTAAAATAAACTCGGGAGGGAAAGGAGGGCAGGGCTTCAAAGGCGTCCTCCCATGTACAGGCTGGGTGTGACCCGGTGGGAAGGGCAGGCTGGAGAAGAGGGCAACAAGGATGGTGAAAGGTCTGGAGACCAACTCCTATGAGGAAAGGTTGAAGGAGAAGTACGTTTAGCCTGAAGAGGAGAAGACTGAGAGGGGATATGATAACCATCTTCAAGTACTTGAAGGGCTGTCACATAGAGGAGGGTGCTGAGTTGTTTTCTGTTGCCCCAGAAGGTCTGTTGCCCCAGAAGGTGGGACCAGAACCGACGGGTTGAAATCAAGTCAAAAGAGTTTCTGTCTAGACATTAGGAAGAATTTTCTAACCTTAGAGCGGTTCCTCAGTGGAACAGGCTTCCTCGGGAGGTGGTGAGCACTCCTTCGAGAGCCAGCCTGGTGTAGTGGTTAAGAGCAGTGGTTTGGAGCGGTGGAGTCTGATCTGGAGAACCAGGTTTGATCCCCCACTCCTCCACATGAGCGGCTGAAGCTCATCTGATGAACTGGATTGGTTTCCCCACTCCTACACACGAAGCTAGCTGGGTGACCTTGGGCAAGTTACAGCTCTGTTAGAGCTCTCTCAGCCCCACCTAGCTCACAGGGTGTCTGTTGTGGGGAGGAGAAGGGAAGGGGATTGTAAGCCGGTTTGATTCTCCCTTAAGTGGTAGAGAAAGTCGGCATATAAAAACCAACTCTTCTTCTCCTTCTCTGGAGGTTTTTAAGTAGAGGTTGGATAGCCATCTGTCAGCAATGCTGATTCTATAACCTTAGGCAGATGGTGAGAGGGAGGGCATCTTGGCCATCTTCTGGGCATGGAGTGGGGGTCACTGGGGGTGGCAGGGGGGGAGGTAGTTGTGAGTTTCCTGCATTGGGCAGGGGGTTGGACTAGATGGCCCTGGTGGTCCCTTCCAACTCTATGATTCCATGAGAAGAGACAGAGAAGCAAGGGGACTGGTGCGTTCAGCCGCCCTGTAAGCTCGCCTCTGACTACTCCTTCCTTCATGCGCCCAAACGCGTATTAGTCTAGCGAGCGGCGCTCCAGAACCGCGCCTGAGCCCCTAGCGGTGAGATTCGGTAGTGGCGCGGAGGCTCCGCCGGCTTTGCGGCTGCTAGTTCGCCAGATGCTCGCGGCGGAATTGCTTAAAGAAATCCAGCGGGAAGAACACGCTGACCTGAGAAGTATTCCCTGGGCTCCCCTCCCCGATGGGCGGCAACTCCGGAGGAAGGCAAAAGAATGGGAGAGGCGACAACACACCCACCCCTCCCCAACTCATTCGGCGTTGGTCACACCAAAAATTTTTCCAAAAAGGAAATTGTTTGATGTACTTGGAGTCATTATCTAATTAGGGCGTAAGAAATTTAATCTTTCCAGCAGGCAGGTCATATAATTAATGTTAATTTAACGCTCAGATTCTCAGCCATTAATTTTTATTCTCTTAAATGTAGTTTAGCAGGGGCCCCTGATCCATGGCAATGGGTTTGACTGGATGTAAGAACACACTTGGTCTTTGGAGTGAATTACTCCCTATCCCAATAACAAGATTGCATCATGTATGCATTATTAAGCCACATAATTGAATAGTCCATAGTTTGCATATCAGACTATTAAAATAATGTGTTTTGCTTTTCTTCCAACACGTAATGATACCGCCTTTGCGAATATTGGGTGATTCTGATAATTATCACCAAATTACTACAAATGTTCTCTTCATTAAGGTGATTTCTTTCAAGCATTTTTATTAAAATGTGAATAATGCATTCAATGATGGCCTATAAAGTATCCCCCCCCTTTTTTTTTTTTACAAATAACAATTGTCAACTATCATTCAACACACTAAACCACGGAGCCCAGCACACACAAAAAAACTCAAACTTAAAGCAATTGTCCAAATCTGGGCTAGCTAAGCCTTTTAATTTTTTCCTTATTTCAGATACTTCGTTTACCAGCTGAAAAGTTGCACATCTTGTCTCACCGGAGGGACGAGTGGAGGCAGGGAGGAAAGGTATATCTTCAGCCCTTCTTTCCCAGTGAAATAGATAAAGAAAGAAGTAAAGATAAAGACAGGCTGGTTTGAAAAGATACTGACCTCTTTTCTTCAACTGTAACATAAACTGAGAGAGATGCGGAGGGAGGGCTCGACAGACACCCCACCCCCTCCAAGCCCTAGACAATGCCATTAGGACACTGCTAGAAGGATTCTCAATGAACTAATTACCAATTAACTAAGTAACTAACTTTCTTCTTGTCACCTCGAGCCACACACTTAACTAAAATCCGGAGCCAAGAACCTTCATTATGCTTCTCTCCCTACGCTGTATCAAAGTTGAATTGAGAAGCAAGAACTGGGGGGGGGGGGAGAATCCTCCACTGCAAAATAAGAGTCTCTTTTTTAAACAAAAATGGGAAAGGGCTCTCCTGCCCTCTCAATCTTTTTCCAAAAAGAAAGGGCTTGTCTGATTGGTGCTTCCCTTAATTAGTTAATTAAAAAGAAAACAAAGAAGCGTGCTTCTGGACTAGTGACACCACGAGTTCAGGGCAAGAAGAGAAAGTGACCGGGGTGGCTGTTAGCTGGGGAGCCCTCGCGTCCTCTGGAAAGCCATGCTTGTGGCCCCACTGTTCCGTGCAGAAGTTTGTTCAGCGGGACTTACTCTCGAGTCAGCGACTTCGAAACGGCAAGGCGGGAGCGGCTCCTATAATTGTGCAGAGCCTGAAAAAAGCCGCGCGTCTGAGTAGAGGGCGGTGGTGGCTGAGAACTTCCGCGTTTCATTAGGGGGCTGGAGGGAAACGAAGGGGATGCAAATCAGAGGCACGGCAGAGGCCCACTTTAGTACAGCAAAGTACACGGCCCAGCCCCTGTTTGCGGAGAGACCCTTGAAGGTAAAAGGGTGCTTCTCCCGCCCCCCTCCAATCTCCAAAGCCAATCCGCTGAAAATTGCAGCAGGTTCAGTTTTACCCGGGTTGTGGCTTTGTTTTCCCATTTCAGACCCGAAGCGGTGGGGCTGGTGACCTGGCCTTCTCCCCCCCCCCCCTCCCCAAGAATGACCCGCGCCCTGGCCTCCATCCCTGGTTGGAGGCCAGGCCGCTCGCTCCCTTGGGTCAGCGCTAATGCTTTTATTTTGGTTGGGGCCAAGGGCGCTCCCTCTCACAGGAGCCGGGGAGAGCGGAGCGAGGCGAACTGTGGGCTCTTCTGTTTGGTTTCGCGTCCTCGCTATAGCAACCAGCAGTGGGCTGACAAAAATGCACCCTCGCTGGACAATGGGCCGGCCTCCTCGCTCGCCTCCCTTCCCTTCGCCCTCCTCCTCCTCCTCCTCCGCTTCCAGACCCCAGCACAGGAGAAGCGCTGTCCCCTCCCCCTCCTGGACCCTATTAGTGGCCTCCCAGCCGTTCCCACCCACCCACCAGAGGAAGGGGGTCCCAACTCAAACCTCAGGTCCCCATCTCCAGCACACCCGGTCCCCGGCCCACCTTGACCCAGAGAGATTAAGGCGAAGTGTTGGGGGTTGGATGAGGATTTACACACACACAGAGAGAGAGAGAGAGAGAGAGAGAGAGAGAGCAAAGCAAAGCCTGGGTCAGGAACGGACCTCTGAGTGTCCTTTATGTTGCGATCCTCCACCTGAATGTTGCGATCCTCCTCGCTTCTTCGGAGTGAGCCCCGGGGCTAGAGATGGTGATGCGCAGGGAACCCAGAGCATTAAATCAACCGAACGGGCACATCGGTTGGCTTGACAAATGCTTAGCTGCCTGCCTAATTAGACTGTCGTCGGACCAGGCAGTCGGTTTTTAGGGGAGGTGGTGGTGGGGGGACTGTTTCCATTCCACAAAGTGGAAGCCGCAAGAGGATCGGGGCCGTCACCGCCTTTTAAGGTGTCACAGTATGGACCTAACTCACTGTTCTCTTTAGTTTGCGAAAGAGCTTGGGGACAGGGGGAGGGGTGCTTTGCGGTCCAAGAAAGAGGAGTCCCAACGCCGATTCCAATGACCAATGAATGAGTTTAGACTTGAGTTGTGAGGACTTTTCGCCCAGCAGCCCCTACCTAAGGAAGTCAAGTTTTATGTTTTTTATTTGGCTGCTTGCTGGGCCGTCAGAGTCAATGTATGCTAGATGGCGTTCTGAGGTTTTGTTCCTCCCCCACCCACCCCGAAAAAATTGACTGTCACCTTACGGGTCAAAGATCTATAAGTTTGGGGGCCTGGTTATGCTGTAGTTATTCACCCCCTACCCCCTCCCCAAATTAGAGTTTTGGAGCTGTGCGATCAATCTGATGGGCCACCAACATGCCTTCCGCTGTGCTCCCTGAAGACAGTGGCCATTTATGCCTGGGAGGTTTTGCCTTGGATTTGCCACTCTTTAGATGCACGTTTTCCCTATCCAGATTCTAAAAACTCAACAATAAGCCCCCAAGCAGAGTTTTGAGAATTCAGATAGGGGAAATGTGCAACCTGAGAGTGGCAAATCCAAGGCAAAACCTCCCAGGCATAAATGGCCAGTGAGTGAAACGCTGCATACCTAAGTCATCCGGAGGATGCATGTTTTATTTCTTCTCCTCCCCCAGCACCCGTGTCCTGGCAGCGTGTGAACACACAAACCTGTTCCCGGGTTCACTGAGTCATGGAGAAATGAGGAATCCTTTCTGAGTTGCCTGTTGTTGTTTTCTTGGTCTTTTCTTGGGGGGGGGGGCTTGCTTAGATATTATGGTTGGACTCAAAGATACAGGCACAAATCAGAAGTGGAGAGAGGGATGTTCACTACATTATGTAAAAGGTAAAGGTCCCCTCTGCAAGCACCGGGTCATTCCTGACCCATGGGGTGACGTCACATCCCGACGTTTCCTAGGCAGACTTTGTTTACGGGGTGGTTTGCCAGTGCCTTCCCCAGTCATCTTCCCTTTACCCCCAGCAAGCTAGGTACATTATGAGCGATAACCTTTTGTGAGTGTGGTAGCCGTGGAGGGGTGTGTATGTGCAGGTGTGGATGTTGTGTGTATCATACACAAGTCCCAATTTGGTTTTATTATTGTGGGAACATTTCAGGATGCCTCCAGGAAGTTTTGGGAACTGGGCTCCTCTACCAGCCATACTATAGGGGATGTGAATGAGTGAGTGAATGGATTTTGTTTGATTGTTTTGCTTTTTACAGTAATAGACCAGCACATATATAAATCCCCAAAGAGTTTAAGAGTTTGCATCCTGATTAATCGAAAGAGGAGACTTGTTTTATGCAGTTGGAGACAGAATAATGTGTGTGTGTGAGAGAGAGAGTTACAAAAGCTCTCTCCAACAATAAACAGTATCATTGCTGCGTTGGAAATTTCAGTATAAACTGGCAACACTTAGCTCTGAAAACAGAATTCATCTCGTAACCTTAAGGAAATTGCCCCCCCCCCTTCATTCCCCCCTCCTTCTCCCCTCACCACCAAGGTCTCATATTCAACAGTCCAGATTTAGCAGCGTCCCTTTGATAAATTACTCAAAGTAATCCCCGAAACAGCTAAAATCTGACTGCTTGACGTTCTGTTAGAAGTGCTCGTAGCGGGATCTGCCTATAAAATATTCACTTGCGGACTACAAAGGGTGGATCATTTTAATGACAAGATTCAGAACCGGAGGACGAGGCGGCGATGGGAATGTGTGTGTGTACGCGGTGGGGGGGGGGAGTGATTAATATCCCGCAATCCAAATCATTTTAATTTCAAGTGCCGAACTCAGAGCGCCCTTATCCCCGTTCGTTTAAAGAGGGAGCCGGATAAAATGTAGCAGGGAGCTTAGGAGGAGTCAGAGGGAGAGGGGCGAGAATGGCACCCAGGTTTTCTCATCAAACTTTTCAAAGATCTGGGGTGGGGAGGGTGGATCCGATCGCTTTTCCGTCTTCTCCAAGTGTCCCTTCTGTGGGTTTTTTTTTTGGGGGGGGGAAAGAGAGTTAACCTCTTGGCTGAGGGAAGAGGAGACCACTTAAAGGGTGAGTTCCAATTTCGGCGGGGAGTGTGGCTGCGCGCGACCGGAGTCCTCCCCCCCCTCCTTCCCCTCTCCCCTTTCTGTTTAGGCTTCTTAGTTAAACGTGTTTGTTGTAGCCACCCGGAGGAGCCCCGGCTTGAAAGTGTAGCTTTTGAGTCATCTCACAAATGCATCCCTGAGGCTGCAGCTCTTGCAGCTTGAAGGCAGATTTCATTAAAGCAACCCAGCTGCCTCTTTGTGCCAGATCGGAGTCTTCAAGCGATCACTTGTGAAGCCCCGGCATCGGAGAGGGGTTTTTTCTTTTGGGTCCTTCTGTGTAGGCCCTTAAAAGTTGAAGTTTCATTCATGTGTTGTTGGGGGTCTCCCCCTCTCCACTAAATCAGGCTCATTCGAGCCCCACTGGAAAGAAGAAAGCTCCACGAAAGCGCAGTGCTGAATGGTTCCTCGCACCGAAAGGTTAAAAGGGAACAAGATCAAAACAGCCCCGGCTCACAATAGTTACATTAAACGCGTCCAGGCGCGCACATATCTTCACGCCCGGCCTTTGAATGCAGGGAGAAAGTGGGTTGGGGGGGGGGAGGCGGTGGCTGCAGGAGGAGCAGAGCCGGTGTGTGTCCAGTCAGAGCGCCCTGCCTATTGCCGCTTCTTGGTCAGTTTGTGTGTGTGTGTGTTGGCGTGGGGTTATTTCCATTTGTTGTCATAGGGCTTCACGATCAAGGAACAAGCGTGGCCGGGGGAGGCAGGAGCACGATCCTGTGCACTTTGGACGGGAGGAAGTTCAACTCAGCTAAGTGGATTGCACTGGATCGCAGCTAGAGAGACACGAGCTGCCCTTTTCTTAAACTGTTTGCCTCGGCTGCAGGCCAGTGAGGGCAAAGTTCTCACAGCAACCTCTTCATGAAAATAAGATACGTCTCTCCCTGCCCCCCCCCCCCATAGATGTATTATTTGGAAAATCCTATTGAAGACATGGCCTGAATAAACAGATAGGTGCGCATACCTGTCGGACAACGGTGCCAACTGCACTGCATGGGTATCATGGCAAAGAAAACAAAAACAGGGACAGCCTCAATTAAAGTATGGTTAAAACTGCACTTTTTTAATGCCTGTTATTAGTAAATGGATAGCCGATTAGCAGGTGCTGTCAGAACGGAGTGTGTGAAAGAGATGGGGGGGGGCAGGGAAAACTCTTTCAATCACAACCAGTTCTTGGGTGTCTGATGCTGCAATCCTAGCAGAAGTGGCCGTCCGAGGAGCGTCCTTTGGAAAACCGGCCTGGACGAGGTGGCTTCTTGGTTTTCCTGCGCAAGAGGAGGGCCGGGTTAGCCAACAACAGTCCCACCCTGTTATCCCGGCTTCCCAAAGGCTGAATGCACCGCCTGTCTAGCAATGAGAGAAGCGACGAAACAGGCCCTGTTTTGCTTTAGATCCCCACAACCCTTAGCAGGATCATCCCCCTTGAGGCCACAGCGCAGGGCCTTTAAGGCATGCAGCTTTCCGCCTCCCATATAGTACAAGGAATCCCCACACACGCAAGCACACACACACACACACACACAGAGCGTGTGTATATTTCTATGGAGCATATTCTCGGGGAGCTGGCTATATTGGAAGGAAGGAGATATCAAGGAGGCCTGTCAGTTCAAAGCTTTTTAGGGGCTGTTTGAAAATCCTCTCCCCGTCAAAGTAAGCAGCCTTCGTATTTGAACAGCTGCTTTGAACAGTGATGGGCGGGAAGGAGAAGAAGGGCTGAGCTGAATAAAAAGGGGGGAAAGAAAAGGGAAGGGGAAAGAGGGAGGGAGGAAGGAGCCCGCCGCACTGTCTGCCCAAGACGCCGCCTCACCTCCAACCTGCCTTTTTTGTGAGCACAGAAAAGGGAAGAAAGGCTGCCGGGACCTCTAACCCCGGCGGGGAGAGGGGAAAGGGGCGCAGACCCCCCCAGCACCCTCCCCCCCAAGCGCCTCCCCCCCCGAAGCGCCTCCGAGACCGGTTCGGCCCGCTGGGAACCGAAGGAAGGGATCGGGGTTGGGGGCGTTCCTGGCAGCTTTCCCCTCCTCCGCTCTCCCCCACCCTTCGCCCCGGAGCCTGCCCGGCGAGGCTTCCCTCCGCGGAGGGAGAGGCAGAGGCGGAGAGCCAGAGCGAGGAGGAAGCCTTAAGCCACCGCATTAAGGACCAGGAGGTCCCCAGTGATGGGGACGGGGAGGCGGGACTTGAGAGGGGCGCTCGAAGCCTTTTCTCCTTTGGGGGACCGACTCGGAAGATGTTGATATCATCTCGGGGTGGGCCGGCGAGGAGGCGGAGGGTGGGGGGCGCGGAAGAAAGGGGACCGGGCTCTGGCTTCGGGGGGGCGGGGGAGGCGGACTTGGGGTTTCTCCTGGGTTTTGTTCTTTTCCGCTCTCTGTCCTTATGTTGTGGTTTCTAACGTGCGGCCCGCAGGGGAAAGCCTCCAACGAATCGCCGCCCCGCGATTCACAAAACTAGACAAGTTAAGCCGGGCGACTTTCATCCCCGCATGGGAGGGGCACGGTTTACACCCCGAAAGTGCTCGTGTTTACATGGGGAGTAAACCCCATGGCGTGTCCAGGGATTTCACCCCCAAGTAACGGTGCAGAGGAGTGTACCCTCCCCTACCCAAATAGGCCGGTTGGCTAGCTTTATGGGTAGAGGGGTTTTTTTGGCCACAGGGCGCTTTCCATGCGAGAATTCCCACGCCTGGCTTCCCTCTTATAAGGAACCAAGATAGCTGATTTCACCTGGCTAGTTAAGACTGAACTAGGAGCGAACTTCTCAATAGTTTTTGAGTAATGCCCAGGGTGGCTTGTCTTCCGTGCAAGAAGACTGTCAGAAGTCCCGGAGGGAGACATGTCTGATGGGAGGTCGCAGCTCGCCCTCCCCCCCTCCAAAAAAAACCCACCCTGGATTACAACTCTGGCTCCAAAACTCTTGCAACCAACCAAAGGCCCAATCGATACAGGGATGAAGAAAGGGGAGATACTTACTGTTGTCAACACGGTATCCTATCAATTGACAATTCAGCACCTTGCTAGAACAGCACTGGGACGACGTGGTGTGTTGATCCCCACTTCGGGTACCCCTTCGGACTCTAAAGAAGCTAGTTAAACAAGCCCACAAACATCGGTACACTTTTTAAAAAGGGTTAAATGCAAATCTCTGGGAAGATTTGCATTCTGTATAGACTCATCTTTCAGTATCTTTGGGAAAATAACGTATCACGTTGGTGGTGACCATGACAGGAAACCAATATTTATTTTGTCTCAACTAAATACAACTTTCTGAAACTTCACTAGGTAGAAGACATAGTTTTCTTCTTTGGGGCCCTTAGGCTGCAGTCCCAGTCCGCTGACTTGAGAAAGTCCGCTTGAACTCCACGGGACTTACTTCCAATAAAACATGCACATAATCGCAAGGCGACATCTCGAACATGCTTCCACTTCCTTTGAGGAGTTCCGATCATTTGTCCTGATTTTGCTCTAGAGGGAGGGATACTAAATGTCAGTACGGTCCCCAGGCAATGCTAGTCCAGCCTAAACCCATTGAAATCAACCCTGCATGGATCTGCACAGTCAAACGTGGAAGTCGGATAGGACTAGATAAAGTGAGACTGGTTTCCCCGGTCCACGAACCCGGGAACGAAGCGCGATTCAGCGCTTGCTTGCTCGGAAGTAATTCTCAAAGTGAGACTCTCTTCCCAGTAAAATATGCAGAGGACCAGCCTGCACGCGCTTCGCCAGGGGCCAGCCTTCTGACTTCGCCGGGCTGGAAAGTTGGCCCTTTCCCCTCCCTCTTGGGAGGTGTAGTGTTTGTGTGTATGTTTTGGGCGCGCCGCCCCTCCCACCCAAAGAAATATTGCCAGCCAAAGACCCTTCTGTGAGGGTCTCTGTCTTTGTGTCTCTGCTTTCCATCACCTGCGGTGTTATCAGTGAACTCGTAAAAGCAGTTCACACCTTCTGGTCTCAGGCGCCAGGCCTGATGGCCCATGTATCTTCCCCCCCGCTGTTCTTCCTGCCAGTACTCCCTCAGGCCGGTGCGGCCTTGGAAGTGTGATAGCCGCACCAGACTTCCTGGGATCCGTCTGATGTTTTGTATTATGCCAAGCTTGTAACTTCCCATAACAATAAGTGTGAACCCCAGTGCCCCAGTGCCCTGGAGTCAATATATTCTGTAAACCCGTATAGCCCCTCACTTGCAACTTTCTACCTGTGCCTGTCTCATCTCCTGAAGGCTTCAATAAATCTATTGTTTCTGTATCAACGTCTGAGCAACTGATTTGGAGAAGCAAACTCAGAGAGGGGGATCTCTCACATTAAGTTGCAAGTCTTTGCCTCTCGGACTGCAGCTGTACCGCTTTGGACAGAATGTCAGCCGACGAGGACACCACCCCTAACCCCGATGCCCCCAAGGAACCGGACGAGCCGGAGAAGCCGGACCCGAAGGAGGAGGGAGCCAAGCCAAAGAAACCGAAGGGTCGCGCCCCCGACCAAGATCGGGACGAACGTCCCCGGGGGTTTACTTATTGGCTGGACTCTCCCAAGGGCTGGTCGCTCTCGCGGACTGCGGCGAAGGATCGCCGGTTGGCCTTCCCCAGCACGGGCCTCGAAGGGGACCCGGCCCGCAAAGAGGCCCTCATGGAGGAAGAACGAAAGCAGTGGCAGGAAGACCGCCGGGCTATGCAGGAGCAGATGGAGATCATGCAACGCGTAATGGGTGAGATGGCCACGACCCTAGATGCGCTGAAGTTGCAACCTCCAGCCGGTGCTCCCCCAGACGGGGCGCCGGTAGTTCCGCCCGCAACCCCTGCCCCCCCGGCCCGTCGGGACCTGAAAGTCACGTATGACGGGTCGGGAGACCAGTTGACCTTTTTTATGGTCCAAGTAGACATTTTTATGCGGGAACAAGGCCGAACCTTCGTTTCTGAGGAGTCCCGGGTGCAGTACGTGGCTTCCTTACTGCAAGGGGAGGCGGCTGCCTGGATGGTGTTGCAGTATGAACTCCGCTCGCCGGTGCTGCGAACCCTGGACGAGTTCATGGTAGCACTCCGAAACCGTTTTGAGGACCCGACTCTGGGTGAGCGGGCTAAAGCCTCCCTGATGCAACTGCGCCAAGGGACTAAGTCGGTGGCGCAGTATGCAAGTGAGTTCCAGTCACTGGCTAGCCGAATTCTGGACTGGAGTGAAGCTACCTTGGTACAATGTTTCAGGGAGGGTCTCAACCCAGACCTCCAACATTGGGCCTTCATGCAAGGGAACCCCCCGGATGTGGAAGGTTGGGTTCGCCATGCTGCTGACATCGAGAATCGCAAACAACTCCTGAACTTGTCCAAGCAACGGCTTGGGCGAGACCCCAGGCCCCGAGGGGACCGTGGCCGGGAACTCCGGCAAGGGGGTGGCGGGGGTCTCTCGGCCGCGGAACGCCGCAAGCGGTTCGAGGCCGGCGTCTGCCTGATCTGCGGGGGAAAGGGTCACTTTGCATCGCAATGCCCCTCTCGCTCAGGCCGTCCGACCCCCCCCCGCCAAACCCAGGCCGAGCCGACGAAACCGGCCGCCGACAGCCAGCCTCGCCGCAGAAGTGGACCACTGAGCCGGCGCTCCGGCGCACCCTCCGCTCTCCACGCGCGCCCCCAGGATGGGGCATCCGACTCTACGGTCCCATCGGGGTCCCGGATTACAAATACCGTCTTTGATTCGGACGGCTCCCCGGAAGCCACCACCCCGTCCCCCTCTTCCAGCGAGGAGGAAGAGTGGGAACAGCCGGCAAAAAACGCCGTCGGTCTGCTGTAGAGGGGGCTCCGCAGCAGACCGTCCCTATCGTTGTGCAAGGAGCTCCACCGATGGTAAGCGCCCAAGAGGACAATGTATTTGTGCGTGTTCATCTGTCCCTACCCAAAGGGGGTCCCCCGTTAGAGGTCCCCGCGTTGGTCGACTCGGGGTGTGCCCGCACCATGATAAATGAGGAAACTGCCAAGAAGTTGGGTGTCCGGCGCAAGCGGCTTCCGGGACCCCTCCGTTTTTCCCAAATGGACGGGAGTGACTTTAAACGGGGCCCTGTGACCCACAGAACTGCAGCCGTGATTATGTCCGTGGGGGAACATTGGGAACGGTTGTATTTCACCATCGCCCCTATTGTAACCCCTGTGGTGTTAGGGATGAACTGGTTAAGGGGACACAATCCCTCCATTGATTGGGTTAAACGGGTGCTTTCCTTCCCCGAAAACCCCTGTGGGTTGCATGACAAGGAACGGGTACTCAGAACTCCAGCCGCCGCACTGGTAGGGTCCCCCGCCCCAGTCTCTCCTCAATTACCCTCTGAGTACTCGCAGTTTACTGATGTTTTCGATGTTAGAGAGTGCGACGAACTGCCTCCCCACAGAGAAACGGACTGTGCCATTGAGATTGTAGGGGAAGGCAAACTGTCTAAGGGAAAGGTTTACCCCATGAGCCCTAGTGAAAAGACTGTATTGCGAGACTATCTGGATGTCAATCTGGCGAGGGGTTTCATACGCCCCTCCAAGGCTCCTTATTCAGCCCCAGCTTTCTTTGTAAAGAAAAAGACGGGAGATTTAAGACTGTGTATTGACTTTCGCAGACTGAACGCAGTCACCCAGTCTAATGCTTACCCCCTCCCTCTTATTCCTGACCTTCTAGCACAATTAAAGGAGGGCCGAATCTTCACCAAACTGGACTTGGTAGAAGCCTACCACCGCATTCGCATCAAAGAAGGAGACGAACCCAAAACGGCCTTTTCCAGTTGTTTTGGGATGTTTGAGTACCTGGTCATGCCGTTCGGACTTTCGGGGGCTCCGAGTGTCTTTATGCAATTAATTAATGAAGTTTTGCATGATTTACTGTTTCGGGGGGTGGTGGTATTTCTCGATGACATTCTTATTTACTCTGAGACCATGGAAGAACATGTGCGCCTAGTGCGAGAAGTGCTCCAGCGGCTGCGGGAGCACAAACTGTATGCTAAGGTGTCCAAGTGTGAATTCCACCAACCTTCTATTACATTTCTGGGGTATGTGATTTCCCACCAAGGGTTGGAAATGGACCCCGCCAAGGTCCAGGCGGTGCGGGACTGGGAAACCCCCACTACCCGCCGCCAACTTCAACAGTTTTTGGGGTTTGCCAACTTTTACCGGAATTTCATTCCCAACTTTGCCCAAGTTGCGCTTCCCCTCACTGCCCTGTTGCGTACCAAGGACAGGGGGGCTAGCGCCGCACTCCCCTCAGCCCGTCTGCAATGGTCTCCCCAGTGCCAGCAAGCTTTTGAACGTTTAAAGCTACTTTTTTCATCCGAACCCGTTTTGGCTCACCCGGATTGCACCAAGCCCTTCGTGGTGCAGGTGGATGCCTCGGATGTAGCCATGGGCGGGGCCCTATTGCAGAGGGATGAGGGGGGACGGTTGAGGCCATGCGCCTACTTCTCCAAGAAGTTTTCCCAGTCCGAAATCAACTGGGCCATTTGGGAGAAGGAGGCAGCAGCGGTCAAACATGCCCTTACCATATGGAGACACTTCTTAGAGGGGGCCGAGCTGCCGTTCGAAGTGTGCACAGATCACAAGAATCTTGAGGCTCTCAAGGGAGCTAGAAAACTCAATGCCAAACAAATTCGGTGGGCCCAATTTTTTGCAAAATTCCGGTTCACCCTCAAACATGTCCCTGGCAAAGAAAATGCCCTAGCTGATGCTTTGTCACGACTTCCCCAGTATCGCAACGATTTCGATCGCCCCGTCGACTCCCTGTTCACTCCCGAACAGCGAGGGGAAGTCCCTGGCTTGGCCGTCACCACCCGATCCCAAGCCCGCCAACCGGAGACCCCCCCTACGCTCAAAGGTATCCCGGAAGCATTCCAACAGCGACTCCGGGACGCCTCCTTACAGGAGGAGGAGCACCATCTCCTCCCCACTGGCTTGGAACGAACCAACACTTGGTGGGTGCAAGGGGGGAAACTATATGTCCCATCTTCCCTTCGCAAAGAAGTATTGGGACTTGTACATGGGGCCAGGCTAGCGGGTCATTTTGGTTTCATAAAAACGCTTCACCTGGTTCGAAGGCAATTCTGGTGGCCCGGTATGAGATCTGATGTAGAGTTGTATGTGCGCAGCTGCCCCACCTGCGCCACAGCCAAGAAACGGATGGGAAAACCCCCGGGGCTTCTCAAACCGCTTGAGAACCCCTCCCGTCCCTGGGAAGTCATCGCCATGGATTTTATCACCGACCTACCTCCAAGTCGGGGGAAAACGGTTCTCTGGGTTATCACAGACCTCTTTTCCAAACAGGTTCATTTCGTTCCATGTGCAGGTCTTCCTTCAGCCCAGGGCTTAGCTAAACTGTTCATCACGCACGTCCTCAGGCTACACTCGATCCCGAGGAAGGTCCTCTCCGACCGGGGGGTCCAGTTTGTTGCCAAATTCTGGCGGGCTTTCCTAAAGTTAATGGGAGTGGAGGAACAGGGCCTTTCTTCCGCCTATCACCCCCAAACGGATGGTCAAACGGAACGAGTAAATGCGGTAGTAGAATGTTATTTGCGTTGCTATGTAAATTTCCACCAGGACGACTGGGTCGACCTGCTGCCATTTGCCGAATATGCGTACAACAATGCGCCTCATTCCTCTACCGGGTTTAGTCCCTTCCAAGTTATATACGGGACGGATTTTGGCCCTTTCGGTTCTGCCCCCGTCTCGCCAGAGCTCCAGTCTACCCCTGATCTTCAGGAGTGGATTCAGGTGGTTAAATCCACCTGGCCATGGTTGCTCAAAAATCTGGAAAGGGCAAAAAGCAAGTACAAGGAACAAGCAGACAAACACCGGTCTCCGGGATGGGAACTCAAGGTGGGGGAGCAAGTCTATCTGTCCACCAAAAACCTCCGCTCTCTTCGCCCCTGCAAAAAACTGAGCGACCGTTATGTAGGACCTTTCCCCATTACCAGAGTAATCAACGAGGTTACCGTGGAACTGAGTCTCCCTAAGACTCTCAAGGGAGTTCATCCAGTCTTCCATATAAGCCTCCTCAAACCTTATGTAGCAGCTCCCCAGTTCCACCCCCCTCCCGCTCATGAGATTCCTACCGTAGTAGGAGGGGATACCCATTTGGAAATATCCAAGGTTTTAGATTCCAAATGGAAGAAAGGGAAACTGTTTTACTTTGTTCGCTGGAAAAACCTTGGCTCCGCTCATGACGAATGGGTGGCCGCACCCCACATGGCAGCTCCTCGCTTGGTCCGAGAATTCCACCTCGCTTATCCCGATAAGCCTCGTCCTCTCGGAGGGGGGCCTTAAGGGGGGCAGAATGTGAGGGTCTCTGTCTTTGTGTCTCTGCTTTCCATCACCTGCGGTGTTATCAGTGAACTCGTAAAAGCAGTTCACACCTTCTGGTCTCAGGCGCCAGGCCTGATGGCCCATGTATCTTCCCCCCCGCTGTTCTTCCTGCCAGTACTCCCTCAGGCCGGTGCGGCCTTGGAAGTGTGATAGCCGCACCAGACTTCCTGGGATCCGTCTGATGTTTTGTATTATGCCAAGCTTGTAACTTCCCATAACAATAAGTGTGAACCCCAGTGCCCCAGTGCCCTGGAGTCAATATATTCTGTAAACCCGTATAGCCCCTCACTTGCAACTTTCTACCTGTGCCTGTCTCATCTCCTGAAGGCTTCAATAAATCTATTGTTTCTGTATCAACGTCTGAGCAACTGATTTGGAGAAGCAAACTCAGAGAGGGGGATCTCTCACACCTTCGCTGGGATGATGAATTGCGAACAAGTCTCGGAAGAAAGCTGATTCTCGCTTATGGTCGTAAATTTCCCCTCCCGCCCGGTGTAGCATCTCAAATAAGATAACTTAAGAGCGTCTGCTGCGTCCATCCCCTGACCTGGATCAGTCTGTTCTAAAAGAGGGAGCTCCGGCTTCTTCTTGGCTCGCTCGCAGTGGGAGACGCCGGAACTCCAGGCGGCCAGAAGGAGCGCGGAGCGTTGCCAGGGGATGCTTAGTTGAAGGAAAGGTCCTGCCCCGGCACAGCCCAGAAGCCACGCTTCTCCTTTCTACACAGCCCAACAACTCCAGCATCCTCCACAGACCAAAGGCTTCACCTCCTCTGTCTGAAACCTTCCTCTTGTTGATGCTGATCTGACGACCTGACCCCCGAGAGAGTCGGAACCAGCGGCCACCCAGTAAAGATCCAGTTAAACCTATGGGCGGCATTTGGGCTCCACACCCACCCCGACCGACTTTCACAGCCTTAAAAGGCACTTGAGCGGAACTGGGGCGTGGATCGGGCTGGCTTGCTCTTGCCTTGTCCTAAGCTCCTATTAGAAGAACGTTTCCACAAAGGAAGGAAGGGAAGGAAGGGAAGGAAGGAAGGGAGGAAGAAAGAAAGAAAGAAAGAAAGAAAGAAAGAAAGAAAGAAAGAAAGAAAGAAAGAAAGAAAGAAAGAAAGTCGCAGATCTGTAAACACATTGGTGGTCCCGAGGGAACGGGAGCCTCCGCGCCAACAATGCCAGTTAGCTTTTGCCTCTGTGATTTGCAAAGTGTTAAGCCCTGAAATGCTTCGCGAATCCTGGTTTTGTTCTCAGGCAGCACCTGCTGCTGGGACAGTTCGGGGACTTGCGAAAGAGCTTCTCTCCCGAGGGAGCAGCAACGCTCCCCTCCCCTTTTCCCCGCACTATCATTCTTCTCCCACTTCCATTGTGGAAAGGGGAGCAGCAAGTTTCCCCCTGCTTCCAAAGACAGAAGGGAGAGCGGCCGGCGTGGGGGGTGGGAGGCGGAGGGGGGGCGAGGCCGGGGTCGCCAAACGACTCGAAGCCTGTCGCTTCCGAGCGCAAGGTGTCTGGGGTCATGGGGCGGGCTGCTCGTTCGGAGCCCGGGGACTCCTTGCCCCGAGGCGACCTTAACAGAGTCTCGCCATGTAAGAAGTCCGATCCCAAAGTTGCCCGGTCGCCAAACAGCCTCTGGCCATTGCCTGGAAATCGGCGTCCGGGGGCGAGGAAGGGGGAAGCGGGAAATCTAACCGCTAGGGAGCGAGGAGAGGAGTGTGGGCGAGGGGGGGGGTTGCGCGCTGGCTTCAGCGCTCAAAGGAAAGACCCCGGCCAACCGATTATCCCCCCCCCGGCTCCTGTCCCGCGCGGTGGTCCTTTGCGACCGAAAGGATGAGGTCTGCGAGGCCGGGGAGGGGGGGGGAGGAGTCCGTCCCTCGCCCCTAAACCATTCAGCAACGCTTGGGAACAATGCAAAGCTACAGGAGAGGATCTCCTCCCGCGCTCCGATCCTCGGTGGGCGTCGGGTCAGTCCGCGCTCCGCTCGCTTTTCCTGTAAACATAATTCACAGCGGGTAGCCGTGTTAGTCCGTCTGCAGTAGTAGAAAAGGGCAAGAGTCCAGTAGCCCCTTAAGGACGAACAAGAATATTTCCTGATAGGGTATGAGCTTTCGTGAGCCACAGCTCACTTCTTCAGATCTGAATACAAAGGTATTTTCTGATAGGGTATGAGCTTTCGTGAGCCACAGCTCACTTCTTCAGATCTGAAGAAGCGAGCTGTGGCTCACGAAAGCTCATACCCGATCAGTAAATATTTTGGTTCGCCTTTAAGGTGCTACTGGACTCTTGCCCTGTAAACATAGAGGCAGCTCTTTTTTCCAAAGCGCAAAAAAAAAAAAAAAAAACCCGAGGCGCACACAGGGAGGTTTCGGCATCATCTGCTCCCCCACCCCACCCCCCCACCCCGGACTCGGCCCATGTGGCTGGCAGCAGCATAGCCCCCCCTCCCCACTTCGCCCATGTGTGTTTGCATCCCCCCTCCCCCCTTCCCTTGTCTCCCTCCTTAGAGTTTGATTACAAAGAGCGAGCGAGGGAGGGAGGGAGGGTGGGAGGGGGGCAGGGCGGGGGGCGTGGTGCCAGCGCCGGGACCGGGGCCAATGGGAGGCTCCCCCCGCGCCGGTTGCTAGAGGTCTCCACGTAAATCAAAGCGCGGGGAGCCAATGGGGGCCGGGGGGCGGGAGGAGCGGGGACGCGTGCCTTTGCAGCGGGCCGCGGCGGGCGGACTCGCGGGGGGAAGCGCGCGGCGAGCGGAGCCCGGGGCGGCCGAGGCGCTGTCAAATGCGCGGCGCCTGGAAGCGGCGCCCTCAGTGCGGCTGGGAGAGCCATGGCGACCGCCGCGTCTAACCACTACAGCCTGCTCGCCTCCGCCTCGCCCCTGGTGCACGCCGAGCCGCCGGGGAGCATGCAGCCCGGCGCCGGCTACCGGGACGCCCAGGCGCTGGTGCAGGCGGACTACGCGCTGCAGAGCAACGGGCACCCGCTCAGCCACGCTCACCAGTGGATCACGGCGCTGTCCCACGGCGGCGGCGGAGGAGGAGGCGGCGGAGGCGGCGGCGGAGGAGGAGGAGGGGACTCGCCCTGGTCCACCAGCCCGCTGGGCCAGCAGGACATCAAGCCCTCGGTGGGGCAGGCCGGCGGCCGGGGGGACGAGCTGCAGCAGCAGCAGCAGCAGCAGCACCACCCGCAGCAGCAGCAGCAGCCCGGCAGACCGCCGCACCTGGTGCACCACGCCGGCGGCCACCACGCCGCCGTGGCGGCGGCCGTGGCCTGGAGGACGGGCGGCTCGGCTCACCTGCCGCCGGGCCTGGCGGCGGCCAACGGCGGCGGCCAGGGCGGGCTCCTGTACTCGCAGGCGCCGGGCTTCACGGTCAACGGGATGCTGGGCGGGGGGCAGGCGGGCATGCACCACCACGGCCTGCGGGACGCCCACGAGGAGCAGCAGCCGCCCCCGCCGCCCCCGCCGCCCCCGCACCACCCCGACCACCTCCCCCCGCCGCCCCCGCCGCAGCAGCAGCAGCAGCACCCCCACGGCGGCCCCCCGCCCCACCACCACCCGCCCCACCACCACCACGAGGCGCACTCCGACGAGGACACGCCGACCTCGGACGACCTGGAGCAGTTCGCCAAGCAGTTCAAGCAGCGGCGCATCAAACTGGGATTTACCCAAGCGGACGTGGGCCTGGCGCTGGGCACCCTGTACGGCAACGTCTTCTCGCAGACCACCATCTGCCGCTTCGAGGCCCTGCAGCTCAGCTTCAAGAACATGTGCAAGTTGAAGCCCCTGCTGAACAAGTGGCTGGAGGAGGCGGACTCGTCGTCGGGCAGCCCCACCAGCATAGACAAGATCGCGGCGCAGGGGCGCAAGCGGAAAAAGCGCACCTCCATCGAGGTGAGCGTCAAGGGCGCCCTGGAGAGCCATTTCCTCAAGTGCCCCAAGCCCTCCGCCCAGGAGATCACCTCGCTGGCGGACAGCCTCCAGCTCGAGAAGGAGGTGGTCCGCGTGTGGTTTTGTAACAGGAGACAGAAAGAGAAACGCATGACCCCCCCGGGGGGGACTCTGCCGGGAGCCGAGGACGTGTATGGGGCCAGCAGGGACACGCCGCCGCCGACGCACCACGGGGTACAGACTCCTGGGCAGTGAACGCCGCCGCCGGAGGAGGAGGGGGAGCAGGGGGGGACCTGGGGAGGGGGGCCGGCCCCTGGCCCCCTCCCCCTAACCCCTTACTCCTCCGGCCTTTTGATTGTTTCCCCCCTCCCACCCCCTTAAAACAAACAAAACAAACCAGGCAGACAAACAGGAAAGAAGGAAGGAAGGAAGGCGACTGCACTGAACGCTCCTTGAAAACGGTAGCAAAGTGTGGGATGAATGGTGTGTTTTGACCTTTGCAGGCGACTAACCGGGCAATGGAGTGCAGTGAGTATATGGATGCGTGTGCCACAGGGGCGAGTGCGTCTCTTTCCCCCCCCCCCATCTCTCTCTCTCTCTTTATTACCATTTATGCATGGGAGGTTTTGCTTTGGATTTGCCACTCTTTAGAGGCACTTTCCCCCCCATCCATATTCTCAAAATTCAACAATAAGCCCCCATGCAGAGTTTTGAGAATTCGGATGGGGGAAAATGTGCATCTAGAGAGCGGCAAATCCAAGGCAAAACCTCCCATGAATAAATGGCCTCTCTCTCTCTCTCTTCCTCGCATCCAGGCACAGGCGGGGAAGGCTTCGTGGGGGTGGGATGGAGACCACCCTCCCGGGGCACGGACAAAAGTTGGCCGGCCTTCAGAGTGGGATCCTCGCCCTCAGAGGGTTGTGTGTCTGTGCCAAAGGCCGCCAGGAGCGCAGGAAGGATGCTTCCATGCGCTGGAACGCTGCACCTCGTTTTAGTCCGGGGAGGGGGGCATACGGAAGAAGGAAGTGTGCTCTCGGTCGGGTCCCACGGTCTCCCCCCACCTCCCATGAATTTGCACTGCAGGAAAACCGGAGTTGACTGGCGTTTTCCACGCGGAGCGCTGGCCAGCCACCGTGGGTCAATGGACCAACTCCTGCCGCCCTCTTTGTGTGGCTGTGAAGTTTTGGTACCCAAAGGAGTCAGCCTTTGGCGGAGGTCTTGATTTGCTCTGTCTGCCATCCTGGACCTCCAGAATGGGGGCAGCTGGGCTTGTTTCTTCCCAAATAGAGGACAGGGAGGAAAAAAAAGATGGGAAGAAACAGCTCTGGCCTGCCAGAAAGGCGGTTCTGCAATGATGCCATATGCAAAGCAAGAGGAAGTGTGTGTGCACGCGCGCGGCCGCGCCAGTGCATGAGAGCGAGAGCGAGAGATCCTTTGGGGGCAGAGATGGGGGGAAGCTGAAAGATGGAGAATATTAAAAAAGGCTGACCGTCCTATTTGGGCAAGCCTTGGCCCACCTGAAAAAAGGCTGAAAGACACTTATGTGTGTGTATGTGTGTGTGTGTGAGAGAGAGAGAGAGAGAGAGAATGAGAATGATAGGCAGTCCTATCCTAGCATGTTTACATGGAAGTGAGTCTTATTAGTCTTAGTTGGTTCACCAGGTAAGTGTGCATAGGGCTGCTGCTATTCTTTTCCAGGAGAAAGTGGCACTTAGAAAAGATCTAAAAGCTGTGGATCAGATGGGGAAGGGGAGAGAGAGAGAGAGAGAGATGGATGGATACCGAGCTTCACAGGTTAGGCACAGGGATGAAGTTATTTTTAGGTCTTGAGAACCAGGTGCAATTCTGTGCTAGAACACTGATGCGGCTTCTATTAGAATTGCTTCTCAATTTGGAAAGGGAGGGGAGAGAAACAAAAAAACAAACAAAAAAGACCCTTCTTTCTGAATCTCTAGCAGAGTCGCTTGGAAGGAAGTTCCTGTGGGGTGTCCAGGGTAGTAGCTTGAGAGACACTGCTAGCCTTCCACTTGTTTAGCCGAAGAAAGTAAAAATGATTCCAAACGGGCACCCAACTTCATAAACATAAGTGTAAGTAAGTCCCACTGGTTTCCCTGGAACTTACTTTCACCTTGTTTAGAGTCTGGGCAACAGATGGGCTTTAGGGATTGCACTCATTGGAGGCAAGGATGGGCCTTTTCATCTCATTGTGAGGTTTCCCCCTCACTTCGGTGAGGACCTGCCTTATATTTATGTGCCAAACACATCAGAGAATCGGATTTAAACCGCTGGAGAACCCCACTGAAATCACTGGGGTTAAAGCTGTGAAGGTGACCAGGTTTAGTTCCATATGAAACCAAGAGGATTTTCTTCCAAGTAAACAAGTTCATGGGACTGGTTTCAAATCCAAGGGTTTGGTGTCAGTAGCTCATGGACCCCAGCTGTTCTGTCCGCAAGCACACGGGGCCATTTCTCTTTAGGATTTACTCTCCTTTTTTTTTTTAGATGCACCCTGCGCCCCCCCCCTCAATCCTTTGCTGAAATTTCATCATAATGTGTGGCATGGGGGGAGGGGAGAAGATCGGCTTAACTGGGTCGGCCTTTTTTCTCTGGAGGGAGCCAAAGGATGTGAAAACAAAGCAACCAAAATGCCATTTTCAATCCTTTTTTCCCCCTTTCCCTTTTGTTAGTCGGTTTAATAGATGCATTTCCTTGCTGGGAAAATGGTTAACTTTCCAAAAAGCAGAAGAGTTTAGAGAGGCCAGGAGGGGGACCTTGAAACTGTATATTATATTCTATATTGGGGTGGAGGGAGTAACCCTTGAAACTGTGACGGTGACAGATTTCACATTTTGAAACATCTACTCAGCACAAAAGGGGTATATAATTTTTTTTATTTAAAAAAAAGATCTTTACAAAGTTTGCCTAGCAGAGCGTTTGAGAATTGTGAGGCCAATGAACCTTTCTCTCAGAGCAACTGGCAGGTAAACATTGGAATGGGTAGGTGAGATTTAAAATTATGTTCTTCACGAATCTTTCTGAGCCTTAGAAAGGCTTCGGATGTTCTCCCCCCCCCCCCCCGAAAAGACAAATACATCTCCCCAAGAAGCCGGTTCAATTGCCTTTATTCTGTTTTTTTTCTCACCCCCCTCACAACGATATGGACAGTAATTTTTAAGGGTATTGAGCTGCTGGTTATTATGGTCTGGAGATGAACTCCTCCTAAAGACTTTCAGGTCAGGGACAGAGGAAATGGCAAATGAGAGGAAGTGAACTTTCGGACACTTATTAATATCTGGGTAAGGTCAAAAGAAGGAGTTTGGGGGAGAGATATTTCTGCAGATCCTCTAAATCCCTGAATAGGTTTACTTAAAATAATAATAATAATAATAAAAAGTTACCACGCAAACCTTACCGCTCTGTATATATGTTCGATATTTGTCCTTCGAAATGCAGAAATAGTTTAAATGTTTTCTTTGTCTATTTTTTCCTTTTTTTAATGCTACCCAGGGAAATATTTTCATATCATTTTAAGTGGCCTGCCTCAATGTATATTTATTTCTTTTAAAGCAAACAGGTTCTGGAAACTGTTTTTTTTTTTTTCCTGTAGCTTTAAATGAGTAGGAGAACAAACAAAAAAAATCTATATGGGATGTAATTTTTTTTGTTCAGTCTCTTTAAAGAAATACTTTGTTTTTGGTACATTTGGATGTGCTTGTGGGGAAAAAAATAAAAGCGCAGAGATCCTTATATATTTATGTTAAAGTAATATTTTATTATCTACATAAAGCAGAAATACACAAGACCTTTATAGTTTGTTCTAATTATTGGCATATCTTTCTTTTTTTAAAAAAATAGTTTTGAGTGGCGGCATAGGTTTTTTTTGGGGGGGGGAATAAGAAGGGTAATTGAATCTAATTCTTTTAGCAAGTTGTCTTCGATGTAAAATTGGGGGGGGGCAGCGCCCTTCCTCTCCGCTTCTTGACGTTTTGGAATAAAAGGCATGCCTAACGTGTTGACGGATCGCGTTGGTGTAACTTCTGTAGCGGTTCCCGTGTGGCAGGAATTGGGCCTGGCCGCCTGTTAGGCAGGCGAAAGGCAGTTTTGTAGAGGCGCATCCTGGTGTCCGCAGCCAGCGAGCCGGTTTGATGCTTCAGAAACCGGCTTCTCTTGGAAGCGCATGTGCGGGGAAGTGGCCACGATCCCGCCTCTCCAAGGCTGAGCCGGTCTAAGCGTCCCTTTTGCCTCCAAGCCCTCGCTTGGCTGCTGTAGGCTGCGATCCGAAAGGCGCGCGCTTCCTTGGAAGTAAAAAAAAAAAAAAATCCGGTTAGAGAGCCATGCTGAAGAGCAAGGCACTTCCTCCCGAGTAGGGGCGTTGAAGCCCCCCTGCAGACCAGAGGGTTGATTCCAGCACTGATCTGGCGGGAGTGCGTTTAAGATCACTACAACCCCAGTGCCTTGAATCTGGGCTGGCTTTGTCTATTGCTAAAGGAACCAAGGGGCCGTGTAGTGTTGCTGCCTGTAACCCGTGTAGTGTTGCTGCCTGTAACCCGAAGGGCCCTGGCACGCGTGTTTAGCCGGGCTTCCTTTCCCAAAGATGCGCTCTGTCCATTCAATTCAATTAAAACCTTTATTGGCATAGAGTGATGCGTTTTGTCTTGGCAAGACCAGATTTTGCCAGACAAGCATCTTGGCTTGGCCTTTCGATAGACTTTGCGGGGGGGGGGGGACCTAAGGGGCCTTTTGGGTTTTGTTCTTAAATCCACTCGTTGCTGGTGTTCATTCATGCCCGTCTCCTTGTTGTTGTTGTTGTTGTTAATCGATTTTATTTATTTCTTTATTTCACGACTGAAATAAAGTTGCCTCTCCACGCCCAGCCCGAGGAGCCGCTGAGATGAAGCGCTTGGGTGTAACCGGAGGGCCGTCCTTGCTTGGGAGGTAAGTTCCTTTGAAACCAATGGAACTTTCTTCTCAAATCTGCGGGACTGACTTCCTCAGGAAAGGATGGGCCTCAGCTCGATGGCTTTGGGTTGTGGATCAGCCTGCTAGGTGGTCATAGCCTGGCAAATCCCTGTATTTGCGGGAGGGGGAAAACAAGGAAAACGACCTCACCGGCTTCCTTTTCGTTTCACATCCTTTTGATGAGCGAGAAGTTTGTGGCGGAGGAAATCCAGATCTGTTGTCCTCGCTCCCATTGGAATCGACGGCAGCTTCCCTGCGTTAGAAACTCATGGGTGTGAGTCGGTACCCCCGGGCAAGAAACGCCAGCGTGTTTTCAGGAGATAACATCACCTTGTAGTTTGTTGGGCGTCTGTAAGTTAAATGCTTCCACCCCGTCCCGTGCTAACTCTTCTTCTCCACCCCTCCCCCTTTAACGATAGTTTCCAGGCTTATTAGATTTAATCATCTTTTCTAACTCCTAGTCAATACTACACGCGTCCCAAACAGATTCAGTTAAATGATCTTATCAATAGTCTGGAAGCGAAGTGACAGAAAGAAGGAGTGTTCTGCGACCACAGATATGCTGATGGGTAAAATGTTTAAGCTGGGTATAGATTGAATGTCCCTTAGTCAATAGCTCGCTGAATTGTTTGCATTTTTTTTTAATGGAGGTGGGGGTGCTTGAGAAGATGAAAACTGGGCAGCATCTGCCCTCTGCAGGACATTTCAGTGGTCTTGGAGCGGATTTTTTCCCCTTTCCTTCTCCCTGTGTGGGGGAAAAAAGAACTATATACCGGATGCCTGGTTGGATCAGGTGTGATTTTGATTCCCCCGACCCCCTTTTTAACCAGCCCTAGCTCTCCAGCTAGAGAATGTGTATATGTGTGTGTTGTTAGAACTCCCGGGTGTATATAGTGCTCAAGAAGGCAAAGCAGCGGGGCAGTGGAAAGTAGATTGCAAAGAGGTCGCTGGGTTAGCATGTTATAGTGAAATAAAACAAAAGTCCAGTCGCCCCTTCAAGATTAACAAGATTTCAAGCTGAGGTTTGGTGAGTCACAGCTTAGTTCCTCAGATGTGTGGAAGGAAATCTTCTCTGTGAACGCTCTCTCTCTTTTTTTCTTTTGCTGAGGACTATTTCCTTGAAAGACAGTCCATCAGAATTGGCAATGTTAGAAAGCTTCGTCTTCCTAAGGAACGAGAACTCAACCATCTATCTTCAATCGCAATGTCGGAAACTGACCAGGCGTGATGTAGGTTTCCCTTCACCGTCTTTTGCGTGAACTGTCAACAAGAAAAAACTATTGTTACTTTCTGTTTTTGCTAGGTTTTTGAATGAAAGGCCGAAATGCTTAGACGGACACGGAACTTTTGCGTATATTTGCGTTCTCGTTCAGGTAACTGAAGTTTTAGGAGTAGGGTTAAATATCAGAACAGCAGCGACAAGTTTTGCATTTCTGAATGGGACAGGAGAAGTTTTCGAGCAGAATCGTTCGTGGGGTTGTCTGTTAGAATTTGAAGTTGGTTCAGTTCTCGCCCCTTAGCGAGACATTGGTGGTAGGGGCAGCGGCCGAGAAATACAACTAGGACAAAATAGTGGATGAGAAGGGTTCCATTTCTGAAGAGGATTCCTGACTCTCTACAGGGTATCAAAGAAAGGAAAGGGTTTCACCTAAATAAAGTGCCTTGGAGGAATTGTAAGAATTTCGTTTTAAATAGCTATAGCTGAAGGTCGACTCACTAATATTCAGTTTAGGTTATGGTGAGTCCTTCCTTCCTTCCTTCCTTCCTTCCTTCCTTCCTTCCTTCCTTCCTTCCTTCCTTCCTTCCTTCCTTCCTTCCTTCCTTCCTAGAAGCGAGGGGACCGCTGCACTTCCCGGCCCCCAATTATTTGACAGGGGTCGTTGCTGTCTAAATCTAAAGAAAAGCTTAAGCAGTTTTTCAGGCACTTGCTGCTTTTTCTTTTATGGAGACACTTTTTAAGTGGGTACTAATGCATCATGCTCCTTTTAAAAAGCAGCGTCTCTCTCCCTAAGTTGTGCAAGTTGTTGTTTACATTTCTGCACCATGTGATAAATGGTTATGTAAATTAGCCCCCCCCTTTTTAAATCGTGGAGCCCTGTCCCAGTGTTCCAGAAGGCCTTTGTATAAAGAGAGCATAATTCTTACTACTACTCCCCATGTGCAAGCCAAACTAGGTTCTGTACTTGTCGCTCCGCACCGCTATAATTCAAAATACTCCCGCTCCATACGCTTGCGGTCCGAGGCGGAAATCGCCCGCGTGCTGTTTCTAAGCTTCCTTGTCCCAGCACTAGGAGGTTACTTCTCAAAGGCTACCTATTCTGCCTTGCTCTTTTCAGACAAATCCAACCGACTAGCCTCACAGAAGGGAGACACGATTAAGCAGACCCTTTAAGAGATCTGGGCCCGAATGTGAATCTCTCCCCACCCTTCAAAGCTGGAATGCAAAAGTTCCCACTGATTAGAGCAAAGGTCTTGGAAATGGGGAAAGATTGAGGAAATGGGGGGGGGGGGAGAAATCTCAAATGTAGCAGACCGCACAGATTTAACGAAGGCATTTATTAATGGCTTAGCTAGTCTAGGTGTTGTGTTTGGGGGAGGTTATGTATACTTAATTTACACTGTCGGCGGTGGTAGGAATATTTGACTTTACAAGTGCAGATGGTTTTAAAATTCTTTTTCTGTTACAAACCTTCTCAGGCCTTGGAAAACCACACAGGCAAGAGCGGCATTTCAGAATTCAGGCCATAAATAGAGATACCCCAAATAAACAGTCTGTTCCCAATCCTTGTCTGAGAAGTCCGTGTGACTGTAATTCCTACTGAATGCAGGAGAGCGCCGGACGGCTTCTTCGCACACTCTCTTGACACTCAGTCCCATTGAATCCAATAGGATTTACCTACCAGTGAACATGTACACAGTTGTGCCTCAAAGACACCCTGCTCAGGACAACTGGAAACCAGGATGCATTTGGGTGCAAAGAATAGTTTCGAAACCATGGCTGGGTTTTCAACCACCTCCCCTTTTCTGTTAGAGAAACCTTTCCCATTGAAAGCGGAGTCTAAACTTGCATTTAATGTGCTAGCAGGAGCTGTGTGACCAAGTGAACAGCGGCAAAGTGCTCCAGACAGAATTAAGGAGCTTGAGAATCCGCCTCCCTGTCCGTCAAACTTGGCCTGGAACGAATTTTGCAGGCGGAGGAAAGGGAATTTGCAGGAAGGGAGGTGGTGCGAGGAGGCAGATCGTTTTGTTGTTGGAAAACTCGCCGTAATAACTCCCAGATATAGTTTTTGCGGATTTTTGTAGTCGGCTTATGGTAGCCGTGAAAGCCCTCTGAAAAAAAGAACTGAAGGTTGAAGTCAGGGAACCTGCTAACTGTAATCCGCTTTCTCAGGAGGAATCCCGCTACGGGGAAGAAATGGGGTCTGAATTGAGGCCACAGCTGGAACGGGGCGGGGGGGGGGAAGCGTTTGGCGTCTCTGCTTTAAGCACCTTCGCCCTTGAAATCGGGGAGGGGGGGTTACTTCTCCGTGAACAAATTGTGGGGGGGGGGGAGCGTCCATTTGTAGCTTTCCAGTGTGATGTAAACTCGGGCCCAGGCCCGCAACTCTTGGTAGAGGGCTGGGGAGGAAAGTGGACAGCCGGGCGGCGGTTCTGTGCCAGGTCTTTTGTGCTCAGCCCCTTTGCATCCCGTCCCAAATTTCCAGGAGGAAAAGATCTTTCCGGATGGTTTTATTTGGTGGTTTGTTTTGATGCACTGATCTTCGCTTAGAAAGAAACCCCCTTGGGTTGAAATGGGCTTTTCTTCAGGTAGAATGCGTGTGCAGAAGCCAGATTTCAAGTGGCTTGGGTTTCAGGTGGCGTCTGAGTCAGCTTTAGCCCTAAGGAAAGTCGTTTGGGGGGGGGGAACTCTAGGGGGAAAGGAGCAAGTAAAAAAGCCCGCTTCTTGTGAGAACATTTGACAGCATGCTTAAGGGGGAGTGGGTTAAAAAGTCCCAGACGCCCTTGTTCCTCGCCCATGGGAAGAGTTTTTGAAGCGGATCCCTGAACTGGTCGGAGGGAAACAACCCAAGGCCCTGAACAGGGAGAAGCCGCCATGGAAAAGGGAAGCCCCTCTTCTCTTGTGTGGGTTGAGGAAGGGTAGTAGGCCTAGCGATGCCGGTAGCACTGGCTTCCTCGTCAAAATGACAGGCCATATGGGGGAAGCGGCAGGTGCTGTCGGAAAGGCTACCCGGTCAGGATCGGCTAAATCTGCAAACCTGCTCAAGCCGAAAGTCTGGCCGGAGGGTGAGGCCGGGGGCAGGCCTCAGCCCCAGCCCCATTCGACTCGAGCGCCAGCCCCGAGCGTTCCCAGGGGTTGGCTCCCAAGCCGAGGCTTCTGGTTCCTCCGCATCCTCTGGAAACCCCAGTATGGGAGGCTTTGCCTCGGATTTGCCGCTCTCTAGATGCACATTTCCTCCATCTGAGTGCTCAAAACTCAAAAACAAGCCCCCCCCCCCCCATGCAGAGTTCTGAGAATTTGGATGGGGAAAATGGGCACCTAGAGAGCGGCAAATCCGAGGCAAAACCTCCCATGCATAAATGGGGGTTTCGGTATAACGGCGCAAGTTTGGAATGCATGTAGCAAATAGTTGGGGGGGGAGGGTAAAACCCCCATGGAGGAAAAAAAAGTTGTACCGCGATCCTCGATTTGCCTCTACTGCCACGGAGGCATGCTTAGGACTCGACCCTTCAGCACCCGCAGTTGTGTATCTTGCCCTGGAAAAAGACACACACACCCATCTCGACTTTAAAACAGTCTTGAACCCACCGGTGGCAAAATCCACGCTCTTTCTTTAGCCGAATGTTCTGACTTGGGCCAATTATGCATGTGAGGTTTGCCTTCGATTCCCCACTCTCTAGATGCACATTTTCCCCATCTGAATTCTCAAAATTCAAAAATGAGTCCCCATGCAGAGTTGTTGGGGGTTTTTTGGGGGGGAGGGTGTTAATCTCTGAGCGCATCTTGCTTTTCAGAGCTTCTGGGCCACTTGTAACCGGCTCCTCAAAACCACAGGACCCCGACCCGATCCTCCGCGCGTTAAGGCGCAAGAAAGCCCCAAGCGGCCCTTGGCACTGACTCCCCAGGAAGTGTGCGCCTGGGATCGTGGCCCTGCCAGGTCTCTCTTCTGCCCCCCCCCTCCAAGAGCCCCATGCTCTGGCTCCAACCTAGCCCCGTACCCCCTTAACATGCTTTCAAATGTTCCCATAAGAAGCGAAGGTTTGGGTTTTTTTTACTTGCTCCCTTCCCCCTAGAGTCCCCCTCCCCACGACTTTCCTTAGGGCTAAACCTGACCTAGGCCATTTAGGCATGGGAGGTTTTGCCTTGGATCTGCCGCTCTCTAGATGCACATTTCCCAAAACTCTGCAGGGGGGGGGGGGTTATTGTTGAGTTCTGAGAATTTGGCTGGGGGGAAATGTGCATTTAAAGAGCAGCAGACCCAAGGCAAAACCTCCAGTGCGTTTTCGCTCTCAGACGCCACCTGAAATCCAAGCCACCTCAAATCTGGCTTCTGCACCCGCAGCCTGGCTTACCCAGGAAACTTCCTGGGCCGCCCGGGCGAAAGTTTTCCTGTGGGCGGCCTGGTTCATTAATTCTCGGTCCCGGCTCGGTTTCATTCCCCGCTCCAGTCATTCACTGCCAAGTCCAGGGAGGCAGCCGCTCTCCGGTCAGGAGGGGAGACGCGCAAACAAGGATGGGGCTATTTATTTCCCTCCGCCGGAGGATTTCGAAGACATTGAAGCAGGCAGAATCATTAAACTAATTTGTATTTGATTGTTTGGGCGGACGAGGGTGAGTTTTATTACACTAAGGCATTCAAGCAGGCGCGCACCGCTGATTAGCAGTATACATTAAATAAAGTTGTTTGTACACATTGTCTTACCACATATAGGCAGCCTTATTATTCTAATTACTCTAATTAGGGCCTTGCAATGGTTTCGATTTGATTTGAAGAGACACGGATTGGTGCAGTCCTTTTGGGGTGGGGGGAGCGCTCCTCCTTGTGTTACTCAAATGTCTCTTATGCATGGGAGGTTTTGCCTTGGATTGGCCCCTCTCTAGATGCACGTTTTCCCCATCCAAATTTTCAGAATTTAAAAATAACTCCCCATGCAGAGTTTTGAGCAGTCGGATGGGGAAAATGTGCATCTGGAGAGCAGCAAATGTAAGGGAAAACCTTACATGAATAAATGTCTAAACATATACATACTTAAATCCGAAGAAAGTACCAAGGAGCCTGATTTTAGTGAGAAACGCTGCGTTTGTGCCTGCCGGTGTGGTCCCACTCTTTAGCAATCAAGTACTTTAAATAAAATAAAATAAAATAAACCTCACATTTCAAAGTGATGTGCCAACTAACAATTTGCAGTTCTCCTGCCCCAATAAGACACCCTTCTTTTCTTAGTAATTGTCACATTTGCTTTGGGGGGGGGGGAGCTATCTTAAGTATACTTTCTGGGAATCTGTTTCATAAGCTTGAAATGAATGTGATTATTAACTGATACCATCAGTTCATCAAACGGTTACTTCGATAGGGAACTATAATTAAATCCTTAATCCTGTTTGAGACTCTTCCCTCCTCAAAACGCATTTCCTTCCCCCTTTTTCTTTTTAAGTAAACAGCGTTTATTTAAGGCGAGGAGAAGAAGTGTCTTAACAGAGAGATGAAATGCTTGCCTGTTTCTCATTACCCAGCAGAAACGTCTCTTTTGGGGTTTCCCCCCTCCCAGATTTCCATCTTTGTTTGGGGTTAGGAAGAGAAATTTCTTCTTTAAAAAAAAAAAAAATGGAGCGAATTGGTAGATTCCTCCCCCTCCAGATCTTCTCTGAAAGGAACCCTTAACGTGACCCGGCGGCATAAACATTCGTCCTAGGCCTTGCTCTATGCTTTCCCTTCTGAAAACCGGGATTAGGTAGGATCTAAAGACCAGGGCCTTGAGACCCTTGGACGATTGTTTGGACCTGAAGATACCACCCCTTAACAGGAGAGGCAGAGAGTTTTCCAAATGTCTGGTACAGATCACTGGCTTCTTTGGTGTGTTTTTAGCTATTCCTCCCCACACCAACTCATTTTTAAAAACCCCTCTCTCGCTCGCACACACTTCTTCCGATTGCACCTAAGGATTGGGTACAAAAAGTCACACTTTTTTTTTTAATGCATATTCTTTGTGATGGTCGAGGTATGTGGAGTCCGGGGGCGTCTTTTCAATCCTGCTTGGGGTTTATTCCGTAGATCTTGGCTGTTGTTTTTGCAAAAAAAAAAAAAAAACCTCCCCATTCCCAGTCTCTTTACCCCAAAGAGAGACGGAGGGGCAAAGGTTTTTGGCAGGGACCAGAGGACCTCTGCGGGGGTGGGGGGCCAGCACCTTGCCTCAGTTATTGGGAGGCCCCAAAAGGGACGCAGGAGGGCCAGGCGAGGCCGGCTGCTTGGAAGGGCCTCGGGGCAGGCCAGGCTGGGTTGGAGACGGCAGGCTGGCGGCTGCCTGCCGGAGCCGAGCCAATCTCCCTCCCTCCCGCCGATCGAGACCGTGGAGGAGGAGGGGGGGCGGGGAAGGGCGCCTTTGAGCCAGCCAAATGCCCCTCTGCCATAAAGATGCTCCGCGTCCCTGGATTTATCCTTCCCCGGAGAGTTCATTGTACAACACAGCCCGCCTGCCCTTCTCGCACGAATCTGTTCTGTAACAAAGTCTCCCCAGCGAGTGCATTAGAGAAGAAAGCCTCCCTCCCCTTCCCCCACCTTCCCCCACCCTGCCCTCTCATCCCCCCCCCCCCCCGGTCCTTTTTATTCTCCCCCCAGTCCCTCCAGTGCAGCATCTGTTCCGGGCGAGCTCTCCTTTTCTTCCCCCCGCCGCGGCCAGGCGCAGAGTAGGGCTTGGGCGCCCCACAGCGGCCAGAAAGGGAACTGGCTTTCCCCGACGCAGCGGTAGGAGGAGAGGGGAGAACTGGTGCGGTCCTTCGCCCGCCGCCTCGTCCAGCTGGGAAAGAAACCGGTGGGAACAGATGCTTTTCAAGACCAACTCTCCTAGGGCAAGAAGCCGGCCCTGTGCCGGGGATACCGGGTTGCGGTTGAGAAAGAGCCTTCCCTCCCCCGCCCCGCTCTCCAGGGCGGGGGCCAGTCCTTTTTGCGCCCTAGGCAAGGCTAACTGCTTGTGCCTCCCCCTCCCACCCACAATTGCAAACCAATTTTCAAAAGCAGATGTCTTGTAAAAAAATAAAATCGCAAAACTTTTTATAAGACATTATAATTAACTATATTCCATAGCACTGGTATTAAGATCAATACCACCACAGTATATATATATTAAATTTTCAGTTGCATTTCCCCCCCAAGAAACTAATCTGTTGAAAACTGTGCCCCTCAGGCCAGTTCTGCACCCCTCTGAGGTCTGTGCCCTAGGCGACCTCCTAATTTGCCTAATGGTAGCACCGGCCCTGCAAGTTTTTCCAGCTTCTTTTCACAGACCTCCACCACAGGGCAAACAGGTCAAGGTATTTTACAGCCCCTTCTAAAATATCCTCCAGAATCCAAGCTGCTGCAGGGGGGCAGTCATTCAGTCCCCTGAGCTTTTTTGTGTATTAAAAAAAAATTGTAGTCGTCCAGCCAGCCCAAGACACAAAAGCTGCGCATGTTAGACATGTAGCGGCCCCCAAGGCATGCATGCTTCACTAGTGTTGTTTTAAACTTTTTTGTTATGGCATTTCCTGCAGCGGTTCCCAAAGTGGAACACTTGCAGGAACTGAACTATAGATTCATTTTGAAAAACAGACTTCTGGTTTTTATCCTACAGCATCAATGCGGAGCCTCGCACTCATGCGTGTGCCTCAACAGCATCAGAAACATCCAGAGGTTCTTTTAATAGGGTGTACACCAAGGCCCTTGCTGTTTGACATGGTTGTCACCAGGCGGGTGGCTTTTAGTTGACCAATGCCACCGTTGTCTAGCTGGACAAGAAACGTTGGGTGAAGCAATTATTATAGGAAAGAAATAATAGTGCCCCCTCCCATGCTCTGGCTTTGTGGCACATCATGCCCTGCAGCATTGTGGGCTTCCAGTAGACAGCCATGTTCTCTTTTAGAGAAAAAAATTTCAGGGCTGTGTTTAGCTATCATGGCTACTGGGCGACAAGCGTGGTGTAGTGGTTAAGAAAGGTGGTTTGGAGAGGTGGACTGTCTGATCTGGAGAGCCGGGTTTATTTCCCCACTCCTCCAAATGAGTGGTGGAGGCTAATCTGGTGAACCGGGTTGGTTTCCCCACTCCTACACATGAAGCCAGCTGGGTGACCTTGGGCTAGTCACAGCTCTCTTAGAGCTTTGTCAGCCCCAACTACCACACAGGGTGCCTGTTGTGGGGAGGGGAAGGGAAGGTGATTATAAGCCGGTTTGATTCTTAAGTGGTAGAGAAAGTCGGCATATAAAAACCAACTCTTCTTCTTAGCTTTTTCTGATCCCTTTTTATAGACATCAAAGCCAGTCACCATCAACCAGTATTGTGGCTGTGCATTTCCCGTCCTGCGTTGTGTGAAGATGTGCAAGGATGCAGCCATTGCTCTACGGCAATGGAAATATGCTCAGTTTCCACTTTGGCATGCTTTCATCCATTTTTATTTAGAGTGATCCAGGAACGAGCTCTGGAATTAAAAATAGACATACGTTACATCCTGGAGGACAGTAACTTGCTTATGTATATAATAGCAGACAATCGCCCCTCTCTAATGGGTGCCAGGCAGTTGGTTTTCTGGCAGTGTGGGTCAGCGGTTAGGAGATGAACGTGCAAGGTCTTTTTAGGATCATGTCCAGCTTTCTCTGCAGCCTCTTCAGACATTACAAAATACCTCGAGCAAAGTGTTGGGGACTGAGCAAATGGCATTGCCTATGCTAATCTTGCATATATAACATTATGTTCAGTTGACGTGCCTTTGCACATCCATGTAGCTATTTCTATATGTGTAGGTTCATCAGGAGTTATATAATCCATGCAGAAGGCTTTTACAATGATGGAATATATACAGAAGATAAATATTAAGGCTAAGTTAAATGGTGCAAAATAAGGTAAAAATATATTTTAGCACTCAGTTAAAATTCCCAAATAAGGTAAAAATATATTTTAGTACTTAGTTAAAATTTTGGGAATTTACTTATTTTGTACCATCGGATTTAGCCTTATTGTTTATCTCCCTTTTATTTCTCCTTAGAATACCTGCAGAAACAAATCTCATGCTGTATATTGTCGAAGCAGCCTACACAAATGATCAGAGCGGTTTGCATTGTGTGTCACAAATTCAGGCAGGAACTTGATGGTGCATGTATTTTGTTGTATAGTGGAAACACACACTTGTGTATGGTTTTCTTTAACCATTAGGTGGTTGCACAGATCTCTGGCATCACATATACCCAGAATGCTGATTTCTTGCTGTCCTGCATAGCACGCATGAATGTACTATGTCCAAAAGTATGGTATGGGAGGTATGGGATTTTCACTACCATTTTTTTGGCATTTTGTCCTTCCAAATTAGGAGTGGAAAAAGTTTCTATGCTTCTTTGTGGATGTGTGGAATTCTGGTGGTACCTGCAGAGGGTCAGGAGGAGAGCTGTTCCGTAATGTGACAGGCCCACAGAAAAGAGCTTGCTAGTCCACTTGCTTCTCAGTGTATTGAAGGTTGAGGCAATTTGTACATGTCCTTTCCTTTCTCTGGAAATCTCCACAAAGTGATTCTGGTTTTCCTGGGTTTTTTTTTAGAGGGGGAGGCTATATCAGACCCCATATTTGCCTATAGTACTATGTTTGTATGTGCTGTCAAGACGCATCCAACTTATGGGCACCCCACTAAGGGCTTTCAAGACAAATGAGAAGATGGCTTGCCATAGCCTTCCTCCAAAGACCTTTTTTCGATGGTCCCCCATCCAAGTGCCAACCCTGCTTAGCCTCAAAGATCTGTACTATACCATTCCACAACCCTGTCTACAGTACTGCTCTCAGCAATAGCAACCGCTGAGGACCAGTATAAGTCAGTGTGAATCTGGTTTCTGAAAACTGAGCCATGTGGGCATGCCCTCAGTAGCAGCCCTTCCCCAGAAAGAATCCTGTCTCCACAGAACAGCTTCACTGACTTCCTAGGATGCAAACTTTGTAGAATATGGTCTTCGGCAACACAGTGCCTTAGACGGGTTGGCATGCTATGTGAGCAGTGCCTGCAAGGTGTAGGTTTTTGTGTCCTAGGTCGGTGTTAGCATCCATTACCATTTTTAAAATAACTTTGCTGAAAATGCCCTGCTGATTTTGACTTGTCTGGGAGTGTGCAGGCTTTTGTTTATTCCTGTTTTTGATAAGGGCTGATGATGATCCCAAGTTAAATGGGTTTCTGTGACATTCCAGTCAGAATGGTAGGGTTTGATTCTATGATTCTGTTCCATTAACGTAGGAACCTTCTGCTGGTGGACAAGGCATATTCCGCCAAAGGAAGGCTGCTTGTGCTAGAGCAAGGCCATGCCATTAGTAGATGGGAATAACAGGATCCAACCCCAGAGCCTAATAATAATAATCAGATGTTCACATGGAAAACAGCTCAAAGTCTTAAGGATAATTTCAGACAGAAACTGGATCATCTATCCTGTGTTATCTAGCAATGATGATACTAATGATCATTCCATGTTATTCAAGGTGTGTGTTTGAGATAAACTGAGAAGAGCAAAGACCGTTTGGTGTAGATTGTAAAATTTTCTAGATAATTTAGGAATTAGAACTAGGAAAGCAAGATTTCTAAATCCAGGAAGATCCACTTGGAATTGTAGTTCTTCTCAATCTATCCAGCTAATCAGAAATGTTGATTTTGTACTCAGGAGGGATTTGTAGCCCTCTTTCTACACTTTCCCTCTCCTCCCCATAACATGCACATGCTGAGACACAAAACCTCTTAGGAAAGTCATTGGGGGGTGTTCTCACTGCACCAAATATCTTTAATATGTTAGATGCCCCTAGAAGAGGGAATGCTACTCAGTTTAGCACACATTGTCAGGCTCCGGCACATTTTCTTGTTCACCTAGGCTAGGACACAATCTCTGTAATAATATTAGTGTAGGATAGATAAGACGTAAAGAGAATAGGCCCATTTTGACCTGAGCCCATTTTTCTATGCATTTCCTAAGTTATTCCAATAAGGAACACATTCTCCACCCATTAGACATGACCTACACATATCTATCTGCATGCACGACTGGCTGTTGCAGAATAAGAGCATAATTGACTGGCCAGTGTTCTTCAATCAAATCAGTTTGCTTGGCTAAGAACTATTTTGGTTGTTTCAGGCAAGTCGGTCCATCTCAGCTGCCCATCAGTAACACGGAGAGGAAAATACCGGCTTATCATTCAGGATAAGGATGAGATAATGCATGTGAAAGCACTTACTATATAAATATTAGAGTGCATGTGAATATATCTATGTGCTGATATACACTTAATATGCATGAATAGGTGTCCACAATGTATATGTATTTCCAGTTTTACATATAGACACAAACCCAAACATCTCCCGAACTGTAGCAGTTTTCATACCATTTATTCTGGAATAGGCTCATGGACATCAGAGGGCTACTCTGGTGCAAATGGTTTGATGACTGCATACCTAGCCAGCCAGCATGCCAGTCTATCTTTCGGTTGGTGGGGAACATACACTTAAAAAAAAAACTCCTCTCACAAACATTCTCTTTGTTGGAAATCCTTTGGCAGCATATGAAGGTTCAGAGGCAGCATGTGTTTCTTCCTTCTTATTACAGGAACAAGACTGGGGAGATGCTCTTCCCCTCCCTTCCAATCACCCCCTGACAACGTTGCTTCAAAGCTGCCTTTAATTACGGAACAACTTGCTTGATAGTCGGATAGAAGAACGCGGCCTTCCCTTCACGAGGCGTCTAAATTCCACACGCTCCCTATCTATTCAACGAGCCCTAATGGGCTTTGGCTTCTCATATTATTATTCATTATCATCTCTGGGGTGGCTCTGGATTATGTGGTTTCTTTGCTCACCACATCTTGTTTTATCTCTCTTTCATTGTTGCTATTGCTGGGTAGTGTTGGTGTACAGTTTTCTCCATGGAACGAATTATTCCTATTTAACACGCAATAGGAGGGAACGCTACACAGGAACAGGATTGCTTTCATTTCTGCTTTTTTCCTTTTATAAGGCTCTTGCAGCAAGAACTTTGCAAGAGCACAGGAAACAGTTAATTGTGTAAAAAACCTTTCCCAATGCCCTATGAAACCTTTCACACAGAGAAAGAACTGGAGAACTATTTACCAGCAAATACCTAAACATACATTAAATACTATTTTCCTTGAACAATCACAAGATGTTGACACCTACAAAACCATAAGGTTACCATTACTTTCCCAACACTTACCAAAACAAACAAACTGGACTAGTCCCATTAATTTTTGTGGAACTGTTGAGGAGTAATTGGGTTGCAGTTCATTTAATCCTCAAAGTGCTTCCTATAGTCACTGAGGTCTTTTGAAGCTTATGCGTCCATATTATAATTTATTGCCCAATTGCTGTGACAAGGGCCAAGCGCCCCGTTGCCATCAGGTAGCTGCTAGCTGACGGCTAAGCGATGCCCATAGACAGAGGCCATCCACTAGGAGTCAATGAGAATCTACTAGGAGTCAACTGCTTTCTACCTCTGCCATGATTTGAGGACAAATGGCAACTTTTTAAAGGGGTAGGTTCCATAGAAATGTATGGTGTGCTCTAAAACTGCTCTGGATTAATCAATTTAAGTGTTGTGGGCTATATCAACTGTCCTACAAGAGGTACACAAAATGTGAAATGTATAATGACAAAATAGGGGAAGATTTTTTTTAAAAAAAATGGGATCCTCTTTTGAACTTCAGAAATTTGTCCAATAAAAAGATGTCACCTTATCTTTTGGTATCACTTATTTTAACATAAACCGGCATTCCACATGACACACGAGAAAGGATATTCTCCAGCTACCTGGCACAGAATTGGCATTAACCTTGATAAAGCTCTCCTTGCTCCTAAAGCACATTCTCTAGGCAGCATGAGGACATTACGCATGGATGGGTTTGCTCATGTGGGCTCTACCAAGAGATGTGCTGCCACATGGAAGAGCTTTTGGATTGCCTCCATATGGGTAAGTAATATTCAAATCCATCCTTAGGTTCTCATTGCACTGCCTTTTAGCTGAAGTGAATTACTCTGGAGTGTACTTACAGCTGATCATTCCTCACCTCCTAGTACAAGCAAAGTATGGAGAATCATTACATGTGACTGGAGAGCCAGGACAACAGCTTTTCATCAGTGAAAATCATTCCTCAATGTGATGGTCCCCCCACTTCTGAAATGTAGCCCCTCTAACCATTCTCAGTAACTAGGATGGTGAGAGCAGCAATACCATTACTACTTATACACACATTAGCTTCCTTCCACAACTTGAGACAAAGGCATCTGAATATGCAATATCACTACTGCTAAGCTGTTGCATACCGACGCTGTGCATATTGATATGGGGGAACTGGCAAAGCACTTCTTTCTACAGGCAGCAGCATGGAAGGTCAGCTAAAACCTCTCCTATAGGAGCAGAATAAAAGAAGCGGCAACAGATTTGTTTCCTATTCCCGTGTGCTAATTTTGTGCCATCAAGGACTTGCCTTTTAGGACCATAGCTAAGGGCTCTTTTCTGCAAGTCAATAAAAAAAAGTTAAACAACAAGTGTTGTGTACTTTGTGTTGTACTTGTTACATTTTATCCACAAACACACAACAAAGGAACAGGTGAAGATTACGGTATTTCTTTGTTGGGCTGGAAGTCAGAAATGCACATATGCAGTATTCTTTCTTTGCTTATGTTACTTTGTAAAATACACAGTGCTAGGTAAACAATATGCAATATTATTTCCACAGCATAGAGGCAATAACCTTCCCTCCTATTATTTATTTTAAAAGGGTGTATTCCTCCAAGCTGCTTCTAATTGAGGCACCCAAAAGCAGTATAATAAAAAATAAAAATAAAACCCTGGACTCCTGGAGCAATAATTTATCCATAAAATCACAATACTAAAAATAACAGTAAAAGAGTAAAATGATGATACTTTGAACACCTTCCACAATAATAAAGTTATCAGAAATATCGGAAAATGAAGGAGCACCTGTCTCACCTTTTGGAGACGGGGGCATTCTATCACCTGGGGATAGCAATGGAGAAGGCAAGTCCTTGCTAACCACAGCTCAGGTGATTCAGATTGCTGCAGGAAGGTCTCTCCAACAAATCTGAATGCTCAGGCAAGTTGATATGGGTAGACCCAGTCCTTCAGGTAGAATTTCAGCCATTTAGGGCGTGAAGATCAAAGCCAGCATTTTGACTAGCATTACCAGATCCCTCTTTGCAACCAGTGGGAGGTTTTTGGGGTGGAGCCTGAGGAGGGTGGGGTTTGTTAAGGGGAGGGACTTCAAGGCCATAAGAGTCCAATTGCCAAAGGGGCCATTTTCTCCAGGTGAACTGATCTCTATTAACGGGAGATCAGTTGTAATAGCAGGAGATCTCCAGCTAGTACATTGTGGTTGGCAACTCTAATTTTGACTGGGAAACACACTAGAAGTTCATCTGTCCAAGGTGTTTATATAAAAGTGACAAGGAGAGAGATTTTTCCTTCCAAAAACACAAAATAAGAGGGGAGTATAGATCTTTGCATTTGAAATGCTCAGATTTGGTAACCAGAAACTGAAATTCTAGAATTACTATCAATTACGCTAATCATATACAATATTTCCCTTTCATTCTTTCTCCTCCATCTCAGGGGCAAAACTAGTGACAGAAGTTTGACATTATTTGCATGGGACTGGGCTAGTACATGCAAGGCCAGAAGTGTGAGGAATGGAGGCCAGAAGGAAGGACAGGTTACATATACTTACAACATGATCCCTTCAGTTGGAATCTCATTTCATGCCTCTGCCTCTTAGGTATAACAAACCCAATTCACTCAGTTTTAAGCTGCATCCCTGAACATGGCCATTAGAAGGCTGCTTATGGTAAAAACTAAACACTGGAAATGCTCAGAACTGCATTTTCAGTTGGATACTGTATAACATTGTTCCTTTTCATTGGAACACCAGAAGCAGGACAATAGATTCTAGATCAGGGGTGTCAAACATAAGGCCCATGGGCCAGATCCAGTCCCTTGAGAGTTATCTGGCCCATGAGCCAGCCAAGGCAGCCACCCCACCCCTTGATCTGGGCTAGCGAGGCATGGCCCGGCCTGACCAAGTGACATTTATGTCATATCCGGCCCTCATAACAGTTGAGTTTGACACCCCTGCTCTAGATTATCACTTTGGCGTCAATGAAAAGAGGCTGTCCTGAAACCAAGTTGCAAGCCAAAAGCAGGCAAACCAGCATACATCTATAGCATGCTCCCAATTATTATCTTCTTTTAAAAACGTTTGAAGACAAATTAAAGCAATGCAAATTTTTCCTTTTAACAGTTCTTTAAAAATTAATAGAAGTAGATTATGTGTGAGTGTGTGTGTGTGTGGGGGGTTAAAGTTGCTCTTTCACTGGGAACAGATTGGAGGAAATGGTGACTGCCTGGTTTTCCTACAATAAATATGAATAAAAGTAAGTTTAACAAATATAGTGCTGAATCTGATCAAGCACTTAGCAAAAACTGACCCTGGAACATGTTTTAAAATGACAATATGAGGATTAATCATGATGATGGTACCTCTGAGCATGTACAGAGTTGCTTTCTCAACTTAATCACCATAACTATCTCATAGCTGAGGTTAGAGGTCTGGGCTTCCAGGTCAGTGGGCATGAGTAGGATTCAGAACAAGGCCTCTGTTTTTAGAAATTAGTCTTTACAGAAGCAGCAAAAAAACCCTGAGATGGAATGCAGGGTATTAGAAACAAATCCAGGTGTGTGAATAGAGAGACCTCCTGGATGTTAGAGGAATATGCTTCCATATTCATCAATGTCATACAGGAATATGTTAAAGGCATATGCTTCCATTTGCTGGAGCAGAATTCCAGTACTCACTAGGTATTGCTGCAATAGATAATTCCATTAGTGTAGGGTTGCCAACCTCCAGGTACTAGCTGGAGTTCTCCTGCTATTACAACTGATCCCCAGCTGATAGAGATCAGTTCACCTGGAGAAAATGGCCACTTTGGCAATTGGACTCTATGGCATTGAAGTCCCTCCCCTCCCCAAACCCCACCCTCCCCCACCCACACTGACAGAGGTAACCCTACTTAGCTTCCAAGATCTGATGAGATCAGGCTAGCCTGGGCTATCTAGGTCAGGGCAGATAATAGACTATACCTGTTTTATACAGTGATGTGTGTAGCTTCCAGGGTGGAAGGGTGTTCATGTGACCAATGATACCATGGTCCTGCCCCTAGCTGAATCAGAATTGTCGAAGGCTTTCACGGTCAGAGTTCATTGGTTCTTGTGGGTTATCCTGGCTGTGTAACCGTGGTCTTGATATTGACGTTTCACCAGCAGCTGTGGCAGGCATCTTCAGAGGAGTTACCCTGGATAGTACTTGGATGGGAGACCACCAAAGAAGTCTAGAGTTGCTACGGAGAGGCAGGCAATGGCAAACCACCTCTGAACATCTCTTGCCTTGAAAGCCATATGGGGTCGCCATAAGTCAGTTGTGACTTGACGGCAGAAAAAAAGTAAAACTTTAGTCCTAGACTGCCACCTTCCTTGGAGTTTTAAGCTTCAAGTTACTGAAGACTCCATTAGTCCTTACTTTCCCTACTGCTCAGCTACTCCTCCCCTAGATTCTGAAGAAAGGGGATCACCATGCTGTTGCCTAGCAATCATGACCTAATATTCTGATTTTTCCTCTCAGATTCAGAACAGCAATCAGGACTGCTTGGTATGCAAATCAGGATAGTCTTCAATAGTCTCTAAACGCAGTAGAAGTACAATAATAATAATCTGGGGGGAGGGGCAAAGGCCTCCCTCCCTCATGGTCAGGTCTGAATTACACATAAAATATATCCCCCCCCCCAAATACTGCTTACAGATTCCAGTCTTCAGAATGCATTCATGATAATGGTGTTAGTAGAGATGCAAAAGCCAGATATTACATCTCACCTTTGAAAGTACTTCACCAGATTTTTATCCTTCTAAGGAGCCCTGAGGCACAGAACGGTGAACTGCAGTACTGCAGTCCAAGCTGTGCTCATGGCCTGAGCTCGATCTTGACGGAAGTCGGTTTCAGGTAGCCGGCTCAAGGTTGACTCAGACTTCCATCCTTCCGAAGTTGGTAAAATGAGTACCCAGCTTGCTGGGGGTAAAGTGTAGATGACTGGGGAAGGCAATGGTAAACCATACATGGTCTGCCTAGTAAATGTTGTGATACAATGTCACCCCATGGGTCAGTAATGACCCGGTGCTTGCACAGGAGACTACCTCTACCTGTAAGGAACCCTTAAAGCAGCACTACCTTTTCTGCCTTTCGCTTCATGAAGTTTCTTTTGAAAAGGTGTGTGTCTTTTTTTAGAAATAGCTCCAGGAACTAATTGAAAACTTAACCTGACAGAAAGTAAACCATTCTGCAATTTTGCAACATGTTTAAATCATGTGAGAAAAATTAATAAAAGGGGCACCTCATTTCCTACTAGACTTTAGATATTGTTTTAGGCAGACTTGCTATTTCATGCTGAAAAGAAAATACAATGTAATTTTGTTTTTTAAAAAGGCAGCTAGTCAGAATTTTTTTAATGAGCATTCTTCTATAAATAGTGACAAATCAAATAATGACACTAATAATAGTAATATAAGAATAAACCTGAAACACATATTATCCAACAGGGAACAAAAGGAATGTTCACTGAGCTGCACTTGTGAGCAACTGTTTTCTCAAAGTTACTTCTATATCATGTGTGGATTATCTATCACTGTTTCTATTGGGTTTTGACTTCAATAGTATTTGTAATGAAATTCTCCTTTTGCCTTCTAGATGTTTTAAGGAAAAACCAAGGTATTAATTTTTTTAAAGCTTTGTAGTCAATATTACCTTAAAATGAGACATTGCAATATGTTCTTAGAAACTTTTTTTAAAATCACCCTTTCTCTGCAAATATCACAAACCAGCAGACAGTTTAGCATACGTAAGCCCAAGGAAATCAACGGGCATGATTAGCTTTGTGCTGGACTGTGGGAATTTGCATAAAACAGGATTTCAGTTAGGCCTCACTTTTCTGCACATTAATATATACTGCGCTTTGGTCATTACAAGATATATTTAAATATGAAAGCTTTTGAGAGCTGCTGCACCTTTTATATAAAACAATCCCTTAAGATATACTAGCTAAGATTCTAAAAATGTGTGTGTGTAAAGTGCCGTCAAGTTGCAGCCGACTTATGGCGACCCCTTTTTGGGGTTTTCATGGCAAGAGACTAACAGAGGTGGTTTGCCAGAGCCTTCCTCTGCACAGCAACCCTGGACTTCCTTGGTGGTCTCCCACCCAAATACTAACCAGGGCTGACCCTGCTTAGCTTCTGAGATCTGACGAGATCAGGCTAGCCTGGGCCATCCGGGTTAGGGCAAGATTCTAAGAATAGATTCAACATTATTCAGCTTTTAGTAATGCAACAAATAATAGCATAAATAAGAATTTAGCCTTCTACCTTAAGACACATATTCTATGCATGTTTTATAAAACTCCATTAGAAGTTGCCCCCTTCTGAAGCTTCAGTAATTGCAACTGGCAGTATCAAAGTGATGCACAGATCTACTCTCTATATTATAGCCATGGTAGCAAGCTTTGCCAAAGCAATGCTACAAGAGACTTGGCCATTTGGTAGCAATGATGTGTGTGTGTGTGTGGGGGGGGGATTAGGATGCTAGTGGCTGGAAGAATGAACTAGCCAAGAGGGAAGTAGTTGGATCAGAGGCAGGTTTGATTTTCTCAATATAAGGAGGCACGGAGTTGTGGAAATCAGTTTAGGACTGAACTTCTCTAGGTGACAGCTGCGGGGACCATAATGTTTGCCAAAATGCAGGAACAGGCCCTGGTGCCGTTTGAGCCAATAACCTCACCAAGGTGGTGAACGGAAAAGTTTTTGTTCTGAAGCAAAATGCTATATCCCATGGATGCCAAGATTTTGGGGGGGGGGGCAGGCAGACTACATTTGTCCCAATTATTGTTTTAACAAATTAGAGAATAATGGCAGGATGAATGCTACTTTGAGTTTGTTTACAGTTCTCCTATGCTCGGTTAACAATTATTGGACTGGGCCTATGAAAGTTACCCTGGATGGGGAGATAACATCTGATATATTGTTGGTTTTACCAACACAATAGAGGTAGGAAAAAAGACTCAGCCATGACTGACTTGATAACTCAGTATTTTTATCTCCTCCCCCAACATGTGGCAATCTTACTTGCCTCAGTGTGGTGCAGTGGTTAGAGTGGTGGACTGTAACCTGGAGAACCGGGTTTGATTCCCCACTCCTCTGCATGAGCAGCGGACTTTTATCTAGTGAACCAGGTTGGTTTCCCCACTCCTACACATGAAGCAAGCTGGGTGACCTTGGGCTAGTCGCAGTTCTCTCTGAACTCTCTCAGCCTTACCTACCTCAAAAAGGTATATGTTGTGGCGAGAGGAAGGGGAAAAGATTGAAAGTCGGTTTGATTCTCCTTAAAGGTAGAGAAGGTCGGCATATAAAAACCAACTCTTCTTCATCTGGGAGAGTCTGAATACATGTTCTTAGTCTTCCTCCCACCAGGTATACTGTACACTTCCTCATTTCAAGAACGATGTATGACCAAAATCCATGGCCTTCTCTGGCATATATTAATTTTCATAATTTTCACATACCTTCAGATGTGAGTTCAACCTGAAAGAGCACATTAAAGAGAGAATGCAAAACAACAACATTATGAAGAAATCAAGCTTGATTGAGATGGAAGGATTTTGTTTTTTTGAGTGGTGAGAAAATGGAATTACTGAGGGCTTCCCTACAGTTTTAAACCAATACAATCTCCTTCAAGTGGCATTTCAAAGTGTGGTCCCCTTTCTCTCCCATTAAAAAGAAAAAGTACCATATCAGAGAAGTGACCCATATATTTTATGTATGTTCTGCTCTATATTTGACAGTATTATTCCAAGTGCCATTATTATCCACTCAAAGTCAGCCGAGAAGTTAATCAACCCTCAAGTGCAATTAAGCAGCAGGAAAAAGAAACAGGTTCTAAGTAACAATTATTCTTTCTTAGTGAATGTGGCACATAAAACAGAAAAAAGACTGATGAACAATATTTATGTTGAGTAATCAATTTTAATTCAGTTAAAAATTTCCTTGAGTCTCGATTAGACATACTTTTCAGTCTCAATTAGACATATGCTTTTTAAGGCAGAGGGAAAACAAACTAAGGTTCTAAAATATGTAACTTGCTGAAATGAACTTTGTGCAAGATTTCCAGTGCAGCAGAAGAAAATTCAACAGAGCACCAAAAGAGCCCCTACAAACCTACTATTAAAACTTCAACATTATTGCAGGGATAACAGCTAAACGGCTGTGTAAAGGACTTCTGCATGTCCTTTAGGGCTGCTGCATGTTCACATCCCCTCCCCTTTCTCCCAGTTCACAAAACTCAGGAGAGCCTTTGAGACAGCCTCCAATGATGCAGGAGGAGTTACAGTGTACAAAAGGTCTTAAGATCACGATCCAGAAGTGGTGAGCATGGTATTTTCATATTATTGGCTACAATGGCTACACCTTCTCAGATCTTTTAGGCAGTGTTCCTTCAAAGTTCACTCACGTTCCCTGAAATATATTTCCTATCCTTTAATTCCTTTCCATTAGTGGTCCTTTCAAATGCAACAATTACAACAAAATCAGAGTATCTGGGCAACAGTCAACAGTATTTGACAAGCCTTCAGAACCCCAAATATTGAACAAAACATCCAAATAAAGAACGAAGTGTCAAAAATTATCCTAGAATGAATTAGTCTAAAATTTGGAGAGACTAATCAGCTGGTCTGACTTGTAAACAATGTTGGCTACACTGTAAACCATAACATATTTTCTTCATTGATTTCAATGGCATTCAACAACTCCATAAATGTCCTTAGATGTATTATTGATTGTAAAAATGGAAGGCAGACATCATATCACCATAGTCATAACACTCTGTTACAACGGGAAATATTAATATATTTTTGCTTAAAGAAAACATAACCATGCACACCCTGAGCTATATTATCCAATAAAAATAAGGCTTATTTAAAAAAAAGCCTGAAATATGTAAACATACATAGCCCCAAGGAGCACTCTTTCGTGGAAGGTGTGTACATTTATATTTTTTTAAATACAACAAATGTATGTTATTTATAAAAACATGTTTTAAAATATTCAAAATAAAAGCAATTCTACAGAACTACAGCAACGTTCTGCTATAGCGAGATATTAGGATGTAAATATTTTAAAGACTAGTGTTCACATGCATGTCCTAGTTATTTTAACCCCATGACAGTGTATGCTGGTAACCAACGTGAAGAAACTTTAGCCTAAACTGGCCAGGAAACAAAAACTGCAGTAGTCACTCCTGTGAGTGTGGCAACAAATTCTCTAGCCTGCCAGGATCACAGAAATTGGTACGGTTCTCTCCCTGCCCTTCTTAGTTGCTCCTGATATTTCTCCATACAATAACGTTTACATAATTAGGATCATATCTGACCATGTGCAAAAAGTGAGGTTTTCATGTGCTAAGCAACCCTACATTATATGCAGCTCCTTAAATGTAAAGCTGCATGAAGGAAATGGCATGGCATCTTATGGTGGCAAAGGGAGAAGAAAATAGTATGATATTCCAGGGTGACACCAATGTAGGAATTCAGATTTTTGGATTTTGACTGTTTTACCAGATTGTAGAAAAATATAGCTGAAAAAATGTTATAAAAGTACAAAAGTGGAACACTGTATAAACACCACTAAAGTTTAAGAATTAGTTTATGATCAATTTACACCTTGACTTACTAATTCTGGAGATCCCCCTTTTCCAAAGTGCTAGTATTTTGCTGAAAACTCTTTAGTGCAAAATTTGCTTTCGTGAGAGTGAGAACATGTTCACTACTTTTTAAACATACAGGTTTAGTCAGAATTAAATCTCACTGAGTTCAAAGGACCTACTCCCAAATAAAGGATGCTGTGAATTGCAGCCTCAAGTTAAGTGAGAAAAAATACCAGCAGAATATGGGTGCAATCCAGAAAAGGCTATATGTGGTTAAGACCCATAGCATATTAAAGGGATGTAAGTACACAGTAGTGGTTTAAATCCTATTGATTTCAATAGGATTGTATAACATTCTTTGGATTATTCTCCTATGCAGTTAATCCAGATGTCTTCAGATACATGCTTACCAGATGTGCACACAACACGCAGCATCAGAAATATGATCTGATATTAAATACTTATTCACATTAGCAAAAAGATCAATAAAATACACTCATCTAAAGAAATGCAAACATCAGAGGAATCCTGAAACATCCATCAGGATGATCAGCCTATAAGAGTAGTTAATACAATTAAAAATTCAACATCTGCAGTCAACGTTTTCCATTCTTAACATAAAATCAAGAAAAAAGTAGTATGTAGTAAAACCACAGCAGTACTGATTATAAATATTATTTTTCGGTCTGTTGTTAATAATGTAAAACTTGAAATTTGTGCATCCAATCCAAAGCGATCATAGTATATAGTATCTACAGAAAGTTTTATAGTATAGCAAATTTATTAGAAATCGGACTAACAACTTGTGATGACAGAATTTCTAACTCATTTCAGAATTGGCTCTGTCTTTTGCCGCTTCCTGTAAGAAAGAAGACCTTAAGCTCTCCATCATTACAACTTCCTCCTTCTCAAACTTCCCGTTGGGGGTGGGAGAAGGAGAACAAAAGCAGGCAGCTGGTGCTGACTTGATCGTGAAATTCCTAGGCTTCCGGGCAGCAATGGAGCCTGAGCATGACTGTAATGACTAATGGCACTGGGAACTGTAGCTTTTAATTGCTCTTGACTCAACTTGTTGGTAGTAAATGTCTTAAAGCTGTGAGATCTCAGTGACACCATCCCATCTACATTACAGGGGTAAGTGGGGAAATGAAAAGTTTGCTGCTGGCCTAAGTATATAATGAACTGGTCCAAAATTTCAGTAGAAGTTTGGGCTTGGCTCACAATGGGCTTTGATTATGAATTGCTGTTTACTTATCCCCCTTGACTCCTCACTACTTGATAACCAGTTGCATGCTGTAGTTAGTTTAGCTAAATTCAATGGTCTTTCAATAGACTTTAAGGTTGCTACTGGACTCTTGCTCTTTTCTACTACTAGTGACAGACTAACACTGTTACCCACCATGAATGAACAGTGCTGTTCAGTGAACAAAAGGTATCTCTTACCAGTATAAAAAAGGTGAGAGTTTAATTTTAGAAAATTCAAACACAGGAATTTGAATATAAGAACAATGCTGGATCAGACCAAAGGCCCATCTAGTTCAGCATTCTGTTCACACAGTGGCCAACCAGCTACCTGTAGGTAGCCCACAAACATAAAGAGTGCCAACAGCAACATCCTGCCTGTGCTCCCCCAGCAATTGATTTAAAGAGGCATGCTACCCCTGGTACTAGAGAGAGTAGATATCAATCATGCCTAGTAGCCCAGTCTTTCATGAATTTGTCCATTCCCCTTTTAAAGCCTTCTAAGTTTCCGGCCATTACCACATCCTGTGGCAGCGAGTTCCACAAATTAATTTTACGGTGTGTGAAGAAATACATTCTTTTGTGTGTCCTGAATCTCCCACCATTCACCTTCAGTGGATGACCCTGGGTTCTAGTATTATAGAAGAGGGAGAAAAGCTTTTCCCTGTCCACTCTCTCTACATCGTGCATAATTTTACAGGCCTCTATCAGGTCTCCCCTTACTAGCCTTTTTCTAAGCTAAAAAGCCCTAAGCGTTGTAACTGATCCTCAGCAGCTGCTCTAGCCCCCTGATCATTTGGGTTGCTCTTTTTTGCACCTTTTCAAACTTACAATATCCTTTTTCACATGCGGTGACCAGAACTGTACACACCATTCCAAGTGTAGTCTCACTATGAATATTCCATTGAGACACCACACCAATTTTAAAAAATTGACAGGAGAATTCAATGCTAATGTAGATGATCCAGATAAAAGACATTCACTGCAATCCACAAAGGGGAAATTTTCTCTGTGCTACCTTTAGTTTTTTTGGTTTTTTTTTGGGGGGGGGGTTGACGTCAAGTCACATCTGACTTATGGCGATCCTGGTGGAGATTTCAAGGCAAGAGACGTACAGAGGTGGTTTGCCATTGCCTGCCTCTGCATCACAACCTTGGTATTCTTTGGAGGTCTCCCATCCAAATACTAATCAGGGTTGACCCTTGCTTAGCTTCTGAGATCTGGTAAGATCAGGCTATCCAGGTCAGGGCCTTTAGATATATAGTGGCAGGAAAATCATTTTTCATTTTTATCAATCTGGTATGATGAAGAAATATGTAACACATACAGGTTACCTGCATAGGGTAAGAATGTCAGTGTTTGCTTGTTAACAAACTACTGATTATTTGGAGGACAAGTTTTTACTTGCAATTAAAAGGTTTATACTAATCTCCTTGACTGAAGATGTTAATTTTAATCAGAAAAGGTAAAGGTCCCCTGTGCAAGCACCGGTTCATTCCTGACCCATGGGGTGACGTCACATCTCGACATTTTCTAGGCAGACTTTGTTTGCGGGGTGGTTTGCCAGTGCCTTCCCCAGCCATCTTCCCTTTACCCCCAGCAAGCTGGGTACTCATTTTAATCAGAAGTAAAAATCAATTTTAATCAGAAGTGAAATAAAATTAATGTAAAAGGAACTTGCTTTTGAACAATTTGAGACATTATGATAGTCCACTCCCCAAATATTATTGTGAATCCAGACATCCACATATGGAAATCCATTTGCTGAACAGAGCTTTGCCGCTTCCTCTGTCTTGAACCCCAGTTTCTGCAAAAAATCTCTTCTAAGGGTCAAAGGATTATTGGGAACAACAGAGGGCTATTGTTAGAAAGGCAAAATCAGTGGAAATTGCTCCTACTTCCACTCATACAAGGAGAAGAGTTAAACACAATTTTGTCTGTTGTACTAACCTTCACACTGGAAGGAATAGGAGAGAGGTGGTTAATACCAAAAACACCAGCTCTTTTTCTCTTCTGGCTCAAGTACACATGATGCCGGGAGTTCTGTGAACATAGCTTCCAGCATTTATTATTAGTATTATTATTGTATATCTGGGGCCCAATTTGGATGGGGGGGGGGGGTTAAGCCATACCACCATTCCACTTTCCTGAGCTGAAACAGCTTTGGGGGGGGGGGGTGCTATTTGTCTCACTGAGATAAACATACAGGTTCTCATATAGTCTTTAGATATATAGTTATATGTATAGATATATGTTTCCCATTGTGACAGGAACAGGCCTGAGAGCCCACTTACCTGAGGCCAGGAGGTGCATCTCGTGAGGAAAGCCCTGAGGCCTGGCTGGAAGCAAAAGGGTGCCCAAACAGCTCTGAGAAGCCTGCTCAGGAAAGCCCCATGTGGCGATGGTGAGGGCTAATGGCCCTGGAGATGGCGGAGCCAGCAGCAATTAGCAGCAGCTTGTAATAGGTGGGACAGCAGGTCAGCCAAGCCAGATGGCTTCTTAAGACAAGGCTTAAAAGCAGCAGCCAGAGGATGGAGTAGCAAAGGGGAAGTTGTGAGCCAGGAAGGGTGCTGTCAACTACTTCCTTGCAGTCTGTATGGCGATCTGAACAAATGACTGCCTGGAGAGTCTGGCATGCGCTTAGGGGAACAGGATCAATGGACTCTAAACCCTTACCCAGCTAGCTACAAGTTGCCCTACAAACAGTGACTCCCTGGGACCATTTCAGGCTGGGAAAATGACATGGAGGGGACTGTGCCCTACTTACATAATTTTTTCAAAATCAAAAGATATGCTGGGAGCATGTTGGTGGAACTCCCAATGCCACATATAGTTGAGTCTTCTCTTTTCCACTGACTTCAAATAATGCTCAGTCTGTGGTGTGGTACTGCTGTACTGAGAGTTATACGAAGTGGTATACAATAAAATAAAACAGGATCATAAAAATTCTCAGAGCAGTGATATAATGTCACTTATTTTATATTATTATTTAAAACCATGGGAGACCGAAGCAGATGTGGGAACTGTCATTTTTGGCTTCGCAAAGTTCTCTATCTTTGCTTACTATATCCTGTGGTAGAACTTTATACTTCGTATGGTCAATAAATACTTAGCTGCACATCATATATTGGAAATAGAAAATTCCCTATCATGCACATCAATTTTAAAGGATTTATACTGCTACAGTTCATAAAAAGAAATGCATATTCTTGTCTGCATTTGTAAAATCCCAAACAACTTTTCAGCTTTGTGGTGGCTAAACCACAAGTTTGCACCTTAAAGGCTAAGACTAAAAAAGAAATAAAAATGTCACCTTTTATTTCTCTATTAGTCAGTATTACAAGTTTAAAATTAACATTCAAATAGCTTATTGCATCAAATACTTTTTAACAGGCATTTAAATTTATGCCATCTTACATGATTCTTCCCACTTCAAAACATGTCATGTGTCACTTACCCAGTACAGAAACTGGATACAGTACAAAGAATGGCTGTCCCCATCACAATTTAAATCTTTGATTTCATATATCGCCTTCAAATCAAGATGAGTTCACTTTCCCCCATTATTCTGAAGAGACTTTTTCCCCCTTTGAAAATCATCACAAATTCACAGGAAACAGAATTTGTGTCAAATCGATTCCATATAGCAGCATATGAACTGAGTCACTGGGTGAAACTCTTTTTGATGAACACATTAGGAAAGTTGGCATTCAGTTCTAGGACAACTCTATTATCAATTTGTGAACAGAAGGATACGTCAAGTAAGGAAAGATCTTTACAAGACTCCAGCAATTTTCTTAAAGATGCAGGGCTTACCATTCTTGTTCCTATAAATGAAAAAAAGGCAGGAAAGAAGACCAGTTGTCAATTAAAGAGTTTAATGTTTACAGAAACAGATTATAGTCTGTGATACCAAGAGAGAAATCTTGCAATGTTCATATTTTAATTGCCATTTTTATGACATTTTCAAAACTAGTCGATAGTAGACACTAAAGCTTCCCTAAGAGCCAAAAGAAAATTAATTCCTAAGTGCTTAAAGCCAGTGTGGTATAATTAGTTACCCCGACACTCAAGACTCTGTATGCACTCACCCTTGAAGCTCACTTGGTAGCCTTAAGAAGTCATCATCTGTCATCCAGATGCCTTTATGGTTTCTACTACATGGCTAACAACAGCTGGGGGGGGAGTTTAGTTTGGGAAAACCCTATGGGGGGGAAGGTTTAAATACACCTTTCATAGAGACACTTCCCAAACTTGACCCCGCTTTCCTTTGGAGTTGTTTTGTATAGTAAAGTGCTAAAGATACATGACGCAAATCTCCCAATTGGCGTCTAGTTTGTCCCTAATTATATAAACCCTTAGAAACCGCTTACTGCAGTGATTAATCTCCCATCATTGCCCAAATGTGCTGCCTGTTTTCCCATCTTTGTTTGGGCAGTGTACAATTAGGGATGTCAGTAAGGATATAAAAGAACATGACAACTGTCATATGCTTCCCATTTGTGTCTTAGAAAGAAAAGTTATTAAATGATGTGTTAACCTCAAAGGTATCTTACAAATTTTCTGTAAAATGATATTTAAAAGACATTATACTCTGGAGAGGCTATCTAAAATGACACCAATAGTCTCAAAAGTTTCTGAAGATGCAAAAAAAAACCTGTTCCTTTTTCATAGCTGGTGGCAGTTATACTTCTATAGTATAATTTTGAAATACTTGAAGTCTTCGTGTACTTTCTCTGTCAGATATAATAAAAAGGGAACCTAAGCATATCCAAGTTTTCTTGATCCAAGGTACTCATAAATGTGGGGTTTTAGTTCTGGATTTGCATTATTTGCTCTAATTTTGTCACTTACAGTGCAATTCTAGTTACACCTTCTAAACCCACTGAAGTCAATATGCTAGAAGGGTGCAACTCTGCTTAGGGCAGTGCTGTTAGCTAATTTGTCTAAGGATTGATACTAGTACATACAGCCTTATCCCCCCTTTGGGCAACTTCTTTGATAGAGGATTTCTTAAGGAGTGTTCAAAAACAATTGTTTGTTGACCAAACCAATTTTATTTTTCTGTTTTGCCTTACTATAGAAGCATATCCATTTTACAATCCCATCAGTGCTTACAGGAGTTAAGATAAATTATATCAGGAAGCTTTTTTAAAGGTTCTTGGCATTTACAGTTTCTGAGGCTGGAAACACCTAAATGTGAGAGAGTTTAAAGAGTCTTTGGGTGCTCTGTATGAGTTGCTTCTGAAAAGGAAACTCTTAAGAAGTTCAGGATTATATCTGACTCTTTGGACTATGTTTTTAATATGAGGCTTATTTCTGTACTGAAACTGAGTTAACTGCATTTTGAAACTGTCAGGGAAAACTGATGATTTTGACAGCCATGAAGGGGACAGTTGGAGCTTTTGGCATTCCCGGAAACTGTGGGAGGTGTTTTGGGTTTATGGCATCTAAGAGACAGTTAAATATTCTTGTACAAAGGAAGAATGTGTTGTTATTCTTCTTTCGTGCTCAGTGTTTTTACATACTGGAAAATACAGAGCTTTTAAAATTGTGTGAACTTACTTAGAATTACTGATTTTAATTCAATGGTTTGCGATAACAACTGATATAGTGCATACAGATGGTTAAACCCACCACATTTTTCTAAGCTGTACTTTATGCTGCCTGGCTGCAGTCAAAATATCAAATGGAAGTTTATTTTTCTGGAGCATGTTTTATGCCCTTATTTAAGCATAATCCACACATATGCTGCAATTTATGTGATCACATAATGGCACTGCATATGGTACCCTCCAGGCACGGAACAAAAGTATTCTGCTTTCACATAGTACCCATTTTCATATTTTAATCAAATTTGGCACCTCAAGATTAACAAGCAAGAATGAAAGAAAGGAAAGGAGGAAAAAGAAGTCACAGGGGTCTGCAGTTCAAATCATTACCCAATAGGGATGAATATTTACTTTGTAATCCTTAGAAGGTGACCAAGTTGCAGCCGTGTACACAGGACTTTTACCTGTGACCCTCAAGTCTGTTTTGTAGCATAATGGGCTACTTCCTTCTGGAATTATATCACTGTAATAGCAAAAGCAAAAACATTTTGCTATAACCACTTTCACTGGTCTTACAGCGCATTCCTGAGCTGCTGAGGGCCGGGGATGGTGGGAAGGAGGTGCCGCTGTGGCGCCTCCTAAGCCGTTCCACAGCCGCCAGCAGCTTGAAAAAAGCCTTTGAAAGGCTTTTTTCTCTTAAAACTGGGCTTTTTGCCCCATTGACAAAAGCAAGGCTGCGCCTGCTAAAAAGCAGGTGCAGCCTCACTCTTCTCGCCACCGGCGTACCCGGGGCAAAAGGGGACAGGAGGCTGCCTAACGGCAGCTCCTCCCCCCCAGGACAACCTGGGAATGCCTCCCGGGACGCCCCCTGGAATGCTGGTGCGGGCCTTTACACCGGTGGGATGCCAGCGGAAGGCCCAGCCGGTGTCCCTGGGCGGTGCTGCCATGGCAGCGCCTGGAGACCAGTGTCAGGGCCTCCCAGCCGGCACTGGGGCCACTAATGCTGGTGTAAGTCGCCCAGACACCAGCATGGGGGGGGGGGCTAACACCGGCGTGGCCACTTCCTGGCCTCTTAAGGACTTTCGCCCTCGAAGGTCAGGAATGCGCTGTTTGGCTCATTAGTGCCACAAGGAGAACTAGAAAGGACCAGTTTTCTAATAGTGCCTATTAGGAAAGACATGTCATATTTTTAACACTAGAGATTTAGCTCAAAATGGCAGCACAAGGTATTGGCATTTTTATGGTTTTAATTATTGCTGCAAATTGTCTTACGCATTGGAAAATATATCTGTAAAATAATACAATAAATATTTATTTATACCCCACAAATGTTGGATCCTGTCCTATAGCAGTTGACAATACTGAAATATTATGAGTATAAAAGCTATCACAGTTTAGAAAAGCAACAACACACCAAGATGAACGCTAATCTAGAAAATCATGTGTCTATCTGAAAAGGAAGGCCTTGATTAGTCTCCAGATTATCAACCTTGTTGGTTAGAAGAATTTCTCTTGGAAGGGAATTGGAAAACGGAGCCTTGTGTACTCACCGTGATGGCTCCTTCTGTTCTGGGTTGAAGGGCATCTTGATCCGTGGGTATTCTCGTCACGTGCCCAGGGAGGCAGGACCAAATATTTTTTCTACAGCTTCCTGTCTCCCTGGGCGGGAAACCCAGTTTACGGACTCGCCGAGCTAATGAGACAGGTAAGTGAACAACAACAAGCAAACAACAGCATTGCATTTAAGCAAAAAACAATGAGCTCCTTGAAAGAACAGTAACTTCAACAAGAAAGAAACGTTAAGGAAAGGTCCCTGGACAAATGGCGGACATAGTTAGTTTCAGGAAGGAATTACAATCTGTTGTGAATTTCCAATTTTAATGCCCTCTATGAAGGAGAAATGGGTCTTGGACCTGAGAAGGGTGGGCAAGATGCCCTTCAACCCAGAACAGAAGGAGCCGTCACGGTGAGTACACAAGGCTCCGTTCTCAGTTCTGGGTGGAAGGGCATCTTGATCCGTGGGATATCCAAGAGCTATGCCCCGGGGTGGGATTCAGTACTAGTCCAAGACTTGCTGTAACACCCTTCTACCGAATGCGGCGTCAGCGGAGGCCCTGGAATCTATTTTATAGTGTTTAACGAAGGTGGAGACTGACGACCATGTGGCCGCCCGACAAATTTCTTCCAGGGAAGCTTGTTTATTGAAAGCTGCTGAAGTGGCCGCACTGCGCACTGAGTGTGCAGTGATTCCTTCCGGAGGGGGAATTTTGCTGGCCCTATATGCTTCAATAATACACTGCTTGACTGCCGTGCTAATGGCAGAGGTTGACATTTTCCCCCCTTTATTGGGATTAGTGATGGAGATGAAGAGAGCATCAGATTTTCTAAAGTCAGCTGTTCGACTGAGGTAAGTTTTCAGCAACCTACGTAGGTCTAACTTATGCCATTCCTTTTCCTTGGGATGAACCGGATGAGGACAAAAGGAAGGTAAGTGTATCTCCTGAGACCTGTGGAATAGGGAATTTACCTTGGGAACAAAGGTGGGGTCCGTTCTTAACACCACCTTATCCCTGTGAAATGTGCAGAGACCCTCTCTGGAGGAGAGTGCTCCAAGCTCAGACACACGCCGAGCGGAGGTCACTGCGATAAGGAAAATAGTCTTAAGTCTCAGCATTCTAAGGGACACTTCCTTGATCGGCTCAAACGGTGGTCTAGTTAGGGCCGAGAGAACCACGTTGAGGCGCCAGGTAGGGAAACGATGCACTACCGGCGGTCTGGTTTGAGTCACACCTTTTAAAAAGGTTATAATGTGTGGGTGTCGAGAAGGGGGAAAACCCTCTATATCGGTTAGAACTGTAGATAACGCCGCTACCTGTCTGCGCAAGGTGGAAGCCGACAGACCCATATCCAGACCCTCATGGAGGAAATCTAGAATCTTAGGGATCCCTGGGGAAAGGGGATCGATGGATTTACGCTTGCACCAGAGTACAAATGCTCTCCAAGAAGTATTATATATTCTCCTAGTTGACGGTCTCCTAGCTTCTAGCATCGTGTCTACTACAGCTGGGGAGTAGCCGATCCCTAGGAGCGATCCCCGCTCAATTTCCACGCGGTTAAGCGCAGCCATTGAGGTTCTGGATGGAACAGAGGTCCCTGATGTAGGAGGTCTGGGTTGGCTGGAAGTTCCCAAGGGGACTGAATTGACATTTTTTGCAGGCTGGGGAACCAAGGTCTCCTTGGCCAGAGGGGAGCAATGAGAATGACCGTTGCTCTTTCCCTTCTGATCTTTCGAACCACCCTCTGTAGTATGGGAATGGGAGGAAAGGCGAACAGGAGCTCCTGAGGCCATGGGGCCACCAGAGCATCCATTTGTTCCGCTTCCCGATGAAAGTACCGGGTAAAAAACCTGGGTAGAAGGCGGTTGGTCGCCGAGGCAAAGAGATCCACCTTGGGTCGGCCGAACCTCTCCTGAATCTGTTTGAAAATGGACTCGTTGAGGGACCATTCCCCTTCGTCCAGTATCTGACGACTTAGCCAGTCGGCCTGCGAATTTAGGGACCCGCTGATGTGTTCTGCGGAAAGAGATAATAGGTTTGACTCTGCCCAAGAAAGGATCGCCCTTGCCTCCTTGTATAGGCTGGGGGATCTCGACCCCCCCTGTTTGTTGACATATGCCTTGGCCGAGATGTTGTCCGTTCGGACCAAGACATGTCTGTGGCGTAGTATGATCTGGAAGTGAGTTAAAGCCAAGAGGATTGCTCTCAGCTCTAGTCTGTTTATGTGCATCTTTCTTTCCCTGATGGACCAGGTGCCCTGGGCTATCTGGGATTGACAGGTGGCTCCCCAACCCTCCAGGCTGGCATCCGTAAATACCTGGATACGGTCTTCTACTAAGAAGTGTAATCCCCTGTTGAGGTTGCTGCTCCTGTACCACCAAGTCAGAGATTGTCGGAAGGATAGCGGGAGAGGAACTACCTTGTCCCTGCTCCTTGTGATAAGGTCCTGATATGGATGAAGTAAGTTTTGGAGCCCCCTTGAGTGGAACCTGGCCCACGGTACCGAAATTATGCAGGAAACCATCTTCCCTAGTAATTTGGCTAGGGTCATGATTCTGCCCCGAGTGGAGCCTATCGTGGTCTTGACCATGGACTGGATTTTGACCATCTTGTCCTGGGGAAGAATTACCAAGTTCTTGTGAGTGTCTATAATAACCCCCAGATGTTCCAACCTTTGTGTGGGGGTTAGGTGGCTCTTCTCCAAATTCACCAGGAATCCGTGTGAAGATAGAACCTGAATCACCCTGGAGGTGTGATCCAGTGCTTGCTCTCTGGTCCCTGAGCAAATTAGGAGATCGTCGAGGTACGGAAAAACCGCAATCCCCTCCTGGCGAAGCAAGGCTACCAGCGTCACCAAGATTTTGGTGAAGACGCGGGGAGCGGAGTTCAACCCGAAGGGGAGGGCTTTGAACTGATAATGCTTCCGGTCGTAGCAGAACCGGAGAAATTTGCGATGGGACAGGTGGATGGGGACGTGGAGGTACGCCTCCTTCAGATCCAGGGAAGTGAGGTACTGATCCAATTGAAGGGCTTCTAGAATGGAACGTAGCGTCTCCATGCGAAATTTTCTGTAACGCACGCTCCTGTTCAGGTGTTTTAAGTCTAAAATAGCTCTCCAGTCCCCATTTTTCTTGGGGACTGTAAAGAAAATTGAATATACCCCACTTCCCTGTTCGATCTGAGGAACAGGTTCGATGGCCTGGATCTGCAGGAGGTGAGATACTGCCTCCAAGGTTCTCTGATGTTTTTCTGGTCTTATTGACCTTGGGGAGTTTACAAATTTGTCTCGGGGTATGTTGGTAAATTCTATGCGGTAGCCCGATTGAACAATCTGAGCTACCCATGCGTCCGTGTAAGATCTGTCCCACGCATCCTGGAAAAGAAGAAGCCTGCCCCCTATATCTTTGAGGTTGGCGTCACTGTTTTGGGGTTTTTGGAAACCGGTCTCCCTTGGTGTTGGTGAATTGCTGATGTCCCTGGGGGGGACGAAAAAACTTGCCACCCCCTCTACGAGATGAACCTCTGAAATTGTTACTGTTACCCCAAGCCCCCCTCCTGTGGTCTGGTCTGAAGGGAGCAAGGGTGTGTGAGGACCTAAAGTTGGGAAAAGAGGATGAAGATGAAGATCTCCCATCTCTCTTGTAGGACTTAGGAAGCACTTTCTTTTTGTCCTTATTTTCAACTAAAATTTTTTCTAGTCTTTCGCCAAAAAGTTTCCCTCCAGTATAGGGATAGGACATTGTCAGAGTCTTATTCTTTAATTCATTCTGCCAAGGGCGGATCCAAAGAGCCCGCCTGATGGCGACATTGGAAGATGTGGCCCTGGCAGCAAAGGACATTGCGTCCAACGACGCGTCAGCCATAAATGCCGATGCTTTGAGAAGCCTATTAAGGCCTTCTGTTAGTTTACGGTTGTCACCAGTATACAACTGGATGATCTTTCTGATCCAAACTATGGAGGCCCTTGCCATAATTGATGTAGCGGCCGAGGCCTGAATGGCCAGGGTGGAGGCCTCGTGCACCTTTTTTGATAGGATCTCTGTTTTCCTATCGATGGGATCTCTAATGCTTCCCATTCCATCCTCTGCGGGGAGATCTGAGGAATGAAGTGCTGCCACGGGGGCATCAATGAGAGGGAGCTGGAATAGCGACATGGCCTGAGGGACCATGGTGTAGAGCTTTTTTATGCTCGCTGAAAACTGCCTATTGGCAAGGGGTTTGTCTAACTCAGTTTGGACCTGAGTCTCAAAAAACTCAGGGAAAGGAATCTCCCAAATCCTGGGCTTGGTACTGGGGAAGAATTCCCTGGTTCCCTTCTTTTTAGTCTTTGGTTTTGGAACTGACTCTGTATCTGGGTCCTCATTGAGGTCCAGTGCAATAAGGGCCTTATTTAAGAGGGTCTGGAAATCCTCTGCTAGAAACAGGCGAGGATGTTGTTCTTCCAATAGTATAGGAGTGTCCTCGTCGGAGTCAAATTCTCCTTCCTCTCTAGTTTCTGAGTCAGAAGCCCCTGAGAGATATTCTTCAGAAGGCTGGTAGGACTGAACCACCGGTTGAGATTTTAAGGCTGCTTTGGTGCGCCACTGAGAGTTAGCCTGACCATCTTGCTCCCCCCTCCCCTGGGGGTTAAGAGAGTGAGACTGTGAAGGGGCAATGCCATGTAACAAGGGAGCCATGGAATCCCTAAAGGCGTTCATCATTTGTGCTTGTCTGTCTAACACCCCATTAAAGAAATTTAGCATTTCCCTCCGAGATACAGGAGCCTCAGGCTCATCGCCACATACATTACCCCCAGTAACGAAATCCAAAGAGGTGCCCTCCAAGGCCGAATTTCCCGGGGCCAGGCCCGCGGTTTGTGGCCGTTCGCGCCCTTCTCCCGTTTGGGCGCCATTTTGAAGCGGCTCCTCAGAGCGCGCTTTCTTTGCTGCGGCCGCCCCATCGGAGCCGGGCGCCGCGCGGCCGCTGGCTCGGCCGCCAGAATGATCTTTGCGCCTTCGCCCTGTTGAAACAACGAGGGCCGGATCCGCATCTCCTTCGGACAGGAGGTCCGAATCGGAGTCCCTCCTGCCGTCCGCCATCTTGTCCGAGGGACGAAGTGGAGTCGGGAGAAAAGAGGAGGGGGTGAGGAAGGGAGGGGGCTAGGAAGATCGGTAAAAGCGGGTAGACGCAAACGCGTCTAAAACGGCAGGAGGAGAGAGGGAGAAAACAACAAGGTCGGGGAGGGAGAGAAATGGAGAGGAATCCTCTATAGACGGAGCTCAAGTTAAACGCTGCCACCCTATACAAGGCAGGACGGAAACTGGGTTTCCCGCCCAGGGAGACAGGAAGCTGTAGAAAAAATATTTGGTCCTGCCTCCCTGGGCACGTGACGAGAATACCCACGGATCAAGATGCCCTTCCACCCAGAACTGAGAACAGAATTCTACTGGATTTGTAAATAGTGAGCACTTAAATATCACCCTTTATAGTTGCCAAAGAAATTTACCATTATGTAAATGCCACAATTAATAGACGGAAAGTGTAATACAACAATATCTATTTAACTCTACACAAGGTTTCTGAGGAGTTTTATTTTGCTATTGCTGTGTTTTGTTATCTTGTTGACAATAAAAACTGATCAATCCGTGTCTTTTTCATGTTTTGGAGTGACTTGCACGTATATGTTTACAAACAAAGAAGGAAAGCAATACACCAATTGTATTAACATCAATTGTATTAACATCAATTGCTAATACCGGCACACTCTCGGTTGAGACTTAGGTGTTCTTTTTTTCCAAGACCTTTGGCAAGAGGTAACTTAGAAATCTTGTCTGCTTTTCTCCTTGCCCTCCTATTTTGATTATAGTATTGTTGATTCTGACACTTTTAACTTGTTCTTAATGGTTAGTTTAGTACTGACAATACTTTATAATGTTTATCATATTTTATTATCATAAGATCTTTGAAAACCTTGTTAGCAATCAACATTAAAGTACTTTAAATAAAATAAAGAAATCCAGGAGAGAAAGGTTGTGGCTATCATACTAAAACAGCAAAGAACTTCTGTTGCTTAACTTTACTACTCTAGCACAAAGTAGAGATCACCTTAAATCTACAGTCAACATCTTCTTAAAAATAAATATAACAACTCACAACAAAAAACATATATGCTTGTGTAAGTAAATTGCTTTATTCAATGAAAAAACATACTTCCAGCACAGTAGGTGTTAAGTCTAGATGTAAAACAATTTGATTTAAATGCTAATCTAATATGTATCATAGAAAATAAGTTGATACTTTGATTTCTATCCTGCTTTCTACATATAGTATTAAAATACCAACTTATCCTTCATATTTTGTTTACATGTTCACTGTATATCACAGCTTGTGATAAGAGGTTCTGAATTCACGAAGTAATCCTTGTTACTGAATTGAGACTGCAATTGGGTTGTATTTGCACTGGGGGGTAGAAGGAGGAAGTATTCTAGATCTAGATCTTGTTGAATTAAGCTTTTTAGCTTTATGCAAGGGAAGACAGCTTCTGAAGTCTCTTGCACTATTAAGGGAAGAGATCGTAATATCCAGAATAGAAGCAGGTCTTCCCCCTGCCAGGCTATGCTATGGAAGAACATTATCTTGTCAAGAGACCAGAGGTGTTCATCTGTGTAGTTGAGCTTATATGACATCAGTGCAGACTGAAAGACTGTTGGCTGTTCAGGCACAACAGTGAAATGCTCGTATAACATGTAACCTCAACTTTTCCCCATTGAACTGGGGCATGTTTATTTTCTGGGCTTGTACAGCACAGTTTTTATTTATGAACCAAATCTTTATACTTTTATACATTTAAAAACCCCTATATATGTTATGAATCCTTTCACATGAGCATTTCTAATCCTAACACATATTGGAGATTTTCTATAATCAGCATAAGCCTCAGTGTCATCTTGTATTCCAGGCATAAAAGGGTAACTTATAGAAGTACCTCATCCAAAGGTCCATAAAGAATGTCTTACTTAGACTAGAAAAGGTTTGCTTCTTAAATTAACATACAGAATCATAGCTTTAAGCACTGAGGGAACAGTTTTGCATATCTGTTGCAACAGAAATGAAAATTTTGTTTATTTCCATACAACGATTTAATTAAAATAATTTATTTTTGAAGGAAAAAACCTCAATAAAGATTTATTCTATGCTTTGCAGAAAAAATGCCGTTTGATCGTAAGTTTCACGCTTTGTAAATACATCCTGTCGCTCTCTCTAGGCCTTGTGAAAACTGGCAATAGCAATTGAATGGTTTTCAGGAAACCATCATAAAACTGTAGTGTATTAAAAAAAACCCAGCAGTATTGGGGTAAGTAATTAGACAAATCTGTCCCTTGATTAACAATCCAGGAAATCAAAATATCTGAAGTTAAGCTATTTTAGTGCCATACTCCGAGACACTTTGATCCAGTGAGAAGTATCCATGCATAGGCGGTGTTTTATATGATTCTACTGCCAAAATAGGGGAGAAGGATCCTGAATCCAGTATTTACTATCATGAGTACATCTTATTTTATGCCACACATAATTTCCATTTTTGCTATTGATACAATCAACTGATTTGAAGAAGTTTGTGCAGTTGCTTACCCAATATATCAAGCTGACGGAGATTAGTACAGTTAGCAGCAAGTTCTTCTATATCAGAGTCGCACACAGACCTGTTGGCAGTCAGAAAGAGCTTTTGCAAGTTTGGGAGTTTACGTGCCAGTTTTGCAAAGCAGCCAGTGCTGCTCTGAAGCGTAGGGCACCAGCCAAGATCAAGCTCCTCCATCAGCGGGCAGCCAGAAGCTAACTCTGCTATTCCATTTTCAGTAATGTTTTTACATCTCCATAAATCCAGTGTACGAAGCTTTTTGCATTTTGCTCCCATCATACTAGCTACTGTGTCATAGTCATCAATCTGTGAAGAAAAAATCACTCGTTATTTGTACCCACACCACATATTTCAAATCAAATATTTATTTTAAAATACTGTTTTCAGTTTCACATACCAGTTGCAGTCCCGGATGTGAACATAAATACCACTGCTTCCCCCAAACATAACTACTGCTGAAATCAATTACCTGTGGCTACATGCAGCTTGAAACCCCCTCTTCCTACCACACTCCTGTGATACTCCAAAACTCTATTGTGTTTCCTGACTTACAGCATATGCGGCTTCAGTAACACCACACACTTTATGGCAAATAGCCTTGATCTTCTGTAAATTGTTCATACAGCACACAAATAGGTTTAAGCATCCACAAGAAGGAGACAGCATATTATTTGGCTTAGAATTTCACAAAGTTGTAGAAAGCAGCAACAATACTAAGCAAAACCTACTAAATTTTACATAATATATTTTTAAACTAGTACAAAAAAAAGATCTTTTTTGGTCAATCAACATAATTTCTAACCTGTGTGTGTGTGTATGGTGAACACATGAACCTGCCTTATACTGAGTCAGACCCTTGGTCCATCAAAGTCAGTATTGTCTATTCAGACCAGCAGCAGCTCTCCAGGGTCTCAGGTAGAGCTCTTTCACATCTCCTACTTGCCTAGTCCCTTTAACTGAAGATGCCAGGGATTGAACCTGGGACCTTCTGCATGCCAAGCAGATGCTCTACCATTGAGCCACAGCCCCTCCCTGATGAGTGTGACGGGTACAAAATAGTAAATGACCACCATCCCTGGCTGGCAACCAAGCAGGAAGGGAAACTCATGCCCTTTCAGGCAGACATCTACAGAGGGCAACTGAAGCAGCAGGTACTTTGTACAATCCTACTTAGGCCAGAAAGATTCAGTACAGAACAGTGATGTTAGCAGTGAATATGAATCAATGACATCACAAACCCAGATTTAGTGCTGCTTTACTTTCATTAGCAGTGCAAGCACTACACAATCTACTCTCTGTCTTGGCTTCATCCAACAGATTTTTTTACCAGAAAGGACACAGGTTGTCCCACACCTCTGGTACTCTTTCCTCTTAGTCATCACTTAATGACTGTAGCTATCTACTGCTTTCTGCCCCACCTCACCAGCTGCCACTGATCATTTTCAATACAGCTTCTCTGGTAATTCATATGAATAAGCCCCCATAATGATTTGGGGGATGTATCCACATAGAATATTCTGAGAGAATTTCAGTACTAAAACAATTCTATATGATCTAATGCTGTGGAGCAACTATCACATAAAGGGATACAAGCATGGCATCAAACTCTGTAGTTTAGGGGACAAACTAAATATCATGTTGAGTTGCACACACGTAGTTTCCCCATCGTTTAAACACAATGTAATCTTTGAGATTGCAATGACTCCCAGATCACCCATGCAAAAGGAGGGGGTGCTTTTTAACATTTCCACTCTGGTAGTGTTTGCTAAAAAATTCTTTCCTGTAGGATGCTTTCATTGATTAACCCTTCCCCTCCTATCCACCCACAGGTCTTTCAATGCATTAGCAGCCTCTGCAACTTCCTTTAAAAAAAAAATCCAGTTCAGGGTAATATGCATGCAGGCCAGAGTAATGTATAGCTTGGCCCATGATCCTGAGACAGTGCAGTTCATCCAATGATCATCTGAATATGCAGACAGGCAAACAGTGATATCAATGTCTAGGGAAAAATCTAGCAAAGATTACAACAGCGATAGTAAAGGTAAAGGTCCCCTGTGCAAGCACCGGGTCATTCCTGACCCATGGGGTGATGTCATATCCTGACGTTTTCTAGGCAGACTTTTGTTTGTGGGGTGGTTTGCCAGTGTCTTCCCCAGTCATCTCCCCTTTACCCCCAGCAAGCTGGGTACTCATTTGACCGACCTCGGAAGGATGGAAGGCTACCTGAAACCAACTTCCGTTGGGATCGAACTCAGGTCGTGAGCAGAGTTTGGACTGCAGTACTGCAGCTTACCACTCTGCGCCACGGGGCTCTTAAACAACAGCGATGGCCATGAGTAAATACATAAATAATCTACCTTCCTATGGAATGAAATGTACAGTAGTAACAACGGCTTTTGTAGCAGTATCAAAGTTTAATGAAAGAAGTAGTTTATATATATCTAGAAAAAATCCCAAATAAATTCCATATCAGAACAGAAGTATAGCATTTACTGTGTCTCAGGAAAGGAATCTGTTTACCGGACAAGTAATGAAAAACAATAAATTATGACCTACTGCCCAAGAAAACAAGAATGTAATTTGTAGAGGCATGCTTTATTTTCACAACCAATGCCAAAAATGAGTTGCCTTGAGAAGGAGAACATGGTGAAAACTGTCACATCAGGGATCAGGGTTGCATGTGAATGGCCTGTCCTTTGGAACAACTCCATACTTCTGCACTGAAAGAAACCTCTACACTGCTGTTTCTGAGAAAGGGGTCTAAAAGCAGCTAAAAGGTACAGGAGATTTATCTCTTCTATTCACTTCTTTAGTGGTAGGAGTACAGAGCTCACGTAAGATTTTAGTAAGATCACATTTCTCTCCAGAAACAAATCCATAATGCTATATTCATTTTATCACTCTACAAGATAGGTGTTAGTGTAATAACAAAGAAAAGTAACAACTTGTTTTCATCCCATTACAGAGCTGGGGAGTCCATATTTGGATATTAGATGCATATTTTGAATTTTAAGAACTTACCATTACACAGCTACCCAGGCTGAGGTGCTGAAGCTCTGAACAGAAGTTTAGAATGCTGAGCACTGCTGTTTGCTGCCATTGGGGAACACATCAGAAGCAAATATAGAAAACAAAACAAAGAGAAAGGGTCAATTAGACATTAAAGGCTGTCACCGCTTTCCCTGAAATTCAGCTCAAAACCTAGGTAACAGACACCACAAATGCCATCTAATGAGTCCCCAGATGCTCCAACCATTGATTGGCTTAGAGTCAAGGTAATCATTACAAGCCTTTATATAATAAGTCGCTCTGGATGTGGTTTTGCATGCCCTGAAGACACCTTTATTCCCATGACCTATCAGTTCATTTCCCCTAGGAAAGCTCTTAGAAGTCTGGTAAGTTCAAACAACAAGCAAGGCCAAACCAAAAACATAGAGGGCTGGTGACATCTCAGAAAAGTGCAGCATCTCTGACATTCACTGATCGGCTACAGCCTGATGGAACTGCCAATAGAGTCACACATTATCAGGATTGAGCTGGTGACTTTAATGTCACAGGATTCTCTTGCTGACAAGTATACTGACAACCATTGAGCACCATTGAGCACTTGTCACTAGACCACATACAGATGGAAACAAATATAATGTGCACCTTACATTCGTGTTTCTGCAATGTTAAATGTGGCCACACTGATTACACAGTGAAGCACCACATCATTAAAAAAAGGTAAATCAGGCTCTACCAAAATATCAAATTCACCTTACAAAATGGTTATTCTTTTGTGTCATAGGAGTATGTGATGTTATTTTTTCATATATACACTACCGCATTCCAAATTAGCATAATTCAAAAATAAAAACAGTTTTACACACACACGCACACACACACTGCTTAGCTTGACTTTTAGTGCAGAAACTTACTTCAATTGAATGGATAAAAATCTCTCGGGGACCAGCAGAATTAAAGATAAAGGTTTGAAATGCCTGATTTCTAACACTATAAAAAAAAATAACCTCCCTATTTTTAATACCTTAATATAAAACTGGCAAGTTTTATATATATTCATTTGGAAGATTTATAGTATTTATACAAGCTTTTTAAAGAGCTCTGTTCAGTTCTTACTAAGAAGATACATACAAGGAAAACATCTGATTGCTAGCCATTTGCCAAGAATCTTATTTAATCACTGTTTAGTTATCTGGCACTCCAAGCTTAAACATTTGAGCCAGGATATCTGTTTACAATGTCAGGGTAATGTCGTGATTTGTAATGTTGTACTGGCATAGCAACAAGAGCATTAGTTAAAAAAAATTACACAGATAATTGTAGGTACTGTTAACTTTGTTAGAAGAGGTGATTTGCCATTTTTACAAGTAAACACTGAAATTCAGCATGTAGATATATGTTGTATGATTCTCTTCAACTCTGTACTCTTTATGGATGATTGATTATTACTGATTATTAATGACACAAATGAGTCCTAATTGGGCTTCATTTACCTTACTGACAAAATGAGTGAATAAGTTTAGTCTCCAGAGAATTCTACAAAATTATAGCAGAAAAGGGCAGAAACTAACTACCAGAATGCTACAATTGTATTGTTTAATATTGAAGAGTTATCCAGTATCTGCACATTTAATAAGTATTGTAATGTACCATAATGTACAGTTACAAGCATATTAATGTTACCGAAACTCATTTCATAACCAAAATACAAACATAAACATAGCCTTCTATAATTTAAAGATAAATGTCACAGACATTTATAATGCATAGTGCATTATTCTAAATATTATTCTAAATAACTTGAAATTTGGTAGTTTAGGTTCCACCTAGTCTAGCCTTTTTTAAATATACCCTTTAGAGCTCATTCTATCTCGCACTTAGCAAATTATTCAGGTTTCTACACCAATGCTCTCTAACTCGTGGCTCAGATGTGGCTTGTAGTCTCATGCCTTTGAAGAGGATTTTCAGTGATTCAACAGAAATTCAACAGAGTCAACGTATCTGCTGTATATTGAAGCAATTTTTTATCTTAAAATCCCAACTTTATTTATTTAAAAATTTTCTCTTGCCTTTCCACCCAATTAGGGCCCTCAAGGCAGCAAACAACTAAAAAGACATTGAAAATCAACTTTAATATGTATGCATTGTTTTTAAACAACATATAACATGAATAACGATGGTCAGTACGGGACTGCCAAATGAAATGAAAAGTCATCACCTGCTGGCAGAATATAACAATACAGGGGGACAAATCTTCCTAAGGAGGGAATTCCAGTTTTGGTGCTATACCCAAGAAGGCCTTTTCTTAGGTTTCTACTCCCCAAAGAAGGGTCCCCAAATATGATCATAATAGTCACGTAGGCTCAAATCAGAGTAGCCAATCCCTAAGGGTTCTGTACACAGACAATATGTGGATTGAATCGCACACTGCGTGTGTGTAAAGACTATGGCTCTTCCCCATCTTCTTTTCTCAAATGCTAGTGGTTTCTGCTCACTGCGAGACACAGGTTTTACATGTGGAGAAAGCACTTAGTACTGAAATAACATGCTTCACAACAGAAGAACAATGTTGTGGAACCAGGAAAAGGAGTTAGGATCCAATCAATACTGAACAATTGTTATACTATAATATTCAAGGGCAATGGCAACAACGGGGAGGGGGGTTCAGAAATTGTAAGACAGTTACATGAAATAGGAGGTAATCATTCCAAAACAGAAGATTCTGATGTTTTCAAATGCTAAAGTACAAGAATTATGGGCTTAGTAGCTTTAACTAAAATATGTTGGCTCCAACACAACAGTGGAAATAGAAATTCGAGATAAGCATCATATCAAGATAACATACATATATAAACCCAAATAATGATGTTCATTGTTAAGTTATGATGAACAAACTAGCTTTGTCCATTGTGCACCTCAAATACATAAATGCCAAGAAAATTGTAAAAGTATGCCGTGAATGCATGTTCAATGAATAAATATTAAAGAGTCATGTATCAGTAAATACCAAGATCACCAGCATGAAGTCTTCTGATTGTAACAGTGATCTTAATGTAACAGAATATACAGACTAGTTATCTGGCTGAAACAAAATTATACGTCATATTCAGTGATTGAAAAAGTTTAAAAGTTTTTAAGAAGTAAATATTTACAAGCAGAAGACCGACTGGAAATTGACTTTTGAAATACTGTACTGCATTTTACAAAGTGACCTAACTGTTTAAGAAAAGAATTGGATACATTCTAAAGGCACTTTGAGATGATGTTAGCGGAACGCCTGGCCATATGTTTTAAATAAATACAGTGAAATCATTAGATCAGTTGGCTGAAGTGGCAAGTAGGCGCTTCAGTATGAACATGGGATGTGCCTCATGTGTATAATTTGTCACTTCACAAATTTCAATAATTCAATAATAAGAGAGGATATTTCCAGAAGAAACATGCACACAGAATGTGAATTGGCTATCTATGGTTGAAGAATAAATCTCTCTCTTTCTCTCTCTGTGTATGTGTGTTTCTGTTAATGTAAATAAGTGACCAAAGAAAGCAGGATAAAATTTGTTTTGTTCAATGTTCAGGCTTCTGCCTTCATCAGTAGTACCCAATCTAAATTTAGATCAATCTCTATTTTGTCAGCTACTTATGCAAACAGTATTATTCTTGTTAAGGTACTCACATACCAATTAGAAAACTGAAATTTAACGCAAGTAATCCCAATGACTACAAATTTTTGAAATTAGACATTTTTATTATTTGGTTTGAATCTGAATTCTACCTCACAAAGAATTCTAGCAAACAGCCAAACCACATATGATAAAATTCCACATTTCTGACTTTACACTCACAGTTGGGGTGAGCAGAGTGGTTGGCGAAGGGACTGTTAAAGGCCACCTCCCTGATGTAAAGTGCTGCAAACTGTAGGCGGAGTCTCCCTCCCAGTAGTGCCGAGATAGCATGGGCACTCCCCTGAATTCCTACCCCTCACCTGAGGGTGGCCAGCTGGAGGCCGGGGCAAAGACCTGGAGGAGGGGGCGAAGCCTGAGGAGGGCATTGGGGGAGAGGAGGCACAGAGGGATGTGTGTCTGTGCTGTCCACGGCCCGAGGAGGACACATGCACCTGGGAGGCTGCCCAGCCAGACGACCAACTGCCCACAAGCACACATACCCAGGCACCCACGTTTCTGCAGCGACCTCTCCTCATCCCCGAAGCCCCACTTCCACCCCGGCAATGTCGCCACAGGAATGGGGCACCTAGAGACTTTGCTTGGCTTGACACAGGATCTCGTCGAGGGGCAAGCGTGCCTCCAGGGGTCCTTTGATGACCTCTCTTGTACTCTACGGAGTCCTGCCCCGCTCCCTGCGGCCCCCTGGTGGCTGTGTGCGCCCACAACAGCCTGGTTTCTGGCTCCACCCCCTCCGCTCCACACACACCAGTGTCCACTTCACTGTTATTTTGTTTAAAATGCCGAATTTGCGGAGCTGGCCATGGTGCAGGAAACCTCTTAGGAGGCTGCTCAGCTGCGCCATTGCTGCACCATCCATGACCACGGTGCAAGTACCCCCCCCATCAGAATTGGGCTGATACTAGCAGATGCAATCTGTATTTATTAGTTTTAGTATAAAGTGTAAGAGCAATTACAAAGAAAACACTTTACTATGTTCTACTGCATTACTTCATGTTTGAGTTACATATTTACTTGTATACTGACAACATGACTGTAAATTCACCTTTCTCCAAGTTTTTTTTATAAATGGCAAATATCTGAAAAACTAGAGCGCTGTTCTTACCTCTACCTTTGTTCGATAAAGAATTAGACGTTTAAGGTTGTACAATTTGGCAATGTGGTTGAAAGCCGGAGGTGGCAGCTTATCACAGGAGGAGAGATTTAATTCCTGAAGATTCCGACTTGTCTCAGCAATAACTTCTAAGCAAGTCTCATTGAGGAAATGGCCACAAGACAACTCCAGACGTAGCAGTTCTGAACCACAAACTTTCAGAAACCTGAAAAGGCACATTTTCATGTGAATGAATTCAGTAGGAAAAGAAGTGTAATTTCCCACAAGAAGTGTTTAGAAACTTATTTCCCTTTTATATGTTTTAACAACTATCTGGCAAAGTAGTGTATAGTTAATGTGACACAGTAGCAGAACAATTATTATTAGCCAATTTTTAGAATAGCATTATTAGCATTAAAAACACAGAACTGGGTGGGCCTAATCAATTCCCTAATCAATTCCAGGGGCACAGAGGAAGAAGCTTATGTAGCCCAGGATATTCCAAGGGGCCACAGGTGAAAATTGCATAAATGGGGGGCCATGGGACAAGACTAGGGGGCCACAGAGGGGAGAAGTTAAGAAAACGAACATATGAAAACCTAATACATGACTTTCTTCATTGCACTTCTATGCATCGTTTGCAACTGTGGATTTTTGTATCGCTGTAATCTTGTGCAATGGTGGTAGAGGCTTTGTTCTCCCTTGTATGTGAACATTGTTGTTTATTAGAGTATTGTTTTGCCTTTTTGTGGGGTATTTTTTGTAAATTTCAGTTTCCCAATAAGAACTGCATGTGTGCATTTTGTGTGGCTGTTTATGCTTCTTTGTTCCTTGGCTATTTACAAAAAAACATTTAAATAGCTACCTTTCTATCAGTAGGACAGGGGGGGCACAGGAAGGAAACAAGGTCAGAAGGGGGCCACAGTCGGAAAATGGTTGAGTACCACTGATATAGAGGATGATGCTGAGTTGTTTTCTGTTGCCAAAGGAGGTCGGACCAGAACCATTGGGTTGAAATTAAATCAAAAGAGTTTCCGTCTAGACATTAGGAAGAATTTTCTAACAGAGCGGTTCCTCAGTGGAACAGGCTTCCTCAGGAGGTGGTAAGCTCCTTCCCTGGAGGTTTTTAAGCAGAGGCTAGATGGCCATCTGTCAGCAATGATGATTCTATGACCTTAGGCAGTTCATGAGAGGAAGGGCATCTTGGCCATCTTCTGGGCTTGGAGTAGGGGTCACTAGGGGTGTGGGGGGGAGGTAATTGTGAACTTCCTGCAGTGTGCAGGGGGGTTGGACTAGATGACCCTGGTGGTACCTTCCAACTTTATGATTCTATGATTCCTATCTACCTCACAGAGTTTTTGTGAAGATAAAATACAGGAGAGGAGGACAATGTAAGCCACTTTGGGTCCTCACTGGGGAGAAAGGCAGGGTATAACTGAAGTAAAAAAAATGACAAAATACCAATCTGATTCTAATACAGAATTTTATAGATGTAGCATGATTATGCACAGTGTTTTCTCTAGCAACATAAAATTATTCAAATGTTTAAAAATATCATATTAACATCTCTGATTCTCTCTATAGCCCTTATTTAGTCTTTCCCAAACTCCCTTTTTAGCACAAGCACAGAAGTTTAGAAAACTTAGCAATTCTCCTGAGTGAATCATTATGACATTCTAAGGAGATGGACATTATCAATAAGTTAAGATACCTTCAGCTTTGCCTCAGGATGTTCACATGCCTGAAGCACTTTGTCCTCTCATGGTAATACCGTATTTGCTTTTGTCAGACTTCTTAGATTGTCATTTTAATTTGTTCTATTTCCTTGGAGTTTTTAGTATATTTTCTTCTGATACTTACTTTTTCAGGTGTGTAAAGAAATGTATCTCTATAGCTTTAAATTGACACTACAAATTTGGTTCAAAGATGGTCTCAGAATTTATAAGACATAAAACTAATTAATGCAACCTGAAGACAAATCCAAAACAACTTAATTCATTGGTTCATAATACTGAATACAATTTAATACTGCAAATTTGGAACAAGTGATTTGTGGACAGCAGCCTAATAAAATGTTAATGATTATAATTTTTATACAGCAAATATTTTGTTATATAAAATATTAGGTTGGACAATAGCATTTTGTTTTGCTAAGTGAAAGGTTTTCTCTGATGATGAAGAGTGTTGTCCAGAGGACGAAGATTCCTTCCATTAGAGGAAAACTCCTCACTTAGTGGAAGGAAATCATTGGTCTCAAACTTACATTCCCTTGTTCTTACATTAGGGTTGCCAACCTCCAGGTACTAGCAGAAGATCTCCTGCTATTACAACTGATCTCCAGCCGAAAGACATCAGTTCACCTGGAGAAAATGGCTGCTTTGGCAATTGGACTCTATGGTATTGAAGTCCCTCCCGTCCCCAAACCCTGCCCTCCTCAGGCTCCACTCCCAAAACCTCCCGCCGATGGCGAAGAGGGACCTGACAACCCTATCTTTCATAAATACAAGCTTTTCTAATTTTAAGAGATTAGATTAAGAAAAGCAAGAAACATTTTACTTTAGTGGTAAATCAAACTGATATGCTCAAGTATTTCCAGAATGAGTTCCAGAACTCCTGCTCCCAACTAAGCATAAAAAATTTAGAGCAGCACTAAGAGAGAAATCCTAAAGGGGTGTAGTTGGGGCAGGCCTGGGAACAGTGCAGCCGTGCCACCTCCTGGGTGGCTTGCTGCCTCGGTGCAGCAAGTCAAAAATGTATTTTGGCCAAACCCCCATGAAACTGCTCCACTGAGTTTCACTGGGCTATGCCTCCCTTTTTGCAGGTGCAAGTTTGTGCTGGAAAAAGGGGGTGTTCCCAGGGCGAAAGGCCTCAGGGAGATGACTAAAGTCAGCCCCGACCCTGGAAACATCCCCTTTGGCGCTGATGTGAGTCCTGGTGCCAGGGAACACTGTTGTGGCGGCTGTGCCGGTGCCCATGCATGGCATGGCGTGTGGCCTTGCACTGGCATTTGTGCCAATGTAGCCAGTGCAAGTGGCACTAACGCTGGCACAGGAGTGATGTTGCCTCCACACCCCTTTCAGCCCCCCTTCAGGATTGCTGTTAGTCTTTGACAGATTTGTAAATCTGTAAACTGAGCTATGACTAAATGTATAGTTAGAGGCAAACATATTTCCTTAACCATGGTAAGGCACAGAATCATTATGTCTTCAATATTCTGACTTCTCAATTCAGTGACAGCTTACTTTTATTCTTCAGATGACAAAGTGCTTTCATGCATCAGCTGATGGTCACACAGTCATATAATTAACTGATTAACAAATTAGAACTAAGCCATTGTCTGAAAAACGAAGATTTTGCATAAATGACACACTGAAATATATATACAAACAAAACGTATGAAGAAACGCACATATAAAACAATAGGAAAACCCCAGTTTAGCTTGACTGGTTAAAGAATTGAAAACCGAGTTCTGTTGCCATTGCCTAGGCTGCCGATCAAAAGATCATGTTGGGGAAGCTAGTTTCTGCACCTCAGCTGACACTCTCAACCTCACACTTCTCACTGGATACCAACAATGAGTTAAAACAGATGCTTTGTCATTATGATTTTCTACACCAAGCATTAAACCCTGGCATTTAACCTATTTTCTCACATTGGTTTGGTATGTTAATGACTTAATGACATAAGAGAAGACTTTGGATTCCCATTGCCTAACAAATTTAGATGTTCTCTAAAGTTTAACTAGTGCTTTTATGCCTGAAGCAGTTTTCCTTGCAAATTAGTGACCATTAGTGTAGGACCTGTTAAAAGTTTCTACTCAATTTCTCAAAAGAAGATGTAACTGCCCTGAAAAGGAACCATAAACACATCAGAAAAAGAAACCTATGGGCCTGCTAAGCCCTTTACCAGGTGTAAATATGACAGGAGCTTTCAAGTTCAGTCAGCTACTGGGCAGCCAGAATGGAGCAGAGAAACAAAGTCTGAGCCTTCCCGCACCAAGAAGTGATAAACACTGCTTCTCCAGCAAGGAATACATGCAAAAGGTAGCTGCTAAATTTATAACCCACTTTTGCCCTCATAGGACTCAAGGCAGCATTACACAGGGAGGCCAGGAAATCTCTCATCCAGGTACTGACCAGATCTATACATTCTTAGCTTTACCATGGTTGATATATCACATGCCCTCCAGCCATATACTGGGGCTACAGATGAAGAGTTTGCTTAATCCCATTCCATCAACTCAACTCAAATCCATATGTGGAATCTGTTTCTGATTTTGAATTACTGCTACTGGATTAGAGCCATGTTAGTAAAAAAAGAACTATTCTACCCCTTACTGAAAGTTTCTGAGATATTTAGTATAATACATCACTGCACTGACCTGCTAAATGCAGAAACAGAAATTGTTCCTCTGTTCCCAGTCCACGATAAATTCAGCCACTGGACAAGGACACAGCGAGGCTGTAGGCATTTCAGAGCTGTGTCATTTATCTTTGCCCAATAAGGTTGCAGGCTGAGGTGAATGTACTGTAGAGGATCACAGCAGTGCTGATAGAGTAGCTTACACGTCTGAGATAGACTACACAAATCTGGAACTGTAAGGTGACTCAAAATCAACTGGATGAGCTACATTGAAAAACACAGAAAAGCAGATCACACCAACTGTTACCTATCAGTGAAAACCTTAACTCCAGTTAAGTCACATTTGATCAGATCATTGACCTCAACCATTTTCCATCACTGATTTTTTAAAAATTGACTATACTTTGGAAAACTGTAAGGGAAATTTTTTTTTACATTCCTAGTCATTCTTGTTTACCTTTTTGTCTTGCACATTTGGGGGGGGGCTAAAGACTCTTTTTTGATCTTTCAGTAAAAAGAAAACAGAGTTGCACTTACCTGTAACTGCTGTTCATTGATGTCTTCGGTGCAGACACACATGTGGGACTGCGCCTGCGCGCAGGCCTGCCGCCGGAAAAAATTCAATAGCCTTAGTCCTCCACCGGGGATGCCCCTCCCTCACAGGCGGGGCCGGCCTTCGCGCCGTGCAGCCCGCATGCTACTGGGCGGGGCATCCCCTTCCCTCCTCAGTTCCTTCTCCGCCGCCGACCAAGACTGGAATACACGAACCAGCTATAACTTAATCCCTTCATTTAATAATCTGTTTCTCTTCTTTTCTTTTCTTTTTTTTTTTTAGGTCGACAGCGGGGTCGGAAGGGAGGGATGTGTGTCTGCACCGAAGACATCAATGAACAGCAGTTACAGGTAAGTGCAACTCTGTTTTCATCTTCTGTCTTCGGTGCAGCCCCACATGTGGGATATTAGCAAGCTTACCCAGTAGGTGGTGGGGTCGACTCAGGAAAAAAGGGTCTGCAGAACTGCTCTACCCACTGCTGCATCCTTCCTGGCCTGCAGGTCCAGAGCGTAGTGCTTCACAAAGGTGTCTTCCGAAGACCACGTCGCCGCTCTGCAGATGTCGCCCACAGGAACTTTTCTATGGAGAGCAGCAGAAGAACCCTGCGCCCTGGTGGAATGCGCCCTAATGCCCAAGGGGCATGTCACCTTCGCCTGTTTATAGGCTATTCTAACCGCCGTGACCACCCACCTCGCTATAGATTGGGCTGAGGCGGCTTTACCTTTCTTGGGACCCTGATAGCATACAAACAGGGACTTGGACCTTCTAAACTGTTTGGTACGGTCAATGTAATAAAGGAGAGCCCTTTTTACATCAAGAGTATGTAGCGTCCTCTCTGCTTGAGAGGAAGGATTGGGGAAAAAAACAGGTAGAACTAAATCTTGAGCTAGGTGAAAGGAAGAGATCACCTTGGGTTTAAATCTAAAACTAGGGTGGAGGACCACCCTTTCATTATAAACCCTGAGAAAGGGGCTATCAATACGAAGGGCTGCCAGCTCCCCTACTCTCCTAGTTGATGTCACAGCCACCAGGAAGGCTATTTTAGCCGACAAAAACGACAGGTGTACCTGAGCTAGAGGCTCAAAGGGTGCTAGCATCAGTTTGGCTAGGACCAGGGAGAGTGACCATTGGGGCGTTAGTGTAGGAGTAGGAGGAAATAAATTATTAAGACCCTTCAGAAAGCGTTTTGCAAGGGGATGGGAGAAAACTGTATAACCCTCCACCTTATCGTGGAAGGCTGAAATCGCAGCCAAATGTACCCTTATGGATGAGACTGCCAGTCCCCTCTTGGTTAATTCCAACAAATAATCCAAGATCTTAGGAACAGGGCAGGTAAAGGGAGAAAAACTTTCCTGATCCGCCCAGGCTAAAAATCTATCCCACTTCCTGTCATACGAATAACGAGTCGAGGGCCTTCTAGCTTGCAAAAGGACCTCCTGAACCGGCTGTGAACAACCCACTAATGAGAGGGAAGGATTCTCCACGCCATGAGGTGTAGTCTCTGTACATCGTGATGGGTCAGTTCCCCCCAGCGAAGTAGGTTCGGGTGGTCTGGAAGTGGCTTGTAATTCCCCCCCGCCAGGTGTGTAAGAAGGGTGAACCATATCTGTCTCGGCCATCGGGGTGCTATGAGAATGCAGTCGGTGTTGTCTGCAGCTATTTTCCCCAGAACTCTGGCAAGCAGGGGAAAAGGGGGGAAGGCGTAAAACAGGCGGTTCGACCAAGTGAGCTGGAACGCGTCTCCCAGGGACAATGGGTCGCTCCCCGCTAGAGAGCAGAATTCTACCGCTTTCTTGTTGCCCCTGGTCGCAAACAGGTCTATCTGAGGAGTGCCCCATTCTTGGAAAATGGGGAGGATAAACTGATCCTGTAGTTCCCATTCGTGGTTTGTGGTAAAAACCCTGCTCAAGGAATCCGCCCAGGTGTTGTGGATCCCCGCTATATGCATGGCACGTAGGTCTATGTTGTGTCTCCCAGCTATTGCCCAGATCCTCTGGGCTTCCCTGGAGAGAGGAATGGAACCTGTGCCCCCCTGTTTGTTTACATAAAACACTGTGCAGGAGTTGTCCGATTGTAAAAGTGTTCTCGAGTTCTGGAGGATATCTGAGAATGAGGTAAGAACATAACGCACAGCTCTCAGTTCTAGAAAATTAATGTGCATAGACAACTCACTAGGAGACCATCTATCCTGAACATAGTGACTCCCGCAATGACCACCCCAACCTTCCATAGAGGCGTCTGTGGTGACTGTAAAACTTGGAGTCCAAAACCCCAGAGGGATCCCTTTAAGAAGATTAGGCTCAGAGAGCCACCATTGTAGTGATCGCAGAATAGGCCTAGGGATAGACAGTCTATGCCACTTGGAGTGGCGAGAGCAGTCGTAGGACCTAATGAACCAATTTTGCAGTTCCCTCATCTTAAGCCTGGCTAGAGGGGTCACTGCAGTGGTCGATGCCATTAGGCCTAGTAATCTCTGTATAGAGACTACTGGTTGGTGTCTATATCTCATAAAAAGATGGACTAGCCTCTTAATGGAGGACACCCTCTCAGTGGGGAGGAATGCCCGACCTGCTGTGGAATCTAACACGGCACCAATAAACTGAGCTCTGGGAGAAGGGCTTAATTTAGACTTTTTCAAGTTGACCATCAGTCCCAACTTTGAACAGGTAGAGAGAACCAGCTGCAAATTGACGGAGAGAGACTCAGGGCTAGAAGCCGTGAGCAGCCAATCGTCAAGGTAGGGATAAACCGTGCATCCCTGGTCTCTGAGGAAGGACATAACTACCGCCATGCATTTCGTAAATACTCTGGGGGCCGTGGCAAGGCCGAAAGGGAGGACAGAATATTGAAAAAATTCAGACCCATAACGAAACATTAAGAAGTGTCGATGTTCAGGGTGGATGGAAATATGGAAGTAAGCGTCCTTCAGGTCCAAAACTGCGAACCATGTATGAGGTGAAATAAGTTCCATCACAGAGGGTAGGGAAACCATTCTGAACTTGGAAACTCGTAAATATTTATTCAAAAATCTAAGATCAATAATGGGTCTAGAGCCCCCATCCTTCTTATCAACCATAAAGATACGAGAAAAGAATCCCAAACATGGGAGGTTAACTTTTTCAACAGCACCCTTCAGGAGAAGTTCACCTAGTTGGGGTGCAAATTCTGGGAGTGGGTTGTCTGCCGCAGAACTGGCAGAGAAACAAGTAGGGATGGATTTAAACTCCAGGTGGTAACCCTGGGAAATAACCCTGAGAACCCAGGTATCAGCACAGATAGCTTGCCAGGCCTCAGAAAACTTAGCCAACCTATTCATGAACGGTAGTCCCTCCTCTGAGGGTTGCGGAAATAGTCAGAACTTTTGTGAGGATTGTCTCTGATCCTTGTTCTGGGGGTTAGGGTGAGAGCGTTGCTTGAAACCGTGTTTTGGTCTAGGTTGTTGATGTTGGAATTTATCCTGTGGAGGATACGGGTGAAATCTTTGAAATCTCTGGTATCTGTTGAAGGATGGGCCGAAAGATTGTTGACGGTATTGAGGTTTGTCCCTCTGTTGTTGGTGAAAAGGAGGAGCTACCCCTAGAGAACGGGCGGTCTGGCGGTCCTTCTTGAGATTCGTGAGAAATTCTGTGGTAGATGAAGCAAACAGGGTATCGCCTTCAAATGGGAGATCCTCGATAAGTGATCTCGTGTCCAACGGAAGGGCAGTAGAGCGAAGCCAAGAGTGGCGACGTAGGGTGATTGCTGAGGCCATCGTTCTAGCTGCACTATCTGCAGCATGTTTGCCTGCGTTGATCTGCTGTCTCGATAAGCGAGTGGCCTCTGCTTGGATAAGACGCATGGCATTCTTAGACTCCTCTGGAAGCAGGTCAATATGGGGGGCAGCCTTCTCCCACAAAAAAAGCTGATACCCCCCCATGATGGTTTGATAGTTGGATATACGGAAACTCAGGGCAGAGGAGGTGTATGTCCGTCTGCCCAGCTGATCGAGTCGTTTACTCTCTTTGTCGGCAGGGGTTGAATGTGGTCCCTGGCGCTGCCGAGATTGCATCTCCGTGGTCACTATGGAGGAGGGCGGAGGGTGGATTGTGAGGAATTCAGCCGACTCAGATTTTGTCCTATACAGGTTTTCCACCTTCTTGGAAGAGGCTGGTAAGGAAGCAGGTTTCTTCCAGAGAGATGTGGCTATCTCTGAGAGGCCCTCCAGTATGGGGAAGGCAGCAATGCCCGGTGTATCGGGGTAGAGACGACTAAGGATCTTGTCCTTAGGCCTATTGTCCGTTGTGGAGATATTAATGTCCAATGCTTCAGCCATCCTTATCATTTGCTCCGTCCGGAGCCTGAGATCTTCAGATGGTGAAATAGCCTCTGTGTCCCCTACCAGTTCATCTGGTGAGGGTTCTGATACATCCTCAGAGCTTTCATCCCTTGACTCTGTTTCCTCCAGTTCGGATTCCGGTCTAGGAGTGCGCTGAGTCAGAGGGGTAAATGGAGAGGGTAATTGAGGTGTATGAAGGACCACCGGTTCGCCTCTGATGGAAAGCCGTCTGAAGCGGCAGAATTCGATCCAGTCCTTGACCAACTCTGGGGAGATTGTGGGCCCAGAGGTGGAGGGAGCTGGTTGGAAAATTTGTTGTGGTACCGAGGGGGTCGGTACCATAGAGGCTGGGTCTAGCGGGTCCGGATCCGTAATCAAGAGAGGGTCCTCGAGGGGATCCAAGTCTGCTTCAGAGAAGGAGTGGAACGGCGAGTCCAGGTGAGGCGAGGGCGTCCTCGGTACCGAAGGTGGTACCGAGGGCGGTGCCGATGGTGGTACCGAGGGCGGTGCCGATGGTGGTACCGAGGGCGGTACCGGGATGGAGACGTCCGGTGCCAGGGGTCTTGGTGTCTCCGCAGGCCTCTTATACACTGGATGGCCGGAGCTAGACGGCTTGTCAAGATGTTTCGTCTTGCGTTTGTGCTTCTTATGGCTCCGGGACGGATCCGAGGAGGTCGGATCCGAGGGTCTCGGTGTCGAACTGGTACCAGGGGTCGGTACCGATCTAGTCGACTGCGTGTCTCCCGGGGTCCTAGAACCCGTCGAAGGGGAGGGAGCCGAGAGAGCCTTTTTCCACAATTCGGCGCTCAGCCGGTGCGCGCGAGCATTGCGAGACCGGGTAGAGAAGCCTTGGCATATGGAGCATTTAGACACGTTGTGACCTTCGCCTAGGCAAGTTAAGCAGAGTTCATGTTGATCTGAGTGCGGTATCTTGGCCGGGCACTTCTTACAGATCTTAAAGGGGGCCTTAGAGGCCATCACGCATTCAGCTTATTTGTTAACGTCCTTTAGTTACTTATTTTATTTTTAAGTTTCTTTCTTCTTATCTTTTTTTTTTTTTTTTTTTTTTGTAGGAAAGAGAAGGAGGGCCGGGCGCGGCCCACAGAACTTACGAACTCGGTAGAGGTAAGGCAAGGAGCTCCAATCCAGGCGGCGGCAAAAAAGGAACTGAGGAGGGAAGGGGATGCCCCGCCCAGTAGCATGCGGGCTGCACGGCGCGAAGGCCGGCCCCGCCTGTGAGGGAGGGGCATCCCCGGTGGAGGACTAAGGCTATTGAATTTTTTCCGGCGGCAGGCCTGCGCGCAGGCGCAGTCCCACATGTGGGGCTGCACCGAAGACAGAAGATGAAATTTAATTTATTTTACAACTCTTGTTTTCTAAAGTTGTTTTCAATTAAAATATATTTTCATTTTTGGCACACATACAGCCCTCCAAACTCATACATTTACAAATGCACTATTTTAATATTGGCCCTGACCTGGATGGCCCAGGCTAGCCTGATCTCGTCAGATCTCAGAAGCTAAGCAGGGTCAGCCCTGGTTAGTATTTGGATGGGAGACCACCAAGGAATACCAGGGTTGCTATGCAGAGGAAGGAACTGGCAAACCACCTCTGTTAAGTCTCTTGCCATGAAAACCCCAAAAAGGGGTCGCCATAAGTCGGCTGCGACTTGATGGCACTTCATACATACTATATTTTAATATTGTAATTCATATTGGTCATGACTTTATTGACATTACAAGTACTTAAATCCCAATGGGAAAGTTAGGCACATGTAATTAAAGACAAGCTTAACTCATCCCACTAAAGTTAATGAGGAGTATAAATGCTCAGTTTCGTGGCTTTATTGTACCCACTGTAAATACTGAATGCATACAAAAGTAGTTTATAAAAGCACAGTATCATTTAGAAAATAACTTTGGGAACAACATGCCTGAAGGACTACCTACTCTGTTATGAGGCTACCCAACCACCACAGTCATCTTTGGAAGCCCTGCTTCGGGTGTCCCTGCCTTCTGAGATTAGGTAGGTGGCAAACCAGGCAAACCTTCTCATAAGGGGGAACCAAAACTCTGGAACTCTAACCCCAGGGAGAATCATTTGACCCCTTCCATTGCCATCTTCTCACAGTGATCCCTCCTTCCTGCCCATTGTTTTAAGTGTTGTTGTTTTTTATGTTTTTGTATGTATTTTAGCTCAGGTTTAATTGTTCTAACAAGGTGTTGGAGGTTGGGGGGTTGTTTTTAAAATGTGATTTTATTATGCATGTTTTAAATTTGTTAGCCCTTGTAAGGGCAGAAAGGCAGGGGAGAAATGTTGTTAAATAAATAAATAAATAAAACAAAAATATTATTCCATCATCTTGACAAAGCTCTGCAAGTTGTTTCAGTAGAACACTTGTTTCTATGGTTTGCATTGTATACTGAAAAGGATTTTAATTGTAAACCACTTTGGGAGCCAATATGGTTGGAAAATTGGGATAATACATTTTGTTGTTTTAAGAGCCCTGTAGGATGTTTATAAACTCCCCTACCAATTGTTCAAAAACAAGCCAACCAACTTTCACTGTTCAGTATGTTGCCTCCTAACCATACGTCAAGGTCCACGTACAACAGCTCAACATCACAATAGCACATATTGTCAGGAAAAAGCCCAAGTGTGTCATTAATATCTAACTGAGATAAGAATTCACGCTGAACCATTTGCTGCAATACTAGCCAATGCTAGCCAAACAGCAGTCCTAGAGTTGCAGGCATGCAGACTGTCTTATTTTGCATTGTGAAATGAATACTGAACTCCCACACTGGTCTTGGGACTGGGGTCAGGTTACAGCACTGAGGCAAAAATGTGCATTGTCTCTCTTGCAATGCTTCAGGACTTTAAATACTTTAAATCCTAATACTATGAGCTTCTGAACCCATGAGCCTGTTTTATATTGAACTAGATCACTGTTTTATCAAGGTCAATATTGTCTACTCTACTCTGACTGGCAGTGGCTCTCCGGGTTCTTAGGTACAAGTCATTCACATCACCTGCTACTGAAACCATTAATCGGAGATGTCTGGGTTTGAACCCTGGGCCTTCTGCATGCAAAGCAGATGCTTCACCACTGAACCAAGCCTCCCTCTGCTTTTGCAGTGGCTCAAAAGAGCAAATTATAAGTGTAAAGAGATGGTAACTCTTGTATAAATCAATCTTACAGTTTAAAAACCAGCATTTGGCCAGGTCATAAATTTCGAGCAATATCCTGCTTCCTGATCTTACCTAAGTGTGAAGAGTGACACAGAAGGGGGGGGGGGGTCCCATATCAAACATTTCCCAAGCCCAGATGAAAAGCTCTGCATTTCAAAGTGATTTGACTTGAACTGACATCAGATAGGTTAGATGGGGGAGGACTTGCTCATCTTCTAGAACCATCTTGGGAACTTTTTTGGCTTACACTTGTCAGGGGGTCAGTGGTCCAGTTTCCTATAAAGTAGTATATGACCCTCTGAAGGGGGGAGTAGTAATGCATGACCCTTGATTCCATTGGGAACAGCAGTGGGCCTGAAACCATCTTGCAGCATCTCCCACCTGATGCTTTCACTTATGCTGACTTGCCTGCCTTCATGCATGTAAGCATATACGAAGAGGTTTTAATGCACCTACTTACTTGCCTTATATTTAAGCCTGAATCATTTCTATAATCCTTTTAATAAAGTCTGTGGCTTTTACTGGTGTGTTCTACTGCATGTGTAAGAGTCTAAACCCAGCCTCGGTCAAACTACCAGAAGGGGATTTATTCCAGGGCCCCAGGTCTGGGACTGGGGAATTTTCTCTATTATAGTTTGGTGAGAAAGTCTGTGAAAATCTTGATAATGTCCCTTCTAACAAGTTTCTTTTAAATATATCCAATAATCTTCACACCACTAACTCTACATCAGAGATAAAATCTCTTAATATGTCTGTATCTCCACCAGAATAGTTAATCCCACTTTAGACTAAAATTACACTTAATACCTGAAATGAAAAGGGTATAATGAAATGTCACTAGGATTATGACATTAAGATGTAACTGAAGTACTTTTTTTTGCTTTTGATTAAACAAAGCTAGCAGAATCCAAGCCTACAGGCTAATAGCCATTAATCATTACCAATGTAGAGTCTGGTGTCTGTCAAAAGATGTTTTTATGTATGTGTGTGTATCGTAGCATAAAGCACAATCTGATACCATAATGAATATGTGAGGAGACATGATGTATTCAGGATGACTCCAAGAAAGCCACTGAATATCAGCTTTTGAAAACTAATCTTATAACACACAGAGTCTCTTTCAAACCACTGTAGTTATGCATTACTAGGAAAAAATATGGCAGCTGTTGTCTATTTCTGATGTTTCTGCTTCTACAACAGTCAGTTAACATAAAAAAGAGTCTTGGAGGGATTTTTGAATTTTTTCAGAAAAAGAGTAAGAGTTCTCATAATGACAGCAGCGTTACCATCTTAACAGATGGAAAGGATTCAAAAGGATAAATTTGTGTGTTAGAAGGAATACACACACACACACACATATCTATTTTGAATAATTTGATTAATAGATGGTTAAAATAACACAGTGAAATTCCAAAAACGTAACTATAATCAATATGACTTAACAAGGCACATTCATTTTAAAAGTCATTGTGTAACCATAAAGGGCAAATGACAAACCTTATGAATAAAAAAATATGTCCTGGAGGTCATCAAGGGAAATGCACTATTCCCATAATTTTACCCATGAATAACAGGCTTTTTTAGTATCTTGATGAAATACAACTTTTATCTGTTTACTACCTATTAGGGAAGTGAAAAGAACCCTTGGCTGACTAAAACATATCAAGATAATGGGGTTTCTTAACACCTAGCAAAAAAGCAGGTTTCAAAGAGCCAAGCGTGAAGTGACATATGAGAACCTGTGCTGAATCTTTGCATCCTAACTAGTTATGTCAATTCCATTTAATAGGAATCCCCATTCCTTTACCTCATAAGGTAATTTATCGAAATATCCATTAGTTGTTGATTCCCTGAAGGCAGTAGCACTAAACTGCTTATTCAGACAATCCAAGCCATCATCTCTCTCTCCATCTTCATCATCAAGATCATCCATAGCAATCATTGAAGTATTAAGTGAAAGCACAGGCCTCTCTCTCACACCATGTAGTACTACTGCATCCAATTCAGTGTAATACTCCAGAAGGGAACTATTCAGTTCCAGGCGAATCAGGTTTGTACGAAAGTTGATCTGTTTGATACAAGGTGTAAACTGCCGTGCCTGAGGTGAATTCACCTTGGTAGGTGCCTCTGACCAAAGGACTTCCCACCTAAAAAAGAAAATTGTACATATAATACCAATGTTAGTACAAAGAGAATTACTAATACTACTTAAATTCCCTTTTGTTAAAAAAGTATGAAGTACATACAAATGGAGCTGATAAAACAATTAAAAATAATTTATACTCCACCAAAAATTAATGAAAACCTGACAGAGAAGGGTTAGATAATGTATTAACATTATTCACTGACTCTTCACTGTTAATTTCCTTTTAACATATCTCTATTTATACAGGGTTTGATTAAAAAAATAAAAATGAGCTCTTACAGTGAAGATGTATTTCAGTAAGTAAGTGAACCAATTAAAGGGGTCAAATGAAGAATTACAGGTGATTGTAAGTGAAGTGAGAGCACACCTGTGTGTGTGTTTCAGATGTTGTGTGGCGTGCGCATCCTTTTTTGCACATAGAGAAGATTTTTCTTCAGAGAAGGGACCATGGCTGACCTGTAGAGCATCTGCTTGGTATGCAGAAGGCCCCAAGTTCAATCTCTGGCATCTCTACTCTGGCTCTTAGTAACACTGGAAACATGGAAAAAAACCCTCAAAAAACCTTTATGTCTTCCAATACCTTGAAAATTTAGAAAAAGTATTTCAAGATAGTGGGATGTCCTTATTAAGATGATTGATCAGGATGGAATTATGAAACCTTGTTGCTGGAATATCCACAGGAATGGTTTATAATAAGCAACTAATTTTGCAGAACATTGTGGCCACAGTCAAATGACTACCAGTGAGAACACCTGAGTTTCAATACAAAGTCCCTTCCATACAATGGAGCCTTGGCTTATAAGAGCAAAGTTGCTCAGAGCTAGCTACTTTGGAGCACATACCCAGGCAGCAAATTAAAGGCTATTCTGGTCACAGAATATAGGGAGGACCCACAGCTAATTAAAAAGTAGTATTGTAGTATTATTCACGGTTAGAGTTATATGTTCCAGAAATGTTTAAATAATAAGAGCAGACAGAAAGACCCAGACCTACACTATAAGATCTGAAACTGTTTGCAATATATTTATTAATATATTTATCTGCCCACTTTCAGCCAAGCTGAAGACAGCTTTCAATTGCATATAAAATAACTGAAATCCACAATAAAATATTAAACTAAATTCAAGTAAATGACTAAGTTGCAGCATAAAACCATATGAAAGTAATAAATATAGTAAGTTACCTTAAAATAGTAATAAAACAGTGTGAACAGTTGAGTATTCCATACGAAGCACTAAATTGCTAAAAGAGCACAAAAACTCTCCATGGTATAGAGGCATCTAATACTGATAAATATTACTATTATTATTATACTTTATTACGGTCAATTGACCAGTCTAACTGATACAGTATTTGACTCTCCAAAATGGTTCACACTTGATACCCGAGTTCCACTGCTAGCAGACAAAAAGTTGTCAATAAAGGGATCTTATACTGCAGCCAAACCTCTAAGACTGAAGTCAAATTCACCACATCACATTTATTTCAGAGTGGTCACATACGGAGAAAAACAATACTACACAACACACTTGTGTAGTAAAAATTAAAATACCTGCACAGGTCAAAAAGAAATTTCAAGCCCTCTCTGGAGCATAACTGCAAAAAGTTATTACTACAGCAAGAACTGCTGAAACTCCTAGCATAAAAGGTAAGTTTCAATGACATGAGATAATTAGACAGGACAGCACACTTTAAAAATCAATGTATTGACAAAGTCAGAAAGAAAGGGCAATAAACAATCACAGAATCAACAGTGGACATAATTTATCTCAAAATATAATGTTTAAGGCAGAGACATTGGTTTACTGGAAGTCAAGACTCTTATTTTTCATTTTCATTCTATCAGAAACGTGCATTATTTAATCTCAGTTGTAGGCACAAACTTTGTACAGTTCACCACCTTATTTAAGAAATAGAATCACTCGTAAGACCTCTGCTTGAATTTAAAACAGTGGTACATAAGAGGGGAAAGAAAGACTATGTAGCCTACAACCTGAATATCTGCCATATTTATCCTGCCATAAAGCAGAATACAGAAAAAGATGGGGGGGGGGGTTACTCCTGAAAAAAAAAAAAGCTTTCTGAGATGGGCAAGGGTGTCCATATTCGTTAGAGTCACCTGCCAGCTCTAGGCTCTCTTGACACACCTTGGTGAGGTGACCAAGACTAGACTGAAGGCACTATAGCAGAGCTCTACTTTGCTGCCAGAACCAAAATGGAAATTTGCTGGCACCCGTTTTGGGATAGCTCTGGAAGCTGACTGGGCAAGCCCAAGCATGTCTAATTGCTCCCCCCCCCATGCCAGTTGCACTCCAAAGGACAATGGAAGGATCCTGAGTTCATCAACATTTGTTAAAGCCATTTTTTCCTGCAGTTGATAAGCCCGGAAAACTCACATATCATAGCCAGATGTCCAGCTAACCTCTTCATAGTTGTAAATTAGGGTCAACTGAACCCATCTGAGTCACCTTGCCACTTCCTGGGAAAGATCTCCCAAGCCATCTCCCTTCATCTACTTTTTCTATAAGTAACACTTAGGGGTATTTGGGCTCAAGTACCCAGCCATAGTTCCAAACTCCATTTTTTTCTTGTGTGTGCGTGTTAAGTGCCGTCAAGTCGCTTCCGACTCATGGCGACCCTATGAATGAAAGTCCTCCAAAATTTCCTATCTTTGACAGCCTTGCTCAGATCTTGCAAATTGAAGGCTGTGGCTTCCTTTAATGAGTCAATCTATCTCTTGTTGGGTCTTCCTCTTTTCCTGCTGCCCTCCACTTTTCCTAACATGACTGTCTTTTCCAGTGACTCTTGTCGTCTCATGGCGTGACCAAAATACGATAGGCACAGTTTAGTCATTTTAGCTTCTAGGGTCAGTTCAGGCTTGATTTGATCTACAACCCATTGATTTGTTTTTTTGGCAGTCTACGGAATCCGTAACACTCTTCTCCAACACCACATTTAAAGGAATCTATTTTCTTTTTAACAGTTTTCTTCACTGTCCAGCTTTCTTACCCAAGTATTAATCCAAACAGGAAGCAATCAAGCCTTTGTCCACCAGTAATGTTTGGTTACTGGTGACTTATACTGTTAGCAAAAGTATATACAATTTAATTTTGGACAGAAGAGAGTGTAGGAAGTTACTTTCTTTTTTATTTTTTGAATTAGAAATTTTATTAGATTTTATTTTACATTGTTGATTTTTAAATGAAACAGTGATTTACGATGTATGAAATGAGAAAACAATAAAAAAATTCTTAAAAAACAAAAACAAAACGTGCACCCTGTACTTGCGTGTACAGTTTCTATCGCTTTCCTTGCGAGAAACACTGGTCTTTCCTCGCTCAATGCAGCTGCCTCTCTGAACATCATCCCTCTGATTGGTAACTACCTTTTCCCCTGGGAACCTCTAATCCTTGTGTCCACCCCCTAATACTTTTATTTTCTTAGTTCTTGAATGTACTGGTATCTGTGTGTTTTGCTTTGAGTGTGTATACTAATTTGGTTATTTTTAATAAAACCCTTAAAATTTCATAAAAAGCTTTGTTACTGGAAACCTTTTTCACTGATGCACTCATCCCTGTATAAATAGGTCTGAAATATTCCCAACGCCAACCTCTTGCAAATGTATTGGCTAATTTCCCCCAATAAAAGGAGACCCCTCTAATTGGCCTAACAATTACCCCTGTAAAATCATCCAACCAATATTTTAAAGTCACAGAGATTGCCAGGATGGGGTTTTTGAAAAGCAATCAAGTAACCTCACAGTAATATACTTCCATTCCTCTTGGTAATAAGATCATAGCTCTAAAACTTCACATCCCTAAGCCAGTTAGTACCTGTGGAAGGTAGTTACAAATGTCATTCGCAAGAGATGAACAAAGCACCTTGACCTCATAACCTTATAAGCATTTAATCTGGAAAGTCTAGGGGAGCACATTTTTGATTGTATGATCGCTGAACTAAATACAAAAACTCATATGTGGACAAGATGTTCAAGAACCTACTAGAATAGTCCCACTTCTATGGTGACAGTTCCTGTCATGGAGATTTAGGGTCTTGAAGTTGAAGGGCACCAGGCTGAGAACGAGAGACATGATCCTTTAGAGAGGACCTCTTCCTCGCAAGACAGACCAATGTCCAATGTTCTTGTACCAAGAATACTCCTCTGGGGTTGGGGGAAGGTGGGCTTTCAGGAGCAAGTGATCCAGTTATTAAAAATATAGACAGCAAGGTCTATGACAGGAGTTTTGACCACATGGTGACTTGCCTACTGGGTGAGAAGGTTGTGGGTATCACAGGCTGTCTAGATAGGTTGATAGCTAGTTCTGGGGAGGAGTCTGCGGTTGTGGTGCACATTGGTACCAATGACATTGGTAAATGTAGTTGCGTGGTCCTGGAGGGAAAATTTAGGTTACTAGAAAGAACGGAGTCAAATTGAGGTGATGAGAAATAAAGTTTTAGACCTATTGGGGAATTTAACAAGTAATGATACTACAGGTCCTGATGTTAGATACCCAAAAGTTCTTATAGAATTCAAATGTGAGATGGTTGATCTACTAACCAGTATAAGTAACTTGTCACTAAAATAAGCCACTGTACCAGAATACTGAAGAGTAGCAAATTTTTTAAAAAGGGGTCAAGAGCAGAACCAGGAAATTACAGGCCAGTTAGCCTACTGTCTTACCCAGGCAAATTAGTAGAAACTGTAATCAATGTCAGAATTATTAGGCACACAGAGGAACAAAGCCTGCTGAGGGAAAATAAGCATGGCTTCTGCAAAGTGAAGTCCTGCCTCAAGTGAAGTTCCTAACCTGGAATCAAAGAGTTGGAAGGGAACACCAGGGTCATCTAATCCAACCCCCTGCACAATGCAGGAAAATTCCGAACTACCTTATGGAGTTCATGGGATAAGAGTACAAGTCTTTTTATGCATTACAAATTGGTTAAGTGACATGAAGCTGAGAGTACGAATAAATGGACAGTTCACTCAATGGAGTAAAGTAAGCAGTGGGGTCCCACAAGGATTGGGGCAAGTGCTATTTAATTTGTCCATAAATGACATGGAACCAAAAGTCAGAAGTACAGTGGCCAAGTTTGCAGATGATACAAAATTATTCTGGACAGTGAAAACCAAGAACAGCTTCAAGAGGATCTCCACAAATTGGGTGAGTGGGCAACAATGTGACAAGTGAAGTGAAGGTCAATATAGGAAACTATAAAGATGGAAACCAGGATGATTAAGAGGCTGGAGCACCTTTCCTATGAGGAAAGGCTGAACAGTCAGTGATTTCCAGTTTAGAAAAGAGATGACTAAGGGGGTCACAGAATCATAGAGTTGGAAGGGACTACCTGGGTCATCTAGTCCAACCCCCTGCACAATGCAGGAAATTCACAACTACCTCCTCCCACACCCCCAGTGACCCCTACTCCACACCCAGAAGATGGCAAAAAACAAAACAAAACACCAACCCTCCAGGATCTCTGGCCAATGTGGCCTGGAGGAAAATTGTTTCCTGACCCACATGATAGAGGTTCACACAATTATATATGGGGTAGAGAGAGGAGAAATTTTTCTCCCTCTCCCAAAATATTAGAACCCAAGCACATCCAATTAAGTTGATGGGCAGTAGATTCAGGAAAGAAAAAAAGGAAACACTTCTTCACTCAATGACTGATCAAAATGTGGACCTGGCTGCCAAGGGATGTAGTGATGGATGAAGGCATAGACAGCTTTAATTAGGGATTAGGCAGATTCATGGAGGATAGGTCTATCAGTGCCTACTAGCCATGGTGACTAAAGAGAACCTCCACATCCAGAGGCAGTAAACCTCTGAATACCAGTGCCAGGAGGCAACATCATTGGAAGGCCTTGGCCTCTGTGCCCTGTTGGCCCTCCATAGTAAATATTTGGCCACTATGTGAAACAGGACTAGATGGACCATTGGTCTGATCCACCAGGCCTTATATTCTTACATTCCTAGTGGGTAAGACACAGACGTGATTTTGACTACAGTTAGCCATTCCATGAATAAGTATGAAGGATCATGTGCTTGCTCCCTCCCCACTCCCTTTGCATGCTGCCTAGTAACTAGACTTCTGCTTCCGCAGCATACCATAATTTGTTATTACATCTGAATCATACTTGTATTTTTTTACCTATAAATCAGGATTCCAAAGTAGAATGAAACCGTCTGACTGAAGAATGTTATAGAAGTGCAGAAACTATTAAGACCAAATATTTAAAACCAAGAGGAAATATATATCTACATTTTGGTAAAATCATGCAACTATCTGAATAACTGAACCTGTATAAAATAGTTTAAGATATCAAGGAAAGGAAAATAAATTAGCTGAATTTTTACCTTACATCAGCAGGCAGATTTTGGGAATAAGGATTTGCAGAACATGCCAAAATCCTAACGACAGAACCAGGGTGGTAAGTTTCCAGAACATGTATTGCTGTAGGATAAACTGGATCCTCAAAAGCAAGCTCTACGTAGTCCTGACTATGGAAGTTAGGTGGTGTTCTCATAAATGGTAATCGAGCACTAGGACACAATTCCCACCAAGTTCCATAAGTTCTAAATACAGCAGTTTGTGTAAAATCACCAGAGCTAGGGTACACGTTAGGAGCTCCAGCCAAATTCCACATGGTGTACGACATACTGTTTTCACTACCATAATGCGAACTAAAATCCAAAACTTCTTTGGCATACTGGACTAATTCAACATTGATGGGTAAGGGCCTGCTTGATTCAATGGCTCTCCGATTGTTCATCAGTTCTCCTCTTGTAGCTGTCCTGGCTCGGCGCCGAAGATATATATAGTAAAACATGCTCAGAACTGTTAACATGGGAAATGCTGGTGACATCCAAATATGTATTATGAAGTTGCTAATGGTCAGGTATCCTCTAGAGACATGCATTAACTCTTTGTGGGATGGTTTAAAAAAACAGGCACCTGAATAAAAACAAAATAATAAAACATGGTCAATACAGAAAAGAACGTGAGAAACAAAGTTGCTTTTACTTGCTGTAGCTGGTCAGCTTTAAGTTGACACTATAAAAGATAAATATATGGTATCACATTTTAAAAAACGGTACTAAAAGATATATCAAAGTACAGAATGCCTCATATGACATTAAAAGGCTTTCAAACAGAATGTAGGCACCACTTACCTGTCTCAAGGGTAACTGCGAAAAAGTATTTAATTAATTTCAGTATCATAATCTTAAAAGTTTAATTCAAAACACTCCAACACCTTTTGCAAGAAGTTTAGGAACAGTTGTAGAACACAAATGGAATGTTGGAAACACTGCTAGAAAAGAAACCCTTGATACAAACATTAGGAGGCTAGTTATGCAGACAACATATTGTATTCTCTCCTACGATCCCATACCTCATCCACTTTATGGCCTAACTAAATTTGCATGGATCGGGCATTCTGAGGTGTATGTAATTCCCAATGTCAGTGACATAAAGAGGCAGTGCAATTCTTGGAGCTAATACTACCCAGCTTCAATCATTTGTGTTTGACTGCAGAAAGAGCTACCAAACAGTAGTAAACAAATTAATTGGCCTTCGTGGGCCCATTTGCTGATATAAACACCCTGTAGCAAGCAAAACATTCTCTGAACACATTGAGCAAATTTCTGAACAACTGCTATTTTACAATAAGGACTAGCTGAAAGTCAGCTTTTCTATGGAGAGGGGGTGGTAGAAAAAGCACAAAATGTCCCCAGTTCTTTTCCTAAAGCTTACATCTTTCACATTTGTGTGTTTGTATTTGCATCCAGCACCAATCAGCTACTGAAGGACACTATTTTAAAACACACTTACACACACATCATTCTTTTGTTCCTGAAAAAGTCACTATCACATGTGTGCGTGTGTGTGTAAAGTGCCCTCAAGTCGCAGCCGACTTATGGCGACCCCTTACGGGGTTTTCATGGCAAGAGACTAACAGAGGTGGTTTGCCAGTGCCTTCCTCTGCACAGCAACCCTGATATTCCTTGGTGGTCTCCCATCCAAATACTAACCAGGGCTGACCCTGCTTAGCTTCTGAGATCTGACGAGATCAGGCTAGCCTGGGCTGTCCAGGTCAGGGCCACTATCACATAGACAGTTTTTTTTGTCATCAAGTCACATCTGACTTAGGGTGACCCCTGGTGGGGTTTTCAAGGCAAGAGAGGTGGTTTGCCATTGCCTGCCTCCGCATCACGACCCTGGTATTTCTTGAAGGTCTCCCATCCAAATACTTGCCAGGGTTAACCCTGCTTAGCATCTGAGATCTGATGAGCGTGGGCTATCCAGGTCAGGGCCACATAGTCAATAGGATCTGACTATATGCTGGCATCTCTGAGATCAAACGAATCTAATGCAAAGCACTAAAGGAATCCTTACGTTGCATTATCTTCCATTTGCAATAGCTTTGTTTGCTCTCAGGTATGGCAACATGTAGCAAAATCCAACTGGCTATATGGCACCATCAATTTTGGGGAAAAGAGAAGAGGCCAATAATTTGAAAGAATACAAATGCAGCCATCAACTGTGGATGTAAAGAGGATGTTAGGGTGTGCTGCTACCACACAGGAGATAAGATTGCTGCTACTCTTACTTCCAGGGAAACATTACTGGGGCTCAAAAGAAGCTGCTTGTTTTATCTTCTGGAAGGCAGAGAACCAATGCTACTGAACATCACTCTTTAAGGGGAGGAGGAGGGAATGAGGCAGGTGGATGCCATTTGCAAGATGTAAAGCTTTTTTTTAAACCACTCACTACCACCATCCACTTCAGCTCAGCCCTATCAAAGCATTAAAAGAAAACTGGTGAAAGTTGCCTATCTACCACAAAGCCTTTACACTGTCAGTTACAATCTAACTGCTAACAAGGTTTCAGAACACTTACCCCAATAGGAAAATCAGTGGACTCAAAAATAATATTCAATTGAATCCACCAAATCTTAGTTGACTTCCATATATCCAACTGGCACGGATGGTATTTAAGCATAAGTAAAGGTGTCATGAACACAAATCCAGGAAGGCTGTCCCCTAGAGGGGGAAAATCTTTATAGTTCATCTGTAAAACAATGATTGTTGAGTTAATCTAGAATATATGTTCAAAAAGGGTTCTTTTAGTTTCCAGATGTTTTGATGTGCTGTGTGTGCATTTATCACATCAGCCCATATCCCTTGGACAATCTGCAGGGCAATTCTAAACAGAATTACACCCTTCTAAGCCCACTGGCCTCAATTTAAACATGTAATTCTGCTTTGGACTCCCCTGTTGGCTTATTTATAGATGCTGAATATGACCATTTTTCTGCATTAGTAACTGTTCCTCCTATGCAATGATTTCCATGTGAACTATACCCACATTATGCTTGGCATTTTGAGAAATATACAATATAGACTTTTCAGGATTAAAAACAGCATATAGAAATAAAGAAAAGAACATGAGATAGAAACTATCCTTCACCTTCTTAATTTTTAATGCTCTCAAAGCTTACTCAATCTTGTATGATGAAACATACTGGGTTGTATCTACACTTGGCTGTGAGAGGTATGTTCAGTCACTGCAAAGCATGTTCTACTAACACAAGGGAGGTCCCACTGGCAGAAAAGCCTTTTGAATCACCAGCATGTGCTGCCATGGGCCCAGCTATCTGTGAGCCCTATATTAGGGAGGAATTCATTCTAGAAGCTTATTCACTGAACGGCAGAGACCGCTTCAGTGCCTTGCACTGATGGAACACACCATGTTTCGCTTAATGGAGTGGGAAAATACAATACCGCTATAATTTGTGAAACTTTCATTCCCCTCCCCCACATGCACACCTACAATATTCTTTACAAATCACAGCAGCATGAACTCTTACGCATTTCCTGCGATAAACTAGCTGGGCACTCATACAGCTTCTTATAATCTTTTCATAGGTTTACAAATGCTACACCTAAGCTGGTTAGATGAATAACAGTCAGCAAAGTTTGGTTATATCCTTCTCAGGTGGTAAGAACAATAATGTGGCTGGCTAAATATTTCACTGACAGATGACAGACTACTGTAGAAATAGATGATCTCTGTAACCTGTGCTGTTGACAACACATCCAGCAGTTTACAGTAATTACTGAACCAATTCAACAGCCCATGAAATATTTGTGAGAACATTATGGTCTCAAGATTATGTCTATAGCATCTCCAAGGATTTTCACAAAGGACATGAAAGTAGTTTTTATCAGCATATCTGCCGATAACCCACTCCAGATTGTTACACTACAACAGATCACTTCTCAGTAGCTCAAGAACCCGACTGCTCTGTGGACATAATGTTATTCTAAGATTACAAAACGCCTGATGTACACAGTTATGATTATATGTTCTGACCAAAGAATTAGGACACGTCCACAAGAGACAAATGCAGAGCCTACTCAATGTCATATTCCACATGTTCAAACAAAAGCTTTATGAAAACAGGCTTGATCAAGTAGTCTGCAAACAGGAATGTTGTTTTGCTATGCTTAACCAGTCTATCCAAATGTGAGAGCAAGTTGCAAAAGATACTTAGATATCATTTAGCTAAGCTGAAAGCGTTTCCTTCACAACTCTGCATACTGTAGGCAAATTTATTTCCAGTGACAGTTGCAAAGATACATCTCTGAAAGCATTTTCAAGACCTCCTCCAATCCTGAAGATCATTAACACTAATTAATTGCATAAGGATACGAGCATGCGTAATCCTGCAAAATGTACCTACAAGTTTGGAAATGTACCAGAAGATCGCAAAGCATTTCTAAAGTTATGTATTACAACTTCTGAGCTGCAGTGACATGCATTCACCCTTAAGTAAAACAATTTCTTAAAATACTACTGATGTCCACAATCTATATTCTTTGCAAAGGGAATTTTAAACATAAGGCTGATAAAAGGCATAAGGTCAGGTTCTTGCTTTAATCAAGAGATGCAAACATCAAAACACAGAAGTCTGGCAATACTAGATAAATAGATCAACTTGCCCAAGGTTACCAGCTGACAATCAATGGCCTCAAACTTAAATTCTTTGGAAACAAATATTCATACTTGTATCCTTATTCCCCTACCTTGCCTCTTTATTTCTCACCTATCATTTATTTACTGAATTTTGTGTGTGTGTATGCTCAGTATCCCTTATCCGGAATGCTTGGGACCAGAAGTGTTCAGTATTTTGGATCTACATTTTGGAATATTTGCATATACATAATGAGATATCTTGGGTATGGGACTCAAGTCTAAACACTAAATTCATATGTTTTATACACACTTTATACACATAGCCTGATGTAATTTTAACCAATATTTTAAATACTTTTGTGTCTATTGAACCATCAGAAAGCAAAGGTGAGAGAGGCTTGGTGCGCTGCTGAGGGCCTGTGAGTAATGCCTGCATGTTGGCTCGAAACCTCCGGTTTTGGGGTGTCTGATTAAGGGATCCGAAAGGGCCATGTTTTCTAAGTTCCGTAATAAGCAAAATTAACAAAGCAAACAAAGGCATTTTATTATTTGGTTCAGAGAAAGGGATAGGGTGTTTACATGGTAACATTTTCTTGATAATAACATTGCGAGAATTGTTTGCAATCTAAAAATATTTTAACCAAAAAAATGAAGAGCAATGTTTAGAAAAATGTGCACTCCAGAATATGTATAATCTGAATCTACTTTGCCATGGCCCAGAAATATTAACATAAGGCTGAATTAGCATAATCAGTGGGAGGAATGAGTTTTTAAAATTTAACACATGTTAAAATATCTATTTAAAATATAATTTCTATTCTGAGAAACCATGTAGCAAAATTGACACACATATATATTAACATTTTTATTTTGTTAATTAAGCAATATTTTAGTAAAACAATGAAAAACAGTACACTGAAAACTTGTAAAAGTATTTTGAATTGTGCTTTATAGTATTGCTTTAATGACCTCAGAATTACCTTGAGAAAGATATTTCTACAAAGACTTGTCCAAATACCCACAAATTAACTTCTTGTCTATGTTCTTAAACTGTTTATTTTCAGCGTCCAATGAAAAGGAGCAACGGTGGTAGCCTGTTGGTCTTCAAAACAGATGACTACCTATCTCTTAAAATAGATGCAGCAGACATTTGTGCACCAGGCATTACTATTTTATCACAGTACATGTCTTACAGTGGATTTGAATGCCATGTGTATTTCTAAGCCAGAGTTACACGCTTCTAAATCCACTGACATTGGCTTAGAAAAGTGTAACTGTGCATAGGAGCGCTCTAAGAGAATAAGTACATAGAAAAGGAAATAGGAGGTTCTCTTTTTGACTGTCCAGTTTTTATTTTTTTATTTTTTAATTTCTAACCACCCTCCCCAGCCAAGGCCAGGCTCGGGGCAGGTAACAACAATAAAATTCCAATCACATATACATCTCATTAAAACATTTAAAACAATAAAAAATAAGATTCACAAAACATTAAAATTGCAGATGGCACAATTTTTACAGCACTTGCTGTGTCAAACAGGCAGACAAGCCAACCCCCGCTAAAGCAATTGTACTTAGTACCACAGAAGGGGGGGAGTAGGGAGGTCAGTATTGATAACACCTGCAGCTATCCTCAGTTATAGGCCTGGTGGAATAGCTCTGTCTTACAGGCCCTGCGGAACTCTTTAAGGTCCCACAGGGCCCTGATATTACTAGGCAGAGCATTCCACCAGGCTGGAGCCAGGGCCGAAAAACCCAACATGTGCATTTTCCACCATGTACATTTTTCCATGAGAGAAGAATGAAAAGAGAGGGGGGAACATAATTTTTGTGCTGATTTATCAGTTCTTGTTCACATTTCGTTTAGACACAAAACCAAAATAATAACAGCCCACTTCATCAGCCAACAGTTCTGACTAAATTCTCAAGTCTTTAAAGTAATTCACATAATGACTTTTAAGTTGAGATGTTAAACTAAACAGCAACCTGTTCAATGTCTAGTTTTGTTGACATGCCACTTTGACAATGACCTGTTCAAAAATCCCACTGTCATGGATAGTGCTCATCCAGACCCCTCTTCTACCTCTAAAATGGACTATCAAGAGAGCCCAGGATGCCACTACCTATGATGCCAGGAACTGCCAGATGCTTGGCTTTATCATGTTTAAATTAAGCAGACTGTGTCACAAGAAAATTATTACTAAGTTACTGTAATTTTCCTAGGTATATATTTACAATTTAGTTTTACTCACTGGCTTTGTAAACACTGAGTACAAAAACATCAACAATTAACAGCATCCTATCCAAAACTAGTTTTTTTCCTGAAAAGGGCCAGTTAGGATAGGAATTGTGGTATGTGCAGAAAGGGAACTTAAGTCCCCCCCTCGGGTTGTTTCAGATCAGGAAAATGGCCTGAAACAACTGGGGGGGGGGACTATTTGACCCACTGAGGAAAACATGTGTACTAATCAGCTGCCCCAGAGTTTCCCCAATGAAGAAAATAGCATACCCCCTTTCCCTGGCCATTTCAGGTGAGGAAAATGGTTCTTAGAGGCTTAAATTCCATCTCCCCATGCACCATGGTCCCGATACAAATCAGCCCCATGCCTAGGAATTATTCCAAGATAAGAACTTTCACTGGTAATCTGATTGCCAGGGCACCGCTGGTTCATAGATGAAGTTCTTATCTACCTCACTAAACTAGCTCCATCTAATAGAATAAAGGTGGGAGACCTGAAAGGAGTTGCAGGGGGCATCTTATTTCTCCCTGTATCCCATCCCCCACAATTTCTTCTTTCCATCCTTCTGGCAGCCCCCATAGCCCCTTCCCTTTACCTGTTTCCTTCTCTCCTTCCTAATCACCAGCCAACTTGTCATTTTTTATCTGTCCCCATCTTCGGCTTTATCCCACCATTCTCCCTAATGGGGACCCAAAGCAGCTTGCATCATTCTCCTTACCAATTATGTAATGGGGACAACAAAGTAAACTGTCAAACAGAGGATGATAAGACGTGTTATTGTATCTTCAACAATGTAAATACATCAAAGGTACATATCTCGAATCTTCAGGGCAAGTTACATAAATAACAGCTCTCCCATGACAGAGAAGTTTACACAAACATACAAATTGTTATAGCAAATCCAGCTAAAGCCAAGAGCTTCACTGTTATATGTAGGCGTATGTAGTCAAGTTTATTGTATAAGGCCGTAGGCCATTACAATCTAAAACAGTGTAGTAACAGGTTAAAATATACAAAACCAGAAGAATACAAAAATTAAAAAATTGAAATACGCCCAATCAGCTCTAACCAGCTTTGCTACACTGTTATAATAAACATGAGAGCTTCTAAAGTTGAATGGAAAAGACAACGGAAGGCGCTATCTTCTCGTTTCATGTGTCTTCGTCAAGTCTCTCCTCATACAAATTGTTTCACAAACATCACTCCCCAATACACATGAAAAAAAACTGTCTAAAGTATACCTTCTTAATAAGTTAAACCAACATGGGCAACATCTGTATAGTCCCACCTCATAATGTTTCCTAATGCACTTGGGAGAAGGACCTTCTCCCAAGTACATTTGGAAACATGAGAGAGACTTGACGAAGACACATGAAACAAGATGGCACTTTCCGTTGTCTTTGCCATTCAACTTTAGAAGCTCTCATGTTTATTATTAGAAGCTCTCATCGTATCTCTTGGCTTTAGTTGGATTTATATAACAATTCATATGTTTGTGTAAATTTCTCTATCGTGGGAGACCTGTTACTTATGTAACTCGCCCTGAAGATTTGAGATATGTACCTTTGATGTATTTACGTCGTTAAAGATACAATAACACGTCTTATCATCCTCTGTTTGACAATGTACTTTGTTGTGCCTATTACACAGTTGGTTGTTGATACTTTGCTCCTAGCATTCGTTCCTATGTAATCCCCTTTTTTAGGGTTGATTCATTCTCACCTCCATTTTATCTTCACTACAACCATGACATGGGTTAGGCTGGGAGAGTATGACTGGTTCAAGGTTACACACAGAGCTTACACAGTGGAGGTTCAAGCATGGATCTATGAGATACTAGTCTGAAACTCTAACCACTACACCACACTGGCTTTTGAGCAGTGCCTGCTGTGAAATAGTAGTGAGCAGCAGGGTGTGCCAGTGGTTGCTGCCAAGCCTGGCCCAAGTGAGTCCTCCTTCAAAGGCTAAAACAGGACTGGAAAGGGCCCTGGCCCCTCACAGCCTTTTACTGACAGAAATCAAGGCTCAAAGGCTGACATTATGGTTGTGGTTGCCTAGCACAATGCCCACTGAGAGCGCATTCATTTCTTAACGATACAGGTGCTGCTTCTATTATTTTGGAACATTTAAAAAAAACAACCCAATTTTTTATTGTATTATATTTTTTATATTTCAGATTTTTCTGCAAACCTGGAATTTTTCTCAAGTTTGTACAAAGATCTGTCTGGTCTATCCATGGGCCCAATGTCCAGATTTAAATATTCACATGAAGCCATGCCGAAAATTTGATAAATTGATAATAAATGAGAAACAATACTATTTTTCTGTAGATGCTGTCTTTACAGTAGAGAACAAGAATCTTATTCCAAAACAAAGCTAAAGCACAATCATTCAAATACCTTATTCATTCCACAAGACCAAGTGGATTTCACAAAACCCTGCTCATTGGAAAGTATTGCTAAATCTTAAGGAAAAGCCAAGTTCAACAAAATAAATTAATAATCAGAAGTTTATTGTTGTCATAATCTGCTTGACAAAATTTAGAATCAGTTACATTTTATTTACTTCTAAAATGTGCATTGCCTTTTTTGGGGGGGAAAGCAGATCCTTCTTTGATAAACTGGTTTAGACTAATTTGGTCAAATAAATTTATGTCTAAAGGTAAAGGTAAAGGTCCCCTGTGCAAGCACCGGGTCATTCCTGACCTATGGGGTGACATCACATCCCGACGTTTCCAAGGCAGACTTTGTTTGTGGGGTGGTTTGCCAGTGCCTTCCCCAGTCATCTTTCCTTTACCCCCAGCAAGCTAGGTACTCATTTCACCGACCTCGGAAGGATGGAAGGCTGAGTCAACCTTGAGCCGGCTACCTGAAACAGACTTCCATCGGGATCGAACTCAGGTCGTGAGCAGAGCTTTTGACTGCAGTACTGCAGCTTAACACTCTGCGCCACGGGGCTCCTAAATTTATGTCTACATAAACAAAAAAAATTGAATGGGCTGATATATATATAAAAAAATGATTTTATTATTAACTATTGAAATATGAGATTTCGGGACAATATTCAACCATGCCTCCCTATTAAAGAAATAGGATTGCACATGTTTCCTCTAATTACTTCCTGTCTAAACTAAACTAGACTAAGTTCACAGTTTTTCTATTACAACAACCCAAAATACATTTCTCTCTTCCATTTCTCTCTTCCATTTCTGCGCAATTGTTCCTCACATATGCACTACCTTCCCACTTGCACAACTTCAACCTCCAGCCTTTTATCATCTCTTCCCTCTTTATGCCATACAAAATAACTGCTAAAATGATCTTCCTCTCACTGCTTTAATATCATTGCCCTCTTCACTTCCTTCCACAGGCATGCTCTCATTCCTTGCAGTCAAGGTTTGGCTCAACTATAGCTTCCCCAAAAATCTATTCAGTAGTAGATTTACCTTTCGCTCTCTGCCTCTCAGTCACTCTCCTCTTTATTTTAATAAAGTATATGTAAAAAAATTGTCTCAATAAAGAAAATACATATAATATTAAAATTATGAAGATCCACATTTAGTCTTATTAAAATCTAACCGCAAGGTAGTTCAAAGCAAGCGTTAAAAAAATTACTGTCAATGTTATGTCTGTTGAGAAAAGCAAGTGCTGCTTAGCAGCTGAAACACGCAACCATACTCCTTATAAAACCGTTTTAAATTACTAAGAGGAAAAACTCTAAGCAGTATGTAAAAAAAAGATGCTAACATCTGTCAGCTTTTCTGTTCCTCTAACTTAATTTATATAATTTATACCCCACCCTTCTACTTAAAAGCAGCCAGGGCAACTTAGATTTAAAACCATAAACAATATTTAAAATAAAATTAAAACAATAAACAACACAAAATTAAATCAACAAGAACCCACAACAAGCAGCAACACCGGCCCCACCACCAAAAAACTAAGGACCGACCAAAAACATAATGTTCTAAAAAACTTCAAAAATAATTAACAGCCCATTCCTGAGTGGGGGGGGGGGGATTGAAGCTTCTTAGGAGCCGGAGTGACCCTGGGTTGGCGCAAGTGCCCACCTATCCTGTGTTAAGAGGCACACGCCGGCGCACAGGGCATTTACGCCGGCGCTTGGGTGGAGCGGAGCTCCGGGAATTAAATCCCAGAAGAGGCAGCATATGTCAGTGTGAGGGGGGTGTTCCTGGGGTGTTCCCAGGGGGCGGACATGACTCGAGGCAGTTTCCTCCCCCCTTTCAACCCGCAAACGCCCCTCGGCATAGTGGAGTGGCTACGCCACCTTTTTTGGTGGCATAGCCCTGCTAATATCAATGGGGCTTTTTTTGCCCTTTTTATATTTATTATTTAAAAAATAGATTTTTCTTCTCTGCAGCGGCCAGGAAGCCTCTTTGGTGGCGGCGTGGCTATACCACTCCCGGCTGCCACGCGAAAGAATAAACCGCAAATGAAAACCTACCATAAAGTCATTCAATACTGAGGGGATAGGAGTCAGGCTAGCTTTCTGCAAAAAATACAGACAAGGTTCAACATTTTCTAAAGCAATGTGAGAGCGCAGAGTTGTTCTGCTACACAAAATTTAGTTTAGACAAAATCTTAAATGAGCACTGGTCCATAGAAAGTGTTCGTTGGTTCGTGGTTGGTAAGTAATGCTATCTGGACTGCACAATGGTCAGTTGGAGCAAAGGAACATGAGAGCCTCATGTTGTCTCGCTAATGCACACTCAAGATCACTTAATACAAATAGAGTTGCTTCCTGGTCTGTTGTTTTAATGACAGTTCCTATGCATTTTAATGGCCCATTCCTTAGGGTTTATATAAAAATTATAACTTTAGATTTAATTATCCAGTTGCAAATTATCACTCATACATTTAAGCAATCATTTTGTTCTCAAGATCAGGGTGGTTGAAGAATGATAAAAGGTTGGCTTTAAAATGCAGCAGGAGAGCTTATTTGTGTCAGGGATTGTAAACTATCACAAATAGTAGTTAAATTAGATAAAATAATCCAGAATACAAAAGTGAAGAGTGGAAGAAGAAATGTTAATTCCCACCTTGTAGTAGAAGGCTACTGAATTGGGAATAGGATGGAAAGCTTTCAGATACTACACTATTTAACAATTAGCAAGGAGAAGGCATGACCAGATGGGTCTAACAGAAAGCACCGCCTATCAAAAAATCCTATAATTATTACATAAAAGCACATCATAATCAGACTGGTCACTGACTGACAACAAATAATGTTCACACAGAGGCATAATGTAGCACCTGCAACACAGCTAAGAGCTTTTCCCTCTGGTTTCTAACTACAATTAATAGGACCAGAGGGAGGTCAGGGCACAGCAAGTAGGGAATCCCTAACCCAGGGACAACCTTAATGGAATTTTAATTGTCATCTACATGGCCTTTTGATTACTGAGAGGTACTGTAAAAGCCAATTGTAGGCTGCAAAGCAGAATAATAAATCAAAAAGTAGTGTGGTGCAGTAGCCTGCGTTGGACTAGGACTGGGAAGACTTGAGTTCAAATCTCCATGCAGCCATAAAGCTCACTATGTAACCCTGGGGCAATCACTCCCTCAGCCTAAACCACCTCACAGGGCTGTTGTGAGAAAAAGGGAGGAAGAGAGAACCAACTGCATTTAGGACTGCATTTGACTATTTTCATTTTAGCTATTGGCAGGTGTAACTGAGGTTTTAAACTGTTGTCTTTTTCGTGTTTTATAACAGTGGTTTTATGTGTACTGTAAGCCATGGTGAGTGTCGAGAGGAAGAAAGGCAGCTAATAAAAGTTTTTAAATAACTAAAATAAATAAATAAAACCATGGCCAGCCCCTGAGCTCCTTGGAAGCTCATACCCTACCAGAAAATATTTTTGTTAGTCTTTAAGGAGCTACTGGACTCTTGCCCTTTTTGACTACTATAAAGATGTGACAGCCAGATAATAAATTCTATGATTCTATGACCGTAGGCAGATCATGAGCAGGAGGGTGCCTTGGCCATCTTCTGGGCATGAAGTATGGGTCACTGGGTTTAGTTTTAGTTTTAGTTTAGTTTATGGTTGTTACGGTCATAGACCAGCACATGTATAAAATACAGTCTTAAACCAACACTTATATAAAATGCAATCAATAATCCACGCTAAAAAAATTACATAAGAAGAGTTGGTTTTTATATGCCGACTTTCTCTACCACTTAAGGCAGAATCAAACTGGCTTACAAGCACCTTCCCCTCCCCACAACAGACACCCTGTGAGGTGGGTGAAGCTGAGAGAGTGTGACTAGCCCAAGGTCACCCAGCTGGCTTCGTGTGTAGGAGTAGGGAAACAAATCCAGTTCACCAGATCAGCCCCCGCCACTCACTGGAGAAGTGGGGAATCAAACCCAGTTCTCCAGATCAGACTCCACCGCTCCAAACCACCATAATAGTAAAAATTATGTACATCTGTAATCAAACATGTACCTAGTTAAATATAATTCACAGTGGGTAGCCGTGTTAGTCTGTCTGCATTAGTAGAATAAGGGCAAGAGTCCAGTAGCACCTTAAAGACTAACAAAAATATTTTCTGGTAGGGTATGAGCTTTCGTGAGCCACAGCTCACTTCTTCAGATACAGCTAGAATGTGAATCCACTTAAAGACAGATGGATTCACGTTCTAGCTGTATCTGAAGAAGTGAGCTGTGGCTCACGAAAGCTCATACCCTACCAGAAAATATTTTTGTTAGTCTTTAAGGTGCTACTGGACTCTTGCCCTTATTCTACTAGTTAAATATAAGAGACCTATACAGACCTATACAGTCTACTGTAGATAAATTATGTAAACCTTCACTTCGGCACATGATTTTACTTTATATAAAAGGTTATTAACCGTCCTTCTTTCTTACTAAATCGTTTCTTTTCTTAATGGCCCAACGACAAAATTTTGCCGCAGCATACGACACACGACCCTCCTTATCATCCAACAGGTATCTCATCTGAGCAAGCTCTGAAGACCTCGGATAATAACTTGTTTGCTGGGTCACTGGGGGTGTGGGGAGGTCGTTCGAAATTCCCTGCGCTGCGCAGAGGGTTGGACTAGATGACCCTGGGGGGTCCCTTCCACCTCTATGATTCCATGAACAGCACTTTTTTCTGACAGACGGGGGGGGGAGGAGGAGGAGCTTGCCTTTAATGGGACATCCCGACCACCGGGCGGATCGCAGCGGCGACGCTTTACCCCGGAGCACTAGACTGTGGCGGGGGAGGGGCGGGCCGGCAGCTCTCGGGGCGGGCCAAGACGGGCCGCCTCGCGGCGCTCAGGGCCGCTCCATTCTTCCCCCGTCATTCCCACACTAGGAGGGCGAGCGGCCTCCTCACAGCCCGGAAGCGCGGCGCTCGCCCTGAGGCCTACTGAGCAGCCGCCATCCAACAGGCACACAGGGTATTTGAGGGAGGGGCTCCCCACAGGCCAAAAGGCGTTGACAAGTTCGGGCGCGGCGTCAGAGCGGGAGCGCGCGCGCACGCGAGTTCTCAACTGTCATCAGCGAACGGGATGTGACAGTTATTCCATCTCTCTCTCTCGCGCGCGCGCGCGAGTTCTCAACTGTCAGCAGCGAACGGGATGTGGCAGTTATTCCATCGCGCGCGCGCACAGGACCCTTCCTCCCTCCCTCCCGCCCTTCTTCCCCCCCACTGCCGGATAAGAGAAGTCACTGTACCCGGGCGGAGCAAGCGGAGGCCTCGCGCTGACATCAGGCCGCACGGGCCGCATCACTCCACGCCTCCGCGACGTGCGCAGGGCTGCGGCACCCCTCACAGTAAAAGGAGCGCGAGAGAGAAAGAGAGGGGTGGGGGGAACAGAAGCGAGTCTCTGGGACAGCGGGTGGACGGGGGACGAAAAATAGTTCAGTCCAGCCCCGCCCCGGAGTAAGAGGCGGAGCTTCGAACGTCAACCGTGCGTGAGGTCGCTGTAGGACTAAGGCGGGGCTTGGAAAGGGCCGGAAATCCTGGTCTGGACAACGGTTTGGGAGGCCAGGAGAGTGTGTTTGTGTGTGTGTGTTAAGTGCCGTCAAGTCGCTTCCGATTCATGGCGACCCTATGGAGGAAAGTCCTCCAAAATGTCCTGTCTTTGACAGCCTTGCTCAGGTCTTGCAAACTGAAGGCTGTGGCTTCCTTTATTGAGTCCATCCATCTCTTGTTGGGTCTTCCTCTTTTCCTGCTGCCCTCCACTTTTCCTAGCATGACTGTCTTTTCCAGTGACTCTTGTCGTCTCATGACGTGACCAAAATACGATAGCCGCAGTTTAGTCATTTTACCTTCTAGGGTCAGTTCAGGCTTGATTTGATCTATAACCCATTGATTTGTTTTTTTGGCAGCTCACGGAATCCGTAACCCTCCCCTCCAACACCACATTTCAAAGGAATCTACTTTCTTCCTATCCTCTTTCTTCTCTGTCCAGCTTTCACACCCATACATAGCAATAGGGAATACAATGGCATAATTGGTTCTTGTAGGTTATCCGGGCTGTGTAACCGTGGTCTTGGAATTTTCTTTCCTGACGTTTCGCCAGCAACTGTGGCAGGCATCTTCAGAGTAGTAACACTGAAGGACAGTGTCTCTGAAGATGTTACTACTCTGAAAATGCCTGCCACAGTTGCTGGCGAAACGTCAGGAAAGAAAATTCCAAGACCACGGTTACACAGCCCGGATAACCTACAAGAACCAATGAACTCTGACCGTGAAAGCCTTCGACAATACAATGGCATGAATTCATCTAGTCTTGGTGGCCAGTGACACATCCTTACACTTCAAAATATTTTTTAGCTCCTTCATGGCTGCTCTTCCCAGTCTCAATCTTCTAATTTCCTGGCTGCAGTCTCCCTTTTGGTTGATGGTGGAGCCAAGGAATAGAAAGTCTTGGAACAATTTCAATTTCCTCATTGTCAACCTTAAAGTTGTGTAATTCTCCTGTAGTCGTTACTTTTGTTTTCTTGATGTTCAGCTGTAGTCCTGCTTTGGCACTTTCTCTTTTAACTTTCAGGAGTGTGCTGGTGCTATAACGGTTGCTGATGCAGCCAGAGTCAGCGTTTGCCAACGCGTTAATTATGAGGCAAAACGTCGTTGATCCACAAGAGAATCCTGACACAAAAGTTATAAAACGTACTCGAAGGCTTCTGATTGCGTTGTATTCCCTTGGCTTTGTTTGGATGGGTTTCCCCACTCCTACGCACGAAGCCGGCTGGGTGACCTTGGGCCAGTCACTGTCTCTCAGCCCCGCCTGCCTCACAGGGTGTCTGTTGTGGGGAAGGGAAGGTGGTTGTGAGCCGGTTTGAGTCTTCCTTAAGTGGTAGAGAAAGCCGGCATATAAATAATCAACTCTTCTTCTTCTTTGATGACTTTTGTTTCTAAACCAAGCGGGTTACTAGGTAAAAAAAAAATTATTGGCCCTGCTCCTGGACAAAGCCTATCAGGAGGGCAGCTAAAAATGTAAAGTTCCTGCCCCGGCCTTCCTTACAGTTTTATAAACTTACAAAACCCTAACCAAATTACAGAACAAGGCATGCAAACCATTAAAAACACATTGTAAAGCATATATTTAAAATCTGTTGACAAGAATTAAGAAATGGTTCCCAGATGGACAAAAATGTGGATTTAGGTTGCTTACCATCCTTCAGATGAACCTCGCTAAGCCTTGCCTACTTTAACTAATCTAACATTTAATATCTAGATTTTCAGCATGTTTTTAATGCTTTGCTATTAACAGATCTCAGAAGCTAAGCAGGGTTTTCCCTGTCAAGTATTTGGATGGGAGACTTCTAAGTAATACAAGGATCATGACGCGGAGGCAGGCAATGGCAAACCACCTCTGAACGTCTCTTGCTTTGAAAACCCCTCCAGAGTTGCCATAAGCCAAATGTGACTTGACAGCAAAAAAAAAGCGCTAATGTTAAGTCCAGAATCATATACAAATACTCTTTTTTCACATAATCATGTATTAAACTACCATCGCCCCTCCTTTTGAATCAAAACAGACATGATTTGTAATACACATAACCTTCACAGATTTCAGTAGATTGTGGATAAAATGCTGGAATTAGTTCTGGGATATCTAGGGTTGGCAGCTGTTTTGTTTGTTTGTTTTTAAGCTGGCCCTGTGGTTTTTAACAGCAACACAACATGCAGCAGCTCTGTAAATGAAATGTCCATAGCAAGGAACACTGTTAGAGGAAAATGGTCAAAAATGTTCAAATTTTGAATGGAGCTCAATAACCAGGAGTGAAAGGAAAATAGCTGACAATGTTATACTGCCAGTGCTTGCACAAAAGCCCCCAGAAAGGCTCATGCAGTGCAACCATAGGCAAATTCCGTAGCGGTTCCCAGACTTCTGCATGGGCAAGAGGTTGCAAAACCCAAAGAATGACTGGATTTCACTTTTCTCATGGAAATTTTTAGTGCATGGTATAAACCTGCCCTTCAGCAACCAGAAGATGCTTCCTGCACGAGGAAGAGCACCTTTAGATTCCACCCTATTTATACCTTGCTGTTATCCCCAATGAGGACCCAAAGCAGCTTACAATATAATTTATACTACCACGTAAGAATTGCTACTTTGATTGGAAAAGATAGATATAATGTATTCTGTAAAATGCCAAAGGAACCTGTTAACATCGAGAATACCTTCTTTTCTTTGTGTGATTCTTTTACAAATCTCTGATCCTTCAATAATTACATAATGATGGATTGCCACATTTTTCTCTGTCTGCTTATATGTCTCTGTTGCTTATATGCATTAAGCAACTTCCTCACTTTATGGCCAGCATGGTATAGTGATTAGTGTTGGACTAGGATCTGGGAGGGAAGATTAATCGGGGCCAGACCTGGCAGCAACCACTGGCAGGCCCAGCTGCTTGCTACTATTAAACAGTAGCCACTGTATGAAAGCCAGTGTGGTTAGAGCTTCCAGCTAGGATCTAAGACACCCAGGGGTGTGAACTCCGCTTTGCCATGGAAGCTCACTGGGTGACCTTGGGCCAGTCACTCCAGCCTAACCTATCTCACAGGGTTGTTGTGAGGTTAAAATGTTGGAGCACAGAATAATGTTGTAGGCCACTTTGGGTCCCCACTGGTGAGAAAAGTCAGGTAAAATATGTACAGTGAGGGGAAAAAGTATTTGATCCCCTGCTAAATTTGCCCGTTTGCCCTCTGACGAAGAAATGACCAGTCCATAATTTTAATAGTAGGTTTATTGTAGCTGTGAGAGACAGAATAACAACAGGAAAACCCCCAGAAACCCAGAAGACAAAAGTCAGAGATTGATGTGCATTATAATGAGTGAAATAAGTATTTGATCCCCTATCAACCAGCCAGATTAGGGTTAGGGTTCTGCTGTCGACAGAAGCGATCAATTCATCAGATTCCAAACTAGCCACATGACCAAGACCAAAGAGCTGTCCAAGGATGTCAGGGACAAGATTGTAGACCTGCACAAGGCTGGACTGGGCTACAAGACTATTGCCAAGCAGCTTGGTGAGAAGGTGACAACCCTAACCCTAACTGTCAACCTCCCTCGGTCTGGGGCTCCATGCAAGATCTCATCTCATGGAGTTGCAATGATCATGAGAACGGTGATGAAGCAGCCCAGAAGTACACGGGGGGAACTTGTCAATGATCTCAGGGCAGCTGGGACCATAGTCACCATGAAAACAGTAGGTAACACTACGCTGTGAAGGACTGAGATCTTGCAGAGCCCGCAAGGTCCCCTTGCTCAAGACAGCACATGTACAGGCCCGTCTGCAGTTTGCCAATGCACATCTGAATGACCCAGAGGAGAACTGGGTGAAAGTGTTGTGGTCAGATGAGACCAAAATCGAGCTGTTTGGCATCAACTCAACTCGCCGTGTTTGGAGGAGGAGGAATGCTGCCTACAACCCCAAGAACACCATCCCCACCATCAATCATGAAGGGGGACATATTATGCTTTGGGGGTGTTTTTCTGCTAAGGGGACAGGACACCTTCACCGCATCGAAGGGACAATGGACGGGACCATGTATCGTCAAATCTTGGGTGAGCACCTCCTTCCCTCAGCCAGGGCATTGAAAATGGGTCGAGGATGGGTATTCCAGCATGACAATGACCCAAAACACACTGCCAAGGCAACAAAGGAGTGGCTCAAGAAGAAGCACATTAAGGTCCTGGAGTGGCCTAGCCAGTCTCCAGACCTTAATCCCATCGAAAATCTATGTAGGGACCTGAAGGTTCGAGTAGCTACACATCAGCCTCGAAATCTTACTGACTTGGAGAGGATCTGCAAAGAGGAGTGGGACAAAATACCTCCTGAGATGTGTGCAAACCTGGTGGCCACCTACAAGAAACGTCTGACCTCTGTAATTGCCAACAAGGGTTTTGCCACCAAGTACTAAGTCATCTTTTGCAAAGGGATCAAATACTTATTTCACTCATTATAATGCACATTAGTCTCTGACTTTTGTCTTCTGGGTTTCTGGGGGTTTTCCTGTTGTTATTCTGGCTCTCACAGCTACAATAGACCTACCATTAAAATTATGGACTGGTCATTTCTTTGTCAGAGGGCAAACGGGCAAAGTCAGCAGGGGATCAAATACTTTTTCTCCTCACTGTAAATAAAATCTTTATGATAAGAAAAAAAACTGCTTAATTGGTGCAAACCAGTGCTGCTGAAGACAGCAGGAGGCTTAGTTTTATTTAAAAAGGCAATCTTTACAATTAATGTCGATGTTAGCATTGATATAATGCCTTCTCCCTTTCTTTTAAACCTAGATGTATGAATCTTCAAGCAGAAGAAATGGTGATACGCGACCACAAAATAAAATAAAAAGTCTACGAAGTGACAGAACATTAGGAGACTTGGGGGATATCCTTGCTGCTACTTGCCACTAATAAGAAAAAGCAATGGAGTTGCACAACAAATGAATCACAACAAATAAATGAGAAAGTAGTGGGGAGCAAAAAGGAGCAGAGTAGCCAATTATAGCAGCCTCTGCAGAACTCCCGGATGCTCCCATGCATGTACAATGTACTCTGGGTCAACACAGTGTTCTAAGCATCTTTGCACAGGGATCATCTGCATGCGATAGCACATGAATACTTTTACGAAGACCTAGGAAGGTCTCCAAGCTGTGGGGAGACATTCTGAAAGCAGGTAGCTTTCTAAGAGTTCTACCACAATTAACTGTGGAGCCCACCTGCCCAGCGCTCCCAAAATTGCCCTACATTTTGCTGGAATTTGGTGCTGCATATACTAACGTACAAAGATTCCAAATTAAAGATTTCACTAAAATCTGAGTCTTTTAGATAAAACATTAAAAGCCAGCAAAACAAGTTGCTGGTTTTAGACAGTGATCAAGATTGGAGCAGTATATAAATAGAAAATATTGTCGAAGGCTTTCACGGTCAGAGTTCATTGGTTGTAGGTTATCCGGGCTGTGTGACCATGGTCTTGGTATTTTCTTTCCTGACGTTTCGCCCTCAACTGTGGCAGGCATCTTCAGAGGAGTAACACTGAAGATGCCTGCCACAGCTGCTGGCGAAACGTCAGGAAAGAAAATTCCAAGACCACGGTCACACAGCCCGGATAACCTACAGGAACCAATATAAATAGAACTTTGTTCACATTTTATGTCGGTAGTGCAGGAAGCTTTTCTGCACTGTGTTCCAGTGGAGTTTTGGAATCGGAATGAAAAATCTATACGACATTTCTTTATGTATGACATTTTTGTCATATAGAAACTGAAGCGATGATTTAGTGAGAGTAATCTTGTAGCCCCGTGGCGCAGAGTGGTAAGCTGCAGTACCGCAGTCCAAAGCTCTGCTCACGACCTGAGTTTGATCCCAACGGAAGTTGGTTTCAGGTAGCCGGCTCAAGGTTGACTCAGCCTTCCATCCTTCCGAGGTCGGTAAAATGAGTATCCATCTTGCTGGGGGTAAAGGGAAGATGACTAGGGAAGGCACTGGCAAACCACCCCGAAGTTGGTTTCAGGAAGCCGGCTCAAGGTTGACTCAGCCTTCCATCCTTCCGAGGTCGGTAAAATGAGTATCCATCTTGCTGGGGGTAAAGGGAAGATGACTAGGGAAGGCACTGGCAAACCACCCCGCAAACAAAGTCTGCCTAGTAAACATCGGGATGTGACTTCACCCCATGGGTCAGTAATGACCCAGTGCTTGCACAGAGGACCTTTACCTTTTTTTAATCTTGTAGCAGGGATTATTGCTGCTTGTTTAGTTCACACTCAAATTAATTCCATAGATGTCTTGTCAGAAGAACAGTTATCCAGTTGCCAAAGGCTCTCCTGTTCGCTGCTTCTAACGAACTACACTTACAGTTGACGAATCAGTGCAAAATAATATACAGGATTAACATGTCTCCAACACCAGAGCCAGCCCGACTAGATAGCTGAGCTAGGGCACCAGGCTTTAAGGACTACTAAACTGGACTGAAATGATTTTTTTTCCATTTTAAAAATGTTATCTCTAGACTTCTCATTTTTCTCCATATTGAATGGGGGAGAGGGCACCAAAGTTATGGGTTACCTAGGGCACCAAAACCTGTTGGCAGGTCCTACCCAAGAAATAATTGAAACAAGAGACTAATCAACAGTGGCTGACCTAGAATGTATAGATTAAATTCAAGGAAAGACTTGTGATTTAGTCACTAAACAATCTCCCCCTCCCCCTCCTGTTTTGGTTAGTGAATCTAAAGATCTTTTCAGATGTTGGTTGTATCTGTACGGCTCTTCCTGGATGAATGCCATTTCTGAACTTCTAAATTCATGTCAGTTTTCACGTTAATTTGACTCCCTGTGGAGTGAGTGACATGAAATTTACAGGCGCCTAGCCATTCAGTTGTATCCATGTTTTAAGATCCACTCCCATAAAAAAAATTGATCAAATGGTCCAAAGCAACCCTCAGTGATTTGCCGTCTGTGATACCAATTAGTTAGTCAGTAGTTATGATGTAGGTAGATCTAGTGCAATTTTCATAACATTTTTATATGATGTTACCTTTGGATTTCATAGAAATTCAACATGGAATAAACAGGAAAATAAACGGGAATAAGAGGCAATTCATTTCATACACTGCTCAGTATGCGTGTGTATTCTACCACCTAGATACATGTGTATCGAACATGAATGCACATGGACACAAATCACCAGTGCACTGTTTCCCTTGTACCCCACACCTCATAGTAAATACTGCTGAGTGTCTTGGAGATGCAACAGTTTTCTGACTAGTTGAAGGATTTATTGTAAGAGGTAATATTCTTTAAAAAGCAAATTGTTCTGGTTAGTCTACTAACATCCCTACTTCTGAATCTGTTGAAGATCGGGCTATTGCAGAGTAAATGTACAGCAACAGACAGAAAAGAGTACTCAGCAGTGAGCAGTAGTGTGAAGGGTAGGCTCCAGCAGTAGACAAACATTTTAAAAATCAGTTGAAAAAAGAAGCTGAAATAAGGTACAAAGAATATTGTCCAGAAAGTCAAAACATAAAACATTGGGTTAACTTCCAGGTCATAGTCCAAATAAATAAAGCCTGAGTAACCAGAGTTGCAGGTCAGATAGGGATAATATAAATATAATTTTGTGCTTTTCTGTGCCACCTGGGAACTAGCAATGCACTCAGCTAATCAGCTGAAAAAAATGGTGTTTAATAAGTAGTAATGGATGTTTGCCCTCACCTGGATGGCCCAGGCTAGCCTGATCTTGTCAGATCTCAGAAGCTAAGCAGGGTCAGCCCTGGTTAGTATTTGGATGGGAGACAACCAAGGAATACCAGGGTTGCTGTGCAGAGGAAGGCACTGGCAAACCACCTCTGTTAGTCTCTTGCCCTGAAAACCCCAAAAGGGATCGCCATAAGTCGGCTGCGACTTGATGGCACTTTACACACACGATGGATGTTTACCCCATAGTTACTTACTGTAGTATGCATGTAATCATCTGGGAAGCAGATTTTTACCATACCCCTGTTCCCTGTGTTGCCAATCAAAAAGTAATGTGATTTTTAAAGGGGAAAAAATCATGTTTCCAAATGCTACAGACTAGCATCATGCAACAGACATGGAAACAGTTGTCAATAATAAATGCCCATCGGATAAATGGCTGCCTTACTTCCCCTTTGTAAAAAAAAAAAAACTATTGTTAAAAGTTTCTGCTTCAACAATACATTGGATAGCCACAGAAATTTGTTGAGGATTCTAGCACAGAAGAGGTACTCAACACAGAGAGAAATGCTGTGCTCTCTTTGCTTAATCTGTAGGCTTTGTATAGCGGGAGGCCTTCCACTAGCAAGCTCTGTTGCTCTCCACCGCTTGGGAGTGGTGGTGGGATATTTTTTTTTAAAACCAGTGACATCGCCAACATTGTTACGTCCCTTCTGGATTGTATGGTAAAACCATAGAGTACCCAGCAATTCTTATAGCTACAGTTGCTGACCTATAGTTGTTGATGTTGCACCCCCCATATGCCACCACCCAGCCCTCACACGGGTTGCCAGTCTTGAACAAAATCCACCAGATTTTATTTTAAGAGTCTGCTATACTGGATTATGTGCTCACCACAGCTGCCCTCCATACTGCTGCTCTTCAGAAGTACAGAAGCCTTGGGATGTCACTGACAACTCTGGTTATCTATGGAAATTGTAATTTTTCATAGTTTGCTCATCCTCGCACTTTAGATAAAACTATGGTCATCCTTTCTTTGACCAAGTTAATGAAATACAGTAAAAGCACTGCTGTTAAAATTGATTCTTATTTTTGCAGCCATTATGCGTATGTAGGTGCCAGAACGGTATACAATGGTGAATAACATATAAATAATGTAAAATGGCACAAAAAATAAACAAAAAGGGGAAATTTGCTGATGGAAATGATTTTGCTGATTATGCAAATTAAAGGACAAAAATTCTCATTTGTCAATACCTATACCCTTATTAAATGTTCTTAGAGATTGGCTTGTGATTCATGCTGATTGCACGCTGTCAAGTTACCACCATTCAACTTCTTTTAATCAAATCCTTACTCTGAATAGGCAACCTCTTTTTTAAAAGTTCTAATTCCAGTTCAACAGATATCATAACAGATATAGTACTTGTGTTTTGGTTTGGAGAAAACAAAATGTTCATTCTGGTTTTCAGTTCTAGCTCAGTTTGATTCCTTGGTTTTCTATTTTTGAAAAGCATTAGTCAGTCATAGTTACAAAAATAGTGAGTAAGGCACTTGTTAACCTTTCAGTTTTTCTTTTCAACAGAGAAAATCATGGACTTTGGTTTGCCCTAGATGGAAGCTTGGTTCCATGTTCTCGCTCAGAGGGAGAAGGGCATCTTCATTAAGGGAGAAGGGCATCTTCATTATGGGTGTTTCCTTTTCCTCTTATCTCGGGAGGCAGGAACCAAATATTTAAATTTTTCTGACCTCTGAGGGTAAACGCCCCCTTGTGACCAGTTCTATTTCCTGCCTTGAACGGGAGAGCAGCCTTCTAGCAGCTCTCTGCTACAGAAATAATAGAGAAACCTTAACCTTACTTATTAGACCTAAAAATATTCTTATTTTAACAAACCTAAACTTAACCTAACTAATCTACTACTCAATTCTATTTACTGTCTTAATTTTCTGCCTATTCTCCTCAGAAGAGTCTTTTCCCGCCAAAAAAAAAAAAAAAAAATTGGCGGATCGGCATCAGGACAGCTATATAGCGCCTGCCAATTTAGACCCTAGCCTGCTAGTGGCCTTACCACTACAATTAGATGAACCCTCGGACAGTCACTCTGGTGACCTGAGGACCAAAACTCAAAAGGGAAAGGCAAAAGCGGCAAGAACGGCGCAGGCAAGTACAAACGGCTTGGCTCGACCGCTAACAAGCGCGCCAAATGCCTGCTGCAAAACGCACGCTGCTCTGCCGCGCCTGAAAGACGCGACTGCCAGATCGCAACAGAAAGCGGCCGGGAGAAAACAGCGGCGGTAGCCGCTCCTCCCACACAGCATGAACGGGGGAAATGAAGGAGGCTGGCGGCTCGCCTTTTTGCCTCGCCCGCCGTGCTCCGTCCTTAGGCGGCTCGCCTATTGTTATTCAAGGACGGGAAGCAGCGGGAAGCAGCCAGGAGAACACAGCGGCTATAGCCACTTCTCCCACACTGCACAAACGGGGAAAATGAAGGAGGCTGGCGGCTCGCCTTTTTGCCTCGCAATGCTCCGTCCTCAGGCGGCTCGCCTATTATTATTCAAGGACGGGAAGCATCAACGGAGACATCGACTGCCGGTAAGGTGACTTCGCCCCCCCCCTCATAGATGCAGCCTGTTTTACTCCTGTAAGTGCAGAGCTCTCCGCCCTGATTAAAAACGCCTTCTCAGATGGCTTAAGGGCAGTACAACCTCCTTATCCTGCCCCATCCATACAGGGATCGTAGGGATCACACCCTCCAGCACCACAAACAGTAATCTGATTGCTAAAAGGGCAGAATATCAGCCAAAGGCTGTGGCTCAGTGGCAGAGCGTCGGATTGGCATGCAGAGGGCCAATTCTGGTAGTAGGTGATGTGGAAGACCTCTACCTGAGATCCTGGTGAGCCAATCACCAGTCCAAGTAGTACCAAGAGAGTACGTGCTGGCCAGCCTAAGCAGCGCTGAAAGCTAATTCATGGTCACAAAATTGCCAATTGGTACCCAGACTGTCTATAGTATTTAACGCAGAAGATTTCCTTCTGCATTGGCATAAAAACCTAGCTACTCTTGATCTCTCAGAGGACTCAGAGTGGGAGAAAAGACTCCAGATAGGTTTGTGCCAGCGCTTGATTATTTCTAACTCTGTTGAAAGCAGAGCGGGAGAAACCAATGGCACCCATACAATGCTCCACAGCCTCTAGGAACCCTTTATATTTGGTTTATCGGTGCTTCTAAAATTCTAAAAGTGCCTTCAGTAGAATCACCTGTCACTGCCTTCACTCCCTCAACCTTGTTACATGGCCTTGCCATGATTAGGGACCCTACAGATAGGAAGGCAGAGTTAGCAGGCATAAATGCTCAGAGGCCTTGGCACTCACTATCAAGCGCTTCTATCACATCTGCCCTAGTATACAGAGCGGCAATAATTTGGACTAGGAAGTTATATCAATTTTTTCCACAGGAAGAAAGAAACGCCTTTACAGGAGTACCCATGTTTTTTGAGAGTGGTATTCTTTCTAACTGATTCGAACTTCGATACCATGCCATATGCAGCTAGGACACTAGCCGCAGCATCAGATGCCAGAAGGGCATCCATGTTTGTTTTTTTTGAGAGTGGTATCCTTCCAGCTGATTCTACCTTAGATACCATGTCATCCATGTTTTCGAGAGTGGTATTCTTTCTAGCTGATTCCTCCTTAGATAACATGTCATATGCAGCTAGAACGCTAGCCACAGCCTCAGCTGCCAGAAAGGCTCTCTGGGTACGCCCCTGGCAAGCGGAGTATATAGATCAAAATTGGTTATTATGGGCTTCCTGTATCAGGGAAAGACCTTGCTTGGAGACAATTTGGTCCCCATATCAGTGGAGACCAAAGACAAGTTTCTACGCAAGGAATCCAAGGGATCACTCCCTCTATGTCCTTTCGTGCATACCACATACTTCAAAGATACAGACCTGATCAACCTAGAAACCACCGGAACCAGAATCGCAGCTCCTTTAGTAAAGGAGGACGATTCAATAAATCTCCAAAATCCTCCACCTTCCAGGGCAATAAAGGGGATAAACCCTACCGCCCAACCAAACAGTGACGCCAGCCACCAGTCAGTGGAAGGCAGGCTCAGCCTATTACACCGTCAGTGGTCACCTCCCAACCAGGCCTCTGGGTCACAAACATTATCTCACAAGGCTATCAGATAGAGTTTTTCTTACACTCCTTCACATCGACTAGTAATATCTCCAACATTCCCCCCCCCAAAAAAAATCCATAGAATTTCAGAGGCCTCTTAGACATCAAGGCGATGGAGCCAGTCTCACCATTAGAGCATACATTGGGAGTCTATTCAGTATTCTTTACTGTTCCCAACAAAGGCGGCGGATGGAAAGCCATCCTAGACCTCAAGTTTCTGAACAGATTATCCCATTAAAGCGCTTCAGGATGGAGACACTAAAGTCAGTCACACAGGTCCTCAGGGAAAAGCATTTTCTTACATTCTAATACACCCGGCACATTGTTGTTTCCTTCGGTTCCCGTACAAGGGACACCTCTTCCAATTCAGGGCCTTACGATTCGGGTTATCATCGCCCCTCCTCGAGTATTCACCAAAGTTCTGGACACACCAGTCACATCTCTGCACGAGGAGGGCGTGAGAATGCACCCTTCTCAGACAACATTCTGATTTGCGCAAGCTCAAACTAGCAGAGCATAGATCATTCAGAGAGAGTTCTGAAGAGGTTAACAGAACACGGGTCATAATCAACTTCAGAAAGACCCACTTAGTTCCATCCCAACGATTGAGAGAGATGGGGGATGGACATAGACACACTGACAAACTCCTTATACCTTCCAGTGGACATTTCATCTCTAGCAAAGAAAGCGATTAATTCCCGATCGCCTTCTCTAATGTCCCTGACCAAACTGAAGGGTCACATGTCTGCATGCATTCCCGCGGTTCAAGGGGCACGCTTATGATCAAGACCTCTTCAATGGTTCTTGAGGCCGTACCAAAGAGACATACCAAGGAAGAAGTGACAGAAATCTCATCCTGACCGATGAAGTCAGATCAAGACTAGTATGATGGTTTCAGTCTCAGAATTTGACGAAAGGAAGTTGGTATCTCCGTCCAACACCAATTCAAATCTTCACGGACGCGTGTCTATCAGGTTGGGAAGCCACACTCAAGGGACAATGGCTCAAGCAACATGGACTATCAAGAACAGAATCTTCACATCAGTGCCCTAGAAATCAGGACGATCCTCAGAAGCGACTACATTTTTCCTTGGGCCGAGTCCAACCTCTCATCAAAATCAGCAGAACATATTCAGGGCACAGTCAACATACAAGCAGACTGGCTCAGCAGACAGGACATCAGCGAGGCAGAATGGTCTCTACATCCAGAGGTCTTTCAACTTATTACTCAGAGATTCGGCACGCCACAGATTCATCTGTTTGCATCCAGCATCATCCACCAGCTGCCAAGGTACTATTCCATGTACCGTCAACAGGGGGCGGAACAAATGGACCTCTTAATGTCACCAGGGCCACATGACCTACTGTACGGGTTCCCCCCCTCCCTCCAAGGGTATTGAGAAAGGTACGACTTCAGAAAGCATCAGTCAGATTCATAGCTCCATATTGGCTGCGACGACCGTGGTTCCCATCTATAATTCAGATGTCCATACAGAACCATTGGAGACTTCCCGACAGACAAGATCTCCCTCTACAAGACCCAATATGCCATCCCAATCCAGGGTGGTACAAACTGACCGCATGGGCACTGAAAGGAGATGACTTATAGCCCTAGGTTATAGCCCGGTGGCCGTCACTACCATATTGACAACAAGGAAGCCATCAGGAGGGACAGAGCTTAGGGCTAGCTACCTGCACTCTACAAAGACAACTGGCATCTATAGCTACCATAGTACCCAAGGTATCTGGATACCGCTTAACCAAACACCATCACATAAAAGCCTTTTTAAGGGGCGTCAGTTATTTAGCTCCTCCTGTTAGACACAGGTTCACAACTAGAGCCTGCACACAGCTTTGACAGCACTCACACAACTACCATTCGAACCAATCACTGAGATAGGACAAAATGTAGCTGCAAGTTTCACAGGGAGCAGGACATAGTGCTTACATTTTCTGCACTAACCCCAAGAATCCTAAGGAGAAGGCCTGGCACTAGCTAGATCTAAGAAGGGCATTATCTTACATTTATTACATTTATCTTACTAAAATTATTAGGAACTCTGACTCCTTATTCGTTCATATCTCACCACCTGACAAGGGCAAGCATATGTCCAAGGCATCCATTAGTAGGACCATCACCTTATACATAACACAGGCTTATAGAATAAGTAACCTACCTGCTCCTGCGGGCGTTACTGCCCACTTGGGAAGAAGTGCGGCTACTTCAGCAGCCTTCGACTGCCGTGCTTTATGGAAGAGATATGTAAGGCTGCAACTTGGTCCTCGGTGTCCACATTTGTGAGACACTACAAATTAGATCTATACTTGTCAGCAGATGCCGCCTTAGGCAGACGAGTACTGCAAAGTATACTTCAGGACGTCTAACCCTCCCAAGGGCGGGGGACAGCTCTTGTATGTCCCATAATGAAGATGCCCTTCTCCCTCTGAGCGAGAAAGAGCCTTGGCTACTTACCGTGAAGGCTTCTTCTGCTCAGAGGGACGAAGGGCATCTTGCCCGCCCAGACGTCAGTAAAATATAAATAAAACAAATAAAATAAAATTACAGGTAATCATGGTTACATCTAACTTCCAGTTGACATTCAATTCAAGTTAAACGCTGTTTGTTGGTTCATGACTTATAGTTATCCTAAAGGTTCATCGTTAATGTTTATTAGGAACTTATTTCTTGTATAGAATTATAACTAACATGTTTCTTCAGTCTATCTTAAATATATAAGGCTCGGAAAGTCTTTAACTGATCACAAGGGGGCGTTTACCCTCAGAGGTCAGAAAAATTTAAATATTTGGTTCCTGCCTCCCGAGATAAGAGGAAAAGGAAACACCCATAATGAAGATGCCCTTCTCCCTTAATGAAGATGCCCTTCGTCCCTCTGAGCAGAAGAAGCCTTCACGGTAAGTAGCCAAGGCTCTTTCCCCTCCATTTTCTCTGTGTAGAAATAAATATTGCGAAAAATAAAACAAACCTTCTTAAAATATAACTATACTGAATGTTTTCCCATGGTAGATGATTGTTATATCCTATCTACAAAATTACCATTTCTATGAAACCTGAAGATACTGATGTGTTCAGAATGAGTTAAGCATGATTGAATTATGCACCATTAAGCCTGCATGTTCAGTGATTTTATCATTTGTGAATTGATTCCTGGTATGCTAATGAAGACCTATGTATAGTTTTCTTGATTAACTCATGGCTTAGAACTTGTTACTTTGAGCACTAAACAAGATTTAAGGATTTTTTTTTTGAGGTGTTGCATCTGATACCTCAATTATTCATCCTAGGAATTAATGTACAATTAGCATGAATTCGAGCTACCATAGAAATAAATGGTTATGTAAATTTGGATGCCATTCCTGGAACAGTTTAGAATAATAAAAACTCTGATGTTAATATCTTTGCTTTGGATACAGTTTAGGCTGTTTAAAGAATCTTTTTAGGTGATAAAAATGTGCTTTTTTCTTCCACCTTTTATTCAATTTTCCTGTCTGTTTCAACACCTAAGCCAATAGATGTTCTTATAACTATACAGTTCAATTTGGCTTCATTGCAAATGCAATATTTAGAGTGAAGCCATCTGGTGGGAATTTGCCTTCTTTCTCTTTGCTGTCATTAGGTATGTTGTAGCCCACCTATAAGGACAGGCCTATGCAAGAGATGTGAGTTTTTCTGGCATAAGCCAGACAGCGAGAGTACAAGGGCTCTTGGCCCATGGGCTCTTTACCTGGGGCACACAATCAGGGCCCAGCCATTTCACACATAGAGTGAAAGAAGTTCTGCCACTACAGAAGAGGGAAGAGAAACCAGTCACTCACCTGGAAAGCAGGATCAGCACTGTTGTAGAACAACCCCTGCTGGTCAGCACAAACATCAAGTCAACCCACCCAGATTATAGCACTCGACTGCTGCATGGCTTCTCTGTGAATGGTGGCATGCCAAATATGGGGGGATTTGTTAGTGATTCTGGGGGCAGTGTTTACCTGGGGCAGGATGTGTGATAAATGCACTATTCCAGGGCAGGTGGGAACTGGTAGATATGGGGGTGGGATCTTCCAAAGATGGCCAGCATTTGACAAGGATGTTGTCTGCCTATCTTACCTCCGTAGCATCCCGAGAGATGATGATACAAAGGCACCTGTTTCCTCCACATCTTTATTAATATTGTGCAGTACCACATTGGTGAGCCACAAAACTGCATGCCTGTCTGAGTTGTTACAGGAAGAGAAAATTGATTTCACTTGTGTGACAGGTGTGGTTGGAAGAACATGACATGGTGTGTCTGTGCCAACTAACTCCACCTGGGTGTGCACTCTTCCACTAACCCTGCACAGGTGGCCAGAGAGGAGGGCAGCTATTCTCTTCCATGTTTCCTTCAACTTCCACAAACTCCCAGTGCAAATTATCACTTGTTTTGGTTGTATGCTCCTGATGTTGGGGACTAAGGATAGTTTAGTCATACTGCATGTTTACCAGCTGGCTAGTTCCCTAGTAGGCACCTTGCAGAGGTGATCTCAAGCACAGTGTTGGAGACACCTAGACTGACCTGGGGGACTGAAATATTCATGCAGAGGATACCTCGCCTGGGCTGGCCTAGGCTTTTATAGCTTCTTTGACTGCCTTGGTCCTTTCTCAAATTGTGACAGCCCCAGCACATGAAAAGGCCACACCTTGAACATCTTTTGCACTGAGCCTTTGAGGGAAGGTCTGGTTTTAGGTTTGGAAATTTCGCCTGAACCATAAACTGACCACTATCTACTCAAGGCAAGGGTGAGCATAGCCCCAGTAACCCACAGGGAAAAGGGCCCAGTTAAAATGGTCTGCCCACAGGATTCCAGAACACTTGGTGGGGGGTTTTTAGGATTTCGAACACATGCTCTGTTGAGGATGTGGTGGGAGCTTGGAACATGAAGGGCTTTGAAGCAATCAACAAGGTTGCTCCTCATTGACTTCTTTTGTCCTTGGGGCAGAACCTGGCTTCTTAGTTTACCTTGCTGGGTGCCCTGAAGACATGCAGGAGATGTCTAGGAAGACACTGGTGAAAAACTCATACTGCATCTGACAGAATGTGCTATAGAGCTCATGCAAAGAGCTATGAAGCGGCAGTGACATGGAAGTTTGGTCATAAGAACATAAGAAAGGCCCTGCTGGATCAGACCAAGGCCCATCAAGTCCAGCAGTCTGTTCACACAGTGGCCAACCAGGTGCCTCCAGGAAGCCACAAACAAGACGACTGCAGCAGCACCATCCTGCCTGTGTTCAACCGCACCCAAAATAATAGGCATGCTCCTCTGATACTAGAGAGAACAGGTATGCAGCATGACTAGTATCCATTCTAACTAATAGCCATGAATACCCCTCTCCTCCATGAATATGTCCCCTCTTAAAGCCCTCCAAGCTGGCAGCCATCACCACATCCTGGGGCAGGGAGTTCCACAATTTAACTATGCGTTGTGTGAAAAAATACTTCCTTTTATCTGTTATGAATCTCTCACCCTCCAGCTTTAGCAGATGACCCCGTGTTCTAGTATTATGGGAGAGGGAGAGTCAAGGGCTTAAGCCTGGGGATTTGACCTGTACCTGGATTCAAATCGCTGTTCAGCCATGAAACTTTCTAGATGACTTGGGAATGTCACTGTCTCACAACAAAACCTACCTCAGAGGAATTTTGTGATAAGTGTTGTGAAGCGCTTTATCCCCTGAAACTCAATGATTGCATTCTTCCAGGTCCTGCAAAATTGAAGTACTCCTTCCACACATACTCATGGCTGTTGAGGCAATGAGCATTGTGCCATTTACTGTAAAGACTCAAAAGCAAACAGGAAACAATACTTCTAGTTGAGCTGTGGGCATGCATAGCATGTGTGGATAATCAGAAACCTCTTGGAACCTAAGAGCCAAGACTTTTTGAGAGGCATGGAGCTGGAGAAGAAAGCCAAAGTATGGCTAGTTGACTCAGCAGTGGGAATTGTTTATGTTTGCAGAAATTCAAGATCCAGGACCAAGCAGGATGGAAGAGAAGAACCTGCTAGATCCAGGAACTTTAGAATGAGTTATTGTGGGAAAAATTTTGTTTTGCTTAAGATGTGAAATAATATCCTAACTTTGAAAAAAATTAGAACTGTACTACTATCTAGTGAATGAATAGTGTTCATCAGTTGATTGATGGTCAATAGCATGTACTTAGGTGCTTCCTACAAAATACGGCTGATCTGAAAGGCAGTGGTAAGGCACTGTTGTCTAGTTAATGAGTTAAGAATCAAAGCAATGTATCTCTGATCTAGGAGACAGTATTTTAGTAATATCCTGTGGGAGCAGGACTTTCTGGATATAAATTAGTCATGGAAAATATGTCTTACGGGAATTATTGGAGGTGTACATCACTGCACAGAAAAAGACTGACAACATCCCTGTTTTCACCTTGACAACGGAAAACAGATTATGACGATTTCTTGATTACAACAGATCTGACTCTGTGGGTTGCTATCTATAACAGTGATTCAGACACCTTTAACCGTGTTTTTGTTTCCCAGCTTCTGATAAATGTGGTCATTTTTTCTCTGCCTGATTGTTACTCATTCAGATCACACAGTTAAGTCTTGAAGGTGGCACTGTTATTGACTGGACATACTAAGTGCTTGAGAATTTGTTGATTAGTTCTCATTTCTGAAAATTAAACCTGAACCTTCCTGAACCATATTAATCAACTTATTTAACTTTGTTTGCACTTGAGAAGGTAGAGGCCAGTAGTGTCACTGGTATGTTGAGGAGAGCAGGTGCTCATTTGAGGCTCATTAGCACCTGGCATGTCTTTTTCTCTTCGAAACCCTCCATGCCAAAAATATTGTGCATGGATGGTGCTCTTTTTCAGCTTCCAATTGCCATTTGTCTAGTGCTCCTACTTTGCTAAATTGGCAAGGCACCACAGTATCTTTAGGATCTACAGAAAACAGTGACTGTAGAGTAATGTAAATCAAAGGCCAAGCATAGAGTACACAGAAAGAGGCCTCTAAACAATGCCCACCTTCCCTCCATTCCCAGAGAGATGCAGTACAGGATTATTTGTAACCACACTAAGTTTGGTTGGGTAAAATATTGGGAAAAATTAGATAAGCATTCTAGGAGGCATTCAAAAACCGATTAAAAAAATACAGCCTGTAGCACTAAATGTCCATTTTAAAAGTAAGTTTTACTCTTATTCTGTCATTAACTTTTGAAATGACTTACTACAGGAAGTCAGATTTGTATACTTAATTATAGGTGGTTATAGAAAAACATTCATAGATGTCCAACTGACAGATGGTATTGCTTATATCTATAGTACTCCCCCTTATCCCAGTGTGTGGGGATGTGTGCATAATAATGTTACATCTGATCACATCATATCAATCATAGAGTTGGAAGGAACCACCAGGGTCATCTAGTCCAACCCCCTGCACAATGCAGGAAATTCACAACTACCTCCCCACCCCACACCCCCAGTGACCAGAAGATGGCCAAGATGCCCTCCCTCTCATCACAGAATTAGCATTGCTGACAGATGGCTATCTAATCTCTTCTTAAAAACCTCCATGGAAGGAGGAAGCCTGTTCCACTGAGGAACCGCTCTGTTAGAAAATTCTTCCTAATTACTTCCTAATTCTTCACAGTATATTAGATAATTTTTAAAAACTTTCACTTATTATAATAAATTGAAGTGTATAGATCAGCCAAAAAAGAGAAAGCATGTACCTGATGTAAGACTGATTGCTCTTGAATGAGGAACAGAGTGGAAGCAAAGAAGAAGATGGAATCAGGATGCTTGGAGAATGAACTATTTGCAGCTGAGTATGTGAAGCAATGCTCATTCATATCATATACCATGCCTTGCACCACACTTAGAGTTTCTATTTTGATTTGTCTCATTATCCTGGTACTACTGTGTGTATTTCCTTTACGTATCTATTTCCTCCTCCCCAAATCCTTGGTAGTCCTTTAGACTAGGAGGAAAATAAGATATTACCGAATAGGCACACAGAAATGGTGCATTCTCCCAGACTTTTAAAACTGGGGGTCTTACAGTGAAGAAGGTGATGCAACGGTGTGGCTGGGATGAAAGAAATTCCAGGATATATGTCCAGACAAAATGAGGTGCATTGTGAGAAGGTTAACAATTTGAATTAAATGAGATATTGACTTTCCTGCCAAGAATGCCAGAAATATGTGTTGTGGACTGCACTTGCTGTGTAGAGTATGTTGGGGGTCACCTCATGGGGAAAACATGAGGTGCAGACATAGTCTTTTCTTGTTAGCCTCAGAAGCTCATGTCGATCTCATGAATGGTAGGCTTTTTCTCATGGCTTCTTTGCCGTGTAACAAGGACCACACGACAACACTAAATAAATGGCAGTACGTCATTTAATTGTGTATCATTTCATCCTCATTAAATAGTTTGAATCAAAAGCATTTGTATTGAAGTCTGGCTTCAAGACCATTAAATCATTGGCTAAATATTATTGATGTTGTGCATCCTCTCTTGTTTCATGTCATTTGCTTTCCCTAAAATGTAGATGAGAAGAGGGCAAATTCAGACCTGGGACAGTTTCTGTCTTAAGAGTGTTGGACTAGGATCTGGGACCCAGGTCTGAGTCCCACTCTGCCATGGAAGCTTGCTTGGTGACCTTGAGCCAGTCACACACTTTCAGCCTCATACAACCTAATCTAATTCACCGGGTCATTGTGAGGATAAAATGGAGGAGAACACTGTAAGCTGCCTTGGCTCCCCATTGAGGAGAAAAGAGGGTATAAATGAAGAAAATGAATAAATAAATATGTTATGTGTTTTTCAAAACTGCCAAATCTGATACGGTAAAACAGAATAAGTCAGTGGATGAACAGACTGGTTGGCATATGTGCCAAGGAACTGGTGGGCCTCTGGGGAAATTAGGAATTGTGGAATCTTGCTTGACTCTATGGTTTTCAGCTGAACTGAGGGAGATGGAATTAAAGCACCTGGGACAGTTGTGGAAAACTGAATCCAGCCAACATTATGACTCTGTTCTATAGTGGTGATATATTTCTTTGCCATCATTACATCCTCACAGTGCTATCAGATCATGCTATTTAGGATGGTGAGAGGCCTGTTAAATCTTGGCCATCAGGAGCAAATAGCAGCATTTTTGTTAGCTCACTGTAACTATTTTTCCTAAGTGATTTGTAGTAAATGCTTACATTTACTTAAAATTGCTCACCTAGACTCCAAGTTATTGACAGTTACATGAGGTTTCTTCTCATCAGGCTCATATAGATACTTTTGCATTAATTCAGCCTGAGGATGCAGACAATACATTTGGAAATGTGAAGCCTGCCACATGCCCTCATGATCCACATGTTTTGAGGCTTGGGATATCAGCCCAAGGTAGTCCGACCCAAGGATGGTGCCCATTACTAATAACTCCTTGGAAGGAAATGTGATAGCTGTACCATTACGTACGCCTACATTCAGACCCAGTTAAAGAAACCATCTGTTGATGCCATGGATCTAAATATAGATATGTATCCAACCTCCCATTTCTAGGGAAGGTTGTGGAAAGAGTAGTGGCTCAATTGCATTCTTATATTGTATTCTTGGATAAGACTGAGTTTCTAGACGTTTTTCAATCTGGTCATGTTATGAAAAGTATCTTGGTTGCCCTGTTAGATTGTAGATTTCTACTACTGCAGACAGACTAACACTGCTACCCACTGTTAGATTGGTTCTGCTGCTCAACTAACAGAGAATCTGTCCCCACAAGTCCTTCTGGGCCTCTCTTTGTCAGTATCACGGTACCCTCTCTCTGCACAGTGAATTCAGCATACATAATGTTTTCTGTAGAGGGCTCATCAAAATCCAGGGAAGCAGTGGAAGTACTAAATCAATGTCTGGAGATAGTAAATGACTAGATGAGAGGAAAGAAACTGAACCTTGATCCAGAAAAGATAGAAGAGCTGTAGGTAGGTGTGGCAATCGTCCTTAAAAGTCCCCCCTCTCCTCCAGGGCTCTGAACTAATCCTTGTGATTTAGGACTCATGCAAATCCAAGGGATTCATCAGCCAACCAGAGACCATGGTACTCCACTGGATGGGGGTGGTGCCAGCCTCATCTTAAGAAAGGTGAAGAACCACTGTTTTATTTTGGATAGGAATTTTGTGGATCTAGAAAGGAGCATCAGCTTAGCTAAATTTTTATTTGCCTTTTTAGTTAGGGTCCGGGGGGGGGGGGGTCAGCTGAGCTTAGGGAAGACAAGTTTATTTTAGTGTGAGGAATAAGCATCCTGTTAAGGGCCCATAATTCCTAACTGGTGTGTGTAGGTTCTGCTGAAAGGTGCTCTGTGTGTGGAGAAAGAGCATCCTTGAACCTTCTGCGGTATCCTTTCCAAAGAAAGGGGGATCAAATCTCACTTCAGGTTTATTTACTTTATTTGAGAGCCAGCTTTACTTTTATTTAGTTATCCACACATCGTATTTACCTTATTAAATACCTTATTTTCAGTTAAAGAAACCTTTGTTGTTCATCTTTGTTGTCTGTCAAGTCAAATATCTAAGAAAACATGATCTCTGTTTACCTCACAAGTGCAGCCTTGGTCCAGCAGGTTTCCAAATAAGATCTCTTTAGGGAACACATAGCTTACACATTACCAATCTTTAAAGCTTGCGTCTCCATTTTTATTTGATTGTGGGTGGTTGGGATGAACAGAATCTATAGGAGAGGCTGGAGTAGGAGATCGGATATTCTTCAGTCCAGAATGTAGTTGTCCCTCACCCCATACAACCACAGTGGGGAATAAAGCTAAACCAGGAACAGGTGTTTCAGCAGCTCTGAATGGAGTTTCATGCCACTGAAATACCACAGTTGTAGCCACATTTTCTTTGAAGAAACTGGTATCTGACATTTCCCAAGAGCCATTTATCAGGGAAGGGTAGTATAATGCCAGCTATGTTCATTCTTGCAAAAAGCCACTCTCTCCTCAGTTACACAACTCTTGGTAAAATCAACCCTACATGGGCTTCCCCTGAAGACAGTTCAGAAACTCAAGGATTTTTACTGGAATATACCAACTGGAATCTACCAACAACACCATACAAAGCTGCAGGACCATACTCCTGCTGCATTGCTTCCAATCTGTTTTCAAGCTCAGCCCAGGGTGATTTGACCTTTAAAGCCCTCAACGGCTTGAGTCCGGAGCAACTGAAGAACTGCTTTCATATAGATCAACCTGCCCAAGTTTTGAGATCTATTCATGGCACCTTATTGCAGAAACCATCCTTAGAAGAGGTTACATTGGCTAGAACCCAGAGGAAGGCCTTCTTGGCGGCTGCTCCCAGACTGTGTAATTCCCACCAGCAGAAGCTAAGATTGGTGCTAACCCTATAGGCATTCTGGACCAAATGAAATACTTTTCTTATTCAGAAGGTTTTTGAACTACACTGAAATTGTTTTGTTTTGTTAATTGTTTTATATTTTAGCCATCTTGAGGACCCATTGAATGGGAATGCAGCCTATAAAGTATTTAAAACAAGTAGACAAACCACAATTCAATGGTCTGGCTTAAACTGCAATTATACAAACAAGTGACTTGGATTACTGAAGTGAAATCCTATTCATGAAGAGCTGGATGGATATGTCTAGCTATGTCCTACTACTCAGGAGTACCTTTGACGTTTTTAGAAATGACTGGTGCTTCTAATAGGAAGCAGTGGGAGGAGGGGACCTGCCATATTCCTTTCACTGGAACAGAGTTAAGGCCTTTGAGCATAACAATTATATTGTGCAAGGGCTGTGAACACACACCAGGGGACAAGTCTGAATGGAAGCTGTTCGGCTAGTAACTGGGATAGGATATCTACCAGCCAAGGTCTCTAACAGTGCAATCCTAAGGACAGTTACTCCAGGTTAAGCCCATTCATTTCAACGGGCTTAGAGTGGAGTAACTCTGCATAGGATTGAATTGTATATATGTTATAGGATAGCACCAGCAGAAAGGCTCTTACTAGGATTGCCAGGATTGCCAGCGGGAGGTTTTTGGGGCGGAGCTTGAGGAGGGCGGGGTTTGGGGAGGGAAGGGACTTCAATGCCGTAGAGTCCAATTGCCAAAGTGGCCATTTTCTCCAGGTGAACTGCTCTCTATCGGCAGGAGATCAGTTGTCATAGCAGGAGATAACCATCTAGTACCTGGAGGTTGGCAACCCTAGCTGTTACACCTAATTCTGTATGCTCCATTAATGGAGAGCTGGTGTATAAGAGTTGGCTTCCAGGCCTTTGATGATCAGACATGAGACTCTTGGTCTCGCTTAACAAAACAATCCTATTCTTTGGAATAATAAAAGGCTACGTTATAATGTAATTGATAATGCAGAACCATGTTACTGCACATTTTATTCCAATGTTTCCTGTATTGTTTGCTGTTTTCCAGCAGTCATCTACAACAGCCCAGCTACAGCATTCAAATTGGTCAACAATTCATATGGAGCCATCAGTAAGAACTTGGTGGGTGTGATTTCAGCAATGTGGATGGGTGTGTGCAGTGTGAGTAAAAAAAAATTTTTTTTGTCATTCCTTTCACCTGCTGCAGGGTATATTTTTAGTTGTTACAGAACAGAATTGCTTGGTTCTATTTTGAGTGCAACTTCTTTCCAGGTTCTACTTTGGAAGCTTTAAATCATCTTCTCTTGAAGGGGTTAAGCTTTGGCTCACAAATGTGGGCTATTTGATATGAAAACCATCATTGTTTGATATGTCAAATAAAACATATGTCAATCAAGGGTCTTTAAGCGCTCGGCTATGTGACATTTACTCTTTTATATACCGACAAAGTCCCTAGTGGCATGCCTTTTTTCTTTCTCATTTAAATAGTAGTAGGAGAACAAATCATACTTCAGGGCAAGTTGATAACTGCCAGTCACGATTCCTGCCTTGTTTACTATAATGAGGAGGTAATAAATGCATCTGACCATTTCAGCTGGCATTTGCATAGATGAATGATTTGTCCAGTCAGTTGCTCTCTTGTGATTTGGGCCTTTTTGTCAGCACAAAGAGCATTCAGTCTCCCTGGAATTTGCAGCCGCCAAGCTCTCATTAGTAAACATCCTTTACCATGAATGATTCAAATAATTACCACTGAAATAATAAACTGTTTCACAAAAAACATTTTATTTGATGGCTCCAAAACATCAACTTTTCTGAATTGTTGACATTCAAATAAGCCAGAAAGCTTGATTGTTCGGCAACAATGATCCACTTGTAAAAGAGTGGCCATTGTTTTACCGCCAGTAGACCTTTCCACTTGGCCTGCTATCAAATGGTGTCCTTCAGCCCACCAGCCAAACATTCTGGGTAATCGGAGGGCAAGCACCAGATGGAGCCGGAGTTGACTGTGCACTCAGACTCCAAACAAATTTTCATGCAATTTACTTGTGATGTTGCGAGCACAAAAATGCCAGGCTAATTAGCAGCAGCAGCTTCTTGTCTGTTTACACCTACCATGGTAATAGAATACAGGCCCTTGTTTACACTGAGCTACCACTGTGCCTGCTCCCTTCTGTAATGGTATTCTATGAATATAATTAGGTGCCATTTGATATCGTTTGGAAGTTCAAACAAATGAGCAAGTAACAATTATACCTTGTTATCATCTTTGCTGGTGCAAGGGAATAGCCTTGTGTTACCTAGCACCTGGAAAGCAGCCATTCCTGTTTTCCTCTTTTTATATTCAGGCTGCCACGTACTTTTGAAAGTGTTATTAAGTTCAAACTTCTTTAGGGAAGCATGCAGGGAGATACTATTAATGAACTGTGCTTGCCTTTATTATTGCATGTGCATGTACGTGCAGAAGTACCTGGAATGTATCACAAGTAATGCGTAATTAGGGTAAAACAGTGCCATGTGAACATGCATCTTCCATGGCTGTAGGGAAAGGCATTAAGCAAAGAAAGGGTGACGATGGCTTTCTTACAGTGAATTTCACACAGCTTTGCTTCTACTTTGAAATCAAGCAATGTACAATGCTGTAGCAATAGGGTTGCCAACCTCCAGGTACTAGCTGGAGATCTCCTGCTGTTATAACTGATTTCCAGCCAATAGAGATCAGTTCACCTGGAGAAAATGGCAATTGAACTCTACAGCATTGAAGTCCCTCCCCAAACCCTGCCCTCCTCAGGCTCCACCCTAAAAACCTCCTACCAGTGGTGAAGAGGGACCTGGAAACCCTATGTAGCAATCAGCAGATTGACTTACATATATGTAAATGAGGGACAAGGGCCACCATGCAAACAAACAAGCCTCATGTTCACATAGGGATGTGCTGCCTGAACTCAGGTCTTACTGTAAGGTGGCCGATTGCTATCACACAACTGTCCATAGATCAGGAAAGGGATGCCTTTTACACAGCTTCTGCCTAAGAGCGAAAGCAAGCTAAGGTGGTTCAACTGAGTCCTGTTGCCATTACAAAGTTGGACAAAGGGATATAAATAATGCCCTTGTTACCCAGCACCTCCCCTGCAAAGAGTTGGATCTTCCCTCATATTTTTATAACAGAAATTCATGCTAAGTCACTGAATTTACCCCAGAAAAATAAGGATAGCCTTACTGTTCTCTATATATTGTTTTCTTTATTAAAAAAACAACAACTCATGGGCACTTCCATTCTAAAAGTATTGTAGCAATAAAAAGCCCTCCACATTAAAATAAATTTTTAAATTAAAAAAAAAGATTTACCAACTGCTAAGGTGAGGCAGGTAGGAATACGCAATGCACACTAGCCATTAAATAAACTAGATTCTGACATGCTGTGTGCCTAAACGTGGGAGTGGAACAACATCAAGCAGGGATTTAATCTGTCCGCCATCATCCAACTCTGGTCAAAGGGGGAACTGCAATGAGAGTAGCTGAAGCAGCTATGAAAGTCTCCTAGCACCAATAGGCCAGAGCAGATGTCTGTAAAGACTTCTTCCATGGTATGCAGAATTGCATCTTCGACACTGTCTTCCACTCTTTGCATCTTCACTTCTTTTTGCCTGCCTTTTCTCATCTCCTCTCTTGACTGCACTGAATCGGAATCTGACACATGGCCATACAACATTCCAAGCAGCAAAATATGTGCAATCGACCCATATATGTAATGATAAAGTCTTAAAGTTAAATGCCAGGAAAATGTGATTGTTCATTAACAGAAGTACTATGTTGTGGAAATCCATTTGAATCACCTGCAGCAATAGGCTGAATGCCGCACATTTGCAGTAATTTCATAGTCTCCGTTATTAACACTACGGTGCAATGCTATCATAGTAAAAGTAGAAGTCAGTAGCAGTTAAGGGTGGGAAAACACACTGCCAGTATTTGTTCCTACAGAGTTTCCCACCGTCAAAGAGGTAAAACTCAATGTAATATTTTCCTCTTGACTCCCTCTCTACTTTTTAAAAAAACTTGTCTTTTTCTAAATCTTTACCACTGCCAAGTCTATTTTTCATTTAATTCTTTGGCTTGTCAAGCCCAACATCAGGAGGAGATGAAAAAAACCCATTAATAGTTCAGATTTGGCAGATATATATTTAAAATGTCTCATCCAATTTGGTGTTTATAAAATTATGTGTCAAATAGAACTGGCTGCAATGTCTCTCGGTTCTCAGACTATGAAAAGGAGGGCCTCAAAACAAGCAAGATTTTCACGCAAGCAGTGCCATAGCCAAGGAACACTCTGTGAGAACAGGTAGGACTTTGAAAACCTGATGAGCAAAGGAAAGACAGCATTAGACAATGGGGTCCAACACGCTACCTTTTGTAGTGGGAGTTCACAGCAGTTGGCCTGACTGGAGAGATAAATTGTTGTTTATTGGAGAGTATTATTGTTTATTGGCTTTCTATCTCATCCTTCTTTCATGGAGTTCAGGGCAGCTTACATAGTTCCCCTCTTCTTTAGCTTCACAATAAGCCCATAAAGTAAATTAGGCTGAGATAGACTGGGTATCTCGAGGTCACCCAGTGACCTCCCTAAAAGGGTAGGGATTTAAGACTTGATCTCTATAGTTGTAGTCTGGCATTCTAACCTAGGGTTTTCAGCTCCGGATGGGGAATACCTGGAGATTTTGGGGGCGGAGACTGAGGGAGGCAGAGTTCATGGAGGGAAGGGACTTCAATGCCATAAAGTCCAATTGCCAAAGCGGCCATTTTCTCCAGGTGATCGGCTGAAGATCAGTTGTAATAGCAGGAGATTTCCAGCTAGTACCTGGAGGTTGGCAACCCTAGTCTAACCCCTACATCATACTTGCTTTAATGCAGGCGTCTCCAACCTTTTTGAACCTGTGGGCATTGCTGGAATCCCGACATGGTGTGGTGGTCACAGGCACAAAATGGCTGCCACAAAATGGCTGCTGCAGATTTCTTTCAGTCACATAGTAAAGATGCTCGTGCTGCGGTGGCAGCTGCTGCCAAAGGAACATTTTAAACCATCTGCGCAGCCAATTAAATCTCCAGTGAGCAATCAGAAGCCTTGCTGGGCAGAAGTCCCACCTGGTCAAAAGTCCCACCTGGCCCTGCCCAGTGTCTAAAAACACTGGGTAGGTGCCAGGAAAGGTGTTGGCAGGCACCATGGCACTCACAGGCACCACACTGGGGACCCCTGCTCTAATGTAAAACATGTGCAGTTGGCATGACTTAGTCTTCATAGCCCACACATACCAGCAGGGTATGGAGGTCTTTATCCATTGAAACAGACTCAGCATCTAAGTACACAGTATGTCCACCATATGCATGTACATCATAACAAGTGCATGCAAGGAGCCTCCCTGCACTCTTCCATATGAATGTATCAAATATGGAACTGCGCCCAACAAAGAAAGAGGTAAATCCATGCAGTCAGGTGCTGAGGCCTCCTGACCCAGCCAACCATCTTACATGTATAGATAGTAGGGTTGCCAGGTCCCTCTTCATTACCAGCGGGAGGTTTTTGGGGCAGAGCCTGAGGAGGGCAAGGTTTGGGGAGGGGAGGGACTTCAATGCCATAGAGACCAATTGCCAAAGCAGCCATTTTCTCCAGGTGAACTGATCTCTATTGGCCGGAGATCAGTTGTAATAGCAGGAGGTCTCCAGTCGACAACCCTAATAGATGGTTTTTCCTTACTGCTCACAGAGGGCCTGGTGGGCAATCCCTGTCAAGGGATGGGCTGGTCCAAGGTGACCCTTGTACTTTCAAGGCTGCAATCAAGGAGCTGGATAAATCTGCATCATAGGGCTTCCTCCTCTAAGTTTTGAAATCAGGATGGAGTGGCTAGAGTGTGCCATTCTGTCCAAAAATGTGCAATGCCTGCATGTAAGAATCAAGCATTCATATTTCACTTTAAACACAAACAGTATTTTGCTAGCATGGTTAGAATGAAGAATCAAAGCTGCCCGTACCCTAAACCCTTTACTGGCACAATGCCCCCCACTTTTTTGCTCTTTTTACAATGTCATGTATGTAGGGTTGCCAACCTCCAGGTAGTAGCTGGAGATCTCCTGCTATTACAACTGATTTCCAGCTGATAGAGATCGGTTCCCCTGGAGAAAACGGCCACTTTGGCAATTGGACTCTATGGCATTGAAGTCTCTCCCCCCAAACTCCGCCCTCCTCAGGCTCCACCCCAAAAATTTTCAGTCAATGGCAAAGAGGGATCTGGCAACCCTACATGTATGCCAATTCAAGAAAGTTCTTAAGGAAGCAACACTGATGAACTCTTAAAGAAGAATGAAACAATGTGCTAGTTCTACCTGCTAACAGTTGAAAGAAATTAAAAAATCCATTTTTCTACAGGAGGTGTTGCCGAGAAAACTTTCAATGTGATTCCCTTACTTAAATGATTTCTTTGGATTGTGAAATCCTCCCAGCTGGAGATTAATAAACATGACTAGTTTTAATATTTAATGTTTTAATTACATATTGATTTATTTAGATTTATAACTACCCTACCGTCAAGGGCTAAGATGGGTAAACAACCTTCCTATACAGCAAAAATACTGTTTCTAAAACATTTACAATAATGCTTTCAGGAAAATATTGCCAGCTGTACAAAATGTAAGCTATTTATTTCCTGGAAATAACATTTACAAATCGACTGTCTTTTTATATCTTGTTATTGTTAGCCCTTTACTTCTTATTTGGTACAGAATTCATCTGAGGAAGGAATAAAATGAAAAATAAAATAAAAATAAACGAAAGCGTTGGCTGTCATATCACTGTGTAATATGTTATGTACTAGACAAAATAGTTATTTCTCTTCTTTGATAACCGTACTCAGTGGGAAATAATGGGCCTAGTTCTGATCCATCCCTCCTGCATTTATAGCCATGCCTGCAGGAGGGACTCCTTAGAATGGTGCTGCTTGCTACACTTATCCCTATGTGTAAGTCTTCTTATACACCCTTTAAGCCCATTGACTTCAATGGAGTTCAAATTTTGCTTAGGATAACACTGATAGACTAGCAAATTGAAGGTTGCAAAAAGATGAATGGAGCCTTTTCACTTGGATTTCGTCCAGGAATACACAGTGCCAAGCACACTGTCATCTACCCAACCATTACTCACAACAGAAGCTCAATGCACATCTCGTATAGTAGAATGCAGTGGCCCCTCTCGACGTGTCTAGGCTACTGAACATTGGAGCAACTCTGAGGAGACAGCCAGATCATTTAATTAATTAACTAATTATTAAATAAAAGTATACCCCACGTATTGGCCTATCGGCCCACAAAGAATCTAACATTCAAATATAAAGTTAAGTTAATCTATAAACAGAGCAACATTAATCAATGATATGTCCCTCGCTGTGTGAAACCCACGTTAAAGACAGCTGAGGCTAGTGATCAGGGTTTTGGCATAGATCCTTATCTAACAAACCCCATCAATAAAGAGACACAGCTGTAAAAATCCAAACCACGTCAAGTTGTTTAAATGCTGAAAGAATATACTGCACTGCACTGGGTTTCTGAGCCACACTCACTAACCTCCCTACCATTTTATCACCATCTTGTTCCATGTCTATTGACGTTGGACATTGCAAAATCAATCCAAAGTGTTTCTATTCTCTGTGACATATGAAGTTATTAAAATGCAGGCATGTGATAACCTACACACATTCCTCTAAGGCTGTCATTAAATGTTTTACAATCTATGGTAGGGCATCATGCTTTAAACATCCCAATTATGGCCCCACATTTTTTACTATTTTTTCATATTTGCTTCCTTCAGCTCAGTAGGAAAATGGGTTAAATGAGATTTTTCAAAGAGCAGTAGAACAAGAGGACCTCACTCCTACATATTCCAAACTTCCAGATGCCTGTCATATTTTCATGAATGAAAGCCCTTTTGGTTATTTTTCATTGTGGAAGAAATTCTTTTGAGAAGTTTCAAGTCTACAAAGAGAATACAGATAACAGTTTCAACACTGGACATATTATAAAATAAGTATTGGTAATTACACAGCTGCATACGATATCTAGAAAAAGAGGGTCTGTGTATTTGCAAGGAACACATATGGCTTCTTTTTGTAGCCAATGATGATATGTTTACATGTGTAGGTTTAAACTATATTACCCTGACAGTTACTAGAAAGCAATATACATTTGTATTAATTTTAGAATATTAGACTGCTTCCATATATTAGACTGCTTCCTGTCACCATGAGGAAAGCAGGAAGCTCCTGCATTAAAAGGGAACATCCATATGAAGTCAAGCTTTTTTTCGAGAATGACTCTGGACATTCCCAGGGATTTCCATTTAAAATGGATTAAGAATAAACTTGTTTTAATCTGGTTCAAATGAGAATCCACAGAGTGGTTGTAGAGGAGTGTCCATGTGGTCATTCCCTTGGTACCAACTTAGGGTTACCAGGTCCCTCTTCGCCACAGGTGGGAGGTTTTGGTGGCGGAGCCTGAGGAGGGCAGGGTTTGGAGAGGAGAGGGACTTCAATGCCATGGAGTCCAATTGCCAAAGCGGCCATTTTCTCCAGGGGAACTGATCTCTATAGGCTGGAGATCTCTCAGTTGTAATAGCAGGAGATCTCCTGCCACCACCTGGGGATTATGGCGGCACGTGGGCTCAACGAATGAAAAACCACACTGAAATGAAGCCTAAATAATTATAATATATCAGCATTAAGTCATGCAATAATAAAACATCAAGAAATTTGTAGTCCAACCCGACTACCAACCAACAAATGACATATAAACAAATGGGGGGGGGGGGAAGGAAAGGTTACTGTTCACCCATAACAATCAATTCTCTGCATGACTCTTTATCCTTCACAGGTTCCACCAATTGCACAGAGATATCATTTTTGGATGTTACTATCTTTTGGTGTGCAGACAACAGGCTAGCTGTCAGACCCTATACTAAACCTATGGATGCAGGTTTCAATCTTCATTTTTCTTCTTTTCATCCTTTACATTTACGTTCCAATTTACCTTTTAGTCAGTTTTTACGCATCTAAAGAAATTCAACTCAACAACAAGATTTCTTGTCTGCAGCTGAGAAACTAGCCTTTAATTTCCGTAGAAGGGGTTACCCTCAAGATGTGATTCAGCGATCTTATGATAAAACCCAGTTCAGAAGTCATGCCACACTTTTGAAGGATAACACTGTACAATCTGGCTCCTCCCCATCAATTTCTCAATCTACAAACAGTGTGGTGGCATCATTTCAATATTCACATCTCACTCATGATATTAAACGCATCTTATCTCGACATTGGCACCTCTTAGAAAACATTCCCGGATGTCAGTCTCCACCCATCTTGGGCATGAGAAAGACAACTTCGTTCAGAGACAGACTGATCAAAACAGACTTATTGCAACCCAAGGAACGACCACGCGTCATTGGACACTACAAATGCGGGCACTGTTCGATGTGCCCCTTCAGTTTACCCATCAAAAAAGTCCATTCTGATGCTTCTAAGTTTTCTTATACCTTAAGACAATTCAGCAATTGTAGCACAGCCATGTCTGTTTACGGGGTCCTTTGTCCGTGTCGTCTTATGTATATTGGGTGCTCGGTGCGCCCTATCCGTCTTAGGATAGGTGAGCACAGGGCCAGGATACGTGCCCAGAATTTAGAAGCTCCCCTCGTGCAACATTACATTAATGCACACCACTCTGACACTGACTTACTATTCTTTGTTCTTTGGCAGTTTGAGTCAAAACCATTTCACATACAAGACGCCAAAAGAATTTTACTTCAACAAGAATCTAGACTGATCTATGCCTTTCAAACTTTGATCCCTAAAGGGCTCAATAATGAACTTGATCTTTCCTGTTTCATATGATTTCTGCCTATTAGAGTCTGTCTCTTTAAATCTGCCACTGCTCCCGTGATTTCTGCTATGCCATTGGCTGTACAGAGCTTAAAACCCCTTCCCCCCCCTTTTCCCTTACCGCTGCCAGAAAATATTTTGCACTACAGAATTTCTTTCAGACGCAATTGGGTAAGCAATTTGATGTATACCTATAAAATTATATATTTTATTCATGGCGTTTTATGTACAAACTAGGTTTGCATGTGTTTCTCCACAGCTGACGGTCAAGTGAACAATCGGCTTGTTACAGTACGACTTCAAAGCCAAGGTTGCAATTTCTTGGAGCTGATGAAAGCCTTTGAAACGTGCACAAAAGACTAGCCACACGTTCTCCTCTTCTTTTCCTTATTACTTCATGGACTTTGTACCATTGGGACCGTTTTTTGATTTATTTCATGGACTTCTATACAACAAAGGATTACAAGGGGGATTGTTATGGGTGAACAGTAACCCTTCCTTCCCCCCCCATTTGTTTATATGTCATTTGTTGGTTGGTAGTCGGGTTGGACTACAAATTTCTTGATGTTTTATTATTGCATGACTTAATGCTGATATATTATAATTATTTAGGCTTCATTTCAGTGTGGTTTTTCATTCGTTGAGCCCACGTGCCGCCATTTTCTCCAACGTAGTTATTTCTGGCACAGGTGTTTCTCATTATTGTACCACCTGGGGATTGGCAACCCTATACCCACTATAGAGAGGGGGCAGAGCTAAACTCCACTTCCAAAATGGTGTGGGTCAGCTTGCTACTATAGACCATTCCCCCTAGCTCTTTTGCTCTTTAAAGGGCTTAACCCTGCTGAGATGTGCTATAGCAATATAGAGTGGCTTATTAGGGGAAAGGACAGCGCGGAAAGGAGAGGATTTCAGCCTCATGGCTAGAAGGGTCCCAGCACAATTGGGAGAGGAAGGGGAGGAGCAGGTGGAGAGGTGGCAGAAGGGGGATGCAGCAATAGGGGTATGTGAATGCCGTTCCTGCTCCACTTGCAGCTGCTCCGGCAGCAGGGCCTCATTTTCATGCTCATGCAGCCTTAGAGAAAACAGCTCTGTTAGTAACAACCATCTCCATTTCCTCATGCTGCATAGAATCCAGAAGAAATCAAAATCATATAAGCCATGCATTAGGCTCTGCCAGATACTACTGTGCATGCCCAATGCAGCTAACCCTTGATGCCAGTCTTGACCATAAAGTTATCCCGCAAGGTCACAGAACGTGGGGAACTGGGGAACACAACACTTTGTTCATACCTTCCTTCGTTTAAAGACATGGCAGTACCTTTGAGGGACTTGGGTGGCATCATTACATTGTGACAGAGTGTATCGTGCAAAGTATATTCAACTGCCTGTTCCTTTACCGGTATTTAATGCTTACTCACAGTGAAAGCCATCCTTAAAAAGAGAACCAACATAAGCACTGTACTGGGGCTTTATTTATTTATGTTCCACTTTAGGCAATTTATTGCCTCATAGATATGCAGTTCAATTCTGTCACAATATGTTAGATTCCACTTGTTTGCTTCAAGAGCTTCTAAGTGGATTCTGGATTTTGAATGCATCTTTATTTAGCATGTTGTCTCAAACACTAACAAAAAAAGTTTTCCGCTCACAATATGCATGTGGAAATAGACTGTTGTACGACTAAAAAAAATCCATCTTGCTAATCTTTATCAAAAAGCTCCTAGATCATCTTTAATACAATTTGCAAAAGCAACCATTGCCACCTACCAAGTAATCCAGTAAATTTACCAGGGAGTCTAAATCAGTATGTTATATCTTCTTTCCTCGCCCTTCTTCAGATAAGCTGCATTCATTTTTACTTGCTTATGCTCATTTATTGATGTGCTATTTACAGCATATAATATACAAACTCTGTTGTGTGTAATGCATAGAACACTTTAAAAATCACAGTAAATCAAGTCTGGTACTGAGAATGAATAACATAATATTAATGTAGGAGCATATTCAGACAGTAAACCTTATGATCTCACTGTCTGGAGAAGATATGGAGACAGGCCAACTTTTTGGGCTGGAACAAAAGACCCCACGATTTCATGCAAATACTTCCCCTGAACCCTTCATAGCCAAAGTCAACAAGAATCACCTTGTTCTTGAGTGACTGACACCATTATTGGGACCATGTTTTGTAACTAGTAATCCCAATTAGTATAAAATCTCTTCCTGTCAAGCTTCATGACCCAATAAGGGGATGGGGAAACAAAGTTCCTTAAAAATAATAGAGAACCATGCCAACATTTATGTTGTTATCTACTTTATTTAGTAAAGATGCAACAGTAGTCCCCTAGGTGAAGTTTAATCAGAAAATTACCGTTTAACTGCAGTTTTAAAAATGGATTTAATATTGGCATTCAGAGAGAGAAAGATGTGAACAATATAGATTTTCTGTGGTGACTGTACACCATTTGATTGGTAAATACAAGCCAGTAATCTTTTAATAAGAGCCCCATGGCGCAGAGTGGTAAGCTGAAGTACTGCTCACGACCTGAGTTCAATCCCAACGGGAGTCAGTTTCAGGTAGCCGGCTCAAGGTTGACTCAGACTTCCATCCTTCCGAGGTCGGTAAAATGAGTACCGAGCTTGGGTAAAAGGAAGATGACTGGGGAAGGCACTGGCAAACCACCCTGTAAACATAGTCTGCCAAGTTAACGTCGGGATGTTACGTCACCCCATGGGTCAGGAATGACCCGGTGCTTGCAGAGGGGACCTTTACCTTACCTTAATCTTTTAACAGTGCACTCCTAAGCATGCTTACTCAGAATTGACTCAGTTTTACTCAATAGGGTTTGCTCCCAGACAAGGGTCTTTAGAATTAAAACTGTAAATGACCTTCTGCAGTCTTTACTTCAAGTGAGACATCCCTCTCAATTTGAAAGTCTTAAGTCTGATTTAAATGGGACGCTGGCAAAACAGAGGAACTTACCATTGTGACTCTACAAAAAGCCCAGTGTGTCATTGAAATGGGGCTGTAGTCCATGCAAATGTTTAACCCATTGTTGTTGTATTTTTATTTTTGTTGTTGTTGTTGTTATAAACTAAACTTAAAATAAAGAGTTATATCATGTGTTTTTTAAAAGAATAAAAGGTAAGTTTCAGAGCTTTGCCAGGAAAGGTGCTTAGTTAGTATGCCAGAGTTCTGTGGCCGGGCCTGGCATTGTACTGGTACGCCAATGAAGCACATACTTTGAACAGACAGCAGTTCAGTTGAGATACATGTTTCAAAATTATACAGGTAAGTTCTTCGGCCTCACGGGCACCACATTTAAACCAATCCTAAATCTGGAGGAGACATGCAGCAGAAATGAGGCAATAGGGTGTCAGAGTGATGTTCGGGTGGAAAACTGAATGGTACCACTTCAGAATGCAGGTGGGAGAATATGGTGTTTTATTAAAATTCCACTACAGAATCCCCAGGGCCATGGAATTGTCATCTGACCCATTCTTGGAAATTATGAATAGCAGCAGCAGCCCTTTGATGACTCATGCAAAGGTCTTCCCCATATCTGCTAGATGTGATCGTTTAAAGAGGATTGAACTTGTAACCTTCTAAATACAGAGATGTGCATCTACCAGTGAGCTACAGCCTTAGCACTCAACGAGGCTAGTGCTAGTGTAAACTTGTTTAGGTAAAAGCTACTATTGTAAGGGTGGCACAGAAGTGGACAATTGTGTTCCTAACACACCGTAAAATGCCCCTGTAGTTATTGTAGTTATTATTAGGGGAGGGGCTGTTGCTCAGTGATAGAGCATCTGCTTGGCAAGCAGAAGGTCCCAGCATCTCCAGTTAAAGGGACTAGGCAAGCAGGTGATGTGAAAGATTTCTGCCTGAGACCCGGGAGAGCCGCTGCCGGTCTGAGTAGACAATACTGACTTTGATGGACCAAGGGTCTGATTCAGTATAAGGCAGCTTCATGTGTTCATGTGCTGCACAAATGCTACCAAACATTTAAAAAAAGGACTGGGCAACATTTATGCCCCCACTTATTTTGCTGTATGCTTTGCTTTCCTTCATGATACATGGTGGTAGGGATACCAGATTTATTTCAGTCCCTTTAATCTAAAAGATCAGGAAGCAAAAAGGGCCGGAGCTGTAGTATTGGCGAAAAAGCATAACTCTATTAAAGTTACTGAAGCATCACACATTATACCCACAGAAAATCCGGGCAGGATATTCATTGAAATTCTCTTGATAAACCATGTTACCAGTGAGTTATTGAAATATATTAGGGTGCACACCACCAAAGAAAACAACACTCTGCACAGTGTTATATATTAAAAAGTTAAGACAGCATCCTCTGTAGCCTTACTCAGTGTGACTCAAAATGGGATTTTGTTGTGGAAAGTTTGCTACCTGGCTAGATCAGTATGTGTTGAAATCCAAAATGACATTTTAAAATCTTTCAAAACTTAGCAGAACATAAACATAAAGCTCCAAGTGTAAAATATAAGCCATTTAAAACATGTTAAGGTGAGGAAATCCAAGCGGAACCTGACCATAAGCAAAATACACATGCGCACATGTGATCTCACCATTGACATTAGCCAATAGCCCAGGGTTCCTCATAAATGGTTCATTGGACTAACACAGAAATTTAGATTCATCTTCCTGTTTACATGGCAGAGTTCACAAATTGCTTGCTCACTGAGTAACCTTGATCAATGTTGTGTGTGTACGCAGGTGACTCACCCTATTTATATACAAACACAGCTTTCATTTTATTTAAAGAAACCACAACGAACGGGCTACCGAACCATTTTTCTGGCTTTTCTAAGTAGAACTTTGAACATCCCATTCGTGTTATGAGTATAACAGAAGTTCACCAGGAAATATACTGAGTTTGTATATGAAATCCTCTGTTGTGAAAATTAAATTAGGGTCTTGGTTAGTCTCAGATTCAGGAGGTCATCTTGAATGAATGCAAAAGAATGCAGGACCACCCTCTCACTGAAGGTGCATATTCAGCTATGATCTCTCTGTAAAATGTGCACATCGAGTAATTTCAACAAGTGCCCTGTTGCAAGTAAACCCAAGCTCTGTTTTGCTTGCTTCTCTGATCCTAAACACATGACACTGATAACACCAATGTACATATAATGCTCCTGCAAAACTGGGCTTTTACTTTTACTCTGGTGGAATAACTAATGCATGCATTTCTTTACGTCTGCAGGTCTGCCCACCCCCCTCACCCCATTGGAAATATGGATAATCAGATAAGTCATTTGGACTCAGTTCATGGTTTATTTTGGAATTCCGGTGCAAAAATATCCAGTTTGAAATAGCAAAAGGCATGCACAGTGTTATCAGCTATGAATGGTGCATATTCATTTATATACAATAAACTTATGTGGGGCATGATTCTTTCCTGATCACAAAATAGGGAGGCTTTATTATAAAAGAAAGACAAAATTAAACAGTAGATCCTTTACACTTACAAGGGTAAGCCATAATGTAATCTCTGCATAACTTGTAAAAGCCATCTAGAATTTACTCTATACTACAGATTTGTTTAAATATTAAAAGGCCTTCCTGAATTATCTGTTTTTGGATCTACAAATGCACACTTGTTTCTTATTGCAGTAATCAGTCCTCACATTTTCCTTCCTGGTGACATTTCTGCTGCAAGCATATCCCATTTCTAAGTAGCCAAAGTGCCATATTTTGTGTCTGTGCATATGCAGATCTATTTTGTTTTGTTTTAAATCAGCATAGCTATTTCCCCCAAACTGTAAATTGTCTGCAGGATACTTGTTCAGTTCCCAAAAGCTGGGCCACACATCCTATGTTCCCAGAAGGTTGGATCCCAAGCAGCCCTTGCATGAGGGGGGTGGGGCAGAAGACAACTCCATGATTTCCTCAGAGGTCTCACTCAAGATGCAGATTTCATACAGCATCCCATGCTATTCCTGAAGGTCTCTTGGCCATCAGGACCAGTTCTTCAAGTGGGATAGGAAGAGTGCAGGCACTGAGGGGAGACAGGAAGGTCTATTCTGTGAACATGGATCTCAGGAACTACCACATTATGTAAAAGCAGCTTGGCTCTACTTTATCAGAACTATGAAGACCCCAGCTGGGCAGCAGAGAAATCTAGATGCCCTTGAAATAATATTCAACTTTGCATCTATTTGGGGCTATTCTAACAAGCCACTTAAAAATAAAAAATAAAATGGCTCTTCTTACTGGTAACGTGATCCAGTCAATCAGGAATTAAATACCCAGTGTAATGATACCAATGTTACCATAAAGCTAATCAGAATTGGCTTGAAGCTAACACCAGGGGTCCCAATCAAAATTGAAGCAATGCTTCCTGCCCTCACTCTGAATGGGCAATTTCATAGCCTTCCTGAATGATCATCAAAATAATGAGCTTTGCTTCACAGGAAGTGATGTATTGTTACTAGGGTTGCCAGGTCCCTCTTCGCCACTGGCGGGAGATTTTTGGGGCGGAGCCTGAGGAAGGCGGGTTTTGGGGAGGGGAGGGACTTCAATGCTATAGATTCCAATTGCCAAAGAAGCCATTTTCTCCAGGTGAACTGATCTTTATCAGCTGGAGATCAGTTGTAATAGCAGTTGTAATCTTGCAAACTTGCATAGATTGTTGCAACTTGTATAAATTGTTTTGTTGTATAACTAGAATCATTTGTTGGAAATCACGTTTTTGAAACCACATAAACCATTATATTCAGTGCATCAGTATATGTGTGTGTGTGTGTGTGTGTGTGTGTGTGTGTGTTTAGGGTACCACTCCCCTTTTGGTATTGTATACTTAGTACCTGGAGGTTGGCAACCCTAATTGTTACAAAACAGTCCCCTCACCCTTTCCATTTTGGTTCAGTCCTAGCTAAGGCCATTTTCAAAAGAACAACTTAAAAAAACCAAATCGAAGCAAAGGCGAATACTTCAAAATATGGAGTGCTCAATTAATTGTATTCCATTATAAAGTGTCTTCTAGCAGCTCACTTATTATATAGTGCTGAATGGGTTTATTTAGTGCATCCCAGGATCTAAATGCAAACACCTTAAAATGGCATTACTCTCCTTAAAGTGGGCCTTGGAAGAATCAGATAAAGGAAAGCATATTCTGCAAATCAAGTTGGTTCACTTCCAGTGCAAAATGTGGACTTGACTGACTGCGAGTGGAGCTGTCAGCTTGTACAGGCTTCACTGTCAAGGGCTGTGTCATCTGTCAGTGTCTGTTCCAGCTCACTGTACCACATAGAAGGAATGCACTGTTGCCTCCCAATTGATAACATGCTGCCAGAAGCATGTTACTTTCTCATCTGTCTTCTTGTAGCTGTCAAAACTGCAATCCATTAATTAGTTTGTTCTTGTGAATTTTAGTTGTTCAGAAGACATGTAAATTTCAAATGTAAGAGGGAGACACACACACAGGCACACATACATAAACCCGCCATTGTGCCAGTTGGGATCTGCAAATCCTAAGTGGCACTTATTAGGAACAGCGTAAGTTCTGGCTATCACAATGATCAGTCGGAGTGTAATGATGTAGCTAGTTTCACCGCATGGCTTTTAATGAGACCAAGTTTCTTACTGAAGTAGAAAAAGACTGGCAAGTCAAAGAAAGTACCAAAAAGGGAGGTCAGCTCAGTCCAAAAGGTACAATGTGTGTGTGTGTGTGGGGGGGGGGTTACTTGCCCTGACCTGGGTAGCTCAGGCTAGCCCAATCTTGTCAAATCTCGGAAGCTATGCAGGGTTGGCCCTCATTAGTACTTGAATGGGAAACCACCAGTCCAGGGTCACCATGCAGAGGCAGGCAATGGCAAACCCCCTCCTAACCATCTCTTCCTTGACAATCCCATTAGGGGTCAGCCATAAGTCAGCTGCCCCTTGGCAGACCTTTCCACTACCTCATAATTTAAAAGAAATCAGTTGATTTTAATTTCCACGTCTCATGTCCATTAAATTATACAATATCTGTAATTACTCTGATCTACTCCTGTTTTAAGAGCTCCCTGGCCCGGCGGGGAAAGCTGCAGTACTTCAGTCAAAGCTCTGCTCACGACCTGAGTTCGATCCCAACAGAAGTTGGTTTCAGGTAGCCGGCTCAAGGTTGACTCAGCCTTCCATCCTTCCGCGGTCGGTAAAATGAGTACCCAGCTTGCTGGGGGTAAAGTCTAGATGACTGGGGAAGGCAATGGCAAACCACCCCATAAAACATAGTCTGCCTGGTAAACACTGAGATGTGACATCACCCCATTGGTCAGTAATGACCTGCTGCTTGAACCATTACCTTTTTATTCCTGTTTTGCATGGGGGAGAAGGATTTGGAATCCTTCTATCGACTTCCTCTGTCCATTAAAGAGTATTTCTCTTGCTGGTTTGGCTTCTGATTACTGTGGATCCGTCTATCTTATACAACAAAAGGAATGGCTAATGTTTCAATATTTACTTATTTAGAGCATTTCTGTGCTGCCTCTCCCGAGCCCTGCTCCAGACAGCTTGCAATTAAAAAAACCACAGTATGCCCCTCTTCAAAGGGCCTAATGGCTCCGGTCAAGCAGCTATCAGGGATTCGAGGAGGTGTCTCCCTCCTCAGCTTCAGAGCAGGTGTGGGTGTGGGTGTGTGGGGAGAAGTAGACAGACTTGGAATTGGCTGAATCTTCTTGGGGATTCAGGCTCTCTCTGTCTCTCTCTCTCCCTCAGGATCGGATGTGGGTACCAGCACTACTGCTGCCTCTGCTGCTGCTAGATTAGTGCCTCTTTGTTTCCACCCATGTGGTGAGTGTATATCTGCATGTAGGGCTGTCAATTCAGTTCGGTCCGAACTGAAAATCAACCGAATTTCCCCTGATTCGGTGCTTTTCTGTTCAGATGGATCCGGACTCAAAACTGGCGGGCAACTGGGGGGGCCGAATTCAGCGAGTTCGGGAGTTCGGGAATAAATTCGGCCAATTCGGCCATCAGTAAGCAGCATAACCGTCAGTAAGCAGCATTCTCCTCCCCCGGCCAATCGGTGGGCAAGCTGGGTCTTCTTCTGGCCAATCAGTCAGGATTGAGTACTGGAGGAATCAGCTGATGTGCGGCCCGGCCAGGGAGAGAGAGAGAGAGAGCGCGAAATCCTCGTGTGTGTGTGTGGGGTGCTTGTGCACATTCGCTCCTTTCTGTGGCTGCAGGGGGCGCATTTTTTGGGGTGCACACACAAAACTTTCACTGGAACTTCAGATGAAGCTTCTTAAGGTACCCCCCAAGTTTTGTAAACATTGGGTCAGGGGGTCCTGAGATATGGGCTCCCCCCCTTTTTCTTTCCATGGCTGCAGGGGGCGCATTTTTGGGGGTACAAATCCCAAACTTTGAGCGGAGTTTCAGACCAGTGTTCTTAAGATACCCCCCAAGTTTTGTAAACATTGGGTCAGGGGGTCTCGAGATATGGGCTCTCCCCCTTTTCCCTCCCCCCTTTTCCATTTATGTGGCTGCAGGGGCGCTTTTTTGGGGATATAGCCCCCAAACTTTTAGCATAGCTTCAGTGAATTATTCTTAAGATACTACCCAAGTTTTGTAAAGATGGGTTCAGTGGGGGCAGAAATATCGCCTCCCCCCCTTTTCTCTTTCCATGGCTGCAGGGGGCACATTTTTTGGGGTGCAGACACAAAACTTTCACTGGAACTTTAGATTAAGCTTCTTAAGGAACCCCCCAAGTTTTGTGAACATTGGGTCAGGGGGTCCCGAGATATGGGCTTTCCCCTTTCCCCTTTCCCCTATTGGGATGAATGGGGCAGCCGATCCGATCCTGTGTGCATCTCTCCAGAGCAAAACGTTCCGTGCCTAATTGGAATCATCTTGGATTACAGCCCGTCCTGATGGAACAGAAGACAGCCACAGTAAGACCCCTTTGGGGGCTTTAATCTATAATTTTTCTCCTGTGTATGTGTGTGTGTGGGGGAGAAAGCAGAGTCTGTGTGTGTGGGGGGAGGGAGCAGTTTCTGTGGGTGGGGGGGAAGCCAAAGGGGGCTTTCGTCGGTTCTGCCTGGTGTGTGTGTTCCCCCTCGAGTCTCTCGCTCCCTGGTTTGAGGGGGGAGGTTTCAGTTGTGTGTTGCAAAGGTGTTGTTTAACAAGGTTGTGTTTGCAGTTGTTTTGCTAATTTCTCCGCTGTTGTCGGGCTGGGAGCTTTGTGCGTGGGCGGCAAGCTCTGCTAAGAGATGCACAACATTAAGGGTGGGGGGGACCCCTTTCAGGGCCCATATCTCAGCCCCCCCTGACCCAATCTTTACAAAACTTGGGGAGTCTTTCAATAAACGTCCTTTGAAGCTCTGCCAAAAGTTTGGGACCTCTAAGCCCAAAAATGCCCCCCCCAGAGCCGCGGAAAGGCACGGTTGTGTTTTTAATGGCTTTATTCAGCCGAATTTGTTTCCGAACTTTGAATTCCCGCCGAATTGAACGGATCCGAAGTGGGGGAGTTCGGACTTCGACACGTACCGAACCCACAAGGGCCAAATTCGGCCGAATCCAAACTGTACCGAATTTTTTTTTGACAGCCCTATCTGCATGTATATTTGTAAACAAGCAAACGCTACAAAACCATCACAAGTCACCAGTGCTCTCTCCTCCAAAGGGAACTAGCTCAAGTTAATGCTGCCCCAGAAACTTCTCCCCTCTTTAAAAAATGTGGCATACTTCACAGTACATTCATAACAATATAGTAGAGATAGATGGCTAGCGGTTGTTCAAAAGCAACGTTCATGGTGGGAATTATTATGCCATAGATGTGTTGCGGAGATGAATAGCAGCATCTTCAAGAGCCCTAGTCCATTTTCCTTGACAAAAATGCAAAGGAGCAAAAGGGTATATCCCTGGTTTTGTTTGTTTGTTTGTTCCTGCCTCTCTTCTTACACTACATGGAGCTACATGGTTGTTGACACCTCCATGGTTGTTCCTGCCAAAACCTCTACCTGGCGCAAAAAAAAAGGGGGAACCCTCGTAGGGTTGCATGGGAGATGCGCCAGCAAAAAGCTGGTGTATCTCTACAAAATAAAAAAGGGGCATTCCTGAGCCGAAATGGCGCAGACAACCTACTAACGTCAGCCCCGTCCCCAGCCGGCGCCAGAACGCCCCGGGAACGCCTCCCAGCTCACCGCCGCGACCTGTGCTGGCGGCCGGAGGCTAGCAGAAGGCTGCAGTGGCGGCCGAGTTTAGCACTGCCGTGGCGGCAGCCGGGGACCAACATCTGGACCTGCATGCTGGCACTGGGGCCACTCACGACGGCGTGCACCGTCCATGCGCCGGCAGTGTGGGCCCCTGCACCAGCGGCCTTCATCGGCCTCCTAAGGCCTTTCACCATCGCCACCAGCGCACTTGTGGATTGGGCTGTAAATGTTCTTTCCATGTGGTTAGAGAGTAAGGCTGCTCATACAGGATATTGCACTACCACTGAGGTAAAGCAATGATTTGCAACTGGATATTTCTAAGTGACCAAACAATCCAGTTGCAAATAACTGCTATATCGCAATATCCAATGATGTGTGTATGGTTGCATACCAATAATTGAAACCATATTACATCTTACTAGAAGAGAAGGTATCTATATCTATTACTGGGAGTAGTTCAAGAGTAACTGCAGTACCACCAAACACACACCTCCAACTAGCATGTAAACAGAGAGCAAGACTTAGCTGAATCATGAACTCAACAAGTTGGAGAGCTTGACAATGTGTATCTATTTAAAGGATGATGAGCTAACCAAAAAGAATAACAAAGCTCATGGAGGACTTAGTGGTACATTTACTGTGGTTTAGCAGTATAGCCTACTATATATATAGATTAAAAAATCTAAGAACCTATACCCAACTATTGTTTATTGTGCAAACATCAACCATTTGTCTGATAAATCCAGGGGAAAAATCGGTTTTAAAACAGAAGTATAAATGAGGACCAAGAATGATGCAAACCCCCATTCCAATGCTTATTTAAATATGATCCTGCCACACATGTTCAAAAATCACTGGTGTCATTGGAAGGGGCAGTTCAGAAGCAATACACCTTTGAACACCAGGTGCAGAACACATGCAGTAGGGAAGTGGAGGGTCCTGAGGCTGCAAGTGATATCATTTGCTTATGTCATTTCAGAAATAAGTTAGATTTTTCTTTTTTTTATGAGATGTGGAATTCTGTGTATGAGTTGGATTTGTATGGTAGTGTAAGGGCAATATTACAAGTTTATATACAGCTCAAAGAAATGATGTTTGGGTAGGGTTGCCAGGTCCCTCTTCGCTACTGGTGGGAGGTTTTGGGGGCGAGCCTGAGGAGGGCAGGGTTTGGGAAGGGGAGGGACTTCAATGCCATAGAGTCCAATTGCCAAAGCGACCATTTTCTCCAAGTGAATTAATCTCTATTGGCTGAAGATCAGTTGTAATAGCAGAAGATCTCCAGCCGCTACCTGGAGGTTGGGAACCCCATGTTTGGGCCTGGAGGGGGGTGCTGACTTCATGCCCTAATTCAGGGGTGAGGAACGTCAGGCCTGTGTGCCGTTTAAGGCCTGCAAAATCATTTGGTCTGGCCCTTCGTGAGTCCTGGCAGATCTCTAGCTCAGAAAGATCTAAGACTGGTGATCCGACCCCTCCCACTGACAGGAATAGCCTCTATTCAAGGCAGATGTGAGTTTGTTTTGTCGAGAAAAGGAACCTTCCCCCCTTTTTTCCCCTTGCAGAGGAGTCATTAGCTATGGAGCTGCTAGGACCGCCCAAGAAACTGTGTTAACCCTTTTCCACCCGGGCCATGGAGAAACATATTCCCTCTGTACTACAAGAGGGCTGGGGGCAGATGTGGCAACAATGGAGGGGTTAAAGGGGGCAGGGCCAGAATGCATGGGGGGGGGTTCTTAGCCAGTGTGTCCTCATTTCATCCCTGCTGGCAGAGGTAGCAGGAGCCGGCTGTACAATCTGGCCCCGATCGTGCGGAGCAGGAGCAACTCCGGCGTGTGGCTGGCTACGCCCGGCTGGTGCAACGGACCATCCTGTGCCACCAGGTGGGCGAGTGCACCACCGGTTGCATGCCTGCCTGCTTGCCATGCCAGTGGGGGGTCAACTTGGCCAGCTGCCAGCTTGGGGCTTGGTCGGCTAATTTTTAAGTTGATAGTTTTGTATGGCCTGCGAATGATGTTATAAATATCCAAATGGCCCTTGGTGGGAAAAAGGTTCCCCACCCCTACCCTAATTGTTCAATTTGCAGGAACATCTGGCTGATCACAGTTGAAAACAAGGCACTGGATGAGATGAAGTCTTGGACTGATCCAGCACAGGTCTTCTGATCACTGTTGAAGCACCAGATGAAAAGTTATCATTCAGGATTCTTCTTGAATTGGTCTAGCTTGCTTTTAAAAAATGATGAAGGGCTTTGCTGTCAACATATCTGAGAACACCACTCATCTAGTGGTTGAAAATAGTCTTCTGAAATACACCTTAACATTTATTAATGGAGAATTTATATCCACTGGTTATTGTACCCATGTTCTTTTTTTAACTAGCTAACCTTTCTTTACTCTCAGATAATATAAATCCAGTCTGGCCAAGTATACTATAATGTACATTTCCCGTGACTAGGGCTGCCAGCTCCAGGTTGGGAAATACCTAGAGATGTTGGGGGTGGAGTCTGAGGAAGGCGGGGTTCAGAGAGGTGAGGGACTTCAATGCCATAGAGTCCAATTGCCAAAGTGGCCATTTTCTCTAGGGGAACTGATTTCTATCACCTGGGAGATCTCCAGCCACCACCTGGAGGTTGGCAACCCTACCCATGACTCTTTAATTATGAAGTCCTCTAGGAGGCTATTTGCCTGTGAATACTCCATCTCTCCTGGATTGAAATTCATACCTTTACCCAGACATTTTAAAGTTATGACCTTCAGCTATAAGAGCAATTTACTTAGTTCATTCCATATGATTTTGTGTGATTTGCAAATCTAATTTTTATCTCCATGTCTAGCATTTGAAAAATCTTTTGCCTCCATATTAATTTAACATTATATTTTACCAATTAAAGGAAGCTCATAGTGACCTTTAAATTCACTTACAAATTAGAACCCATTGGCTAATTTGGGCCAATTGGCCTCAGTTACACATTCAGTGACAAACCATTATTTCTGGCCCTGTTTTCTAATTGGCCGGAATGCTCTTTCCTATCAAATATATTCGCTGTCAGGGTTGCTTGCTAGCTTCTTGTAGACTTCCTGGATATTGTCCAGGTCATTAAAGCTACATCTTTGGTTCAGTCCTCATTTATCCAGAGCCAAATCCCTCCTTGTTCTTAATTAATTAAAGCATGCAGAATTTTGGAATGGCTCATTCTGTGGGTGAAATTCTTGAAACAAAAAATATATATGAAGTGAAACATTTAACCGATGAATATATTTTTGACACATGGAGAAATTTTACTCCATGAAGCAAACTTTCCCAGTAAAGGCAATGTGCTTTTATTATGGTGTTAAAAAAACAAACTTCTGCTTACGTTTCAGAATAGGAGGGGGGAAACAGCCCTGTACGTCAACATACTCTGTCTGCAGAAAATGGACTCTCAATGGGCAAGCCAGCTATACATTAAGTAATAAAATTTAAAGTAATTCAGTTTCTATGAACAGTACAAGCTTAGCCTGCATGAGGTCCTTGGTTCAAGCCTTGCATGGGGCTAACTAAAAGAAACTGCGGCATCTCTACAAAGAACACAGCAGTAGACTGGCATAATACCCCCTTTTTGCCGTCAAGTCACAGCTGGCTTATGGCGACCCCCATAGGGTTTTCAAGGCAAGATACATTCGGTTTCCCATTGCCTGCCTCTGTGTCACAACCCTGGTATTCCTTAGAGATCTTCCACCCGTCTGGGTCAGGGTCATGGCTGAGAGTGTGTGATTGGCCCAAGGTCACCCGGCAAGCTTCCATGGTGTGAGTGGGGATTTGAACCTAGGATTCCCAGGTCCTAGTCTGACAACTGAACCACAATACCATGCTGGCATAATACAGCTTACCAGGGCCCTTATTCTATGTCTAGAAAATGAAATGAATAGGTAAACCTGACTTTTTGACATTCTGGCCATGGAAATATTTATGTGTTTATTCACTTTCAATATAATATTCAATAGAACCTCCAATATATCATTCAGTTTCTTCTAATCAAAGATGATGTCTCTCTTTTAAGTATTAACTCTTTTATTCTGAAAATCAATAACTACGATCCACTTTCCCACAAATTTTCCTATTAGTTCTTTCTGCTGTTATTTTGTAGTGTCATTTTGGATGACAAGCTGCAGTCCAGATTCTACTATGCAATTAATGGTGAAGAAGACAATGTCCAGTTTCATGCTAAACACTCTCTTGCTGCTATCAAAAGGCACATATTCAATTTATAATCATCACCTCTAACCAACTCCTTCAAGTATCCTCAAAATACTATTTTGCATCGTATGGGATAACAGATTGCATCATTTCCCTTGATAATTTTCAGGACCTGTTTCCAAAATGTTACAACTTGCAGGCATTTACAATATACATGAAAAATTCCCAATACACAACACCACCAGTATTCCATATAAGACAATTTATGAGCATCACCCATTGTAATTGTAGTTCAAAGAAAGTCCCTTTCATATTAGTTCAGTAAATGTTTAGCCCCATTTTCCATATCTAATATCGTTTGTTTGATCATCTTGTAGTACTAACATTAGACTTCGATTGATTTTTATAATCTTGACTTTTATGCTTATTTTATCAAATGCTGATAATTTTTCCATATCAAATTCCTTACCCAAAACAAACCCCTTTTTTCTCAAGGTCTAATGGCATAAAATGGGTAGTTTTAAAATTATATAAACTAATGTACACAAAGAAACAATTGGCAGATGGCTGACACTGTGAAGAAATGTTGCTTAGAGGATTTTTATCTGCCTTAAAAGATGATGCATGAATAGTAATGCCTCCTGAATAGAGGAAGAGCTATGGCTCAGTTGATGTTGGGAAATACCTTGCTCTGCCTGAAATCCTGGAGCAGGTACCAGTCACCGTAGATGGACGAATGATGTGATTTAGTATAAGACAGAGAAAATGAAACAAAAAGCGCAGAACAGACCAGGTAACCAAAAAGGTTGGGGGGAAAGAAAAAAACTTATATATGGCAATATAGATGTCAATTAAAAAAGCTATAATTACATTTTTAAAATGTTAATCAAATTATAAATATTAAAAACGGTGCATCAAAATTAATCAATTTTTGGTTAGTATATAGATAACTTCCCCTAGTGTAAAAAAATCTTTTTAGTAAAATTGTACTTGTACACATGGAGATATCATACAAGCATCTTTCCTATCACCAGGTACAATTATAAATAGAATTAGATACATGTAATCCAAACCAAATGCGTCTCAGCCGTGAGGCCTTACTCGGTGGTTTAAATTTGTGCAATACACACCACACAATATTTTTGTTAAAATTACAATAGGCCTGACCAAAGCACTGAACATCCTAAAAAAGTAAAGAAAAGGGAAAACAATTGGATTAGATTAATTACTGTGTGCGTATTTTAAAAGCAAAATATAATTCATTAGGTTATTAACTAAACATATTCAAATTACACCTAGATGTAAAAAATGTTTACATGGATTAGGTATCTTAAAAAATAATTCTTCAGGTTATTAACTAAACACATTCAAAGAGAAAAGCTGGCCTGCGTGCCCCCCTTTTCCCCAAACTGAGGGATTTTGGTGGAGGCCTGGATGGGACATGCTAATAGGGGCTGTCAGGGACAACCCCTGGTGCAGGGGGCAGTTATGGACATGCCCACCCTGGGGGGTTGTCAAAAGGGTCTTCCATCAAGTGGAAAGGGACCACACAGTGGGCTTCCATCCAAGCACTGACTCAGGGCTTGCTCTCTCTCACCCACCTCTTACACTCTGAAGTGTTATGTGATCAACCCTTTGTTGTCATGTACAACATTTTGTTTACACTGTGTTGCATTAAAAATTTGAAAGACGTTCAGTGGCCTTGGTTGTCAAATACAGAGACTGTACAAGCAATTTGCCTCTTGGACTTGTCAGCATCTGGCTGCATTTTCTGCTTTTATCCCACTTTAATCAAGCCTCATACTCCATCAAGAAAACATGACCTAATTTGAGTGAATCTTGCTCACCTTTTCTTCTGATCTCTGAGGTCACTTTCACAGGCTGTTACCGCACTAGGTATTCCCAGCGATGTATTAAAAGTTTGCAATAGTTATAAAAAATACTGTTCGCACATGCTGAATAATGCACTTTCAATCCACTGTCAATGCACTTTGCAGCTAGATTTTATTGTGTGAAAGGGTAAAATCCACTTGCAAACTATTGTTAAAGTGCATCGAAAGTGCATTATTCAGCATGTGTGAAAGCGCCCTGACAGTATTCATTGCAGCTCCATCCACTAGGAAACCACTTTAGATTTGCTTTCACATCTCCCTAAAATTTATGGACTTGGCCATATTGTGGACGTCCTTGTTTGTATGATATCACCGATAAGTATATCTTGCAACCTTGGCACACAGGCAAACCTGTCAGCTTTCACTGACTCATACCTGTGTGTAAATATAAATGAACTTGTAAAGGAAATGAAGTGTTAATTGAAGGTGCGTGCAATTGTCTTTATGAATGTGTCCTGGCAGACCTTTCTTCACCTGGCAAACTCAAAGGAAGCTTTCTGAAAACGTAAGAGATAGATTCACTGTATAATTTATGGATAAATTCACTATAATTAACTGTTAACAGAACTTCCTGGGGAAGTCATGGCTTGTAGTAGAGCACAGTATTTGTGTGCAAAAGGTCCCATCTTCAGTCTCTGACATTTCCAAATAAAGTGGCTCAGCATGTCTGGGAAAGGCAACTTGAGACCATGGGCTACCCTGTCATTCAGCACAGACAATGCTGAGGGCAGTTTCACAGGCTACAAAGTCCCCATACCTGCTACAAGGACTTTGCATCACATGTGCACTGGGAGTTGTGTGCCTCCCAGACACACAGGGGCAGTATTCCGATTGTGACCATAACACATGTGGAAAAGGGTCTTCAGCCTTCTCCCTCATGCTGTGGTCATGATTGGAACACAGGCCCTGTACAAACAGGAGACGTGGAACTCCCTGTGTACATGTGAGGTATCAACTTCTTATGGTGGTCATAAGGACTTTGTATTTTGTTCGGAGCTGGCCCTAAGGTAGGTGAACCAATGATCTATAGGGTTGCCAGGTCCCTCGTCGCCACCGGTGGGAGGTTTTTGGGGCGGAAGCTGAGGAGGGTGGGATTTGGGAGGAGCTTCAATGCCGTAGAACCCAATTGCCCAAGCAGCCATTTTTCTCCAGGGGAACTGATCTCTATCAGCTGGAGATCAGTTGTAATAGCAACCCTAATAATCTAACCGTGTAAGACGTGCTCCTATGCCCTGGTCAGGGTCTAGGGTTCTCCTCCCAGCACCGTTCATCCAGCTGGTGGGGGAACTTACCAGCAGCAAACTGAGGCCCTGGTGATGTGGTGACATCACTTCCCGCTGGAGGTTTTTGAAGGACTGGAACATTTACACACACTCACCTTTGACGTTGTCATTTTGACATTCAGATATTGGGAGGCAAATACATTGCTTGTGAAATGTCCTTGAACAAAATGTAGATACGTACTGAATGCTGTGACCCATTAATTTCCCCACAGTATTCTTATGCAACGTGTTGTGTTGTCTATAATTGTATCTAAGCACGATGTAGAGAATATACTTCTGTTACAAATGGCTAGTAAACTTTTAGATGTCTAAACTTTTAGATGGCATATTATTTCTGCTTGGGAATACAATTTTGTTCCCTTCTCCCCCTAGGGACAAAGAACTGTCCAGACTGCATCATAACGTCTGAGTCACTGCTAGGGTTACAGAAGCATATGGCTAAATCTGCCTACTAGCCGGTGTACAACTTTGTTATCAAATAACTCTCCATCACTCACCAACAGCTTTGCTCAAAATTACTGAACACATTTTCACTACCATAAAATTGGCTAGAGTTATATTTCTGGATTCCAAGAAAGCTTTTGACAGCCAACTATGATACTTTATGTAAGAAGTTGTCAGAATACTGTGTATCACCTAAAGCTGTCACTTGGCTTAGGTAAGAACTGTCAAATTGCCAGCAAAATATTGTCACTGGGAGCACTAAATCTTTTCAACCTATTTCTGTGGGGATTTATCAGATATAGACCTTGCTCTGTTTGGGGTCTTGTTTGTTTATCCCACATATAAATGATCTACCACGTATATATGAGCCGAAAATGAAATGCTCACATATGTAGAGAACTTACATACCCACCGCTCATGAGACCAGTAAACACCATTGATTGAATCCACTTATGTATTTGATCTTTCTCCTTCCCAAAGTGATATACACGGTCACCCTTTCTCTAGTTTATCCTCACACTAAGCCTGCATGGTAGTTTATACTGAGAGTGATTGGCCTAGGTAGGATGAGCCCGTGACCTTCATGGCTGAGTAGGATCTTAACCTGGTTCCCTCGCATTACAAAGGTGGGCAGTCAACACCTCACTAAAAATGTCGGCTTCTTTTCCCCACATCTATGTAATTAAGAGCAGAATATTCTGCTGAAAAAGCATGAAACACCTACTTGGGATCAATAACAAATAAGTGAAAAACTTCAGAAATACAAGTGTTTGTTATTGAAAAGGAAATGTACTGAAATGCTTGACAGCTCTAGTGCTTTTTCTCTGTTCTGGCACCGGACTGCCTAACAGCTGCCTTGAGTGCTATATTGTAGTTGAAAGGTGGACGGTACGCTTTCCAAATAAATACATTCGCATGGGCAGTTTACAGAATGCTGCTTCACCAAGCTGTTCAAAAGTACTGCCTCGTCCAACCTGCACGTTCCAAAGTTGTTTTGGAGGTACAACGGTGAGATAATCTTTCCTTCATTCTCCTATACTCAGAGGGGAGGAGAGAAGGGGGTATGTAGAGACAGACCACTCATTCTCTAATGCACTGGTTCCCAACCAGGGGTCCGTGGACCCCCAGGGGTCCACGAGAACTAAATTAAGGTCCGCGAAACAAAGTTATAAACACATAATAAATTAATATTTTCAATTAAAAGTTCTCTATTATAAAATATATATATTCAAATATTATTCTAAGTTTAATGTTTAACTAACAGTTATGATTAAAGTTTATTTTCAAATTCTCAGAATTTTTATTTTGAACCTTGGGGTCCCTGCACTGAACAAAAAAGTCCTAGTGGTCCCTGGTCAAAAAAAGGTTGGGAACCACTGCTCTAATGGGATGAAGCCCAGTTAGAGTGAACAGTACCAATTGATTGCTCAGCATACGCAACCTGGTGCAGAAAAAGACACCACTTGCCTAGCTTTAAGCTCTGGGTATGGAGTTGCTTCCCCCTCATAAGACTCTTTTGCCTGTAAGAATAAGAAGTGCAAAAAGCAATCCAAATACAGAACATTCTGATAATTCTTGCTGGATTGATGTGGTGGGGGGAATTACTCTCTGACTTTCTAAAAACTCAAGGTGCCTTACCAAATCACAACAGACAATTAAAATGACAATATACCTAGTTAAAACGCACCACAACATCAGATAAGTATAAACAGTACAAAAACAACCCAGTGCAGCAGCTGCAAGAAAAAGTACTCACTGAATACCCTTCCAAAAGCAATTGCCTTACATGGCTTCTCAAAGTGCAACGCTGATGGGCCTTAGGTAGTCCATTCCACAGCAGAGGCGCTACCGTAGAAAACAGAGCTTAGCAACATATTGAGGAGTTGTGAATAGCCCTGATGGAGAGCACAACTAGAAGGAGTTGTTCAGAACACATAACCTTATGCAGAGGCTCACACAGGGATAGGCAGTCCATCAGATATGTGGGTCATGCAAAGCTTTAAAGATTAGACCCACCACCTTCAGCAGAGTCTGGAAACAAATAAGTAACCAGTGCAGCTGCTTCAAGACCAGTGTAATGTGATCATAGTGGCTCACTTGACTCTTCTCTGCCACAACTGAGGATAGGATTTCGGTTAACGTCCGTCTGAGACTGTAACTCTCTGAGGAGTAAAGCTATATATGGGCTGTATCACATCAGAGTGCATTGGGAGCTCACTTGCTCCTCCATACAAAAATGTCACTTTTCTACATGTAGAAAAATCGCTGTCAGAAAGAAGGGTGCTATACTAGTTTTCCCCCTCCCATTTACTTTTTTCAGGGGCAGGAAATGTTTTGTACATTCTATCGTATGAGCCTCCTGGCTGGAGTTTGTAGCAATATAAATGAAGCATAAGTTTCTCACCACAGCGAGAACTAGGACTAACCCTGCAGCCAATCATGGTATACCACCTGAAGCATATAAGACCAAACCAGAGAACTCTGAGACACATGGCGTGGGCTACATCACTCTGCTGTCATGGCCAAAGAACCTAGAGAGCATTTGTGAGAACTTTTTGATGGGTCTAGTGGTGAAAGGGCATTTTGCATCAGCTGACAAAGCTCACAACAAAGTTCGGTGGACATATTGCTAATAATTATCTTTTTGGAATCCCACTCTTCCTCAGGACTGCACATACAAATTCTACTAGTGCTTCAATTGGTTTGAGAAGACAAGCACCTTACCTAGGTAAGCAAACAGAGACCTCATACTTTCAAGCACCCTTTACCCCAAATTCCAAGATGTGAAGAGCATTGAACCATCAATGGCTCCCAAGTATCTTCCCCTCCTGCCCTGCAATTTGGAGGAACCATATACTGGTTTAACAAACCTCTTGTAAATTACAGCGTGAAGCGAGGTCTCCAGGACATGGGGTTGGCTACAAATCCTCAAATGCAAACAAGTTCAATATATCAGATGGATGGGTATAGTTCTAATGAACGCTTTATCAATGTATCTATTTCTGAACCATGACACAGGGTTAGATAAAGGTAGTTTGGTTGGTGTATGGAAAGGAGAAAAGGAAGCAGGAAAGGGGGTGATGCTTATAGGAGTTGCCATGGAAGAGAAAGAGGAAAAAGTGAAGAAGTGGGTACAAGGAAAATAAGATGTGGGTTTTCCCTAACAAGTGAACCCTAAACTTAAACTTTATAGGAATTTCCACTGGGAGAAAGGTGAGCTGTGTTGGGGCATGTGAAATGGAAGAGCATCCAGGTGAGACCATACATTTTCAGTCACTGACTACCCACTCACAGGCACTGTCTGTTACAGCTGCTCTCCTTTACTTATCACACTCCCTATAGCTTTCTCTGTCTCTTGTCAGGCAACAGGGCAGCCCTCCAACATTCACAGAGAGAAGGATGTTCCTTTGTCAGACTAGAATTGAGGAGATATCGATTCAAATGTTCTACCATGCCATGAAGTTCATTAGGTGGTGATCCTGGGCCTAGCCTACCTTACAAGAGACACAGCTAACTGTAGCTTCGGATTTTGCTGCATGTGGATCATAAGGTAATGAGTATATTCTCCAGCATTAGCCTTGACAAAGGGCTGCCAATGTAGTGGGACCATAGTGTTACCCTAAGTAAGCAGTCTCCACTTAAGTTGGGGGAATTAGCTGGGGAGTCAAAGCAAGAGGGATCGATAATCTATGTATATCAGGATAGTCCTGGGAGAAAACTCTCAAATGAGCAGGCCGTTGTACAATTAAAATATGATTTTATTAAAGAATAAGAACTATTTTTAAGCAAGGAACCTTTGCACACAAAGCATACAAGAACTAACTCAGTGAAAAGGGAGAAAGGTATAGGGTATAAGGGATGGGTGAAAGTTACCAGTCTTGAAGGGACATCCAGGGAAAGCAGCTCTGATGAGGAAAACGACCAGAATTTTCAGGAGTAAAGGGTTAGTTTACTCCCCTTAGTTTACGCAAGTGGGGGTACACACAGAGATCCAGAACACACACATTATGGATGGCCAAAGGACCAAGGATATTTATACCCCAAAATGGGTCCTGAGGCGGTATGAGGTAAGCTGGCAGGAAAGCCAGAGACAAAGAATTAATTGCTTTACTGGGATTTGAACAAAAAGACAGGAGAGGTTTGATGAGTCGCCAGGACCCAAGAGAATGCCTGGGCTATTCTCTTGAATAATGATTGATTGCTAGGATGGGTGCTGATAGGGTAACTAATGGTCTGCTTGGAGCACTGATTAAATCACCTTAGGGCAACACAATGGATATTAGCTGGCCCCATTGTTTGGTCAGGCAAACTTTAGGGTCGGGGGAAAATACAGTTTCCATCTGCCTCCTGCCCAGGCTTGACACACAAGATGGATCCCAAAACTCTCTGAGAGGCATCCATTTCGTGGGGAGCAGTGTCTTGCTCTTATGTCAGCCTTTGGCCCCTGTGCCTTCATGTTGGCATTTTCATGGCAGATCTAGAACAACGTTTTCTGAACTCATACCCAGTGGCACCTCTCCTTTACTTGAGATTCACTGATGACATTTTCTTCGTCTGGACTCATGGCAAATAAGCCCTTGAAAGATTTCACCAGGCTTTCAACGACTTCCACCCCACCATCAATCTAACTATGAATTACTCCGAACAAGAAATCAACTTCCTAGACACCACAGTACGGATCCACGGGGGACACACAAGCACCACATTGTGCCAGAAACCGACAGATTGGCAAACGTATCTACATGCGTCCAGCCACCACCCCAACCATATCAGACAATCCATTGTCTATAGCCAAGCCATTGTCTATAGCCAATCCATTGTCTATAGCCAAGTCGCATCTGCTCCAATCCTTCAGACAGAGATACACACTTGCAAGGCCTACAGTAAACATTTTTGCAACTACAATATCCTGCTGATATGGTGAGAAAGATGATTGAGAGGGCCGGAATGATACCCAGGCACAACTTACTACAAGATAAGCCCGGAGAGAATGACAACAGAACACCTCTGGTTGTCACTTATAGCTCCCAACTAAAACCAGTCCAACATATTATTAAGGACCTACAACCAATGCTGGATTGTGACACTTCCCTCGCTGAAGCACTGGGGGGGGGGGGTCCCTTTCTTGCTTACAGACAGCCGGCTAACCTAAAACAACTTCTCACCCATGATGATAAACTACTTAACAGAAACATGGACTCTGGCACCAAGGCCTGCAACAAACCAAGGTGCCAACTTTGCCCTCATATAGATTCTAGGAACATCATCTCTGGACCCACCAATGTCAGCCATACTATCTCAGGTTCATACTAGGGCTGTTGAATTTAAAAAAATTCGGTATAGTTTGGATTCGGCTGAATTCGGCCCGTTTAGATTCGGGATATGCTGAAGTCTGAACTCCCCCTGCAATTCGGCAGGAATTCAAAGTTCGGGGAAAAAATTCGGCCGAATAAAGCCATTAAAAACGCAACCGCGCCTTTCCGCGGCTCTGGGGGGGCATTTTTGGGGTAGAGGTCCCAAACTTTCAGCGGAGCTTCAAAGGAGCCTTCTTGGCACATTCCCAAGTTTTGTAAATATTGGGTCAGGGGGGGCTGAGATATGGGCCCCGAAAGGGGTCCCCCCCACCCTTAATGTGCATCTCTGAGCAGAGCTTTGCCGCCCACGCACAAAGCTCCCAGCCCCGACAACAGCTGATGAGAGCAAGGGCTGGGCAGGTGCTAAGAAGTTTGCAAAGCAACAGAACTGCAAAGCAACACTGCAAAGCAACACAACTGCAAAGCAACACCCACAACTGCAAAGCAACAGCAACACCTGACACCTGGGAGTTTGCAAACCATGGAAAGGGACAGAGGCAGCTAGCTATGCACAATGAGCAGGAGGGGGTGGAATTTCCCCTTTTGCATCGGACCCGGGACCAGGAAAATGCATTCTTTAAGTCACCATTTGAAAACCAGCTTTGAGCAAGCATCAAAATAGACCTAGAAAAGGGGGGAGCCGATATTTCTGCCCCCACTGAACCCATCTTTACAAAAATTGGGGGGTCTCTTAAGAAGGCTCGTCTGAAGATATCCTGAAGGTTTGGGGGCTGCACCCCCAAAAAAGCGCCCCCTGCAGCCACGGAAATGGAAAAGGGGGGAGGGAAAAGGGGTGGAGCCCATATCTCGGGACCCCCTGACCCAAAGTCTACAAAACTTGGGGGGTCTCTTAAGAAGGCTTGTCTGAAGCTCCACTGAAAGTTTGGGGTCTGTACCCCCAAAAATGCGCCCCCTGCATCCACAGAAAGGAGCGAATGTGCACAAGCACCCACACACACACATGAGGATTTCTCTCACTCACTCTCTCTCCCCGGCCCGGCCGCACATCAGCTGATTCCTCCAGTACTCAATCCTGACTGATTGGCCAGAAGAAGACCCAGCTTGGCCACCGATTGGCCGGGGGAGGAGAATGCTGCTTACTGAGGGCCCCGAATTTGCCAGATTTATTCGTGAACTCCCGAACTCGCTGAATTCGGCTCCCCCGGTTTCCCGCCATTTTTTAGTTCAGTTCGTCCCGAACTAAAAAACGTGAATCAGGGGAAATTCGGCTGTTTTTCGGTTCGGGCCGAACCGAATCGACAGCCCTAGTTCATACTCCTGCTCATCTTCTAATGTGATTTATGCCATCACATGCCAGCAATGCCCTTCCACAATCTACATTAGACAAACAGGTCAGTCTCTTAGACAAAGATTAAATGGACATAAGTCTGACATCAGAAACCACAATATTCAAAAACCAGTGGGAGAACATTTCAACCTTCCAGGACATTCTGTTGCAGATTTAAGAGTAGCAGTTCTCTTACAAAGGAATTTCAAAGGGAGATTGGAAAGAGAAACTGCTGAATTACAGTTGATATTCAAACTAAAGACAATGCATTTACCTGGGCTGAATAAAGACCTTGCATTCATGGCTCATTACCAATGCTGATTTCTCCACACCCATCTCTCCCCTGGACATCACAGACTCTTCTGCATACCTCACCTAATCCCATCACGCCTAATCCCATTACATACTGTTAACATTTACATACTAATGCTTGTCTGAATTCACTCTCCTCTACTTAAAGACAGATGGATTCACATTCTAGCTGTATCTGAAGAAGTGAGCTGTGGCTCACAAAAGCTCATAACCTGCCAGAAAATATTTTTGTTAGTCTTTAAGGTGCTACTGGACTCTTGCTCTTTTTTACACAAAGAGTTATTAAAATGTGGAATTTGCTGTCAGAAGTTGTAGCTATGGCCACAGGCATAGACAGCTTTAAAAGGGGATTACAGAGGTTCATGGAGGATAGGTCTATCAGTGGCTACTAGCCATGTAGTTTAAAGGGAACCACCGCATGCAGAGGCAGTATACCTCTGAATACCAATGCCAGGAGACAACATCAGCCTCTATGCCATGTTGTTGGCCCTCCAGAGTAACTGGTTGGCCACTGTGTGAGACAGGATGCCGGACTAGATGAGCCAGATCTGATCCAGCAGAGATATTCTTATGTTCTTAACTTGCTCAGTGAGTCCTTCCTCATGGGCCCAGGAAAGAGCCCCTTTCCTGTGCCTTTTACTGACAGAAATTGCGCAGTGGGGAATCTGTAAGGACTTACCAGGGCACCTCATTTTCCCTTGTATCACCTTCCCCAAATCATTTCCTCTTTCCCACCTTATTATTATTATTATTATTATTGATGCATTCAAAACTGAAAATGTTATTCATTGCATTTCAATGTACACTCCACTTTTCCAGTTGAAAACAATTTCTTCCGTCATGAAAAGCAATAAAATATGTACTTTTGAACTGTTCATGGGAACTATGCTTTAAATAGGTGTATACCGGCCACAAACTTGCCACTATTGATCTCTATCCATATGTGTAGAAAATCATTTGACAACCTTCTCTTCCTTACATCTCCACTTCCCCACCGATTCCATCTAACCTTGAGTCTCATATGCATTTTTAAAGCAAAAATAATAATAAAGCTACCAAACAGTGAATGCACTGAAACTCTAGAAGCTAGTAATCAAAGTCACAGCATGTGTTGCTGATGAAGAAGAAAACACAACAAGAAAAAAAAGTTGGGAGGAAGGGTGAAAGACAGCAACTTCAAAGCCTTTTTTAGACGTGGGGGAGGGGGCTGACAACAGAATGAAGGATGCAGTGTGCAAAAGCTAGAAATAATGGGGGGGGTTGAAGGGACAACACCCCATCAAGAAGCACTCCAGGCCAACTTGGCTAGTAATTAGATCCACTGGATTTAATTGTAGGTGCTGTGTGGGATGCTGGAAGAGTCATACATGTTCCACAGAATTATGGAGCTATAGAATGAGGACCAGTGGGAAATTTTCATGGTGAGTAAACGTGAAAGGAAGACACATACCAATATATAGTGGATACATGCCAGGATTCATGACTAATTGGGGCTTCTTAGCACATGCCCCCCACCCTAAGTATCTCCAGCTGTTTGGAGAAGAATGCTGCAATGGATAGACCCTTAATCTGATTTAGCAGGGCAATTTTTACATTGTAATCCCTTGTCCAGTCTATATATTGTAATTAAAGGGGCATGAGCTGCTTTGTCTTTTATAGGGAACAAAGCCATTGTGGTGTAATGGTTATCGTTTTGGACTAGAACTGGAGAGACCTACAGCCAAATCTTTACTTTGGCATGAAACTCACCTTAGGCCAGTCATTATCTGTCAGCTTAATAAGGCTGTTGTTAGGATCAAATGGAGGAAGGTGAGTTCACTTGCATCATCCTCAGGGCTTTGGAGGAAGGGCAGATTAAAAAATGGAGAGGCAACTGGATGGAATCCCTTAAGGTCCCTACTCTATTGACAGAAGAAGAGTCTTCCCTTCTTCAGAAGTGAAGGTACCTGAAGATACTGATATTGATCTTGACTCCCCTGTGTGGCCATTTTGAATCACACAATCTTGCTGAAGTTTTCCCCTTCCCCTCTTTCAGTAGTGCCAGTTCAGCACCTTGAAAGCAGATGTCTTGAATCTTAATTATTTAGTTATTTATTGCATAGTTTAGCTATTTATTACATATTGATCCTTTCTTACATCAATTTAGGTGGTGACGGAATCCAATCCAGCCACTGCCCTGATCCATATCAATAATAAAACATAATTATTAAATCACTATTAACTGAATTAGTATCAAATATTGTTTTGTTGCAAATTAATATTTTGGCCTTCAGGGCCAAATGCGATGTTAAGATGTCCATAGGGCTGACCCCTGGACGCCAATGCCATTTTAGAGAAGAAATCAGACATATAAAAATGCTATGACATAGTGCCACAGAATCAGGCAAGCTTGTTTTCCCCCATGAACTTTTTCAAGTGCCAGAAGGCACCAGGGAGGAGACAAGATTGCCTGGTCCCACCTTGTTATGGTCCCAATCAGGATTGGGCCCTCACAGCTTTTTTAAATGGCCGAATTCTTCTCTAAAATAGCATTGGCATCTATCCAGTGTGGATGTGTGTGTGTAAAGTGCCGTCAAGTCGCAGCTGACTTATGGCGACCCCTTTTTTTGGGGTTTCATGGCAAGAAACTAACACAGGTGGTTTGCCAGTGCCTTCCTCTGCACAGCAACCCTGGACTTCCTTGGTGGTCTCCCATCCAAATACTAACCAGGGCTGACCCTGCTTAGCTTCTGAGATGTGACGAGATCAGGCTAGCCTGGGCAAGGTCAGGGCATCCAGTCTGGATAGAGTGGACCTTTTCATGGGTAACATCTTGAATTTTGAACTTTGAATTTTGTATCTTACTTCTGGAATTAGTATTTGACTGTTTAGCTAGTGCTTATTTGCTCTAGGTTTTTGTTATTTTAAATGTCTCACTTGCTTTTGTTTTCCTATAAATTGCACAATTTTAATAAATTCCTTACTTATATTTGTGTGGAGTTTTTATGCCTTCAGGTGGCTTCAATCTAATTTCAGTACCTTGACCAAAGGGCTACACATACCAGATAATTAACAGGTGAAACTCACACTGCAGGTGGCCAGCCTAGAAGGGGTGACTTTCTTTTGTTAAGCCCAGGAAGGTTGGAAGGCTGTCCCTTAGCTTCTGGCTGGTTGGGTTAGAGGAAAGGACTGGTGGCAGCTATCCTCCTGAGTGTAAGGACTAACACCCCAGGTGTTTTAAAAATCTTGAATATTGCCTGAGCCATAACAAGAACCTCCTGGATTGGAGGTTCATGACAGTGCACAACCCCACTCTTAGTAATACATTCATACAGGGACTAACCTTTAAAAACCTTTCCATCACTCCACACAACTCCAACTGCTGCAAAGGGGTAGGAATGGCACCAGACTTCCTTCTTGCACCATTTATTCCTGTGAAAATAGCCAACCTGGGGGTAGGGGAGGCTGTTTGTCCCTTCCTCAGGCTCCGCATGCTCTGGGATGGAAAGGGAAAAGAATTTCCACTTTCCAGTGTGGCAGTCCTACCACCCAGGGAGCTTCATGGCCAAATGGAGACGGACATCCAGTTTTGCCAGGAGAAATTTAGCATTCTATCCTCTTCCTATATAAGCCAGCCCAAGTTCGAGGTATCATGCATTTTTCCTTTAGTTTGAAATCAGAACTTAACTTCTACCTTTTTTATATTTCCCCTTTCTCTAAAAGTTCAGAGCAGCATACAAGGATCTCCCCACTCCACATTTTGTCCTCACAACCAACACTGGGAGGTAGATTTGCAGACTGACTGACTCAAGGTCAAACAGTGAGCTTCATGGCTAAGTGAAGATTTGGACCAGTTTTCCCAGGTGCTTCTCCAACACTATCACATGATACTGGCTGTGGCTGAGTTATCTCAAATTGTACTCAGGCCTGTGTGACCATGAAGAAAAGAAATATACTTGTGTATGTTTTAAATGAAAGATAAGACTGGTGTGATCACAGGAGCCTGTATTGCCCTATGTCTTAATCTGGCCTCAGACAAAATTACGGTAACACGCTGATTGAAAATGGGCTCATGTTTTTCATTTAAATTGTTCTTATATGAAGTGAAAAATTACCCCTGCACATTGGGTTCTCCCTGGAGGATACTGCCGTATTTACCATCAGCTGAAGTCAAGAAATGGCTGTTCAGGGAAGAGGGCTTTCTCTGTTTGCTATATTTCTTCAAGAATTGTAACGATTACCTGATATTCTTCTTTTTATTTATCTGCTTTCTCATTTTAACAAATTGTACAGATGGTAATTACCAGTTATGCATTCACAGAAAACCATGGCTACATGTGTGATAATAGCACAATTTGATATTTATGAAGTGCCACTTTCCTATAAACACAGAAATGCAGTTAATTATCACTGGGACTGTTTATTAAGACTTGGAAGTAGAAAAATAATGAATGGGCACATCATTTGGTCATTAAAATACTTCTGATTATTCATCTCATTCAGAAGTTAACCGTCTCTGTAATTTCAGAATACTTTCTCTTGTACTGTGAATTTTGAAGGTCAGTCATACTTTAAAGCAACAACTATATTCATATCCGTTTATGGTATATTCCTCCTGGGATTGCCAAGGTTCCTGTGTCTTTTACAGGTGCATATGAAGAAATGAAGCATTTCTTGTTAGAGGTTCTTACAAACAGTGGTAGAAAAGAGCAAGAGTCCAGTAACACTTTAAAGACTAACAAAATTTCTGGCAGGGTATGAGCTTTCGTGAGTCACAGCTCATTTCTTCAGATACAGCCAGAATGTGAGTCCATCTGTCCTTAAGTAGAGAAGAATGAATTCAGACAGCCAATGGCAATAGCCCAGTGCCAGAGAGGGCGGGGTATAAATTTAATAATAAAGAAAGAAAGATAAATAAATAGCATGTAAATGTAGGGTTGCCAACCACCAGGTACTAGCTGGAGATCTCCTGCTATTAAAACGGATCTCCAGCCGATAGACATTAGTTCACCCAGAGAAAATGGCCACTTTGACAGTTGGACTCTATGACATTGAAGTCCCTCCCCTCCCCAAACCCCACCCTCCTCAGGCTCTGCCCCAAAAACCTCCCGCCAGTAACAAAGAGGGACCGGGCAATCCTATATAAATGTCAATAGCAGGTAAATGACAATAGCAGGCATGATTGGATTATGTGTGATATGCAGAGGTGTGAAGAAATCAGCATTGGTGGTGATGTTAGAAGGAAAGCTGGGGGTCTCCAATATTTAGATGGGGAAATTAGCTTATTTGAGATGGAATTTAGAGTGCTAATGAGAGGCTGATTTAAAGTGGGGTCTTCAACCTATGTATACGAGGGATGGGCAATTTGAGAGGAATAAACTAGCAGAAAGCAGTTTAAATAGGAAAACAGGTTGTCTTTATTTAGGGGAAATGGGGGGTACACACACAGAGAAATAACACAATAAATTCAACACACATACACACAGATTCCTAATAGGGATAGGACAATTGGAAGTTATAGCTACCATCAGAGGTCTGGAGAGAAGTTCTAAGGAGAGTAACTGCAGCGAGGAGTGATCACCAGAGAAAAAGACCGCAGTAGCAGCACGGGCAAACTCTTGGATCCAGGAAAACACCTTCAAAGTTGCCACTGTGAGGGCAGCTGTATTTATACCAAAATTCTTCCTTGAGGCAAGGTGACTCACCGGACTGGTGGTCCTGGATGCACAAAGGTGAGATTGCTTCTCAAGTATTGAAATATTAAAGTGAGGAAAGACAGGAGCTTAAATGCACAAAATGTGCACTGCTCTTCCTTGCACTTGGCAGCACCAGCCCTACATGACTGGGGCTCCTATTTCTCCCCTCCTTGTATGCCTAGATGTATTCAGAGATGAGATATCTATGCCTTTGCTGATGGGCTCTGCACCCACATGAGAAAGGAAGTATCCAATATGTTCTGTTATGTATAGTGATCTAATTACTTTATTCCCTTAATTTTATTTTAGATTAGTCAATTCATATACTGAATTACACTTTTTAATGAAGCAGCTATTCAGCAAGCCAATTGTTTGCACAGTTATTATAAGTCATTGTTTAATCACAGATATTAAAGACTTCATTTTGTTTACAGTCGGGCAACCTTTAGTGTATCTAATGCTGCTTCAAATGTAGTTTTATATATGTATATTTCTATATTACATTATTATTTTAGTACAATATGTACATGAGCCATGGGATTTCCTGGAGGATCATGTCCTGCAAGCTTACATCTTCCCATCATCTTTTGTATTTATATATATTTGTGTGCCGTTGAGTCAAAGCTGACTTATGGGGACCCCGTAGGGTTTTCAAGAGAAGAGATGTTTGGAGGTGGCTTGCCATTGCCTGCCTCCACGGTGTGACTCTGGTATTCTTTGAAGGTTACCCATCCAAATTATAACCAGGGCCAACCCTGCTTCACTTCTGAGATTTGATGAGATCAGGCTAGCCTGGGGCTATCCAGGCAAGAGCCCTTTGCATTTATATGACTGTTTTTCACAGAAACATAAAGGACTTCCTGCAACTAGTACATCCTGTAGTCAATGCCTAACATTTGGAAATTGCATCCAAGGGCCCCCCTGCCCACCCATTCCAATCTCTGATCCTGCATTTCTTTTATCTCTAGGAAGTGTCCAGCTCATAGGACTGGCTCCCACATGCATCTGTATCACATCATTTCTCATCACTTGAATATGTAGCACTTACCGCACAGCAGAATGTATAAACTGACCCCCATTCAAAAGCTTGGTGTTTCAAATGGTATAAGGAGATAACAGACTCTCTGTCTGTGATATTGTAGGTGAGATGACCAAACTGCACACCTGACTGTCACGAATTGATTAATATACTTGTGGAACTCAACCCAGAGGAACATCAGCTATATCACTAAGTAATGACAAAGGGGGAAACAAACATACTTCTGAGGACATGACACAGGAAGCAAATAGATCAAGAAACAGATATGTGGTTCAAATAACTAGATCTGTTCCATAAAGTGAAAAGGAGGCTGAGACAGGGTATGACTGCAGTCTATAAAAATGTATGAGGAGTTGGCACAATAGAGGAGAACATTCGGGTTACAGAAGACTATCACTCCTGCTCAGTTTTCTCTTGTGAGCCCATAGGGACATATGAAATCTACCATTTCTCTCCCAAACTTCCCAACTCATTTCAGTTGAAGGGATAGCTCCATGCCTCCATCTTTGGACAATGCTATCCTCTTTGGCTGAAATGAATGAGCATTCTGTGCACAACGGAATCTTGAGTTCCATACAACTGCATAAAAGGGGCTGCCTGTTTGGCCTGAGATGTCCACTCTATTGAAACAAATAGAAGATCTTATGCACAGATGGCCTGTACACTTCATGGTTTCTAGATCTTTTTGATACTCTTTGGTACTTATTTATTTACCTCATTTGAAGTCCACCTTTCTCACTGAGACTCAAAGCAGATGACACAAATTAAAAACAGCAACAACAATCTGGGGTATGTTACAATCCACAGTGCAATAAATGGGATTACAAAATCTCAACACTGCAGCCAGACACTGGCTCAGGATTGTTACTGCAGGAGCAGACAAACTGGACAAAGGAATAAAGAGCCAGGTATCATCAGCTATGCTGATGACAGAAATCCAAAACTACTAATGATCTTTCCCAAGGGCTTTACATAAAGATTAAATATCATGGGGAATAAAACTGAGCCCCATAAAACCATTCCCAGTCTGATGACATCAGTCACTCTCTGAGTCCATAAGGAATTGTTTAAACTAATATCTCATGATACCTACTTCTGCCCCCAGGCATCTCAATAGGATAGCATAGTCCACTGTATCAAAAGCAGCTGATAAATCCAGTAACAATCACAGAAAAGCACAGCCTTTGTGTATATTCAAACAAAGATCATCAGCTAAAGACAACAACACTACCTCCAACCCATGGGACAGCCTGAAGCCAGACTGAAAGAGATCTAGGGCAGATGTATCATCCAGGAAGGCATGGAGACATTCTGCAACCACTCTCTCAATTACCTTGCCCTGAAAGGGCATATTAGAGACCGGACAATAATTGGCCACAACATTCTTCTCCAGTAATTTTTTAACAAGTAATGGAGTTAGCAGTTGATTTATGAAGGACATCAGGATCCCATTAATCTGCCTCTGACAGGATTTCAGTAACCAAGATGGATGGGTGTCAAGAGTACACTTGGTGGCTTTCACAGACCCCAAGATCCTGTCAACATCTATCACAGTAATCTAGTCAACATGACCTGTGAAGGGACCAGTCAGTACATTAAACACTTCTGTTGCATGAACTGTATAAAAACCAGTGTCCAAATCAGCATATTCGGGAGATTTGGAAAAAATGACTCAGCTGTTCTCCCTGAGCATTTGAAGACTCAAACGTAGGAGACAATGGGGATTAACGCATGGGCAGAGTGTTCTTGGTTCGCTCCTCCCTTATCTCACAATATTTTATTCCGAGACTGGATAGTCAAATGCATGACGCTAGTCCATCCCACTATAAATCCGAAGCAAGCAGCTGCTGGGGGCTCCCCGTGCGTTTGAGCCACCCATATAATGTGGGATAGTAGTGGAGTGACCGCCGTGTCATTGCCCAAGGTTTGGCTGAGGGGTTATCCAATGAAAGGTTGATTCTCCCTTTTTTCTTGGGACACCAGCATTCCGGTATACCATTGTGACGGTGTGAAGCACCCCCCCCCCTACAGGGCTGGTCGGGGGGCGTCTGTCTGGCCTGGAGAGGGTCGGGGCTTGAGGCGCCTCTTCAGCCTCAGACCTCCCTGGCTACTCTTCAGGCCAGAGAAGCTCTGCCCCTTCCACCCTCTGCCCTCCCCCCGGAAGTCCATAAAAGGAGCTCTCCTTCCCCATCACGTCACTTCCCTTCCTAGCCAGCAGCGCAGCTCGCACCTGCCTCACCCTTGCTCACCCGCAGCTCAGCTGTTTGTCGGGGCTTGGAGCTTGAACAAAAGAAGGTTAGTAGCGGGCTAGTCGTGTGATTACACGCACAGCGGCGTTCCAGTAATGTAGCAAAATAAAAAAAGTAGCGGTTTAGCACCGAAAAGATCACTAGAAACCAGGGATTGCTTAACCCGGGTTTTTATTTTTTTTTATTTTTTTATTTTTTGCTTAAATCGCACCTAAGGTGGGTCCAATGCACTGCCCTCGGATGGTCATGCGTTTAGACCACGGGAATTCGCTACTTTTAAGGCACAAAGGTGAGACAAATTGGCCATGCGTTAAACCCCAATAATGCCTTAAATACAATAAACAGCTGAGTCAGCCACAGGTGACACGACACAATGATTGTGGGAAACTGCTCAAGTTTACAATGAAACATTTACACTTTCTTTGCAGTGATCACTACCATCTCATTAGTCTTCCAGTGGTTTCTTCAGTATGATCTGTCACTCTCTGCTTTTTCCACTAACATAGTTCTTGACATCTCCCAGCCCTATTCAAGTCACCCAGCTCCAAAGCAAACCAAGGCACAAGATTCTGCCTCAAGTGGGAGAAGGCGCCAGAGGGGTAACCTTTTTGATAGCTTCCAGGAGCTTTGTGTTAAAATACTGGCTACAAAGAATATTTCTAATTATCGAAAGATGTCTGATATCTACAACAGTCATGAAACCAAAGGAGAAGATATAAATATATGTATGGATGAAACATTTTGATTCAGAATCCCAGGGAAGAGAAAATGTACCCCTTTTCCCACCTAAGATTCTGCAGTGTCTCTGCTTTCCAACAATTCCTACGTTTTAGTGGCAGAGGTGGGAGAAACAGTTCCATGTAAGAACAGCAGGAGCATTTCCTCTGGTGAGCTTCCATTCTACTGTTATTGGTATTGTGGTAAGTCAATGTTCAAGGAAACAAGGCATGATTCAAAGCCCTATATACAGGTCTCCAGCTACTACCTGGAGGCTGGCAACCCTATTTCTACCACTAGCAAATACTGCAATTGCAAAGAGGGCAGGCAACAAGATTCCAAACCTCTCGTTCCCTGAGCAACTCCCTACCTACTCCACCACAGGAGCAGACAGAAGACAGATGATTTGGCCTCTGAGGGGTTTGATGGGCTTAGCCTGTAGTCACTGAGCCAGCTTTTATTGCCCAAGAGATAGTTGGGATCCTATCTTGCAGTGCAGCTGGGAGGAAGGGAAGGAAGGAGAAGAGGTTGCAGCCAGCTGTGACTGGAAGTATTTTAACGTACACCACCTTTTCTTCAGGTGCAAAGTTACACTGTCCCAGGGAATAAGGACAAGTCCGGAGTCAGCACAGAGCTAGACTCCAGACCTCACCAGGGGCTCTTCCTACTTTTTGCTCCTTGCTCTTGCACTGTTCTACTGACACAGAGGATTCCACTGGTGGTAGATGGAATCCATCAGACATATATTTAGCCTTCAGCCAGCATAGGATGGGTTCAGTGTGACCTTATACCTGCATGGAAGCCATTAGTTAGGGACAGAATCACACTGCTAACATGCTGTGAGTTTTTGTAACCATGGGTACACACTTTTTAGTTCACGACTTACCAACGTATTGTTCTCTTTCCTTTACTACTTTGCATTCTGTTTTCTGAAAAATTGGCATTTGGTCATATGAAAATGTGTGTCTCTGTGATGACATGCCAAGGTCAATGCATGGCAGGGATTTGCTTGCTTGTTCTATTTTGCTGGTTTCCCCCTGACATCCCTCTGCTCAGATGAATATGTTAATGCACTGAAATGCATGCAAATTTAAAAGTGTGCATTGCCAAGCAGTGAGGTCGAGCTACAAAGAATTGACTGGGTGGTAAGAATATCCCAACTGGGTATTTTTAAGTCAGCTTGGCAATCCTTCCTCCCTAGACCTACAAGTAATGGATGGAGTTATAGCAGAGCTAAGGACAGCACCAAAACCACCAGTAATTTCCTCCACTGCCATTGTAAAAACAGGAAGGCTGAAGTGGGCAGAGGAGGAAAATCAAAATCCCAGAATTAAAAACCTAAGTCAAAATCCCAGAATTAAAAACCTAATGCGGAAATCCTATGCATGTTAATTCAGGCAAAAGCTCTGTTGAAAACAATAGTAGTTACTTCTGATAAAACATGTGCATAGGACTTGAATATGCAGGGTTGTCAGACTCCAGGTAGGGCCTGAAGATCTTCAGACTATGGAGATCATCTTGGAGAAAATGGCTGCTTTGGAGGGGGGATTGTATGGCATTATACCCCCTCAAGGTCCCTCCTCTCCCCAAACCTCACCCTCCCCAGGTTGCACCTCCCAAATCTCCAAGAATTTCTGAAGCCGAATTTGGCAACCCTAGTTAACAGACCAAAACAGATCCAGAATTACATTTTGGATCGAAAGATTTATTTGCAAGGGAAGATTAAGATGTCAGAATGTATATAACTTGAGCATACAAGTTATATACATTATTGGCCATTCCACATAGAACACTAGCAGGAGTCCTACCTTAACCTTCTTGATGAAATTCTAATTTTCTGTATGCTGGTTGTTTTTTTTTATGAAAGAGTCATGTGATCTTCCATTTACTGGTACAGTTCTGTCACTTATTTACTACCTCAGTGAGAATGTATTCTATCTTGGGCATAATGCATTGCTTAGTTTAAACCTAGAAGCAGGTATCTCAGACCAAAATAGCTCTATACACCTATTATAGGCCACTGGCCAGATACGTTCAAATGCATGGGCACCACAGTGAATGGCTTAGATAGATAAACATTAAATATAAAATGAATGAAAACACATGTTTGCAAACGTCAGTGAGAATTTCACATACCGTGCATTCCTGAGATGCCAGCATGCGGGGGTGGCGGGGAAGAGGCGCAGCCGCGCCTCCTAAGCCGTTTCCGGCATGCCGCCAGGACGAAAAAAGCCTTTTAAAGGCTTTTTTTTTTCAATGGGGCTTTTAGCCCCATTGAAAAAAGCGAGGCTGTGCCTGCTAAAAAGCAGGCGCAGCAACACTGTCCTGGCTGTCAGCATCCAGGGCCGAAAGGGCATAGGGAGCTGCCTAACGGCAACTCTGCCCCCCAGCCCGCCCCGGGAACACCCCCCTCCCATGCTGGCATGGCAATTCTCCGCTGTGGCCTTGGCCACGGAGAGTCTGTGCCACCAGAGGGGTGAGGCGTAGCTCCACGGTGCTCGGGCACCAACAGAACTGTCCTCGCCGCCAGCGTAAGTGCGTCTTGTTACGTGACCCTATTTTATTGGTGCTTAGCTAAAGACTAATGAGAGTGGCTAGACTGCCCATTACTGATCAATTATGAACCAACCAACTATACATGACACATTTGGATTCCTTTTTATAAGGACTCTGAGAAGCTCGGGTTCCCGCCTTCTCGGGAGCCATGTTTGCTGCCCCGGGGGGAGGAAGGAGCGATCGCGGCAGAGGGGAGGGAGATCGGGTCCGGCCGGCCAACATGTGCGTTTGCGCGGGCACGGAGGCTCGTGCTGGACCCGATCTGCCCGGTTACAGCCTTCTCATTGGCTGGGACAAGGAAGGGCTCCAGCCAATGGGGGCGGAAGGCGGGAGCTGGGTGGGGGCGTGGCTAGCCTCGGCCCCTCAGTATATAACAGGGGAACGGGCCCGCCCACAGCTCACTCCATTTTCTTTGTGAACCCACCCACCGTCCCTATGGTTTATTGTGCTTATAGTCACAGCTTGGGGCGGTTTACCATGTGGATATGTCATTTTGGGGGGGGAAGCTCCATAGGAATTGGTCGCTTCCCTGGTTTTGGGAACCCTATCCCAGGGGTTTTGGGAGAGGCTTCAGGGACATGCCCTGGCGGCAGGGCAGGTGTCCGCCTCTTCCCAAGTGGTGGGGGATAACACCCAGTGGCGTTCATCCTGGTGTCATCCTGGTACTGCCATCCCAGTTGCCCACAGCAGGAGTGCTGTGGGCAGAGGTTACTTCATGGCCGTGGTGGACACGGCCTGAGCACTTGACACATCACGCATGCTGCGCCACAAGGGTCGCAGCTGTTTGCCAATTCCAAGCTGTGGCCAATTTATTCCAAAATCAATCCAATTCCTTACAATTAAATGTTATAATGTTGTTGTTTAATAAAGTTGTGTTTTAATAAAATGTTAACTTTTAAAATGTTTGAATTTATTGAACAGCGACGTTCCTTTTAATTAACCCTGGGTCAGCAAGTAGCATTCCCTTGGTAACAGTAATGAAGCAGCTCTCACACTTGGCTGTCTGTCTAGAGGCCTACATCTTTGTAGGCTTATAAATCCATTATAGAAGTCAAATTACTTCATTTTTATTTCAAAACATTATTAATTCTTAACCACCATTTTTTCTATAAAGAACAGTTATTTACAGTTTTTATATACTGTTGATACTCAACACATTATTTTAGGTTGTTTCTCTATTAGGGTCGCCAGGCAGGTAAAACCAGAAGTTCCTACCACAGAGTTTCCGGTGATTCCTAGAGCTACCCGTTGTCCCTTCTGGGTAGCTCTAGAAATCGCCAGGAAATCTATGGTAAGAGCTTCCTGTAAGCAGATGAGGTCTTATTTTTCTCATTAATTTTTTTCCCATCACAATGTCTAGTGGTGATGGGCAATGGGACCTGGAGGCAGGGGATCCCCACCTCCACCAGGGGCTTGGCAGCCCTGTTCTCTCTCTCTCTCTGTGTGTGTGTATGTGTGAGAATGAGAGAGAGTGAAAGAGAGGAGAGAGAGTGTGTCAAAGACACAGGCGATAAGGGTAAACTCCAAATGCTGCTTAGGCTAATGCAAGATCCATCAAATTTTAGTCTTCCTCCTTTGTGTAGATGACCTCTTGACATAGCACATGGTGCTTTTTGAAAATCTCTTTAATCAGAATATAGGGCTGCTGTTGGCTCACGTAACTATTTTAATATGGGTGGATCCCAAGGATCCACCCTGCTAATGCTACCACTTTCTTCCATACCAGAGCTTCACCCACTAGCTGAACAGACTTCAGCATCAGGGTAAATTTCCTTGCACTGGGGTGAAGTACTACCATTCTCAGAGCTACAGGAACTAGCTCATTGTTATTTTGATCCTAGCCACGGTACTACAGTTATGATTTACCTTTAATCGTACCAATAATTAACAGCTTGAATCAAAACCATTTGCACTTCTGAATAAAACCATCTGAACAATTCATTTTTGAATGAATGTTTGTAAACCACTCAGATCTCTAGAGAGATGGGATACAATAAATAAACAAGAGAGAAAACTAGCATTCTTCCTACATCCACGATGTTTTCTTAATAACCTATATACAGCATTCCCTTCCCCTCTTATTAATGGAAGACACCCCGCCCCCCAGTAATAAATCCAGAACACAGGCAGTATGGGATATTTTCTAAATTAACTCTCAAATGTGGGGATTTGAATCAGTGACAGAGGCATGAGAAAGGAATCCTCAGCGTTTCTCAATGGAACCCTGAAAGGAAGAAAATTGTTATTTCTATAAACCTGGGTCAGTCCATTAGATAGTGTGGAATGTGCTTTGATTTCCGACAAGATGACAGGCCTCAAGTAGGTCTATTGTTGCTAGAGAGGTCTCCTCACCATTATTTTCCTGGTGTTTCGTGGACACGTTGGAATGAACGAGGCTAAGGTAGCAAGGCTAATGAGTTCCAAAGAGTACAGTTGTGCTAATAATGAGATATACACATCCAGGTGGGAATCTTTGTGGGCTGCCTCTTCTGATTGCTCCTTTCTATACAAGGGATTTTATAAAATATGGTAATTAACACTCTGACTTTAGACTACTAAATTCCTTGCAAATAATATGTTCAGGAATCCTGGTAAAAGGCCAAGGCTGGCATTTTTTTAACTCATAATTATTGTGTTTTATTGTTGTGGTTTCGCTAACACCATTAACAAGCTAGGACTCTGCTTTATTAGAATTCACTTGGCCCTCGCTGCTCTATGCATATTTATTATGTGAGAGAATAGGATTCTTTTCCTCCAGCCTTCGCTAATTTAAAAGAAGATATCCTCAATGAAATGTATTCAAATATTTTGACATTTTGCTTCACCTCACTTACAGAGCAGAAATTGTTTCTGACAGTTATTATACAGTACGGGAATCCTGCTGTTTCACTCTGCTGAAGCGCAGGTTGAAAAGACATAGCGATTGCATTTTGTTCAAAGAGTGCTTCTTTGGCCTAGAAATAGCAACACTGTCAGCTGTGATTCACTGGAAGTTTAGATAATATCCTATGCATCTCCAATAGGCACACAGATTTGGTTTTCCTCCTTAGAACACTGAAGAAAATGAGCTGAGATACTGCAGTCTTCCTTCCTGAAACTTTTGATTGAGGCGATCTGATCTTAAAATATACACCAGTAAGAACTGTGGTTGAGATATTGCCCATGATAAGTTGCCCTCCTATGCACATGAAATCCCACTGCTAGCCCAAAAAAGGGGGGGAGAGGTCAATGAACATAGAAGAAGTCTTACTCCTTCCATAAGCTGACAATTGGAAAACTCATTTTTTGGACTGACCAACTCTATTGGGCTACAGTCACTGTTTACTGCTTTTCCACGTAAATCTTCATATGTTTTTGTGATTCTTGTAGCAAGTATTTCCTTTTACTATTTTAAAATAAGTGGAGTATAAGATGGCATGCATCATATGGATGATTGAAGCACACATCAAATTCTCACAGTGTTCTTCTGAAACTTGACATGGTCCATAAGTGTCATTCTAATATCTCACTGCTTTGATGGAGTTGTTAATTCTAGCTATACTTTTTCTGTTGCTGCAACATAGCAACCTTGAAAAGTCTATTTTGTCTGACTTAGTTTAATATTAAATTTCTCATGTTTAGGAGAGACAATTTTAACTATCATCCATTAATCCATAAGGAATTCCCAATGCCTTAATTTTACAGCCTCCAAATAGGGTAACAAAATCAACAGTGTGTCTATTCGGAGTCTATACCATCTCATTACATCTCTTCTTATGTGAAGTCAGGAGATACATGTACCCTATACCTCTGTCTGTGTGAATGGAGCCCACTTTCCAGTTTAACCCTAAATCACACTATAGAACCCTAAGTGTAAAGAACAGTACCTTTCTTTCCATGCCTCTCATTCTTAGGAGCTGCTGCCTTAGGTTTTAAACCCAGCTGTGTTCCAAAATGGGTTGTGATGAACACAAATGGCAATCAAGGGATCCTAACTGATATCTGGGGAAAGTACTAAGACTTTGAAGAGAGTGAAACCAAAGATAGCTTTATTCATGTGAATAATTTGCATTCTCAAGCAGTTGTGCTATCAAGCATACAGCAATACTATACATCGCCACTATAGTGTCATATTAAGATATTGATACTCAAGAAAGAGAGGCAAGAGGACAAAAGGAAAACGAGGGGATAAATCAAAAGCCTTTAGCTACCTATTTAAGCAAACATAAATCCAAATCATCAGTCAGGGGTAACAAACCCCTGCAGTGCCAGTAATCTAAAAGATAAAGCTAATGAGAAGAGCAGCAAAGAGGAAGTAGCACATAATGTGTGCCAGGAATGAGAATACATCTATAGAAGCACCCAGTGGTAAAACCAGCAGAAATGCCCAGGAACTTTCAAGAGAGATCTCAACCTACACTCAGAAGATAGAGCAAGAGTGGTACTATTAGGGGGCAGATCATTCTGGTTTCATTTATAGGGTCAGAAATTTGAATGAAAACAAAAGACTTCTTTTGCTGAGATTTGAAAAGGGGATCCCTGAAATGTTGTTGTCAGTAGACAATAGCAAGCTATCGGTTCTTGTAGGTTATCCGGGCTGTGGGACCGTGGTCTTGGTATTTTCTTTCCTGACGTTTCGCCAGCAGCTGTGGCAGGCATCTTCAGAGGAGTAACACTGAAGGACAGTGTCAGTGTCAAAGTGTAAGAGTAGTATATATAGTCAGAAGGGGGTTGGGTTTGAGCTGAGTCATTGTCCTGCAAAAGTATCAAAGGTAATGTGCTAATCATTGTCCTGTAAGTATCAACGTAATGTGCTAATGAGGGTGTGGTATGTTAATATGGAACCATTGTATCCTGAAGTGATCTGTTAACGTGTGGAATCCAAAGCTAATCTGCATGGCTATTGTGGACTGTAGTCTTTAGTCTGGAATTTATGTTAGTCTGGAGTTTTTCAGGAGAGAAAGCCAAGCCTTATTCATTCTTAAACTCTCTTCTTTTCTGTTAAAGTTATGCTGATGTTTATGAATTTCAATGGCTTCTCTGTGCAATCTGGCAAAATAGTTGGTAGAATTGTCCAGTATTTCAGTGTCTTGGAATAAGACCCTGTGTCCTGTTTGGGTCAGTCCATTGTTCAGCCACTGCTGATTTCTCAGGTTGGCCAAGTATGCAGTATCTTTCGTGTTCTTTTATTCTTGTTTTATCAAGCTAGTTTTATCAACTAGTTTCGGAGGGCAACCATGATAGTATGTAGCAGAACAGCTAGTTTTGAGTCCAGTAACACCTTAGCGACCGACAAGATTTTGGGGGTATGAGCATTTGAGAGTCAAAGCTCCCTTCCTCAGGTATTCATACTTTTTCATCACCACATATTCACTTGTGAATGCTCATACCTCAAAAATCTTGTTGGTCTCTAACGCCTTCTGGATTTGAATCTAGCTGTAATACCAAGCAATGTGTATGTCTGGTATGACTTGCTGTAAGGCAACTTTAACTCATATGCAACATTAGCAGTGAATCTATGACTTTAATCTGTGAAATTATGGTTTGTAATAAATGTTATTTAATACAAGATTTTCCAATCTCTGGTTGCCCACCCCCTGTGGCAAAATAAATTCCTGCTTCTTGGCATCTAATGTGAGTTGATGTGTACTGCAAGCAGAGAACAATTGTATTGTAAGAGTCATCATTTAGCTGGAGTCCTAGGTGTTTGGCTCTGCTTGCTTGCTCATTTCTTTATACCCTGCCAATGGCTGATTAGGCCCACAGGATGGCTTACATTCAGGAAATAGACAATAAATAACAATAAAATTTGCTTATACCTAATTTGGTACAAATCTGGCCCTTGTTGCTGTCACAGCTGTTATCAGATGAGTTTCATAATAAATACTCATCAGGACTTTCTAGATGAAAGCTGGACTTCATTATTGAAAGTCAATGTAGCAAAAATCATTAGCAAAGTATTACTTCCATGGACTCATGATTTATCTAGCATGCTTTAATATGTCCACATTCAAGACATTAAGGAACTGTAAAGTATCTGCAGCATTGAAGCCAGACTAAACAACGTTTGTATTTTTGAGGGGCACTCTGTTTTTTAAGTTGAGGCCTGCAGGTCAACAGTTGGATCAGATTTGTTATCTAAGACCTTCAGTGTTATGAAGTACAGAGACACATTGCCAGCTCTGGTTTGGGAAATACCTGGAGATTTTTGGGGTGGAGCCTGAGGAGGGTGGGTTTTGGAGAGGGGAGGGACTTCAATGCCATAGAGTCCTGTTGCCAAAGCAGCCATTTTTCTCCCTGTGAATGATCTCTATCGGCTGGAAATCAATTGTAATAGCAGGAGATCTCCACCTAGTACCTGGAGGTTGGCAATCCTGCTACAGCAGTAGGTTTAAAAGCCAAAGGACAACACAATTTTAACGTATCTCAGTCATTCACAGCTTTTGAAAATACACCCTCCTCTTTATGCATGAAACTATGGGCAACTGTTTTTGATTAAAACTTGATAGGGCCAAATAAAATTGCTTTGTGAGTTTGATTTGACCCATGTGTTGACTTACTATCTCTGAACAGCCTAAAGGACAGTGTTAAAATGCTTATTATAATGAAGTAATTAAAGTTGGACCAATTAATCCTTTTGATTGAAGCCTACCCAAGTAACCACTTTCCTTTATATCCCATCAAAATCCCTCGGACCACTTTTATCAGTATTTCCCTTGGTGGCACCAAGTTGAGACCTCAATCACCCCTATTTAAAGGGGAGAGGCCATGGCTCAGTTGTACAATATCTGTCTTGCATGTAGAAGGTCCCAGGTTCAATCCCAGGTTCATCTTCAGTTAACAGGTAGTAGTGATATAAAATACCTCTTCCTGAGATCCTGAAGAGCTGCTGCCGGTCTGAGTGGACAATACGCCAATGGTTTGTTTTTAATGGCTCATTTTTATGTTGTTTTAATTGTAAGCCACCTCAAACATGACACCAAAGATATAACATTGAAATATTCTAAATAAATAAATAAAATAATTGATGAGCCAATGGTTTGATTCAGTATAAGGTAGTGGTATGTGTTTACAACATGGAACTTCCTTCCCTCAGACTTGTTTAACATGAAATCTGATTAACTTCTGAAATTGTCATAATCCTTTTTTTTAAAGGCAGACATTCAGTATAAGTAGGGTGTCTTGCTATGTTTCATCTGTTTATTACATTTGGCTATTTTACAATTAAACGTCTTCCTATATATTAAAAGCTTTGAGGATTGGACCACATAAAAATCTAAGCAGAGTGAGATTTATGCACATACTCAGTAAACTGTAGCTTAGAGCCTCACATTGTGTGTCCTGTAAATACCAAAAGAACTAAATTACTTTTTGTTTTGGTAATGCTGTGGGGCCTCTTAAACTTAGGGCCAAAGCATGTCTTTATCTGGACTGTAAGTAAGCGATTAGTATTGACATTCTTGGGCAAAGAGATATGAAAACCAAGAGGTACAAGTAAATCCCTTCAAGTAGAGCCACTAGAAATTGTTGCCAGCCTTAGCTGGCCCCCTGGCAGGAGAATTTGCGGAGTGGGGACAAGCTAGTTGGCACTGAAATAATGTCCAGCATGAAACCAGAAGTGACATAACTGTGTTGTGATGATGCTCTAGGGTTCACCCAAAGCTCTATGGTTAAACTCTGGATGAATCCCAGGGCATTGCATCAGTGCAATGATGTCACTTCTAGTGTTATGCCAGAAGTAGCATAGCAGTTCAGCACAATGCTGAATCCCCCACCCCCATTTTTCCCCTACCACCATGCTGAGTGATGATGGGGAATGGAGCCAGTCTAGGAGGTCTCCCGCTATAGCAGAAGAGCTGGCCTCTGTACACAGAGAACTACAGAAATGGATGGCATTTGTGACCTACATGGTATTTGATGAAAGGATAGAGCATGCCTGTATTGCACTGTCTTGCACTGAGTAAGTACTCACATTTTTTAAAAATTGTACTAATACATCATAACCCCAAGCTTGGTGTTTTGTTTCCAGAATAAATTTCCATGGAATTAAGCTTGTTCCCAAGTTACGATGCAAAGGATTGCACCTTTGCATTCTAGTTTGGATGCAATATTTGGAGTCAATAGGAAGGACTGAAATATGGTAGGAAACTAATAACTGTGACAAAAATAGTCTCTGTTGCATGAATGAGGGGAGAAGAATGAGAAGGGGAAAGGGAGAATCATGATGCTTCTTACCACTGCTATAAAAGTTGCATAAGTAGTGATAAAGGAAGAAATCTGCAATTCTCAAACACTACTATACTTTCATCTGTTTCTGGCAGGGAATTCAGAATGGATTTGAACGTTGGCCTGCTTCAGTATTCTGTCTAACATTTGTGGCTTCCATGTTCATTACTTTGACCGAGCTCTGGAGATGGAACCAGAAAAGGTCATGAGACTACTGTAGAAAAGGGGAAAGCCTTCGCTGCATTTTTTAAAATCATGACTGTGTGGGGGTAGGACCTGGTAATGTCATGGGGTCAGGCCTGTATTGCAGTCAGACAAAAGGTAACCCCATCTGACTTTCCCCCCAGAAAGTTTGCAATTTCTCTCAACCATCAATACCCAAAAGATCAGACATGTAAGTAGTGATTGTGACAGAACCAGCATCCAAAGTATACAAGCTGTGCCACTTCCCAATGTGGGGGAAGTGTGCAGTGTGAGATTCTGGAAAGTCTCAATGCAATAGGTTCATTCATTAATATGAATTCAATTAGTATTACCTTGTCCAAAAACCTCTCCTCCCCCTGAAAGAAATGAAGAAGAGTAACAGGTTGTGATCTCAGATTAGAATATTCATATGTTTTGTTCCCCTCGTTTTAAGATTGACTTGCGATATTTAGGTTCCATCCAGAAAAGTAAAAAAATTTAGCCAGGTTTTTTTCAAGCCATCTGCTTTCACAGCTGATTCATATGACAATGACAGGAGTGGATCATATGTATTCATTCTATCGTTCAGTTTAATTCTAATATCCCAGCCATAATCCAAGTTTCCCCCCCCCCAACAGTAATATGCATTTACCAAAGCCATTTCTAGTCAGCAAATGCTGGGATAGCAATGAATACTACCAGTGATCTTTTCAAGACATTGGAATGTTTAATACCTTCCCATTTCAGAGGCACGAAGTACTAAATGTAAGCGCAGGCATCAGAATTCTATCTTTCTCTTGGGAATCCTGCTCGTGAAGTAAGTCTAAAGGTGGAATAGGAGCCAATAACATCATGAAATGTTTGTTTGGCATTGTCTTGACGCAAGTAAAAAATAAGGCATTTTGTCCTAATGTGTATCCTGAGGAAAACTAAATGTCTTCTTGGATACTGTGCAACTTCAGATACTTTCTCTGATAGCCTATGCTGGAACTATAAAAAGTCAAGTTGCTATTGTATTGATTGGGCTACACGAGGGATGAATTCATTATTCACTAAGATGCAGGATGTGTCCAGGCAATACACAAATATTATGAACACCTATTGTGCCTTCTCACCCAAAGGAAGCTTTAGAAGTGCTGCCCTTGGAAATTCTCACCTCTTAGGGAAGTACAGGGGGACGCATAATGATATCGCTTTACTTTGATTGAGACAGTGCTTACTTCTGTGCTCGCAGGGACATCATACCTGCCTGTCAATATCTGGTGTATAAGCTTGAGAATGGCAATGGGTATGTAACTCTGCATATAGGACCAAGTGGCTAGGGGTTGGTTTTCCACAAGCAGGGTAGTCTGTGTGCCAGTTGCATACCTGATGCACCTCCTCTCAATCAGAGTAACAGTCCTAAACTAATTCTGAAGAGCCATTCAATATAGAAACATGCATTAAACCCAGCAGATGGACAAGTCCCCTATAAATTTGCAAGTTAAAGTTCCAGCAATCTCCACCCTGAGCCTGGCTTCGGCCGGGGATGGATGGCAGGGTAGAAATTAAAGAATAAATAAAATAAATAAATGAGGCAGTGCCACCAACTGTTGTCTGTAGTGCTCCCACTGTCATTTAAACGTCCGCTCTTGCTTATGTTGCCAGCAGAAGATGTGAACTGTTTGTGATCTGAGTATGCTGGAAGAAGGAGAACCATGGAGAACGGCAGACTACAGGATAATATGATGGTGTGGGGGACTACAATAGGCTACAATGGCCTTGATTTGAAGAAGGACACATGACGTGACAGGGCAATTGCAGTTCCCATGACTTCCAAGACATTGTTATTCAGAGTAACATTTTTCAAAGTATGAGATGAAATGCAATTCTCTGAAATCAAAGCCTTCACTTTGAAAAGTTGTGATATTTCAACAAAAGATGCCAATGTGCCACTTCGGAATAATTTGTGAATGCAAATACCATTCACCACATTGTTCCTAAGATTCTTCAGAAGTTGCACATCTCACTTTCTCAAAAATGTAGGCTGGAAAACTAATAGAATTTAAAAGGACTTTTCTTCAATGTGAAGAGCTGTAAGGGTGTTAGTTTTCCAAGACTTTATGGAATCCAATTATAAATCTTTTTATATTTATGCACTTTTACCTGAAGAGGAGCTTTATTCTCCTTTGGTGTCATTTTCTCAGCAGGGGCTTCACCTCAACATTGGTGCTAAGTTTCAGTGCCTTTCTCATTAGAAAATTGCCATCATTTCCCAAGATCCAGAGGTGGGGCCTATTCTTACCACCCACACATTCTAAAATGTTTCAGAATGTTCAGATGCTATCACACAGGTAAGTCAAGGATCATTACTCTGAAATGTTAACATATATTTTGCTGACACATAAAACTATTGGAAGCATTGCAATAAGTTTACTTTCTAGTTTAAATCTGAAATGTTTATACATTGAAAGCTTTATCCTTTAGCTGTCCTGGTTGTTTTTAAAAGAACTATAATATACCACTGAAGCTATTTATTTAAGTTTAATATACTCCTTTAAGGGACAGGAATCAAAATAAAGGCATTTCAAAGACCCAGGTACAGTCATTTCCTCTGAATTTTCTATTACATTTTTTATCCTTCCCTTCCTCGAAGGAGCCAAGGGAATCATACATGATGATCCCATCTTCTATCATACTCACAATAACTCTGTGAGGTTGGTTACGTTGAAAGAGAGTTACTGTTCCAAGGTCACCCAGTGAAGATAATGGCAGAGGGGATTTAAACCCAGGTTGGGCTAGTCATATTGTAATACTCTTTCAAACATCACTAGGGTTGTGTAAAAATTTTTTTGGTAAATTTCGGGTTCGGATTTATTGGGTCCAGTTTTTTTGGTAAACCCGAAATAAGCCGAATACCCATACTGGTAAATATGGGTATTCAGCTTATTTGCAGGTTTACCAAAAAATTCGGATCCACTACAGTCTATGGGTTTTTTTTTAAAGCTTCTGGGGGGCATTTTTGGAGGTAGAGTCCCCATATTTGCAGAGTGGCTACAAGGAACTCTCCTTAGATGGTCACCAAAGTTTGGTGAACTTTGGGACAGGGGGTCAAATTTTATGGGCCCACAAAGGGGTCACCCCCATCCTCCAGGCACTTATGAGCCGAGATGTGTCCATAGATTTTCAGGTTCAAAAGTTCAGCATTGCCAAGGACTGGTGGAAAGTCAATTCCAGGCTGGCACGTCAGAGTCTGGGGGCTGCCTTAGTTTCTGGGTCGCTTTGCATGATGTCCATACAAATTAGCTTCCAAACGGAGGAAAAAGGCTTAAATGCAAGAGAAATAAGGGATGGAAAACATTCCTTTTGTTGGCCATTGTCATCCTGTGAACAGTCCTTGATTGTGGTCATGAAAAATCTGATTCCAAGAGGTGATCATAGTGTGGGAGGCCACCTTCAGTTTCAGAACAGTCTCAACCATGGGGGCTGTCTGAAGGAGATTGCTCATCCACGTGGATGAAGAAATCTCCTTCGGAAGCCTGGTGGTCAGCAGCTGTTGAAGCTGGCTCTTTTTAGTTGGAGGGTATATCCCTCCGGATGGGACTGGGTGAGCCCCATCTTTTAAATAACCCTATCTCAAACCAGTCAAAGAAAGAAAGAAAGAAAGAAAGAAAAAAAGAAAGAAAGAAAGAAAGAAAGAAAGAAAGAAAGAAAGAAAGAAAGAAAGAAAGAAAGAAAGAAAGAAAGAGCACAGAGCCATGCTTCTGCACAAAGGTGCATAGCCGAACCCAAAAAGCCGAACCCAAAAAGCTGAATATCTATTCGGCTTTTTCGGGAATCACCTATTTGGCTTCGGCTTTATCCTCAGGGTTTGGAGTTCGGTAAACCCAAAACCTGAGATTTACTGAAAGGGTTTATTTTCAGTTTGCGTTTATTGATATGCACAACCCTAAACATCACACTGAATCTTACAGCAGATATGTACATAAGAATGCTTACCTGAAGTTGCAGTGGTAATGCAGTGCAGAGGAGGATCTGCAGAAGAGATTTGGTGGGTGGTAGGAGGATGCTTCTTTATTCTCCCATATACCAACCAATTTTCCTTTCCAAATGCCCCCCAGGCTGTTTGTAAATTGATCCTCTCCACAGACCCAGAATCTGTCTACAAAATGCCTAACTGGAGTGAAAATGATGGGGAGGGGACATTTGCAGGGAAAAATTAATGGACACAGGATACAGAGGTTGATCATCACTTTCATGCCAGTTTCTGCTTTGGGCTTACAGTCTTAGCAAATAGGATTGGGAATTGGGAAGGTAAAATCTTTTGAGGGTTATACAAAATGTGGTGATATATCTAAGTATATTAGTCACAAAGGCAAAGCCTGTCCCTGTATCTCACACTATGCAATTGGCACACTTGGTGCAAGGATTTCTTACTCCTCCTTATGAAGGTATATATTACAAAATGAAGCTTATTTATTAATTTCCTTCATTTGGCCAACTTTCTCTCCAGTGGGGGCCCAAGGCTGCTTATGTTATTCTCCCTGCCTCCATTTTATTCTCACACAATCCTGTGAGGTGGAGAGGGTTGCCAACCTCCAGGTACTGGGGGAGAAAAAGGCACCACTGTTCTAATATCAAGGTCCTTCTCATGGGGGGCCTAATTAGGGCTGCCAACCTCCAGGTACTAGCTGGAGATCTCCTGCTATTACAACTCATCTCCAGCCGATAGAGATCAGTTTACCTAGAGAAAATGACCACTTTGGCAATTGGACTCTATGGCATTGAAGTCCCTCCCCTCCCTAAACCCTGCCCTCCTAAGGCTCCTCCCCCAAAACCTCCCACCGGTTGTAAAGAGGAACCTGGCAACCATAGAGGTGGATGAGGCTAAGAGTTTGTGACTGGCCCAAGACCTCCCAAATCCTAGTTTGACACTCTAACCACTAGAGAAAAAATGGTTGCTACAGCAAACCCATTATATTTCTGGATATGCAGCCCACAAGAAGAAAGAAATACGCTAGTCATAAAGAGAAGCAAATTATACAGTAAAGACACTGCTGCCCCCAGAGTGGAAGTCCCATGATCCAGCTAGAACCTGTATTCCTTGTAGAGATATTTAGCCAATATACATTTCCATTGTTCTGTGCAAACAATAACGAATTATAAACCATATGAAAAGATTATGTGTTTTGCGGGCTTGCAGCAGAGTCTTTGAATGTGAGACAGTCATTGTTTAAGGCACAGAAATCAAATACAGTGCATCAAACTGCCTTGCAAACAAAAAAATGCTGTTTAGGACATTGCTGGTTCATGACACGTATAATGACTTTGCAAAATCTGTCACCATAATATTAATAAAGGTAATTGATGGCTTAGCAACATTTTAAGCCTCCCTGTCTGGATATTAATTATATATATGAGGGATATGTTTTAAACAACATATAAAAGTGCTAAATTTTGAAATAATCAAGGTAAGGCCAGTGAAATAGCGGAGGGCAACAAAACCCTTAGATAGGACAGAAATCCTAAGCAGATCTACTCAGAATCATACTGAGGTGTATTCAGTGGGGCTTGCGCTTAAAAAATTGTTCTTGGGGTTGCACTTTCTGTCGAATGTTAGGAAGAACCAGAATGGTTTCTGCAAACGGAAGTCCTTTCACCCGCCTTCTAAAACATTTCCACAATGTCAAGGCACATGTAAATACATCAAATTATTTTATTTTTTTCTTGTGTTAAATGTAGATGATGGGTATTACTTAGTGTTGTATTTTATAAGTCTTACTACACAGCTTCCACATAATATTGATGATTGGGCCATGGAACTGCTAGAACTGGCATCCAGAAGGCATGTAGCATTTATATGAAGGAATGGTGGACAGTGCCATCAAGTCACTGCCACCTTATGGTGACTCAGTAGGGTTTCCTTGGCAAGAGATGAACAGAGGTGGTTTGCCATTGCCTGCCTCTGCATAACAACCCTGGACTTCCTTGGTGGTCTCCAACCAAGTACTAACCGGGGCTGACCCTGCTTAACTTCCAAGAGCTGATGATACAGGGCTAGCCTGGGGCATCCATATTAGGGCATACGAAGAAATACCTAATATAAATGTAATGACATATGGGGCATGTATGGTTCTAGTCTCTCCTCAACGCAAGAAGCAAGAGAGAGACCTAGACCTCCTTTATTTGGGGGCTGTAATTTCCCAGTACTCAGGCTTTTCTCCTCCAGCCTGCAGGTTCATTCTGGGCAGGGAAGAGCCACACAGGGATGAGACCCACACCCCTGCTCAAGCAATATAAACAAATTCATTGGTTGTGAGAGAGCAAAAAAGAAAATAATCTCTCACACCGTTACAGGCAATTTAAAAAGTAAAACAACAAACTCAGAGCAACTAGAAATCTACTCTACTTACAACGCAGAGCTGGTCTTGATCCTCCTTACTATCAGTCCCTGAATAACAAACAAAATCCCGAACCAAGACCCCGCCCTCCGGAGCAACCTCCCTTTTTCACTTACCCACCTACCTTGGCTTCCTGCCTCCTCATTAGTTTCACCTGATCTCAAAACTATCCCAGCTGTGATTCCCTGGGGGGTGAACTCTCAAGACCGGATTGCTCAATGGCTTCTTCCTTACAGGGCATCTTTCTGGAGTTACTGGAGAACAAATATATCACTCCACAATTATTGTGACCTGATTGCATCTTGCTGGTTGCCTAGCAGAAGCATAGCCCACTTAGTCCTGCTTCTTCTTCCCTCTTTCTCTCTTCCCTCCCCACACCTTCTTGTATCAGGAATGGGACTGAAAGTAATGCGTTTCTATCAATTATATAAATGTATGGTGCAACTTAATTTTAAAGTGTTTATACTGTTCTGGTTGTCCCATTTCCAAAAGGTTTTTGTAAAACAGGAAAAGGGGCAAAGGGGCAATAAAAATGGTCAAGGGGATTGTTCATCATCTCTACAAAGAAAACCTAAATATGGCTTTTTGCAATGCCACCTTGCCCAGAGTTACGTTCTACTTAGTCCATTATAGTCAATAGACCTAGAAGGATATAACTTTGCTTAAGATGGTACTTTTTGCGTCCTAAAAAATTATGTAGGAGGGACATGACAGAGGGTTATCAAGTTGAACAAGCTCTGGAGAAAGTGAACAGAGGGAACTTCTTTGCCATTAAAACCTTAGATCACCCAATGAAATTGATCAGCGGCATCTTCAAGACAGAAAAAAAGATATTTTCAGGAACAAAGGAACTGCCTGCCTGCTAGATGCTCATTAGCTTAAAGCCCCTGTACTGTCTCGGTTGTTCCTTGGAGTTCCATGAGTTTTCTGTCTATTTTAGAGATGACCTCACAGCCACCCCTCGCAAAGTCCCATTGCTGTTAAATCCCGATTTTTCAATCTCTCCTGAGATCAGTCCGGGTCAAATCGTCCTCCTCTCCTTGCATAAGCCAAAGTGCAGGACAGGGAAGCTGGGGAAGGGGTGACTCTTCCTCACAGTAAGCACTACAACCAATTACAAAACAGCTTTTCAAGGGTGGGGACTCAAATGCTTACTGGTTTTTCATCTCCCAGCCCGAGTTCTGAGTGAAATCCTTTTTAACACACTTGGGTTTCTGGTGGGGGAGAGAGGGGAAATGGAAGTTCTCTCACAGTAAGCACTACAGCCAATTACTAAGCAGCGTTTTCAAGGGGCGGGGACTCATGTTTCCAGACTTGAGCATGGTGATTGTACTGGTGCATAGCTTTTTTACAGAAATGTTTGGGACAAGCGAGCATTGAGCCCCAGGTAAAACTCCAATGCATAAATGACCAATATGTGCAAATACCTCCAGTGAAGGTTTGATGGTGAAAGAGCCTGTAGCTTCTTCCCTACCTCCTCTGTTTTTCCTACCTTTTCAAATCATGCCAAATAGCTTCCTGTAATACCCACCTGTCATGTATGTACATAGTTGGGTGGATCTGCAGGAGGAACCTTAGGAGCTTGAGTCCCTGACGAAGGCTCCTAAGCCTGCATGCCCTATTGGCCACCGCCGGCCATTGCGGGCAAATGCTATCGGCCCTAAGCCAGGACACACCATTGGTACTCCAGGATTGTTTCCCCCCTATCATGGATCAGGGGGGCGTGGCCACGGGTGACCAGGGGGACATATAAGCAGGGCCAGGTCGTTCTGTTTCCAGTTCAGTTCATTGCTGAAATCAATAAAGCTGCGTTGTTGTTGGAACTCCGTCTCGACCTCGTGTGTCCTCCCCACTCTGACTTAACAGTGGCGACGAAGGCTGGTAGGCAGTCCGGCTTGCTACCGATTAACACCACCCACCCTGTCCCCCCCTTATTAAATCATTGCTTGGAAAGGCAAACACAAATTCCATAGAGGGGGAAATCCACATGGGGGCAATGAAGAGCAGACGAAAGGGTGCAGGAAGGGTTACTGGCCCCCCCTCACTCCCTGGTCCTTCTCCATTCTAAATGTCCAAAGCAGCTTTCTTTTTAAGAAATAGAGTAAAAAGTCAGTTGTGCACATCTATATGCAAGAGACAGTCCCCAAGAGGCATTTGACCCCTGGCTAGAGGGCTATAGCATTGTTCCAGGTAGATTTAGGAATGATGGCTATTATTTATTTTAAAAAATCTATCTTGCCATTTCATTCAGAAAGAGCCCTTGAGGCAGCTAGTGGACAGTTGTCCCTTAGACAGCTGGATACAGTTGGGAATAAAGATTTTAGTGTGTCTAAATATATATGTGTGTGTATGTGTGTGAGTTATAATACATTATAGTTTTGATTTTCCAGAGAAAGCAGCAATAATGGCACAAGCTGTTCTTTGTACTTTTGCTTCAAAATGGTGTGAAGACTTCTGAAGCAAGAGAGTTGGTTGTTCCAGGGTGCTTCCCACTACTTTGCAGCCAGTTCCAGTATCAACTCGTGTGATTTAATTTCTGTGAAAGTGGCGTTATGAGCAAAGGAAAGAATAATACATTTTCACATGCATGAATACTTGGGCATAATTTGTCACAACTTCTCATTTAGAGGTTGCATTGACCTTTTCCATATTCGTGCCCACAAGGATAACTCAGCAGATGCTGGCACTTAACAGAATGCCCTAATGCCACAATTGGCCCACAGGTAGGGTTGCCAGGCCCAGGTTGGGAAATACCTGGAGATTTTAGGACAGAAGCCATAGGAAGGCAGGGTTGAGAAGGGAGGGACTTCAATGCCATAGAGTCCAACTGACAAAGCAGCCATTTTCTCCAGGTGAATTGACCTCTATCGTCTGGAGACCAGCTGTAATAGCAGGAGATCTCGACCCACCACCTGGAGATTGGCAACCCTACCCACAGGACTGAAACTGCATGGAGCCCTTTTGCTGTTAGAAAAATCATGCGATATATTTGTGATCACGGTAAACAAGAGACCTCTGAGTAATGGTTCTTCAGATTGCCTGAAGATTGATAGCATTCATTCTCTTGGTGTTTCCCTGTGCAAATATCCATGAAGCTATAATCAGATGTTCCCATTATGAAATGAACAAATATTTCACTGCCTAATGCAATAGTGGAATGTAGTCTCAGTCAGCATGTCTATCAGTCCAAAATCTGAAGCAGAGGGGTGGTTTTACCAAAAACATGCTTTGGTTTTTGGAAAAGTGGTTTATAGACCAGGAAGGAAGGAATGATAACTTCCTTTTAACTTCTTCCTGAGACTTTCATAGCAGCATGATAGACAGCTCACTCATGGAAGAAGGTAGGAAATGGTTACATTTCACCAGGGGCCCATTAGGCCTAAACTTGGGTTTTAAGCTCATTGTCATGAGAGTTTGCATCTGTGGTGACTCAGAATGGGAGGACCTTCTTCATTTTGTCCTATCTTGTGACCTTTATTCAATTCCCAGGGCCTGGTTTCTTGTAGCCATTTTAGCTAGGCTAGTCCTTCATTTAGCGGCAGACAAAATAATCTTTTATCTGAAGAGGATCACTACGTCACCTATATGATGTCACTGTATGCATTTGCAGCCAAGAAGATTCATGCTAAACTCTCGTCTTTGATGCTTAACGTGCTGCAATACAATTTTACAACTGTTTTTAACCTTGCCGTGCTTTCTTTTATTGTTATATTTATTATTGCCTGGGCAGTTGTTTTTGTTATATTGTTATGGCTTCTGGCCTTACGCAATAAATTTTACCTACCTACCATTGTTGTGACAGGGACAATTTATGTCATTTCAGAAATATCACATGAAACTATGGCCTCTACACTGAACAAATTTGAAGCCTTCCTCCAGCCTAAGATGCCTTCATCCAACTAAGGTGGCATCAACAGTCATTTAACAGGAGAAGCTGTTCACTTTCCAGCATTATTCCATGATAAGAAAAGCGTTATCCCATGATAAGAAAAGTAGAAGAGCCCCATGGCACAGAGTGATAAGCTGCAGTACTGCAGTCCAAGCTCTGCTCACGACCTGAGTACGATCCCGACTGAAGTCGGCTCAAGGTTGACTCAGCCTTCCATCCTTCCGAGGTCAGTAAAATGAATTCCCAGCTTGCTGGGGGTAAAGTGTAGACGACTGGGGAAGGCAATGGCAAACCACCCCGTAAACATAGTCTGCCTAGTAAACGTTGGGATGTGACATCACCCCATGGGTCAGGATGACCTGGTACTTGCACAGGGGACTACCTTTACCTTTTTAAAGAAAGGTTTGACCTCAGTTTTGTTGTGGATCAAGCTGCTGTTAAAGGCATAGGAATGGGACCAGTGAAAAACCAAGCCAATCCCAGTAATAAAATACTTTTTTTCTTTCAAAAGTAAAGAGTTGGTCAGAAACAATGCTGCCAGGAATTATAACATGTGCTTGTGAATCTTCATTGTTCTCTGAGGAGAAGCAAGCTGGAGAAAGCATCTTTCAAAAATAAAACATGCTCAGATTGCAAAGGTCTTTGTTTTCTTATCTGAGGAAAATGTTTAAGATGCACATATGTTTGAAATGGGTAATAACCGGGATGCCTGTGGACGCGTGCCATGGTACATATGGGGAAGGGGGAGGTATAGCAGTGTGAAAAGAATACGCTGCTTTAGATGAAGAAAGAATAGGCATCATCATGCTGTTCTCTTTTCTGGCTCCTCTTCTGTCCAAGGATAAAAGGTAAAAGGTAAAGGTCCCCTGTGCATTCCTGACCCATGGGGTGACGTCACATCTCAAAGTTTACTAGGCAGACTTTGTTTACGGGGTGGTTTGCCAGTCCCCAGTCATCTCCCCTTTACCCCCAGCAAGCTGGGTACTCATTTCACCGACCTCGGAAGGATGGAAGGCTGAGTCAACCTTGAGCCGGCTACCTGAAACCAACTTCCATCAGGGTCGAACTCAGGTTGTGAGCAGAGCTTGGACTGCAGCACTGCAGCTTACCACTCTGCGCCACGGGGCTCCAAGGATAACTGGTATGCAAAGTCATGAACCTGTTGGATCTAAAACTGCTGCTGATTAAAGCAAATACTTCCGTCATCTAGAGTTTAATCCTGATGACCTGGCTGACCTGGATTGTATCACCAAGACCAAAACAGACAAAGTAGGTGGTGTGAATTTATCTCAGCTGTTTCTGCCAGGATTCTTGGGTCAGCAGCAGTGTGGACTCAAGGGCAAGGGCTTGCTATAGTCTACCTTCTACTTTTCAAGGATCTGTATTTTGAGAGAACAGAGAGTGGGTGCTTCCTGTTTACAAACAGTCTCCTGCCTGAGCCGAAGGCGGAGGCTAGACTTCAGTCGATAATGCACGGCTAGAATGTCCTTGGATTGTTGCTCCCTTGTCTCACTCTTTTTTATCCTGAGTTCCAAAAACGGAATACATGGTAACTGCCCTCCCACAGCATTCCCACAACTGGGCCATGTCCGCACTTCGCGTTTGCAGCTCCGATTTCTACGGGATTTCCTTGCATGTTCGCGCTTCATCTCTTCCGAAGGATTCCGGAGACATCTCCAGAGCACAATTTCTCCGTGTTAAGAGCATTCGCTTATACGGCGAATTAATAGAAATTAAACGTTTTCCTCACCCGGAGCCTGGAGTGCGAACATAAAATCTTTCTTCAATCCATTTCCTGCTGCCAGCCCACCATCCACTCCCCCCGCCTCACTGCCCACGCTGGACCAATCGCCGTCCTGGTTCCCCCCACTCCCCCCGCCTCACTGCCCACGCTGGACCAATCGCAGTCCTTGTTTCAAGCACTGAGTGGGCATGCGCGGCAGGCTACCATCTCAGCCAATCACAATGCTCCTTCGAGCTGGCGCGTGAATGCTGCTGCGAGGGGAAAACATACGGATTTTATCTAATACAGTGGAGAAAGGCGTCGCAGTGGGAACAGAAATTTTAAGTCGTGTTGGATGCTTGAGTACTGGACACGTTTAAATTGCGAGGTAAGTTGCTAGTGCGTTCACGGGCCTGGTCAGGGAAGAAAGCATGGTGCATTTTGTCCCGCCTGTAATGTGGGATAATCGGGGTCGGGGGTTTCCCCATCATTTTTGTCACCACTTTGTGATTGGCCAAGGTTGGTCAGAGGTTGAACCAAATGCTGGGCGATTTCCTGGCTGCTATTTTTCGTCCTTTTTAAATATATATATATATATTTAGGCTTACCAGTATACTAGCATGCTATTGCATCAACAACAACAAAATTGCATAGCCCCTGCCGCCGGATAGAATCCACCCCCTAGATTGTTTGAAAAGGCAGAGGAAGCGGCGCCCATCAAGGAAAAGCAACATCCAACACTGCAAATAACACATCTCACGTCCCTGCAGCTTGCCACCCATCATCTCCCCGTTTGCACACCAAACCACAGATCCACACAGGCACATGTTTGCAATTTGTAAAATGTTTTTGTTCACAAAATGGGTTACAAATATTTTAATTTACAAAATAAATAAAACCCACCCACTCCAGTGCATCTGTCTATCCACAAGGAGTTTCTGGTTAAAGGACATCCCCATTGCACTGGGGCTGGCACATTGGGACCCCTTTTTTCCGCAGGGAACCAACTTCTCCACTGGAGTGAACAGGAAATCTCTACCATGCAGGAAGCTCAATTCTATCATCCGAGACTCTGTGACCACAGGAGATAGTTGAGATGATACGAGTGCATTTTAATTCTGGATCCATTGCTTCAGTTCTGCCGTTAACTTCAGAATTTCTCCCTTCAGTGAAATTTGGAACCCAGTAATAAAGAGAAAAGGAAACAAAATAAATCTTTAGTCCCTCTAAGCAGCTGAGCATTACAACTGCCACCTTCCATTCCCAAATGCAACATATCACCAACCTCATTCTCACAAATTCCAATCTTGATTCATGGAGATATTTACAGATCAAGCATTAAAATTAGCATCTGGCTCTCCTGTAACTCAGGCTTGATTTGCACTTGTTTTGCCATCTACTGTATTTTCTCCAAAGAGCTCAGGGTGACATGCGTGGTTTTTGTTTTTATTTTTTATTTTTATTTTTAAAACAATTTCGACTGCCTTTCTTAGCAAGCTGCAGACCCATCCCAGGGCACACAAAGGGGCAAACAGGGCCCTCCCAGTGATCTTTCCAGTGGTGAAAACAATGCAGGAGGAAAGCCCAAAGCCTCTCCCTCATCTGCACCCTGTTTGCAGCTGAACAGAGAAATTGAGTGCTTTTAAAAGTCGAGTCCCCACTTGAAAATATATAACTGTGAGTTTGGTCAGGAACTCATGCCTTGACTGGTGGATGTTATATCATGTATTTTGGGCCTCAATCTGGCCTGGATGGCCCAGGCTAGTCACCTCTTATCAGATCTGGGAAGTTAAGCAGGGTAGGCTATGGTTAGTATCAGGTTAGTATATTCCACCAAGGAAGTCCAGGGTAAGTACACAGAGGCAGGCAATGGCAAACCACCTCTGTTTGTCTTACCTTGAATACCCCATGATGGATTGCCATAAGTCAGTCCATACTTGACAGCACATTTCACCACCACCATTTTGGCCCTCAAAGTGGTTTATGTAAATAAACACAACAGAGTTGCCTAAGCCTTAGCTGAAACATGCAGTAGATCTAGTTAATATCAATTCACCATTCAGTCTATCCCAAAATAATTTATGTTCTCCTCTCCTTCTTACTTGTGTGGCAGGTAAGGCTGAATCAGTCATCCGGTGAGCTTTGTGACCAAGAGGAAACTTGCCCACTGTTTTTGCTGGCTTTCAGGTATGAAATGGAAACTCATGCATCTCCCCATGAGAATTACTGTTCATGGGTCTCTTTTGCAAAACATTTGGAAAACATCGGAGATTGTGTACATAAATTCCAAAATAGGAACTTTAAGAATTCATTGGGTGTTTTCTCACTGAAGCGATAAACAGGCAAAGGGAATATATAGACAAGTATATAAATATTTCCACACAGCACAAGGAATACTAGAGATGGCACAGAACTGTGTGGCATTAAAAATCCATATTCTGTATTTTGCAGCATGGGGGAAGTGACAACAAAATCCAGCCGGCTGGGTGAAATATTGTGCTCCATGGTGATGTGCACCTGAATACCAATAAGAACAGTACATAAAGAGGAACCATCTTTTAAGCTAAGGGCATAAGTTATTGAGACAAGATATCCAGAGAGATGGAAACAGAGTAATTCTTACTTTCTTTTCTGTTTTACTAATAAAAGATAGGACACTCTCAGGAATTAGGAAAGCATTTCTTTCTGACTCTACAGTTATCAGAAAACCTAGTTCAGAGTAGGCGCAAAGAAGTCAATGGGACACCACTAGAACTGAGTCGCTTAAGGACTGCGGCAATCAATAGGGTTGCCAGGTCCCTCTTCACCACTGGTGGGAGATTTTTGGGGTGGAGCCTGAGGAGGGTGAGGTTTGGAAAAGGGAGGGACTTCAATGCCATAGAGTCCAATTACCAAAGCGGCCATTTTCTCCAGGTGAACTGATCTCTATCGGCTGGAGATCGGTTGTAATAGCAGGAGATCTCTGGCCACCACCTGGAGGTTAGCAACCCTAGCAATCAATAACTTATAGTTCAGTTCAGTTTATTTACGATCATTTGACCAGCAGAATCAATAACTTCTAAGTAATTTCTTTATGTGAAATCTGAATAACCCTTGATGGCTACACTAGATCAGATGTTCAGTGGTGAGAACTGTGCACTTAGCTCCACCACCCCTCGCAATATCATGCAGAAGAACTTACCTTCCGTTGTGACATTGTTACCAGGGCTGGGGAAATGTAGACCACTGTGCTGTAAGAGCAGGAACCGAGTTGTGCTAGATGTTATAAAGTGAAAGGAGAAGGTAGCCATGTGATTGCCATTTTCAGCATTTACTGTAGTTATTTTATATTGATTCATTTAGCAAATACCCTGCCTGGGGCCACCTAGTGAGTTCATGGCAGAGACGAGGCCTGAAGTAGGGACTTCCCTCATTACATTTCATTCAGCACTAACCTTGTTCAACCCTGCTAATTTAGAGACTGACTTCTCCCTCACTGTTTCTCAGTGGGGAGGGGAGTGCTGAGGAATCCCTATGAAAGCAAGTTCCTGATTTGCTTAACAGAGGAACAGCTTCCACCCATTGTAAAGCTTCTCTATTTATAACAATGTATTTTTCTTTCTACTTTAAAAAATGTCATCCTTTGTAGGCTGTGTTCTCCATGCCTCCAACATATGAGCACATACTACTTCCATCCCATTTAATTCCACTTGAAAATCTGACTGCATGAAATTTATTGCATCTTCTTGTAAGATGTATTAGCAATATTATTTTCTGGTCAAAAAGACTACATGACTCCTGTGTTATGTAAAATGTGATTTCCTCCATAGTATTGTCAGAGTTATTTTTGTGCTACATATTACCAGCCCATGGCCAAAAAAGAAAGAAAGTAAAAGTACCAATCTGTACTGCAGTCATCTTGTTTGTGGCTTCCTAGAGGCACCTGGTTGGCCACTGTGTGAACAGACTGCTGGACTTGATGGGCCTTGGTCTGATCCAGCAGGGCCTTTCTTATGTTCTTATGTTCAATATAAAAATGACTAAGCAATTATCACATTGCTAGCAGAAAATAGTGAAGACTTGAAACAACTACCAGTGATGGTTAAACCAAAGCAGGATTACATCTGAACAGGATTACATCTGAACATCAAGAAGCCCAAAGGGGGCGAAAACACATGGTCGCTTTAGCCTCCTTTATTCCCTGTTTCAGCCAGGATTCAGCCAGGATCGAACGCACTTTCAGCGAAACGCATGCGTTTGATCCTGGCCGAATCCTGGCTGAAACAGGGAATAAAGGAGGCTAAAGCGACTGTGTGTTTTTGCCCAGGGGAATTACATAACTTTAAGGCTGATGAAGAAGAAATTGAAATGGTTAAAGATTTTCTATTGCATCATCAACCAAACGGGAGACTGCAACCAAGAAATCAGAAGGAGGCTGATACTGGGAAGGGCAGCCATGAAGGAGCTAGAAAAGATTTTGAAGTGTAAGGATGTGTTGCTGGTGACCAAGATCAAGATAGTTCATGCCACAATATTCCCCATTACTGTGTATGGGTGTGAAAGCTGGACAACGAAGAAAGCTGACAGGAAGAAATTTGAAATGTGTTAGAGGAAAGTTTTACAGATACCATGGGCTGCTAGTTCTAATATAACACTGAGAACAAAGTTACATGTTTCTCATCATGCAGAAAGACTCACTTTTTAAAAAACATGAGCTTTGGAGGGTGATGTCTAACATAAGGATGGAGTAACAACGAAGGGTGGTAGCTACATATATTAATAATTTGACAGTTTCTGTCCTGATACTTTTACAGGAATATGTGATAATTCCCACTGCTTAGAACATGCTGGATGTTTCCTTGTTCTATTTCCTTGGAGTAGGAATACAGAAGAATGTAAAACTATTGCAGATTTCCACCAAGAACATTTCATTGTTTCCACCATAAAAGTAAAAGGTAAAGGTCCGCTGTGCAAGCACTGGGTCATTCCTGACCCATGGGGTGACGTCACATCCCGACATTTACTAGGCAGACTTTGTTTTACGGGGCGGTTTGCCAGTGCCTTACCCAGTCATCTTCCCTTTACCCCACAAGCTGGGTACTCTAAATCAAATCAAATGACCTTTATTGGCATATTCTCAGAAATGTAGCATAGACGGTACACAAGAAGCTGGGTACTCATTTTACCAACCTCGAAAGGATGGAAGGCTGAGTCGACCTCAAGCCGGCTACCTGAAACCGACTTCCGTCGGGATCGAACTCAGGTCTTGAGCAGAGCTTGGACTGCAGTACTGCAGCTTACCACTCTGCGCCACGGGGCTCTTCTTCACCATAATGATAGATGTGAAATTAATGGGACAACAGTGGAAGGTCGTCCAGTCTGACTCTTCCTGTGTCCACAGCACTGTTACCTACAAGCTTTCCCCACAGGAACCCCTGTATATGTATGTACCCTAAGATCCTCTGGATTTTAAGTGGCAGCAGCCTGAATAAAATAACCAGTTTGATATCACAACAGAGCTCTTGACACTGGTGTGATTTCCCTGGCCGTTCTTGGATGAGAGTGGCCCAAGAGCACATTAATCAATAACCTTTGTCTAAGGGCGAAAACGCATGGTCGCTTTAGCCTCCTTTATTCCCTGCTTCATTCATAGGGTCGTCATGAGTCGGAAGTGACTTGACGGCACTTAACACACACATTCCCTGTTTCAGCCAGGATTCAGCCAGGATCGAACGCATGCATTTTCGCCGAACGTGCGTTCGATCCTGGCTGAACCCTGGCTGAAACAGGGAATAGGCTAAAGCGACCATGCATTTTTGCCCTAAGATTCCAGAGCTCCCTTAAGCATAGCTCAAGTTTACAGGGCAATACCCTGAGGTTTCAGAGCCTCCCTACCAGTATAACCTTTTCCAGTAATTCAATAATAGGCCCAGGGAAGGCCATCAAGCCACTGCTCAGCCTTTGTTAAACAGACTCCAACCAGTCTGTCACTCAATTATTCACTCATCCCACCTAGATCACCTTGCCACCCCCCCTTTGCCTCACCTGGAATGACCATATTTGCAGTTCCACTTCCCCCTAGGTACACATGGGTCTTTTATGCAGGGTGGTTTCCTCGCGGTCACCCTGCCAACTGCTTCAGGGCTTCCCTTTGATTATTCATTCCTTTTCTGCCCTTCAGAGGTAGCCTCGCTCTCCCCACAAATTTTCCCCACATTTTCCCAAAGCTGTTTTAGCCCAGGACCTTCTTCCATTGCTGAAATTAATTTATTCCTCCCCCAGACATTCTTACAGCACCACAGATGTGAAAACACTAGACCCTCCTCTTCAGGACAGGCAGTGTGTGATTTTTTTCTTCCTTTTTGCCATCTTACACATTTCCTGTTCATAACCAGCCTACCTTACTGCTAGTTGGTCTTACCCATACAATTCTAATTGGTCATTAGCTTCTAGAAACCTATGGTTTTACTGGATTGTCATATACAAACTGCCATAATACTTTTGCTCTTCCTCTAATTTTCCACTTGTTCGTTGTGGATCTGGGATAGGACAATAAAGTTATTTGCTGGCTAAGTGCTTGTCCCTTGTAATCTCTTAGAATCATAGAGTTGGAAGAGACCATCAGGGTCATCTAGTCCAACCACTTGCACAATGCCGGAAATTCACAACTACCTCCTCCCCACACCCTCCGGTGATCCCTACTCCATGCCCAGAATGGATTATTGTGGCAGATTAGGAACCATGTATACAACAGACTTCAAAGGTCCCCTACCACTAACCCCCGGGACTCTTGCTGTAGTAGTTTGCATGTAGGGTGCTTGGCTCAAGACAGGCCTGACACGAAGACTGATTTGAGTAACAGTCCTGTCTCAAAAAGCAGGTATGACTCAGTGGGTTAAGAGTTGAATCACTATGGTCATCATAGGTCAGCTGTACAACCTAGGCTAAAAAAGAAAAATACCGTGAAACACTCAATGCAAAGGTTTCAAAATAAATCTCACTCCAACTCATTGCCACTGTATGATACAGAAAAAACTTTCCCCATTGGTCTTGCATGCATCACAAGGTGACTCACATTTGAATGGGAAAAAAGGCTTCTAAGCAACTTTAGCTGCTTGTCATGGAGTATATTTCTCAAGCAGTGCATCTAATTCACCTTGTAAGGTGATAAAAGTGTACCCTGGAGTGTTGTGAGCTGCCAAATCCTCTGGGTTACTGAATATGCTTGGAATCTTAGCAGCTCATAGATTTGTAGCTGGATGTGACAACAACAACAACCTTCATCACATCCTGAAAGCTTCAATAAAACAAAAATGTAAAGCTAAACCATCATCTCAGTCTATTGATTTATTGATGCCTGTTGTTCACTCTCCATTCTTTCTGATTCTTCAAACATTACGCAAGTGGCAGCAAATTGCAGCAAAGCAAGGCCTTCTTAACATTTGTGCCCACAGAAGTACTATTTATAATAAGTGCAGTTGGCAGTCGGGCTGAAAATACATATTTAGTAACTATCACACTGCTGTGGATGGAAGCTATAAAGAGGAGAATGTGCAGCTCCAGCTTCCCCAAAGTACACCCCTTTAAACCCCTTTCTGCTTATTCAAAATATTGTGCTTTCTTTCCGTGATGGAAATCCCAAACCACTGAGAGTACAGCAAAAAAGGACCAACCTGAGACTGGGAACTCTTTTATGGCCCATAAAGCAAGCTAACACTCAGCTGCTAATAAAGGAATAGATTGTGCAGCACATGGCCATGTCCCTGCCATTCCCTGAGGCACTGTTTTCATAGCACAGCCATCGACTACTGAGATGACTTCTGTCTTCTTGGAATCCCTACCAAACTCTTGCTTCAATAGCAGCAAAAGAACCACTGAGATGTTTAGGGCTGTGTGGTATTTGCTGTGTGAAGTCGGAAATAACAAGAACCTCAGTTTCGACTGTCTTCCTAGTGTACAGGTGTGCTGGGATTTCTTTCACAAGTTACTTTGAATAAGCAGAGCTACGGTTACTGCTGTTTAGGGACGACACCTGCTTCATCCTCAACTTACAACCTCCTTAGGCTCCTTTGATGTCTCTCAAGATTGTTTCTTGGTTATCTTTCCCTTCTGCGAGAACTTCTGGTCCCTGTTTCATTATGTTGAGTCACGCAGAAGACAGAGCAATGCGCTCCTGGTGTGATGATGAAATTGGTACCGAGTCTGCACTTGTCTGTAGTAGTTTATTATTACTGCTAGTGAAGAAGGAATCTAAACCTGGCAGTAGCAGCCTGCTACAAATCAATATTTTACAGGTAGCACGCTCTGAAGAGATGACACATTGACAGACTAGCGAAAAGGGGGGAGGGAGGGAGAGAAGGAATGCAAGAAAGAGAATTTATCCTGACATTCGGTGGCAGGTTTTTCTACAAAAGCATGAGTGAAAACAGGCACCAAACACAGCCGCTGATACTCTGTCTTGAGGCTAGATTGATTCTTTTACAATAGATATTATTTCCTACCTGCTTTCTGTATAGTACATCCACTTCACGAAATGGAAGAGAAGGGGGCAGTGCCTACCCAGACAGTCTTTGAAATTAATATACTGGGAAACGAAAACAACACAGTGTACCACAGCAATAGCAGTTGTTGTCAGGTACAGCGACAAGTCCTTCTTTACTGCACACTACAAGATGTGGTCATGGCCACTATCTTAGATGACTTTAAAGGGGGATAAAACAAATTCATGGAAGATGAGTACATCGATGGCCATTATGGCTAAATCAGAAGGGGACCTTTGATGGTCCAACAATCCCCACCCATAGACCTTGGCTAAGGCTCAAGGTTGACTCACCCTTCCATCCTTCCGAGGTCGGTAAAATGAGTACCCAGCTTGCTGAGGGTAAAGTGTAGATGACTGGGGAAGGCACTGGCAAACCACCCCGTAAACATAGTCTGCCTAGTAAATGTCAGGATGTGACATCACCCCATGGGTCTGGAATGACCCGGTGCTTGCACCGGGGACTACCTTTACCTTTAAGGAATCAAAGGCTCAGAAGTGACAGCAGATATCAAGATTACAAGCTGAAAAGACTACAAACTCCAACTATCTTGGAGAAAAAGATAAATACTTTGTGTTTATTGAGTGACAGTGATCCTAAAATTACACCGGCAAATTTATCACAGTCCTTATATCCCTTAAACAATAGATTTAGAATTCTGCTGCTCAAGATTTACGAATCAAGGAGCTTCGAAGGGAGAAATGAAAAGAAAGGAAATACTTTGTGTTTAAATTGGCCAGAGTTCAGAAGTAAATTCTTGAGAGGTCTCTCTATATAAACTGTCTGGAAACTTGGAGGACTTTCTATTACTCGACCGATCTATTCAATAACTAACTGCTGGATAAGCAACAGACACAAGGTAGGGACAGGAGATGTACTAATGTCTCACTGAAGCTGGGATTGTAAAACTTGCGTTGAGCTTTTTCAAACCATATCTGAAGCAAATGTTACTGATTCATGTGCAAAAGATGGCCTCAGAGGTGTGTTGCAAATGACCTTTGACTCACTCACACTAGACCCAACTGAGGCTCAGAGCACTCTAGGATGAGAAAAAAAATATCTTATACCATACTAAGTAATCAGGTGCTGTTTGCAGAAGCGTGTGTCTATGCTCGCCAATGTACAAGAAGCAAAGGTCCCTGTCATTCCTAAGGTTTTTTTTTTCTGCCACCGAGGTGAACAGCTAATTACTCAGTATTTCTCAGATGGTACCACTGATATTTCTTGATGAGACAACTGGTCAGCCACTTTGAAATCTAATCAGTAGTATGCCTTGATTTGTCTTGATCCCACAGGGATCAGGAAAAGAATCTAAGGCACTGAAGTGCTCAGAGGAGAAGAACACGACAGGGACAATGAGAGAACATGCTTCTGAACATTCTGGAGCATCTGGTTGGCCATTAGGGGAAACAGGATGCTGGACGAGATGGGCCACTGGTCTGATTCAATAGGGCTTTGCTGAGTTCTTAATGCAATATTCTGCTCAGTCATTCCTTCTGTACTTCAGAGAAAACATTACAACTAGATTCATGCTATTTTATTTTGTATGTGTTACTGAGATGATGTACTTGAACCATGTGGGATACTCAAACAGTACTATGCAAGTGCTAAGAATATTGAGCCACTCAGTTGACCAGTTTATAAGATACCAAAATCAAATTCGATTGATTTATGATAGTATGAGCCATTGCCAGAGACTGAACATAATAGACAGACCATTGGATGATGAACCTCTTGAGCAATGGCTAATGTAGTCTTTGTAGGCACTTTGGTACAACTAGCTTGGTTTCCATCTTTCCCACCTGCCTGTCTCTCTCCTGACTGAAGATTTATATTGGATTCTACTGGCACTTGGATTGTTTGATAATGTATAAGTAGCTGATTTTATTAGTTTTAATAGGAATTATATTTTTATATGTATGATGGTGTTTTAAAGTGATTGTATATATTAAGTGTATTGATCCAAGCCACTCCGAGCCTGACTTGTCAGGGAGGAGCAGGATATAAACTAGTCTGGACATCAAGACATGATATATCATGGATAATTAGAGGCAACTGACAAATAAACAGTGAAGCAAACGCCATTATTAGGTGCAAAGTTTATTCTAATATGGTGAAACAGTTCCAATCCAGATTTTGCCTGAAGTTTGTGCTCTTGCTTGCTTGCTTTCTCCGTAAGAGAATTTAATCAGGTGGCTTTGAAAGTCCCTAGTAAGCCCCAATGCAGTTATTTACATTACAGTTTATGGTTATGAAATCAGACTTTCCCTTGCATGCTTCACAGTTTGGGTCTATAAAAAACTTACATTATGGAAAAGTATATTATGTCTCATTAACTGTTACTTACAAACTCATTAGAACCTAACAACAGAGCTAGGGATGACGGCCTCCAGGTGAGACTTGGGGATCCCCGAAATTACAGCTTACCTCCAGGCTACAGAAATCAGTTCCCCTGGAGAAAGTAAATGTTTGGAAAGTGGACTCTGTGGCATTGTTCCCCACTGAGATTCCTGTCCTTCCTAGGGTTGCCAGGTGCCCGGTGGTGGCAGGTAAAATCCTGCCAAGCCACTGGGTTGCCCGCCGGCCAGCTGAGGGCTGGCCAGCTGAGGGCCGGCGGGCACAGCGGTCACGTGCACGGGCACAGAGGGCATGCAGTGCGCACGCTCCGCCCACATCACTTCCAGGTTTACCCAGAAGTGACACAGACACTCTGGCAACCTCGGCTGAAACTCTAGAGTTTCAACCGGGATCGCTAGAGCACCCGGAAGTGATGTAGGTGCGTTGCACGGGGTGCAAGCGTGTGCCGCGCCAGGCATGCACATTCGCTGTGGCCCCGCAAAGCTGTGGGGCCTGGCAAGTCTTCCCCGGTTCCACCCCCAAATCTCCAGGAGTTTCCCAACCTGAATCTGGCAACCTTACACCCTGCCCCCTGCTGGCAGCCAGGGGGGGGGACCTGGCAACCCTAAACAGAGCCCAATAGTATTGATATGCTTTGAGTTCAATCCAGGGTTTTTTTGTTTTTTGTTTTTTTTAGTTAATTGAAAACTTGAAAGAATTGCTGTACTTAACTGAAGACATTCTACTTTAAATATCCATTCACCCACCTTTCCTTCTGTCTACAAGATTCAGTGTGATAGCTATCTTATCTCTTGTTCAAATGTCTTAAAAAAAATCTCTACAACATGGTGGCCAACCATTCTAAAGGCATATTTCATAGGTGACAACTATGATTAACAATGCAACATCAACTCCACCAAGTAATTTTGGTCAGGTTTAAAAGGATTATTTGATTTGATCATGGAAAGTTATAAAACAAATTACTTCTGATCGAAAGAGATAGTTCTAGTGATCTCTGTGGCCTTGGCAACCTGTTTAATATTATTTTACATATTTGAATAATGGAAAGTGAAATGATACAGATTTCCTTTCTCCTACTGCCTTTCTTCTTCACAGACACAATTGTACGGATGAAAAGATCCTTAATCTATCAGTGTGTACCTACAATAATGACTGATCCAGACTCACTAATAAGTCTGTGCTTGCTGATGACACTAAAACTGCAAAGATAAGAACTGGAGTAAATAAAATTCCTGAAATTATCTCATTACAAACTGTAGAACTAAGCCAAAGCTCCTGACTGCCTTGAAACACAGAAGAGTGATTTACAAGTTATTTGGGATATTTTACATACATCTTGTGGTGGTTTCAATCCTAGCTGGAAGGTAGGTTACAGAAGGTGGTGCTGGGGTAATGCTGCTCAGCTCCTTGCCTTCTGACCTATGGAGTCCTGCAGGTCTCCATTTTGTCCCCCATGCTTAACATATACATGAATCTGCTGGAAGAGGTCATCAGAGATTTGGGCTAGGTTGTCATCAGTGATGATATCCAGTTCCATCTTTTGCTTACAGTAGATTCCAGGGAGTTTGTAGAAACTATGGAACAGTGCCTGGAGACAGTTTCAGGATGGATGATGTGGTGCTCCATCCCGGCATCCTCTAAGGCCGGAAGGCTATTGCCCCTGCTGCCAGGCTCAGCAGGATGTCCCAGATCTTGGCCCTCCTGGCAGTAACCATTCAGAGGATTCCAACTGCTGCAATCATCACTTTTAATGGTCTCAGAACAGCCTGGTTACAGAGAATCCACTTCAGCCACAAACGCCCCCGCCTGCCTGCCTGCTCATGCATCTTCTCTGTCATCCGTCAGTCTCCTCCCCTCACTACACTCTCTCCCCCTCACTACCCTGGTTGTCCCACATGGTTCCTTTTTATCCAGTGGGTTGCCCCATGCCCTCTCATGCATCACCTCCCTGGCCCTGCCCCCGAGTGCATGTATAGCCCAGAAGGTGAGGCCCCACCTATTAGGTGGCCTGGCTCTCCCATCCTGGGTCCTCAAAGTCAGGCATGTGGTCCCTCACCCTGCCACCTGTGAGGACAAGGTGTCTGGCTCCCAGGTAGAGCATCCGGCTCCTGGGCTAAGGCACATGGCAGGAACCCCATGTTGCCGCCAGTTGCCTTGCCGGGCAAGGAGGCAACCTTCCCACTTTTGCTGGTAGGGTTGTGCATATTGATATACCCGAACAGAAAATAAACCCAAAATTAGCCATTTTGGCAATATCTGGGTTTTGGTTTTTCCGAATGCCAAAACCTGGGGATCTGCCCAAAGCCGAATATGTGATTCCCGAAAAAACTGAATACTTATAATTATTCAGCTTTTTTGGGTTTGGCTATTCACCTTTGCTCAGATGCACAGCCCTATGCTTTCTCCTATTTTTCTATCTTTTTTTGACTGGTTTTGTTAGGGCCCATAGTTGGGGCCCTTCTGAGGTGGGGGTTGTGCAATCAGAGCCAACTTGATCTGACCAACCATTCAATGGGTTAATCTGGATCAAGCATAAGGGTTTTTTAAAAGATGGGGCTCACCAAGTCCCATCCGGAGGGATACACCCTCCAACTAAAAAGAACCAGCTTCAACAGCTGCTCACACCACCAGGCTTCCAAACGAGACTCCCTCACCCACGCAGATGAGCAATCTCCTTCGGACAGCCCCCATGGTCGAGACTTCAGTTGGCTCCAATATCACCCGCCCCTGAAAACCTGCTGTCAAACTGAAGGTCACCCCAAGTAGAGGCTTCATTTCCCCACACCATGACCATCTCTTGAAATCAGATTTTTATGACCACAATAAAGGACTGTTCACAGGATATCATTTGTCACCAAAATAAATGTTTTCTGTGCCTTATTTTTCTTGCATTTAAGCCATTTTCCTCAGTTTGGAAGATAATTTTCATGGACATCTTGCTGTGCACCCAAGATACGAAGGCAGCCCCCAGACTTTGTGGCACCAGCCTGCCAATTGGGTCTTTCCGCCAGTCCTTGGCAACGCTGAACTTCTGAACCTGAAAACCAATGGACAGCTCAGCTCACAAATGCCTGGAGGATGGAGATGACCCTTTTGTGGGTCCGTGAAATTGGACCCCCTGTCTCAAAGTTCACCAAACTTCGGTGACCATCTAAGGACCATCTAAGCCACGCTGCAAATCTGGTGACTCTAAACCCAGAAATAAAGCTGAATGCCGATATTTACTGGTACTGGTATTCGGCTTATTCTGGGTGTTCCCCGAAAAATCAGGCCCAATAAACCCAGACCCAAAATTTGCCTAATTTTTTTTTCACAACCCTAATCGCTGGGTGTTGTATTGGGTGACCAGCAAGCCCCGGCATGGCATGCCTCTTCCGCCCCCCAGTTTGAAGCAGCCCTACCTGTGGGGACCTCCAGGGTTTTCCATTTGCATTGTGCCACCCTGGGGAGAGGCAACGCCTGGCTCTCGGGGCTCAGTGAGTCTTCCCCCCTTTTCCCGTGGTCGAGCGGGTTTCCCTGGCGAGGATGGCAGAGTTCCAAGCTTTCCTGGGCTGCTGCAGGCTCAGGACAAATGAGGGGGACTAATAAACGGAAGCTTAATCCTGACACGGTAGAGGTGCTTATAGGTATGTGGAATGCATGAAAAGGGAATCAAGGTGTCTCCTGTTCTGGGTGGGACTGCACTCTCCCCCAAAGGAGCAGGTTTGTGCCATGGGAGTGCTGCTGAATCCAGGCCCCTCGTTGGATAATCAAGTGGCAGCAGTAGCCAGGCGTACCTTCTACTAGCTTTGGCTGATGAGCCAGCAATGGCCTTTCCTGGGTAAAAAATATCTGGACAATGTAATGCATGCCCCAGTAACATCCAGATTAGTTTATTGCAATGTGTTCTATGTGGGGCTGCCCTTGCACAGTGTCTATAAACTACAATTAGTACAGAATGCTGCTGTGAGAAAGTGGACAGGAGTAGGTCATAGGGTCATTCCAGTCTTGTTCCCTCTACACTGGCTCCCAGATTGCTTCTGGGCACAATTCAAGCTCCTGGTATTGACCTATAAATACCTATAGTATTAGATTTTTATCCCATCCTTTCCCACCCAGGCAGGGCTCAGGGCAACTCAAAACATATAAAACTTTACAAAACAACAATATAAATATCATATAACACAATACAGTAAAATTTACAGCTTGAAGCTAGCTACCTTTAAAAAGGTAAAGGTCCCCTGTGCAAGCACCGGGTCATTCCTCATTTTACCGACCTCGCAAGGATGGAAGGCTGAGTCAACCTTGAGCCGGCTACCTGAAACCACCTTCCGTTGGGATCGAACTCAGGTCGTGAACAGAGCTTGGACTGCAGTACCGCAGCTTACCACTCTGCCCTACGGGGCTCATTTAGCATACCTTAAGGACCATCTATTCCCTATTCAATCTTTACTGTCATCTTCTGAGACACTGGTTGTTTATGCATGGGTACTTTCATTCATTTTCATCCCCGGTCTATCTTGGTTGTTCCTTGGAGTTATGCATGAGTTTTCCGTCCATTAGAGATGATGTCGCTGCCATCCCTTACAAATTCTGGGACTTCCCGTTCCTCTGTTAACCCGATTCTTCCCTCTCCCCTGAGCTCAGCCTGGGTGAAATCCCCATGCATAAGGCAAAGCACAGGACATGCAAGCTTGGTTTCTCTCACAGCCAGTTACAAAGCAGCATGTAAAGAGGCGGGAATTCAAATGCTTCCTGCTTCCTTGGAGCTCCTTCTGAGCAGAAGAAAGGCTTTTTTAAAACGGAGGCTTGGATTTCTCCCCCTCCTTTCAGATTGCTCCATTTTTTGTGTTTTGTTCTTAAAATGCTTTCTTGTGCAGCAATTGGGTTTTGTGGGGGGAATTTTCTCTCACAAAGCTCTACAAAGCTCTACAAAGTAAGCCAATTACAAAGCAGCATTTAAAGGGGCGGGGACTTGATTTGAGATTGGAGCCTGCTGGTGCATAGATTTCCAACTAGAAAGTGTGGGTCCAGCGAGCAACGAATCTCAAGTAAAACTCCCATGCATAAACGACCACTGCTTCCGGGTGGGTGGAAAAGTAGGATAAGATCTTTTCAATAATAAATAAATAAAAACAACTCCAGTGGATCTATTCAGCTGTTACTAATACCCTTTAAACCAAGAAAAGGGAAAACTGGTAATGTGTTCAGGTCATGGCAGGTGTACTTTGTCACAGCATTTGCAGGCCGAGCCTGGACTTGTTTTCTGTGTATTTGATCAAGACTTGCAAATATGGTCCTACATTCAACTCTGGTACATCTCTTACAGCAGTGAAAATGTCTGGCATAACAGATGCCCATGCAAGTATCAAGCATTACAATGCTGCATGTTATCATTCCACAAGTAACTGTAGGAGTAGCCATACCTTCTGAGGCTTGGGGTGAAAACTTTTGCCAGCTTTGCCTCCCCCCTTCTCCAGTGTTGATAGATAGGGGCGGCATGAGCTTGTTTCATCCTCATTATGTTGTCTTTTTTAAAAAAATCTAAACATTTTGTTTTAAAAGGTTTTTATAGCTCTGCCTCGGGTGCCAGAACACTTGAATATAAATGTGTGTGTGTTAAGTGCCGTCAAGTCATTCCCGACTCATGGCGACCCTATGAATGAAGGTCCTCCAAAATGTCCTATCTTTGACAGCCTTGTTGATCTTGAAGGCTGTGGCTTCCTTTAATGAGTCAATCCATCTCTTTGTTTGGATAGTCTCATCATAGGGTTTTCAAGGTAAAGGTTGGTCAGAAGTGGTTTACCAGTGCCTTCTTCTGCGCAGTACTAACCAGGGTTAGCTGTAATGGCATTGCCGTTGTCTACGAAAGATCCTCCGCCAGTGTCACCTTCCGCTACTGCTGCTGCCCAGTAGCTAACCTTCAGGGATTTCTCTCCCCCCATCCCCATTGGAACTGCCTGTTCTCTTCTGCAGATGTGGCTATTGATCCCTTAAGGGGGTGGATGCATCTTCGTCTGGTGTCTCAGCTGTGACCATTCTGTCTTGAGTGACTCTGCTAGGAGTTTAGTCTCTTGATAGAGTCTAGACCCCTTACAGTATTGCTCTCAGCTTCCCTGACACACACAAACCCCCTCACCACGTTAAGGTGTGCATCCAGAAGAATATAAATACTCTAAATAAATACAGCTCGTCATATTACTTATGACAGCAGACTACAACTCTGCTAAGCTTGGTGAAGCAGGACAGAGGCCTTGTTGATGGGTATCCTTGCAACATTCTTTCCTGCAACCTAGGGTTGCCAGGTCCCCCCTCTCCTCCTGCGGGAAATGTTTGTGGCAAAGGTAGGGAAAGATCGCGTGGGTGCGCCAATGCGCCAACACGATTGCGTAACTTCCAGTTTACAACCGGAAGTGCTGCATTGCAAAGGGGCCTTTACCACTCAAACTGGGAGTGGTAAATGGCCCCTTGCGATGCGGCCCTTCCGGTTGTAAACTGGAAGTGACGTGATGCCATGGGCCCTCAGCTCGTCGGCGGGCAGCCAGGTGGATTAGCGGGGATTTTCCCGCCACCACCTGGCACTTGGCAACCCTAAAGCAACCGGATCACCCTCTCCCTCGTTAACTCTGAGCTAGTGAAACATCCTTGCTCAAAACAGCAGATGGGAGAAGTGGCAGCTAAGAAACTCGCTGGTGGTTCAGCACGTCTCTTCCAGGCAAGCCTTGACACCAGTAAGCAATAAAAACACAAACTAAACCACATAAGATGGGATAACACCCCTTTCTGAAATCCATAACGTAACATTTACCTCTGCCCTCCAAGACACCTGTAAATGTATCACCCAATCTATTCCAAGTGCTCAAAGCGAAGGAACGTGCTTTGATTTCTCCCCCCACAAAGAAATCAACTTTAAGATGGTTCACTGAATCTTTCCCTGCAAACAAAATGCAGAGTATAAGCCATTAGCGTATTGTCTTGTGTTTTCAGAATGTGAACAGATGACCTCCTTTCGAAATACTGATGCCTGCTTATTAGGCTGGCACCTTTCATGCAACATAATAGATAACACATCTGCAGTGCTGTGCTCAGAAACAGTAAAGACAGCTGTTAGAATGACACTTTTGCCAATTTTAGGCAATCAACTGCTTGCAAGGTTTGCAAATGTTGCTAAGAAGTCATCTTACCTGATCTTTACTTTAATATCACGCTTGAAAGTAGAGCTGAAACAAATGTAAAAGAAAAGGGGGGGAAATATTCAAATTACCTTGCTTGGCCAGATCAGCGTCCATCTAGTCCCGTACTATGTTTCTAACAATGGCCAGGTAGATAGATAGCCTGTTTTACCAAAACCATCCAGGTTTTGGTAAAACAGGCCATAACTTGTTTATCCATTTGTGGGGGGGGGGGGCATCATGAACCTCTGTATTAGGGGTGAAACATAATTAAGGTGCCATAGTTAGATTTTAAGTTAGGTTTCCTAGGATTTTAAACACTGACAATAATTTATATTTTCTATATAATTTATATTTTCTATGCTTTTATTCGATTTATTTTGTATATTATGTTGTCTGTTGAACTGTTGTAAGCTGCCCTGAGCCTGGCCTTGGCTGGGAAAAGGCGGGATATAAATCCAGTAAAATAAAAATAAACAAAATAAAAAAATTCCAACTGTTGTCAACAACAATCAAATCCCATCATAGATAACTAGACTATAATGAAGACAGCACCAGGTCATTGCAGATGGTTCATACACAGGGAGCATGTCTGCTCAGGTCCCATAAGTCCATCAGTTTGGTTTAAAACTTACAGAATGAGCTTCTTAGAGCTAGACTGGCAGCGATCCTTTGCCGTTCTAGAATGAGTATGAGATAAACTATACAATGTATATGAAATAAACACAGAGACATGTTAAACTAAGAACAAATCACTCCCGCTTAATTAAAATTTGGTAAAGTCACTGGGGACCAGATAAAAGTTATTTCTGGGACCCACCAACTGGCAATTCCTGATCTAACTCAAAGCTATAGAATGGATCACTGGCCGACATGGAAAGTGAGCAATTCTTGAAGTGCAACTTCTCACTTAAAGCACCAACCTTCTTACATTATAACCCAGACTAGCATCTACACTGTAAATATCTACCCCACGGCCTTCCACTAATTAATAGTGGAAGGCTCCTCTTCCCTAGGAACCATGAGAACTATAGTTTGAGGGAGGGGGAGGAATCTAGGGAGAATTCTCAGCACCTTCACCAAGTAAACTGGCATAAAACCACCATCTGTTTGTACTGAGGACGTGTCCTAAGATTGCATGAGAACTTCTGTTTCCATGTTGGCTGTCCCAGTAGCTTTAAATGAAATATATATGTTCCAATGAGATATTTCAATGAAATATATGGATTCACACACACACACACACACACCTTTGGTTCTAAGTAGCTGATAATATTTAATGAGTATCTGAGATAATTTAAAGAAAATGTTTACTAATGAGAAACAAACAGTGGTATGGAACACTGATATCTAGGGTACAATGATCATGTATCTTAGCTTATTATTGCGAATATATGCTTGTAGGATGGGGGAGGGGTGGATTTTGGCTTAGTAGACTTATTTTTGAAACCCTACACGTGCATGCGTAGGGTTTCAAAAATAAATCTACTAAGCCAAAATCCACCCCTCCCCCATCCTACAAGCATATGTTCACAATAATAAGCTAAGATATATGATCATTGTACCCTAGATATCAGTGTTCCATACCACTGTTTGTTTCTCATTAGTAAACATTTTCTTTAAATTATCTCAGATACTCATTAAATATTATCAGCTACTTAGAACCAAAGGATAATTATGAGTTTAATGAAGCATGTACTAGCTTGCTCAAGTCTAACATTTGTTTCTCTGCTGGGACTCTATTTTACTCTGCACTTATCCTTCAGCAAAGCTACTCTACAAAGTCACTTTGGCAATAAGAAGTATTTAATTAGATTAATGAATTTTTATCACCTCTCTCAGGGATTAGGCTTGTTAAATCCTGGCGACCAAAGAACAACAGATTTTTTTTATTACTAAATACATGAGGATGCACTGGTACCAATGCCATAGCAGGTACCATCCTCATCATTCTGCCTGCTCTGGGCAGGTTTTACCTTTTGAAGTCCTTTGACCGGCTATAGATATTAGGCAGGGGCAGCCTGTGCTTTCCACTCAATCACAGAAATCAAAATGCAAATGATAGCATGCCCAGTGCCTCAGACGAGGTTTCAAGCTACTGACTTTATTTCAAAGTTTTGACTGTGTGCGGGAAGAGTTATTATTAAAATGTTCAATGCCTGTCATTTTAATGAATTACGGAAATGGCAAATACAGACCTGCTTTCATTCATCCGTTCAAAGGGTCCTCTCCCCGGATACAGGATTGCCTTTGATGCCTCTGCTGTAGGGAGACGTTCTAAGCTGCTTTGTAGCCCAACACGTATTTTGGAATGCAGTCCTAAGTAGAGTTGACATCACTTAGAAAGGTGTAACTCTGTTTAGGATTGCACTGTTATGCTGGGGTCCAGGCTAGCAGATCCAGGTCCATATTTGAAATATGGGTACGATTGCCAGGTTGCCACCAGCAGGAGGTTTTTTGGGGTGGAGCCTGAGGAGGGCAGGGTTTGGGGAGGGTGGGATTTCAATGCCATAGACTCCAATTGCCAAAGTGGCCATTTTTTCCAGGTGAACTGATCTCTGTCGGCTGGAAATCAGTTGTCATAGCAGGAGATCTCCACCTAGTACCTGGAGGTTGGCAGCCCTAAATACGGCCCCCCCATGAGAAAGGCTTCAGGGAGCATTTCAGACTGTTGTAGGAAAGGGGAGGTGAGAAAGTTGAGCTTGCAAATAGGGTTGCCAGGCTTGCAAATAGGCTTGCTTCACCACTGGCAGGAGGTTTTTGGGGCAGAGCTGGAGGAGGGCACGGTTTGGGGAGGGAAGGGACTTCAATGCCATAGACTCCAATTGCCAAAGTGGCCATTTTCTCCAGGTGAACTGATCGGCTGGAGATCATTTGTAATAGCAGGAGATCTCGAGCTACCACCTGGAGGTTGGCAACAAATGATCGGCTGGAGATCATTTGTATTAGCAGGAGATCTCCAGCTACCACCTGGAGGTTGGCAACCCTCCTTGCAAATGATATAAAACTAATATAATCCCAAAAAAGCCCTACGGTGAAAACCAACAATCATCCCCAATGCAATATATGCCCATTGATGAAAACTTGTTCATAGCACCCTCAGGAGCAAAACTCAGGTAGCGAACACCTCCCTTAAAAGACAGGATATCCCTAACCAGCTTCCTAAAACTCAATGAGAAGCAGGCCTGGTGAGCTTCATTGGGGAGGCGGCTTGACAAGAAGAGAGTAAACATTAGAAAAGATCCTATTGGTTGCTGTAGAAAGCAAGGGCACTTTGAGCAGGGTTTTCTCTGGAGCTCATGAGATGATGCAGAGCTTAAGTGACATGAGGCTTTAAAGGTCAAAACGTTTTTTGAACTGAACATGTCTGAGCTGTGACCATAAAGCTTAAATCCATGGCATGCTGCTGGGGAGGGGAGGTGATCTGGGTAAGCAGCTGCCTCGGCACTGACAATGCTGTGCGGCAGCCGCATCGTTTCAACCCAGGCTGCTGCTTTCATGCTAAAGCATCTTGTCCTCTGAATAGGTATGAGCCTCATTTTAGGTACCAAGCTGCCTGAGGCCATGCTTGCACTCACACAAATCCTCATATCTGATGGGCATCAAGTCAGATGTGCACCGCACCTGTGAGAACAGCCTTGTGCCAATTGCCTGACCCAAATAAGTCAAACAGGGTCACTCATGTGGTAAACACCTTGGCATACTGCCCTCTGCCACTGGGCTGGGGGTGGTGTTTTATAAAGAGAGACCATAAGATATATTGGAGGTTCTCAGAACACCTCAAAAGTGCAAACATCGACGCCATCAGAGGCCACCATCTTACCAGTTTATCTGGAAAGGGCTCTGTTAAAGCCAAACAGGATTAAAATGAGCTAAGTACTTTGAGGACCAAACCCTACCATGCATTTCTTTAGGGCAGTGTGGCATAGAAAGCCCCCCTCCCAACCTTAGAGTCCTGTACCTCCACCATACTAGAAGAGGGAAAATGGCCACTGGGGTACTCCTCAGTTTGGGAGTACAGTCCCTGCCACAGAAAAGGTTAAGATTAGCCACATTGTACAGGGGAAATAATATACTAACCAAGCCCTGGAGAGCCTGAGGGTACTATTATCAAGGGCTTGTTTTGGATGCATGGTAATTAACTCCAACTAGGTAATACCTATGAATGTTGAACCCCCTTCCTACAGATTTAAACTAATTTAGAAAAAGCAGGTACCCCTAATTGCTTTGGGAAGCAGGAAGTTAACAATGTCACTCCCCACCCAAGAAAGTCCTTTGTCTGCTTGTTTGTTGAGAGCCAGTGTGGTGTAGTGGTTAAGAGCGGTGGTTTGGAGCGGTGGCCTCTGATCTGGAGAACCGGGTTTGATTCCCCACTCCTCCACATGAGTGGCAGAGGCTAATCTGGTGAACCGGGTTGGTTTCCCCACTCCTGCACACGAAGCCAGCTGGGTGACCTTGGGCAAGTTACAGCTCTGTTAGAGCTCTCTCTGCTCCACCTACCTCACAGGGTGTCTGTGGTGGGGAGGGGAAGGGAAGGTGATTGTAAGCCGGTTTGAGTCTCCCTTAAGTGGTAGAGAAAGTCAGCATATAAAAACCAACTAGTGCTCCTCATTCTTCTTCTTCATCAAATTCCTCCACCCCCAGCCAGCCTCTCATCACCCCTGGTAGCTCTACCCAAAAACTGGATTTTTTTTTCCAGCTGAAATTCCAACCCCAATGATCCACAGGACCAATAATTTAAAAAAAGAGTTCTCCTTTCCAGCAATTCACATTTGGGCACCATTGATAGGGCTGGAGATCTCCCACTATTACAACTGATCTCCAGCTGATAGCGATCCGTTCACCTGGAGAAAATGGCCGCTTTGGCAGTTGGACTTGGTGGTATTGAAGTCCCTCCCCTCTCCAAACCCTGCCCTCCTGAGGCTCTGCTCCCAAACTCTCCAGGTATTTCCCGACCCAGAGCTGGCAACCCTAACCAGGAAGGATAATGTGGTACACTACCCTCCTTGCTAATGTGAAGCTTGTATGTCCTTATTCAGGAAATTCAGATTACAGGGGTTCTCTCCTGCTCCCCCTCATACTCCCAGTAGAAGTCCCTGCTTGGAAGCTCTAGCTGTAAGCCCCAAGAAACCTGTGTGCCTTCTTACAGAGTCTGGCCTCTAGTGAACTCTGATTTACAGCTGTGAGCGGTAAATCAGAGTTGGACAACAGCAGTCAGCTGATTCACCTCAATACCAGAGCTGCACCACCAGGGAAAGTGAAAGCTTTATTTGGATGGCTCCAATAAGGAGTTCTTCTATGTAGGATAAATATTCTACAGTCATTTGAACTTGTTAGCAAAGATTGAGGTCTGTGTTGGTAATGCTAGGAAGGGAGCCAAGAGTCAGCCGGCAGCACAAAAGTTTATCTATATTCTGCAGAGTGCCTCTTTGAGTAATAAAGTCACCTTCTTCAGAAACCTTTTGCCCAAGAGTGAACTCCATCCTTCACAGCCTGTTTTAAAAGAGTCTTATAAAGTGCCTGCATGAATAATATGTGAGTGGCACATGATTATAAAACTTTTAAAGAGGCGAGACTCAAAGGGAAGTGGGGAGAGGAGGCCAGGAAGATAAATGGAAGGGAAAGGAAAGGGGTGGGGAGTGGAGGACAAAAACAAACTTGACTGCCACTTCATAAAACGACGGGCAAGGAATGAGATTTTTGCACAGTCTCTCATCGTGCTGCCCAGACTTGCTGCAATCATTTTGGGGGGAAAGATGCATTGTGAAAACACCTCCCCAGTAATGAAAATGTGTCCGTCAAATTAGGCAGTCCTGTTCCTTCATTTCTTTGTGATAAAATCATAATAATTTGTGGTGATTCTTCCCCGAAAGCCACTTTTACGCTGATGTTATTGCTTAACTCCTAGCTGAGGTGATCCTCAGCTACAGTTGAACATATGCTCTGCACATGCTGAGATACACTGTTCTGTGCTCCTTCCATGGCCAAATTCTCCATTGTACAAATTGTACAAATTCTCCATTGTACTCCATTGCTTGGGCAGGGACCATCATCTTTGTGTATGCTGTAAAGCTTGGCACTGTAAACCATTCTGATCATCCAGAGAGGTGCTGCTCCAAGTGTAAATTCCTTAAGAGGGGAGATTGACTTAGGAAGAGCAGAGCATCCTCGACAGCATTCCCCGGGCTTTGGCCACTTTGCTGCTGATACGCCACCAACTTGACACAATGAGTTTATTTCAGCAGACCTCTGAAAAACTGAGTTTTGATTTATGATAGTGGTTCCATGGCCTTTTTGAGATTGGAGATGTATTTTGGTTCTCGTAGGTTATCCGGGCTGTGTAACAGTGGTCTTGGTATTTTCTTTCCTGACGTTTCGCCAGCAGCTGTGGCAGGCATCTTCAGAGGAGTAACACTGAAGGACAGTGTCTCTCAGTGTCTCTCAGGAGATGTATTTGTTGCACTGGTTCTAACACTTTACATCCAATCGTTGTGATCTAGCATTTTAAAAGATGTTCAGTGTTCTCTCTCATTGGAAGTCACTTGAGGATTTCACGTCAAAAGCAGGATTTTAAAATGCCTCTGAATAACGGTTTTCAGTTGAGGTGCACAACAGCTACATTAGCTGTAGAGATGCAGTGTCCCTAGCACTGGTTGTACACAATTGCCTTTCTTTCAGAGAGAGGGTTCCTGCATAAAGCACAGCTAAAATGAGTGAAAATGTTGGGCTGGCTGCATTCCTTCTCCCAAGTACTGCCTCCTTAGGTCTCTGTGCACTGTACATGTGTAACACTGGTGAATTTATTGAGACATATAAGCTATACCTGCTGACTTTTTCCCCATGGGCAACATTTCAGCACAAGGGTAAGGCCATTTATGCTTGGAAATTAGCAGCGTGTTCCAGGCTGATTTGTCCTGCATATTTTTTTGAGTTTTTCACGCTGAACCGTCATTTAGGAAGTGACTGCAAAGCCAGCGCATACCTACTTCGCATTTCTTAAGAGCCTCTTTAATGTGACCTTTTGTGTTTGCCCTGCCCCCACACTGAAGAATCTCCTCAAGGAACCATGCAAAATGACAGCCGCGCGTCAGCTATGCAAATGGTGGTTGGCTAATGGAAGGAACAAAGGAGCAGGAGAGTGGGGGGGTGGAATTTCTCCTTTTGCGTTGGGACCGTGAATAAGCATTTTAAAGGTCGCATTTTTAAAAAAGAGCTTTGAGCGAGCATCAAAATTGACCCTGCATAAACGGCCTAAGTGTGTTTAAATCCATTGAGATCAGTGGGCTTAAGCACACTTAACTCTGTATTGAATGGTGATTTCTATGTGTGTCCTATTCATTCTTCCAGCAGATTATACATTCAGTAGGACTGCATGATTTAATTGCTTTCACTTTTAGTGTAAGCAACTTTAGTTGGGTTCATCAGCTTCTGGTAATTTAATCATACTTGATATTGTTAGGAAACTATTTTTTGGGGTATTGCAAGTGGGAATGAAACAGAAAATACTCACAAAAATCTTCTGAGAATGAGTAGCAGCCTCTAGTTATTAGTTTATCTCATGAATCCTTCTCTAGTCTCAAAAGAGACTAGTACTAGTAATGGATGTTATTTTTTTGGTCAAATGACTGTAAAATAAATGATTGATTGTACTAGTAATGTGTGAATGTGCAATTGTTTAACACATCTATTAAACATGTAAAATAGTTGGCAGATAATTATTGTTTTATAAATTTAATAGCAATTTTACACCAAAATCCTAACTATATGTAGAAGTCACATCAGTACAGGAGACTTAGCTTGCTCATCCTCATACCAATCCCATGACATGGGTCATTTCCATTTCCTTTTGGCTTTTGACTGAGGTCATCAAATGCCACTTCAGAGTATCACGTAGTTTTGAATCCAGCTTTCCCTGACTCCAACTGGGCAATGATACAGGGTGATCAGATGCATGTTTACCCAAAATTAGGTTCCATTGTGTTCAATGAGGCTTACTCCTGATTGTCCATAGGACTGTAGCCTTAATCTTTTTATTATCTGATGGTGGCAAATTGAATTTTCCACCAAGTTTCAAGTCTATCCATCACAGCCGGTTTCCTTTTGCTGTACAATTAAAGAGTCAATTTGCAAATCTCACAAAACATCTACAGCCATTTCAGCACTGCTTTACTAGACACCAAGCCATTAAACTTCATACTTAACATCTTTGTTCTGTCTAGCACATGATGGTCTATTCTGACTGGCCGTGGCTATCGAGAAGGTCTTTCCTACCCCCTGGGGCCTTTCAGCACTGCATGCTATCCCATCACAGCGGGTTTAGACATTCCAAGAAACACCAACAGAGGATCAAAAAACACTGGCGTTTCTTCATTTGGTACATTCAGTGTACGGTATGAGCTGGTTTTATGCCTACCTCTTGCATTGTTATCTATCCCTTCCTCCATGGAGCTCAGCGCAGTGTACAACGTTCTTTGCTACATTTGATCCTCATAAGACCTCTGGAAGACAGGTCACGGTGAGAAAGTGTTACTGGCCCAAGGTCACCCGGAGAGCATCATGCAGAAACTCAGAACATTTCCAAAACAGAGGTTAGGTTACATCTATACTGCAGCCTTGCAAACGTTTGGCTTTGTGCAGAATTTGAGATGTTCAGGAAGTGAAACAGTTTTAATGCGTCAAAAAAAAAAGCAGATGCCTTGTTTTGTGAGCTAAAAGTGTGACGTGCTGTTTAGATTCTGTCCCCAGCTTTTACCATCTTCCCCATCAGCCATATAGAAAGTGGTGGATCTGCACCCACTGAAGTTATCAGGATATGTTGACTATAAGGGTCTCATAGGCATTGGATGCACAGATAGATCCCTCAAAAGCCACCAAATAACTATACAAATGGAGTCATTTCTTTCTAGGTTGGCCTTTAGTGTTGGAGAAGTTTTTATAACCCACTTTTCTCTTCCTTAAGGAGTCTCAGATTGGGTTACAATCACACATTCTCTTCCTCTCTCCACAACAGGCATCTTGTAAGGTAGGTGGGGCTAAGAGAGTTCTAAGAGAACTGTGTCTGGCCCAAGGTCACCCAGCAGGCTTCAAGTGGAGGAGAGGAGAATCAAACCTGGTTCTCCAGATTAGAGTCTGCTGATATTAACCACTATTCCACACTGGCTCTCAGTGTAGACAAAATGGATATTTTTAATCTTATTGACATTTATAATGATGTTGTGTTTTTGTTGTTTGTTTTGTTCTGGTACTATATATATTTGAAATACATGTATAGATATATACATTATAATATGTACCAAGACTCCATGAGAGGTTAAAAGAAAAATATACTAATCATAATTTTGAAAAGCAAATGGAGCTGTGTGGAAACATAGAGGCAGGCGAAGATATAAACTGAATAAAATGACCTTGAAATCTCCAAATTAGGTAGCATAGGATGACAATATATGGAATTTTTGGTTCCATTAATATTATTGCTGACTTTTTTATTACAAAAGAAAATATGAATTGTCTTGCTAAAAATAAAATAAACCAATTGCCTTAAATCCTATACATTTCAGCTGGTGAGGTTTGACTCCGTAGCTACAATTAGGCGGAAATAAAAAAAAATAAAGAATATTTAAAACTATAATCGACTGAAGAGACTGAAAGAACCAGAAAAGGAGGAAGCCCTGTGAAAGTGCCAAGGAATAAAGATACCTGTGACTAAGTTATAATGCTATTTTTTTTTCCATTTCATTTATCTTCAGCTAAAAAGACACCGTTTAAAATAGCTGAGTGGTTACCTTTGTGCTAATATAATTTAGCACTCTGGTTTGAGTGGCAGCTCTTATTCATCAAGGTAGCAAGATCTGTCCTGCTTCGGATGGCTCTTCTTCATGTAGAAGACAGAAAAAGTGACTGGAGATTAAGAATTTACGTCTGGAAAAGGAAAAAGAAAACCTGTGTCAGACCTCCCCCTACTGGCTACAAATTATAGGAAATAGCCCCAAACTGCAGGCGAGATATATGTGTCATTTGGCTTTTTGTGCAACTCATTTCTTTACTTAAAATTCAGAAGATGCCTTTGCAAAAACCTCAACAACTTTAGGTCTCTTTAAGATTTGTTTTCCTTTGGAAAAGGCACAATTGTACCTCAATCCGAACACTACTAAGCAGCATCGGGATGCCTTTTCACATGCGCCCCAAAATGTCTCCTAGATTCACTTGAAATCGATCCAGGTGGAAGAAAGAATGAATTAATATGATAACCATTTTAAATGCAAAAAAGGTTAGTCAAGACAGCATTAAGATTGTGAGACTATATACTCGCAACTGTGGCTGTGAGCAACACAGCTGCTGTAACACCAGGTGATGAACATTTAGATGGTTTCGTTTTAGCACCAAACACAGCACTTAAGCATGAATAACAGAAGTTTGGGGAATCTAAGCCAGAGAAGCTTCAAGGTGACTACGGCTGTGCCTGAACTGAGATTTCTGCTGGTACTGCGCTGATTCACATTGGAAGGAATTCCAAATTTTCAGATTATCACTGGCGTCTGCAATGAAACTGTGCAGGTCTGGATGCAACTGGCCAGGTTTCCAGTTCCTGTCCGCTCCCCCTCCCATTTTATGAAGTATGAAGGAGAGAACTGTGCAATTGTGAATCCATTCCACACGTCTTTATAAAGATAGCAAGCTGCTTGCAACTGTACCCTGGCAGCATTACCTGATCGTGGTGATAACTGCATTTGCACCTAGTTCTAGAAACTGCCAGGATTGATTTTCTGCAAAATGGGTTTACTGCCTCTGAACATGGAGGTTCCATTTAGCCACCATGGATAGTAGGCACTGATAAACCTATCCTCGATGAATCTGTCTAAGCCCCTTTTAAAACCATACAGATTAACACGACATCATACTGGAGACCAAATAGTACATCATACTGGAGACCAAATCATATGAGGAAAGGTTGAAGGAGCTGGGTATGTTTAGCCTGAAGAGAAGAAGACTGAGAGGGGATATGATAACCATCTTCAAGTACTTGAAGGGCTGTCATATAGAGGAGGGTGCCGAGTTGTTTTCTGTTGCTCAAGAAGGTCGGACCAGAACCGACGGGTTGAAATTAAATCAAAAGAGTTTCTGTCTAGACATTAGGAAGAATTTTCTAACAGTTAGAGCGGTTCCTCAGTGGAACAGGCTTCCTCGGGAGATGGTAAGCTCTCCTTCCCTGGAGGTTTTTAAGAAGAGGTTAGATGGCCATCTGTCAGCAATGCTGATTGGAGGGCATCTTGGTAATCTTCTTGGCATGTAGTGGGGGTCACTGGGAGTGTGGGGGGGAGGCAGTTGTAAATTTCCTGCATTGTGCAGGGGGTTGGACTAGATGATCCTGTTGGTCACTTCCAACTTTATGATTCCATGATTCTAATAGGTTGACTTTGCTCTAACCTTGCTTCTTCTAAGCAACACGGCTTACATGGGGCAGAATGTGGTGGGCAGATATAGTCTGTGTCTCCACTAGTAGTTTAACAGAAAACAATACAGATGCTAACCTATAGCAAGCATACTCTGTGGAAAAAATACATATTCACACATACACATACAATTTGTAATGAGGACAGACCATGACTTTTGCATAACATTCTAAAGCTTCCCAAATTGGATTGGATGGTATCATGCAAAATCATGCAAATCAAAAAGAAAAGCGAACCGAGCACCTGGTAAGAATTGAGAACTTGCTTCTTGTAATTTCTCTGTCCTTCATTCCAAGCCTTGTTATCCTCACTTACTAACTCCACAACAGGGAACACATTTACCAGAAAGGACATCCCACTGATTTCAGTGAGACAGATAACTGTATAATCGTAGATGTGTGATCACTTTGGGCCCAGGGATATTTCTCCTTTACACGGAACTGTTGCCTCTTTTGAACCTTGGGAGGACAGATTATTATCAGGCAATACACACACTTTTAAAATTGTCGTCTTCAATATGGTACCCTAGTATTCTAAAACACTGCCAGTGGACAGCCTTCTGCCCTATCACAATAACTAATGTCGACCCCAAAAGACCTTCTTAATAATATCATTCCTGAGCAGCAAGAACATGTGAAAGAGAAGCATTCCTAGCAGATGCCTGCAACTGTAGGGATTTGGGAAATCATATGGATTAGTGATGGTTCTGTAGCTGGGACTTAAATCCAACACATAACCCTGATTGAAACATGACTCCTGAGGGACAAGAACATGTGGCACTGCATGGGTACACGTGGCACTGCATGTACCCAGCATCTGGCTTCAAAATGGTTGCCTTGCCTGTGCGTGCAATATTAGCACACAAAGATCCGTAGTGCAGGTGGATACAGCATGAGCATTCTGTCACTGAATGTGGAAGTGAAGCAACCCAATTTAAATCTGGGCACTTTCACACATGCCAGACAATGCACTTTCAATCCACTTTCAATGCACTTTGCAGCTGGATTTTACTGAGTGAAATGGCAAAATCCACTTGCAAACAATAGCTAAAGTGCATTGAAAGTGGGTTGAAAGTGCATTATTTGGTATGTGTAAAAGTGCCCTATGACTATCTTCCTGGCTAAATTCTTTTTGCCTGCCCAACATGATGTTGAAAACAGGCCATAGGTCACATGTTTCAAGGAGATTCAGCTGTGGGGATAACAGGAAAGTTAACAATCGGATTTTGAAACAGGCTGAACCTTAGGTAATAGAGATGGAACCAATTGTTCAATATTCGAAGAAAGGGGCTTCTTAAATTGTATGATGGTTTTGAAAAGACTAATCTTCCTTGATGAAATATAAGGAGCATTTGGATCTGGTGTGCATGTGTCCACATGATCTGACCTTTTCCCCATGATGCTGGAATAGTCCTCCAGTGGCACGCCCTCCTGAAACTTCCAAGGTTGCATTGTCTTATCACACTAGCTCGCATCTTCTTCCTACGCCCTGTGAGAAAGAAGGGACTGGTAGGTTGCTCCTTTTACGAATCTGGTGGTCTGCTGGCCTTCCTACTGTTCACAATTATGAAGTAATCAGAGACCTGCTGCTCAGCAATGCTCACCTTTTGTTCTTCTCCTCTGTTTTCATTCCTTTCGAACACGGGTGTTTCAGACAGCTGCTGTGCATCCCCAGGCACCTACATAAAAAAGACAAGTTTGAAATTCACCCAGGAGCATGAACAATTCGCAACATACGAACACACACACACACAGGGAGAGAAAAAGAGAGAGAGAGAGGAGTTTTATTTTTGTGTGTTTTTTTTCCATTTTTGAAAGCTTTGTTGTCTTTATCATTCTTATGACACCTGTTTGTTTTCTTTTCCAATGGCAAAATGGAGGGGCCGTGGCTCAGTGGTAGAGCATCTGCTTGGCATGCAGAAGGTCCCCGGTTTAATCCCCCGGCATCTCCAGTTAAAGGGACTAGGCAAGCAGGTGATGTGAAAGACCTCTACCTGAGACCCTGGAGAGCCGCTGCCGGTCTGAGCAGACAATACTGACTTTGATGGACAGCTTCATGTGTTCATGTGTTGGCAATCCTTTTACAACTACAATGCCTATCCCCATCCCACTGGGATAAAATTGACAGGGACTGTATTCCCATCCCACTGGGATAAAATTGACAGGGACTGTACACCCCACCCAAGCAATACACCCTTGTAGATTTTTTAAAAGAGACAAGAAAAGGCCCTTGTTTTGTGTGGGCAATTCACCATCTTACTTCCAGAATAACCACAAGGAAATGTGATGATACTGGCACATTATGCCCGACATGTGTCAGGTCACAGGCGTGTGACTGGACTTGCAGTTGGCCAGTGGAAAGGGGGACAGAGGAACCTTTTGCCCCTTTTCTCTGGCTTGACACTCCATTGGTGAAAGCAGGGCAAGAAGGGAAACCAGAAGCTCTTTCTCCCTCTGCTTGTAGTGCTCCATCTCAGGACTGAGACAACAAGTGCTTTTGAAGGCTGTTCCCCCGATGTACATATGACTGTGAGTCCAGTCACACAGTTGTGAGCTGACATGTTGGGCATATCCTGTAGTTATATAAAATTTCCAGGTGGCATTCATTTAAATGATCTGAGAAATTATATTAAAGATATTACTAATTTCAGAATGTGCATCTCTAGCCATAAGCCCACTGTAAATGACCAGTGCTACCTAGGCTTACCAGGTCCCTCTTCTTCTTCGGCGGGAGGTTTTTGGAGTGGAGGTGGTGGTGGGGGGTGTCGCGCACTCCCAGAAGTGCTTCAGCATTTTCGGTTTACACCCGGAAATGCTGCATTGCAAAGGGCCCAGTTTGAGTGGTAAAGGCCTGTCGTGATGCGGCACTTCCGAGTGCAAAACGCACCACAAGGGGCCGTTTTCCACTCAAATGGCCCCTTGTGATGCGTTACACCCGGAAGTGCCGCATCGCAACAGGCCTTTACCACTCAAGCTGGGAGTTTGAGTGGAAACCGGCCCTTTGCAATGCAGCACTTCTGGATGTGAACCGGAGGTGACCTGTCCCTGCCTGCACAGATTGCCCGCCAACCCTCAGCTGGTCAGCGGGCGGCCAGGTGGATTGGCGGAGGTTTGCCCGCCACCACCTGGAACTTGGCAACCCTAGTGCTACCAGAATCTACTCCACATTACCGAGCATGGTGAAAACCAGGGTTTCTCAACCAGGGTTCCACAAGAAATCGCTAGGGGTTCTGCGAGAAATAGTGATGAAGGCTAATCATATGTAAATCATATGTAATCATATGTAGTCATTCCCTGAGACATGAATATTATTTCAAGGGTTCGCAAGGGTAAAAAGGTTGAGAAATGCTGGTGAAAACCTTCAGTCATTGTGTCTTCTTTCCACAGAGGCATGCTATAGCACTATGAACTTCTGATACATGCTCACCACAATACAATAGAAAGGAAGTACTTATAGGCAACCTATCAGAACTGGTTTCTGAAAGTACCCAACATTTTATAATGAAAATCAATTGCATTTGTAAGAATGCTTAGTGTCTTTTTTCACTTAGATTTCATGCAGGGGGCTACCACGACCTCAGCAGCCTCCGCAGGAGTACATTCATGGATTGTGGTTCATACAATCCACTTTCCCACACAATTTCTGTACCCTGGGATGGTTGGGAGGGCTCAAGCAGAGGCCTTTTGCTCATACAAGACAAACCAGCCCTAATTTTTACTGCAGACTCCTTAGGAATTCGTTACCTACCGTGTCACAACAGGAGCCAATTGAGTAGCCACAGAATATACTGATTTTGTTGCTCTGTTACTTAAGGCTTAGTACAACATTTTGTGTTTTATCTGTACTGCATGTTGAGCCTTTGTAAAGTCTACCCAGCATGGTCTCTAACTACATTCCGCAAAGCCTTTGACAAATATATAAAGTTTAATTCAATATTGCTGGTTTTCTGTTTTAGCATGGCAATAATTCCAGCTTTATAAATCTCTTTGTTTATCTGTGTGCACAGAGACAGAGGACCATGATGGATATGTCTTAATGCTATCTTCCTTGTTGCAAAGAGATTTTAATTTAATTTTGGGTTGTGTGGCATTTATTTTATCGGTTATGATTAAGCGAATTCTTCAAGGGACACCGGAAAGGTGATTGAAGGTGACCCACATAATCTCCTAGGAGGAAGATTTACATAGATGCCCTCTTCTACCCAGCTAAGATGTGAAATGCCATTGAATAAGATTAGGAGGAGGGTGTGGGCAGCTTCAGTGCTCCTTACTATTGGGAAGGGGGTTTTTTGTATCAAAAAAAGCAAAACAAAGGAGGGAAGCATAATATAATTTTGAAAAACAAGGATTAAAGGTTTCCCCCCGTTCAAGCTGTTTTCAGTGTACATATTAAGTTAACAACATGTGATTGTACTGAATGAGAACAGAGCCCGCATAGGAGGTGAGCTTGTTGCAAATAAATCCCTACAGTTTCTTGTAATAAATGCAGTTTTCATGTCATGGAGGTGCATGGCCATAAATAGTTTGAGGTTTCAAGTTGGTATAATAAGGGGAGATTGTTCCTTGACTTACTGTGGTGCGCAGATAGCCTCAGACACAGAACAAAAGAACCTCCCCAGCCCTGAGGCAGAAGAGCACCAAACAATATCTTGCTGCTTATCAACTTCTAATATGCGAATTGTCAAACTTTCAGCATGGAGCCGTTCACCTGTGGAGCTGGCAGTTTTATTTTCTCAAAGATTACTCGGGCTTTATGTAATTGGTAAGCGTAAATCTCACCAGTGCTTTAGTGCAAATAAAATAAAACTGATGAAGTTAGGGAGACAGTAACATATGTATGTTGCTGGCCTGATGCTTCACCAAAGAGACAAGATGAAAATAATGCCATGTAGCGGGAAAGCTTCCCTGGAATGCGGTATTTCACATGGAATATGTTTGGAGGGTTCAAGTTGGAATGCAGCTCAGTGAGGGGGAAGTATCTTCCCTACACTGGAAATATCAGGGGGCCACACAGAATTGAACCTTCCCCTAGACTAGGATTGGGAAATTTCTGGAGATTTGGGGGTGAATCCTGAGGAGGGAGGGATTTGGGGAGGGGAGGAACCTCAGCAGGGTAGGATGCCATAGAGTCCACCCTCCGAAGTAGGTGTTTTGTCCAAAGGAGCTGATCTCTGTTAACTGGAGATCAATTATAATGCTGGGAGATCTCTGGGCCCCACCTGGAGGTTGGTATCCATACCCTAGACAAGCTCTCTGTTTCTTCATACATGTACATTAACTCGTTCTTAGTCATGCACAAGCATGACTATAGATGGAAAGGCATTTAGACGAGCTAAAAGAAAAGCCCGACGATGTGAAGAAATTGGAACTGTAGTATGGAAATCTGGAAGCTTCTCTGGTGGAGGGAGCCCCAATACCAAACCTCACAACCGTGCTGGCCCAATCTAACTCCTTCAGCCTCTTCAAAATTGCCACTGATTGAGATGGGACAAGATTATTAGAGGGAGTAGAAATTGGAAGTCCCAGTACTTTTAATTTTTGTGCTAGAAGAGTCAGCCAAGTGTTGGGGGCTGGATCCTTGAGAATAAGATGGAGAAACCCCGCCTGGGATGGAAGGTTAGCGTCAGGCAACTTGAACCTAAGCTTAATTGCTCTCCTCCACGCACGTGCCTCAAGCGAGGGTTGGGCCAGGATAGCAGTAGTTTGGTCAGCCAGCCATCTGTTCGTTGAAATTGTTGTTCTTTATATTTTGTATTTCACACATACGTGCGCATACCCTGCTGCAGCTCGACATGATATAGTCCAGAAAAAGCTTTATCTCCTGATTGTGATGAAATTATAACCAGGACTTCAGGCCTGGAACAACATCTTCCTGTCCATTCTATCATGGTAAGAGTAGGATATGGGGATTTAGGATTAAACAGAGAATCTTCCATGGTCTCCAGTTGTGAGACAAACCTATCCACCTTGACTTTGCCCACCATCCCTGCACCAGCTGTGACATTCTCTGAATTACATTCAAATGTCGTTTGGCTGTGTGCTCCAAAGATCACATGAATCCAAAGATTCATGATCACAAAGGCCATTTATTCATGGAAGGTTTTGCATTGGATTTGTCACTCTATAGATGCACATTTCCCCCCCATCCGAATTCTCAAAACTCTGCATGGTGGCTTATTTTTCAGTTTTGAGAATATGGATGGGGGGAAAGTGCATCTAAAGAGTGGCAAATCCAATGCCAAACCTTCCATGAATAAATGGCCAAAGACTCTTTTAAAAGCCAGTCTGGGGTCAAAAAGATGTGACATACCTGCACAATTATTGAAAGTATGCCCTGTACTATTTAAATACACGTAACGTGCTCAGTAATGTATAGCTTTAGCACACCAACAGCACAGCCATTGTTGGATGTACAATGATTGTTGACTTATTAATGCTACATGAGAAATGGGCTAACCTTCACAGAAAGTGAATTTAATCATGATGGGACTTGCATTTCTGTGGGTGAGTGGTTTATCTATGGCCTGCCTGACATCTGCCCCCATCCTCCCTTTGAGGCATGCTGCCTGGGACTGGAGATGTTAAACTTGCCCATTGGTTCTTTGAGCTTCAAGCTTTGGCAGCTCCTGTTTTTGCAAAGTACAGTGCACAGGGGCTCAACACCAAAGGGACTGGGTAGCATTTGGGATGATGATTATACATCTGTGAGCAAGCAGCCTCTCTCTGCTCCGAGAGAAAAGAAAACATATTCATCTCTGACCACGAAAAAACATTTTACTAAAATACAAAAACTGATGGAAACATCATTTTTATAGTAACACCACAGACACCCAGTATGAAAGGGGAAAATATTTTTGGGACCAATGCAATCGCTCTCCATCAACAGATAAAGCTGGATGTCATCAGCGTTCTGGTGACAACCCAGCCCAAAACTCCTGACAAGCTGGGCAAGGGGGCGCATAGAGATGTTAATCAACATGGGAGAGAAGATCACACCCTGTGGCATCCCGCACACCAGAGGGTGTCACTGCGATACCACCTCCCCAAGCTCCACCCTCTGTCCCTGATCCTGAAGGAAGGAGCACAGTCATTGACGGGCTGTGCCCCAAATCCCAATGTCAGCAAGACAGTGGTCTAAGAGATCATGACTGACCATGTCGAAGGCTGCTGATAAATCTAACAGTATCAGCAGCCCCGACCTGCCTCGATCCAGCTGTCGATGGAGATTGTCTGTGAGGGTGACCAGAGAAATCTCTGACCCATGGCCAGGGCAGAAACTTGTATGAAATAGGTCCAAAGCCGATGTGTCATCCAGGAAACCCTGCAAAATAATAATAATAATAACAACAATGCTTTTGAGCAATCAAACACTCATTCTGATGCCACCATCCAGATTTCCCCAAGTCTAAGGATTCATGGCTTTCTCAAATCTGGAAAGGTTGCTTACCACCTTAGCCTGTAGAGCGCCAACTCCTAATTCCACCTATAGATCTCTAGCTCCTCCAACCTCACCCTCCTGCCTAAAGATGGTAAAAAGAGAGACCAGGTCCCTGGGACTGGGAAATGAAAGGCTGCTTACCACCTTGGCCTGCAGATGACCAGCTTTTCTACATTTCTGTCTCCGTATTTTTGATCGTGTAATATTTTCCCCCCAAGTTCAATTACTGCCTGAGAGATTTTTTGCAGTTATGGAAAGAAACGTCTGAGGTGTGAGTGATGTAGGAGTGCCAACAACCTGGAGGGAAAAAAATGCTTTGCACCTTTAACAGAGGCTTCATATGTGGGAATATGCCACTGAAGCTTTTCATGGCACAGAGGTAAATAATATCTTCTGATCAGTAACATCCCATAAAGCCTCTGTTAAAGGGGCAGGGCCCTGACCTGGATGGCCCAGGCTAGCCTGATCTTGTCAGATCTCAGAAGCTAAGGAGTGTTGGCCCTGGTTAAGACTTGGATGGAGAACCACCAAGGAATACCAGCATTGCTATGCAGAGGAAGGCAATAGCACACCACCTCTGTCAGTCTCTTGCCTTGAAAACCCTATTGGGTTGCATAAATCAGCTGTGACTTGACAGTCCTTTACACACAAAGGGGCAGGACATTTCTCTCTCTCTCCAGGTTATTGGCAAACCTAAAGAGATGTAAGGAAGGGTCTGGGTGCCTGTTTGAGTTGCCTGATATAGGGATGTGATTAATGGATGTCTTGATGTCTTGGGATTTAGGGTGGTGATACTGTGATTTCAGATTGTTTATGGGTCTGGTGATCCAGGAGAAAGGCGGCATATAAATATTTGAAATAAAGGGCCAGGAATAATCCATGGTGGCAGGGCAGTTGTGGATTCTCAGCTGTTGACTAAAGATGCTGCCAAGTCTTTGAATATTTAGATGGCAATGAGCTGCTTCAGCATCCTGAATCACTCCAAGACAATCAAAAGGAACAACTGAAAGCAAAGTTCCACAGGCAGGTAAAATATTTAAGAGCTGCAGTGGTGGTGTGTGGAGGGGATGATCTGCAGACGTCGACAGCCCTGCAAAGCAAAACAGCTTCCTGTACACACACACACACACACACACACACACACAAAACCCACTCAAAATCACCTTTTACTCCTTCAATGCAGGAAAGAGGGTATAAAATAAGCAAGTGGAAATCTATATGGCGCTAAACAATGAAAACTCAGAGAATTCTTGCCGCTCTGTTTTGATTCTTTTCCTAACAATAATTACAATCTCAATCTTGATTAAAAACAGGCATAGACCAGCACAGCTCTTCACAATTTACCATTACAATAACCACACGTTGCATAGAATAGCCATGACAAAATTAGCCATTTTTAACTTCCTCAGTAACATCAAACAAGTTAGCCAGCAGTGGCATTCTGTAAAGAGAGAGGAGATGCCAAACCAAGAAGAAGAAGAAGAGGAGTTGGTTTTTACATGCCGACTTCCTCTACCACTTAAGGGAGACTCAAACCGGCTTACAATCACCTTCCCTTCCCCTCCCCACAACAGACATCCTGTGAGGTAGGTGGGGCTGAGAGAGCTCTAACAGAGTTGTAACTTGCCCAGGGTCACCAGGCAGGCTTCGTGTGTAGGAGTGGGAAAACAAATCCAGTTCACCAGATTAGCCTCCGCCGCTCATGTGGAGGAGTGGGGAATCAAACCTGGTTCTCTAGATCAGACTCCACCGCTCCAAACCGCCGCTCTTAACCACTACCCCATGCTGCATTGGGTGTCTTTGTTACAGCTGATGTCCCTTCACTTTCCCTCAGCACCCTGCCCAGCTGCTTGGGTCCCTTTTATTTTGCAAGGTGGCAGAAATTATGGATGCCACATTCTAAATGGAACACACAGCCGGGACTTTACCCTGTATCTCTTACAATAGCTATAGCCCAGTGAGAGGCAAAGACTGAAGGGTCACTTCACAACATTACAAAGCAACAAACATGGACTCTCAACAAGGAGGTCCACATTGTCTGGGAAGTACACCCTTTGATGCTCAGGTATTATTTATTAATTATATTTTGGACTGCTTTTTTCAGCGCAGGCTTCTGAGTTAATATTTATAAGAATATCAATGTGGCAAGAAAAGGAAATACTCTTAACGTTATACATCAGTGCTATTTGATGCCAGATAGATTAAGGAAAATGTCTCCTATTTCTGATAAATGCTGGAGATGTAAAAATATTCTGGTGCTTTCATTCTTGTTTGGTGGTATTGCCCAGTAATAAGAAAATTTGGGTGCAAGGTATTTATAGCAGTAAATAGGGTTATGCATATCAATAAATCTGAACCAAAAATAAACCCAAAATTGGCCATTTTGGCAATATTCAGGTTTGGTATTACCGAATACCAAAACCTGGGAATACAGCCAAAGCCAGACAGGCTTTTTTCGGCTTCGGCTTTCCCCAGGCTTTTCCCTATGGGAATTATTTAATGAGCTCTGGGGAAGGCATTTTTGGAGGCAGACTTCCCAAATGTTCAGGGTAGCTTCAAGGGACTCTCCTTGCATGAACCCCAAAGTTTGGTGAAGATTGAGTCAGGGGGTCTTATTTTAGGGGGTCTGGAAGGGGTCGCCCCCCTCTTCCATAGAGAAGCATTGTAAACTTTACCATACTTCTCTACGGAGAAGGGGGTGACTCTTCCAGACCCCATAAAATCAGACCACTTGTTCCAAACTTTACCAAACTTTGGGGTTATTGCAAGAAGAGTTCCTTGAAGCTATGCTGAGAATTTGGTGACTCTACCTCAAAAAATGCCCCCCCCCCCCGGGAGAATTTTAAAAAGACTTACTTTTCACAGTTTGTAATGGCCGCTTCCTCTCCGAAGAGTCGTGGGAAAACTCAGTTTCCCATGAATGCTTGCAATGGGCCTGTGCAAATGTTGCACACCTGGAAGATGTGCAACACTGAAAGGGTGCAATCCAGACCAAGAAAGAGAATGAGAGGAAAGGAGTACGCTCAGAGAGCAATAAAATTGTGGACTTCATTGCCAGTGGCTATAGAGACGGCCACTTGCATGGATGGCTTTAAAAAGAGATTAGAAACGTTTATGGAAGATAAGCCTGTCAATGGCAACTAGACAAGATGACTAGAGGGAAACCTCTAAATGCCAGTGCTAGGAGGCAACACCAAGGGGAGGATGTGGCCTTGGCCCTTGTTTCCAACTCCAGCTGGGAAAATATCTGGAGATTTGGGGGTGAAGACTGAGGGCAGGTGGAATTTGAGGAGAGGAGGAGCTCAGCAGGGATGAGACGCCATACAGCCCTTTCTCTGCAGCTGTCCTTTTCTCCAGGGGAACTGATCTCTGTAGTCTGGAGATCAGTTATAATTCTGGGAGAATTCCAGGCCAACTATTTTGTTGGCCCCCCAGGGCAACCAGTTGTCCACTGTGTGAAAGAGGATGTTAAACTAGATAGACCATTGGTCTAATCCGGCAGGGCTCCTCTTAGATGTTTATGAAATTTTCTTTTTCAAGCCCCTTTGAAACGAAATGACAGATTCACAAGATCCCCTTGGCTTCCATTTGTTTTAATGGTGCTTGCTCAGGAGCCCTTCCTGGTGGATTGTGCCCAAAATGTTTGCTTGTTACATGCTGTTAGCTAAAAAACTTTCTTCTACATTTATGCAGCCGTTGTCATTTCTCTAGAAGGTTATATACGATGAGCACTGAATGTCTTCTAGTTCTGCTTCTTTTCCTCTTTGTACCGGCTGCAGAGATTCATTCTGTCACAAGTGAAGCACATGCAGATGACAAACTACTGAATAAACACTTTAAAAAGCAGGTTCTGGGGCTTTAGTTCATACATATAAAATAGATGCTCGAAAGCAAGAATTCTCTATGATTCTTGCTGATGTCAGGAGATGGCAGAAATGACACTGATTCATATGAAACTGACCAAACTGGGTTAGCCAATGAAGAACACATGAAGCTGCCTTGCATTGAATCATACGAGGGTTGCCAGGTTCCCCATGTCTATTGGCATGGGGGGTAGGGTTGCCAGATCCAGGCTGAGAAACTCCTAGAAATTTGGGGATAGAGCCTGGGGAGGACAGAGACCTCAGTGGGGGACAATGCCATAGAGTCCACCCTCCAAAGCATCCATTTTCTCCAGAGGAACTGACCTCTGTAGTCTGGAGATGAGGAGGTGTAATTCCAGGGGATCCCCAGGTCCCACCTGGAGGCTGGCATTCCTAAATCAGACCCTTGGTCCATCATAGTCAGACTGGCAGTGAGGAGGTTGTGCACTGTGGTGTGTAACCTGGTGAGGCGAAGCTTCCTCTTTTCTGCTTTGGCCCTCTTCTCTTATCTTCTCCCCCACCCATCGCTTGTCTCCTCCCACCTGGCCTTTATACCTCAATGCTTTCTCTGACTTGCAGCCCAGCTCTTCCCAGGTGGCTTTCTTGAGGCTCTTAAAGCTTCCAGCACCCCCACAGCCATGCCCCCAGGATGGCCCTGAAGCAACAGCCCAAGCATGGGCAGCTCCCATGATGCTGAGGCCATGTCACAAATGCCTTCCCTCCCCCCAGCCACTGCTACTGGAACCAGCCACCTTCCACCCACACCTGTCAACCAGCTGATTGCCAGATCAGGCCAGGGTTGGCAGTCACTGATGGATTCCCATGGCCTCTCTGGTGTCTTGATGGCAATCAGCTCCCAGGTAAAGCCAGCCATTTGGTGCTGCCTCTGCAGGGATGCCACACGCAATCAATCCTTTCCTGCTTCACGCAAGATCTTTGGTCATTATGAACCCAATGTTCATAGCCAGAACATTATATATACTTCTGGACCCAACACTTTTGATTTCACTGGATTTCACTGGTACTGATTTCACTCTAGAGACAGTGAATATTTGTATCCCATCGTCTTACTTCAACTATCACACTTTTAGGTGCTTTCTCAGTGGATCAGGTGAGATACCCAAGTGTCACACCCATGTCCACAGAGCCTCAGACTCCCAGTATCTACTTCCATACTGGACTTGTGAGGACCCACATAGTCTCCTCACAGGCCCGTCCTCTAGTAGCTCTTCTTCCAGTTCCAACTCTCTCTGACCACCTTGTGGAGCCACATCCTCAGACAGGCGTGCCTCCCACCTTCATCATTCTCATGCCCCTGGTAAGTATTGGCGATTTCCCCAGCTTCCTCTTGCCTGGCTGCCTCTTCTTCCAGGGGCTTTCCTCTGCCTTCCACTTCCCTCATTGAGTTGGCATCCAGCTGTTGTTCCCCAATGTGGTGTAGTAGTTAAGAGTGGTGGTTTGGAGCTGTGGACACTAATCTGGAGAACTGGGTTTGATTCCCCACTCCTCCACATGAGCCGCGGAGGCTAATCTGGTGAACCGGGTTGGTTTCCCCACTCCTACACATGAACCTCTGCCATCCACTTCCCTCATTGAGTTGGCATCCATCTGTCCTTCCCCAACGTGGTGTAGTAGTTAAGAGTGGTGGTTTGGAGTGGTGGACTCTAATCTGGAGAACTGGGTTTGATTCCCCACTCCTCCACATAAGGGGCAGATGCTAATCTGGTGAACCAGGTTGGCTTCCCCACCCCTACACATGAAGCTAGCTGGGTGACCTTGGGCTAGTCACAGCTCTCTGAACTCTCTCAGCCCCACTTACCTCACAAGGTGTCTGTTGTGGGGAGGGGAAGGGAAGGTGATTGTAAGCCAGTTTGATTCTCCTTAAAAGGTAGAGGAAGTCGGCATATAAAAACCAACTCTTCTCCGTCTTCTCCTTCTCCCCCTTCCTGGATTGGAGCAAATCCTCCTTTTGAGTGCATGGGCCATGAGGGTATGCCCCGACCACCAGATGGTGTCATTGTGCCACTTGTTGCCAGGCCATGTTTGTATTTGGCCAAGCCAGTCAGAGCACCCCACCTCCTGGCTTCACACAAAGTAACAAATAATTTTGAATGACAGCATGTGGCTCTAATATACTGGTCCTACACCAAACATTCCAGGGATTTGATCCATTAGTCAAAATATCTTCATACCCTTGTGTGGGATGTGACTGATGCCAATCTGATTATACCACTTTTAGGTGGCTATGACAGATTCTCTCTGATTCTTCTTCCTTAATCATCTCTTACCTTGTCCTTTTTTTTCAATTAAAATGTATTTTTAACTAATTCCAAGTTTTCCTGCAGCTGTAGTTCACACTAGCTCTTCATGGAATGTTTCCATATTAACAATCTGTGGTAAACTGACCAGATGCCATCCCTTAATCCTTAATCCTCTCTGGTCTGTTCTGGGAACTGTGAAATCTTCCACTTTGGCTTGTTATGGAAGTATCTCTCTAGAATAATTTGGAACAAGACAATTCAAAAATATATATTTAGTAGTTACAAAATGAAAGGGAGGTCACTTCTTATATAGTAGTCTGTTTAAATTTAGTCTATTTACATTTCTTGTGCTATACATGGTTTGTGCGAAAATTTCCATATGTATATAAGTTGTTATTATCACCAAAGTCCCAAGTGGTCATTTTCTGCCTCTGCAAGGGCTGTTTTGTTGGTGCAGTGGGGAGCAATTTTTACTGATTCCTCCTGTCCCATATTAGATGCCACACTGTGCCCAGAGCTATTCCTGGGGTCCCCTGAACCCCAGTGGGAGCATGGTGGGGAGAATATTGTGAGGTGCAATGAGAAGGGAGAGGAGGGAAAGCATATTTCCACAAGCACGGTCTCTCTGTTGGAACCAATATCTCTGCCCCATGTTGATATCATATCAAACCAAGATTATCGTTTAAAATGGAAGGAAAACCCTACCCCAATAGTGATGTGTAAAGTTATGCCATGTTGCTTAAGGACTGTCTTCTCTCACACGAGCTTGCCCATCCACTCGGGTCATCTTCGGTGGCCCTGCTTCAGGTGCCCCCACCATCTGAGGCTAGCTGGGTGGCAACCCAAGAAAGGACTTTCCCAGCTGCGGCGCCAAAACTTTGGAACTAGGGGTGTGCATTCGGCTAAAGCTGAACCAAAAAAAACACAAAAAATACTTTTTTGGTTTTTGGGGGGAGAGTTTACGGGTAAAAAACGGTGGCAATAAAAGGGAGCTGAAAAAGGGGTTCCCGAATAATGCTGAATTTATTTGGCATTATTTGGGGTCATTCTGCCCAGTCGCCATTTTTTTTTTTTACCCCCTCCCTCACTAACCGGCTGACTTGGAGGGGATGAAAAACTGAAGGCTGGGCTCGCTGGGACCGAGTGCAGCCTTCAGTTCTTCCCTGCCCTGACCGAACTCCACGTGGAGATCAGCTGGGGGGTGCAGAACTGAGGACTGGGCTCACTCCGAGCCCGTCCTTCAGCTCTGCCCTCCATATTTTTCGGGTTTATTAACCTGAACATTTCGGATTTTTCAGGGAAAGCTAAAGTATTCGGCTTTTTTTTTTGATTTTTCAAAAAAGTCTGGGTCTATTAAACCCAAACCTAAAAAATACTGAAAAAAATAGTGTACACCCCTATTTGGAAATACCTCCCCATGAAGATTTGTCTTTCTCCCTCTATTGTTGTGTTCTGCCAAGAATTTTCAAGGGGGGGTTGGCATATCCCCAATCATTGTTATTGGCCCTCCTCCCTGATTTTTTGTTTTGTTTTCTTTTGTTATGTGTGCTTTATACCTTTGTATTTAATTATTTTATATATACTTTATTTTCAATGTTGTTTTAATGTTGAAATGTTTTGATTTTGTTTGATATTCACCACATTGGGGGTCCTATTTGGATAGAGTCTGAGCTCTCTTTCAGTGTTCAGTCTTCTGTTACATAAGAGGCACCTCTCCATGGGGATTTGTTACCAAGGAGGCCCCACACTTGTAGTCCTGTGCCCCAGGCACATTGGATGAGGAAAAATGGTCATCCCATTTTGAAGTACATACTCTACTATTAAAACATTTCAATATTTTCCATACACTTCAGGGGAAATACTATGACAACCCAGCCCTAGAGAGCCTCAGGGCACTGTGGTCAACTGCTTGTCTTGGATGCCTAGTAATTATTTTAACTCCACCTGGCTGATGCCTGTGAATTCTGGTCTCCCCTCCCAGAGACTGAAACTAATCTATTTCACCCCAAATGAAAGCAGGTATCCTGATTCACCTAGGAAAGAACGACATTAAGTCATTCCATTCCCAAACAAGTCCTTCATCTGCTTGTTTAAATTCAGTCAAGCTCCTCACGCCCAGCCAGCCTCTCAGCATCCCCCTTGTAGCTCTGTCAAAAACTGGATTTTTCCAGTCCCAATTTAAAACCACAACAGAAATTCTTAGAGTTTCAGGTTGCAGTTCCCCCATTGGCTTAATTTCAGAGGGAAAATGGGGACTTATCCTGGAGATTTGGGAGAGGAGGCTGAGGAGAGTGGGGTTTGGGGAGGGATCTCAGATGAGTATAATGCTATAGAATCCACCTTCCAAAGCAGCCATTTTCTCCAGGGAAACTGATTGATGTAGTCTGGAGATCAATTGTAATTCTGAAAGATCTCCAGACCCCTACCGGGGCAAACATAAAGTCAGGTGGTTTTTCACGGACAATTTAGAGGCTCATGCTATCTGGCAAACATTATTTTGTTTCACCAAACCTATGCTATTCTTTCTGGGTGTGCCACCCACTTTCCCACTGAGACTTCCTACACACTGGCAGCTTTCCGGGTTTGGCAATGCAGAAAAACCATTTTCTGTCTCCATGCATTTAAAAAAGAAGACAATTTTGTTATCAAGAGCTAAACCTGCTGTTGCTTGGGTACTTTTAAAGTGTTTCCAAAGCCTTAAAATACCTGTGTCTCATACTGCCCATGTGGTTTGAGCAGTTGAAGAGTTTTATAGCCTTTGGATTTGTAGTGCCCAAGGACAGAGCTGGGCCATAATCCAACAAATTTATCTCATTTTATCATAGGCTAGACTTCCTTCCAGTTTTAATAGAAAAATAGTGGCAGCCCACTCAGGCCTAAGACAGCCTCAATTTACTTATTCCAGCCCTTTTGTAAGTAATTAATCACGCCCACAGTCAAAAGTCTGAAGGAAGGAATGGAGTTACTTCCCAAGATTCCATGGACCTCATGAGAAATAGAACTGATGGAAGAGAAAGACTGTGATTATTTTTATGTCTCACTGTTTTTCCCCATTGTGGAAAGATATCACAAGATTTTAGATCACTAACACGGCTGTGTAATATGTGAGGTTTTTCTTAGTGTGTTAATTGATTCTATATTTATTCCAGCTTGACGTACAAAGAATACTTTGCCCTCCCTGGACTTAGAGCCCAACGTTATCCTAAAGGAGGCACTGGCTTAATAAACATATTTTGCTAAATGCCCTGTGTAGCAACAATGCAGGAATCTACAGCCACTGGAGATCTATAGAAAAATGGACGAATTAAACATAATGCAAATGAGTCTGCCCCGTAAATCATTGCATCTTTTGTATTGCTGTACATTTTCTTTTTCATATGGCTGTTATCCTTTTTTTGGACCAAAATGAGTTTTCATTTTGTGTGTGTGTGTGTGTGTGTGTGTGTGTACGCGCCTGCGCATGTGTATTTAAATTTGATCTTATTTAAATGAACCCCTTAGCAGGTTGGCTGAGTTTTCGAAAGCCAAGCCCAGCCTGCAGATGTCTGCCTGTTCAGCCACATGGCAGAACCAGGCTTTGGGAATCCCTGGAGTCTAACGCAGGACCAGGAACTTCTTGGTGCTGGTTCCAAAAAATCCATATCCCTTTCCAGTTCATTAGGAGCATCTATTGTCTGCCCTATTTATCTGCCATCACTGCTGTTTGTTAGCAAATGGAAAAAGAAATGCCAGGACTCCATTTCAAGCCTGCCCTCTGAATCCAGGAAAAGGGTTCCAGCCATTGAATGACAGATGGTCTTTGAATGATATACAGAACCTCTGCCCTTGGGCCTGCTTTGAAGGAGCTGTTTTGGATTGTTGCTCGTAAGAGTGGGAGGTTGTTGTGTGATGTGTGATTATTCCATAATAATTTTAATTATTTTGCCTGTTTTCAGACAATAGTCGCAGCCTTTTTTAATTTTTACACTCACTGACTTGTGACACAAGCATTTTTTTTTTTGTAAAGGCAGGGGGAGAGTGTTGTCTTTTATGTGAGAAAGGATTAAAAACCAAGTCCTGTATCCCTTCCCATTTTATAAATAATCCTTGTTCAAATAAATTGCTTCTGTCTGGGAAAGAGAGTTACAGGGCTTTCTCCTGGCATTTACAATGGAAAGTTAAAAATTAAAATTAAAAAGAACCTGGGAGGGGAGGTTATTGTGGGTCTTTTTTTATTTTGCATGTGCGTGTAAGATTGTCACAGTAGCAAGTCTCCGAAGAAGCTGCTCTTTAACTCTTCTTCCTCACTGCTGAGAATACGGCTCCGGGAGCCTCATTTACATGCATATGGGCATCTGATTGGATCTCTTCAAAGGTACAGTAGGAGTCAGTCAGATTGCATATGATGTGCATATAAATGAAGTTCCCCAAAGTGGAGCATGATGCTTCAGGAGACAGAGAAAATATGCTTGCTCTGGTTCATCCAAAGGTCCAACAGAAACTTGTGCTTATTTTTTTTTAACACACTTAGTGATAAGCAGAAAGGACATACTTAAAAAAAAATAAAGCCTGGCCTTCAGAATTTTAATTTTATATCTCATGCAAGTGATTGTCGAAAGCTCAGAACCTGAGTTAGTACCGCCTTGGCACTTCAAGACAAGACAACCTGATTTTCACATAGAGGTGTATTCTGCACACCCTGCCGCACGCATTGAGGATGCTAGCTTTAATTCCTTGACAGCACCATGCCATGTGCACGAGATAGCAATGCTGCTCTTTTGTGGGTAGCACCCAGATTCTGACAAACTGCGCAATCAGCACATATTATTTTATTGGTAGGATACGAGCGGCAATAAATCCTCGGCACAGAAGAAGCCATAAAGGCATTGCTATCTGGTTGCAGCTAACAAGAGCATGGGGCTTTTCATCGCTGCGCATTTTTTTAATTCCTGAAGTCCGAGGCAAGCTGGCAACTGGCATCTGGGAGCGGGCAAGGAAAACTGTCCGATCCAGCTCACTTCTGCCGCACCAGAAGCAGCAGGATTTGTACAATCACGTTCAGTCGCTTTCTGGAAGGCTGTTCGTTAGAGGTAGCGCATTGTTTTGCACTCAGAGAGTCTGTGTTCAGTCTCTCGCATCTCAGCTTACATGTATCTGAGGTAGCAGAGCTGGGGGGGAAAGATGTTGGAGAGCCTCTGTGAGAACAGAAAATAGTGGGCTAGGTGGAACAATAGTCGCAGTATGGGGTGAGTTTATCTGTTGTATTATTATGCGGTTCCACAGCTCCTACCACCATCTGCTTTATACTTAAGGCTCTACCCATATGTTATGTACTGATGAGCTCTCCATAGGCTTTTCCCCATTGTTTCGTATACCATAGTTTGTGGTTTTGAACTTTTCTCGGTATTGGGTGGGCAAGCACCCAGCTCCCAAAATATGGCAAGTTCTCGGATTCTTTTTTAATTTGGTGGCTATTTTTCCCATACATTGTACCAGGAAGCTAATGAGTTCAAGTGGAATTTTTCATTTATTATTTTACAAAACAAACAAACAAACCAAAATGCATCAGCTGTCTTGAAGGCTGATACCCCTTGGCTTTCCATGTCAGTTGAACACCATTTTCACCCATTGGTTGGGTTGAGACAAAGTCTTAAATTCCAAACTATCAACTAGAAGGGGAACACACTTACCCTGCAAGAAGCTGTCAGAGATTACAGAATATTTATAATTGCTTTGTCTGATCAACATATGTCATATAGACCTTAGGAACACAATAACCTGTGATCCCCAAAAAAGGTGGGTGGTACTTTGTTTCTACCATCCACACTAACTATAGATGGTTTTTTGATTGAACAGCCCAGAGAGGGGGCAACTAGCCTCCATGCAGAATCTTCAACAGAAGGGATGGGGGTTACAGTATGCGCACGTATGCGGCACCAGATTTTTCAAAGTCTAATGCTAAGAAGGAGGCGGCTCTAAATGTTAATTCCTTTATCCAGCACAGTCAGTGTTCAATGTTGCATATATATTTCTAAAATCTGCAGCTGCGTGGGGGAGAGAAGGGATTCCTATATTCAGCAGAACAGATAGATTAAAAGAAACTGCAGCAATTATGATGAGTATATTCTTAAAAACTGCAACTGTCTTGAAGCCGTTTCCAGTAGTTCAAAAAGCCTCTGACTATAGCGCAACTTCCCACCCCCCACAAAAAAAACTGAGCTTCCAACGTACCACATTTAAAATTAAACTTCAACATTTTCTACCTGCCAAGACCCGTATGTTTGGGTCTCCAGATCTTTCAGGAAACAACCAGCGATATTAACATTTAATGTCATTATTTATTTAAAGGCATAGAAAGGAGCACTCAGTGTGGCTGACAGCAGGATGCAGTGATATCTGACTTTTTGTTCTTGTTACACTAAAGAAATCAACTCAAAACAAGACAAACTGAGGTTTTTAATCTACTACATCCTCCCCCCCACACACATCTATCCTAGAACAGAAGTAAGGCATTTTTACTTCTCTTCTTTATGCTGTTGGTGAAGACATGACAACCCAACTGGCTCCTGTGCTAGATGAGGAAACTCCCAGCATGTTCTCAGTTGGTAGCAAGGACCTCCAGTGAGCCAGAAGAGCCCTCCACTTCAGTAGGCAAGTCAAAAGAGCAGGTGTCATAGCACCACCTAGGGACTGGGTGAGAACTAACGCTCTCAGTACTCCTTTGGAGATACTCTACTTTGGAACTCCAAAGTATACATAGGATTGCCAACCTCCAGGTACTAGCTGGAGATCTCCTGATCCAGCCTCCAGCCAAGAGAAATCAGTTCACCTGGAGAAAATAGCTGCTTTGGCAATTGGACTCTATGGCATTGAAGTCCCTCCCCTCCCCAAACCTCGCCCTCCTCAGGCTCCACCCCCAAAACCTCCCGCCGAAGGCGAAGAGGGACCCGGCAACCCTAGGTATACAGAATTCCTCTTAGCACGTCCCATTCACTCCCAAAAGCTAAAGAAACATGGTATCATTTGGGTTTTAATACTTCAGCCCTTATTTTCACCTTCTGAGAACACAAAGATAATTTCAGAAGAGTAGCCATGTCAGTCTGCTACAGCAAAAACAAACAAGAGTCTTGTGGCTCTCTTTAAAAAAAACCAACAAACTTTTATTCAAACATAAATTTTCATGCAGTAGATCTCACCTTTTCACATGCAGTGAGTGCAGACATTACTTACCATGCAGACATTTTATGTTTAAGGTATGAAAAACAAGTAACTGCCAGGATTAAGGGGACATGACATGCAAGAAACAAAGGGTGAAATTAGGGTTACCAATGTCCAGAGATCAGTTTTCCTGGAGGAAATGGCAGACTCAGAGGGAGGATCTTATGGCATCATATCCCTACTGAACTTTCTCCCCTCCTCATATTCCGCCCTCACCAGGGCACTGCCCCCAAATCTCCAGGAATTTCAAAAGATGGAGTTAGCAACCTTTGGTGAAATGCAATCATGTAAAATTCAAATCTAATCTCCACCCTTCCCATAAAGGTAAAGGTCCCCTGTGCAAGCACCTTATCATTACTGCCCCATGGGGTGAAGTCACATCCCAACGTTTACTAGGCAGACTTTTTTTATGGGGTGGTTTGCCAGTGCCTTCCCCAGTCATCTTCCCTTTACCCCCAGCAAGCTGGGTACTCATTTGACCAACCTTGGAAGGATGGAAGGCTGAGTCAACCTGGAGCCGGCTACCTGAAACCATCTTCCATTGGGATCGAACTCAGGTGGTGAGCAGAGCTTGGACTGCAGTACTGCAACTTACCACTCTGTGCCACGGGGCTCATCCCCCCTTCCCATACCTCCTATGTAAAATGTCTGCATGTAAACTGTAAGAACCCACTCACTGCATCTACTTAGGTTGCCAACTTCCAGGTACTAGCTGGAGATCTCCTGCTATTACAACTGATCTCCAGCTGATAGAGTTCAGTTCACCTGGAGAATCTGGCAGTTTGGCAGTATGACTCTATAGCATTGAAGTCCCTCCCCTCCCCAAACCCCGCCCTCCTCTGGCTCCACCCCAAAAACCTCCTGCTGGAGGCAAAGGGGGACCTGGCAACCCTAGCTCTACTACACAATACTTTATGCTGGGATAAATTTTTGTTGGTGTTTAAGCTGCCACAAGACCCCTTTTTATCAAGTACATGAAGGTCACACTGAGGGTAGCAGGAGCTTCAGGAAACAGGAAATAACATGACATCTTCATGATGAAGAGAAAAGTGGGAAGAAGTGTAACCACCTCTTTAAAAAGTCTCTTGCCTTGAAAACTCGATGGGATCACCTTACCTCGGCTGTGACTTGACAGCACTTTATGCACACACACATGTGACCAAATCATTGGTTGCAGGGCTTTTTTTAACCTATCAATTCAATTTGCCATGGCGTGTATGATTAAAGTATGTTGTCAAACCGCGCTCCTATCATGTAGGAACCAGCATGAAAAAGGGGTTCCACCTCCACAGCACAATCCCGTTAGGTCTTTAGCTAGCCTCTTTCATTTAGTGGGCTACCAAATTTCCAGGTGGAGCTCCAAAGAAATGAAAGGAAAATCAGTGATTTCTTGATAACGAACAGCAAATTCTATAATTCTGTCACCAAGTCCAATTTTCTAAGTGTGATTTACTGTCCGTATGGATTGTTGGCATCAGAAACATTCAAGTTGAATAAGAACAGTTATTTTTCGTCATTGTATTAATTCAGTTTTGTTATTGTTGTGCAGAAGGTTTTACCTGCTTCTAGTGAACACCCTTCTTAAATGAAAAACTTCCTTCTGACACACCTTCTCCCTTTCAAGCATCCTGCCATGATCACAGATTTATGCTAAGAGACAGAGGAAGGACTTCTCACTTAGTGGGAGTCATTCCCTGGGTTGGGAAAAACTGTATGCATTGGTTTGAATTATCAGGGACGAAACTGAGTGCTAATCGAGCCATGAATACAGAAAAGCAGTCTCCCAAGCTCAAATCAAGTCCCACCCCTTTAAATGCTGCTCTGTAATTGGCTTACTTCGCAGTGCTCCCCGTGAGAGAAGATTTCCTTCCCCCCCAAACCCAACTGCCACATAAAAAAGCATTTTAAGAACAAAAAACGGAGCTGCCTGAAAGAAGGGGGGGGTGAGAAATCCAAGCCTTGTTTTTAAAAAGCCTTTATTTTGCTCAGAAAGAGCTCCGAGGTAGCAGGAAGCACTTGAATCCCTGCCTCTTTACACACTGCTTTGTGATTGGCTGTGAGAGAAGCCAATCTTCTGTTTTCCCCTGTTTAACCATCAGCCTGATGCTTTGAGGAGGGGGTTGGAAAAGGGTGGGGCGTGATGGAGCGGGGAAGCTCAACCTGAGAACGGAGTATGCACGCTCTGTGACTCCAGAATGAGCCAGGATGAAAGGTTTAATTTGGGCCAGAAGAGGAATGGGAAAAGCTGGGTTTGTTTTGCATCGAAACAGAGTTGAGCTTCCAAGGAATGAGATGTCATGCATACTGAAAAATTTGATCCTTGCTGAAATGGAGAATAAAGGAGGTTAAAGCGACCATGCATAAAACACCAATGAGATTTTAATCAGAATTATATAGATCTGATAGTAATCTTCAAAAGTCTTGTATCACAGGCATTTGGATGAGCAGCGCTGGAAGGGTCAGATTTATGATTCTTAAGAACACAACCACTTCTGGAAGGGCATCAGCTGCCATTGATTTTTTAATCAAAAATGTTAATCTTCTAGAATCTAGACCACATCATCTAAATAAAAGCTGTAATGTCACAGATTAAAAGCCTACCTTTCAAAAACATTCTTAAGTGGAGAAAGTCAGTGCCCCAGGTATGTGCATACAGGATCTTACCTGGATTCAGCCCTGCATAACTTAGACCAGGATACTGGTGGAAAGTGCCTTCAAGTTGCAGCTGACTTATGGTGACCCCATAGGGTTTTTGAGATAAGAACACAGTTGAGTTGTCATTGCCTACTTCTGTATAGCAACTCTGGACTTCCTTGGTGGTCTCCCATCTATGTACGAACCATGGCCAACCCAGTTTAGCTTCTGAGATCTGAAGAGAGCAGGCAAGCCTGGGTAATCCAGGTCAGGACCTGATACCACATAATATATTAAGGTACAACATGATATACTGTGGCCTGAGACATTGTGGCAGATCTCGTAAGCTAAGCAGGGCCAGCACTTGGAAGGGGGACCACCAAGGAAGGCTCTGAAGAGGAAGGCACTGGCAAACCACCTCTGCTTCTCACCTGCCTAGAAAGCCCCTTGCTGGGGTCACCATAAGTCAGCTGTGACATAACGGCACTTAACACATGCACAAACAAAACATTGTGGGGTGAGCTGGTTTGTCTGAAGTTCCATCCTTTGGCCAGATCTGTGTGATGGTGCACAGAGTAAAATCCCTGCTTAATGTCCATCGGATTCCATTGAGGACTGTTGCCCTCATCTAGAACAAGAGTGCCCGAAAGAACTTTTTTTTACTGCAGTGCTAGCTAGCAATGTAATCTTAAACAGAGTTATATCCTTCTAAAACAATTGACTTCAATGGACTAAGGAGGAAATCTGCTTAGGGTTCAATCAAAATAAAAGACTTGAATGTACTGCGGGGTTAGCTTTTATGCGCATCTCAATTTATGTAACTGCTAATTAAATGTTTTGGCCCCAGTCAGTGAAGACAGCTGCTCAGTGATCCTACAGTCTCTCCCCTGAACCTAACACTCATGAAGCCAATCGTTTCTGAACAATCTGTTCAGTTCATCCACTCCACTATGATGGGGCTGTTGTTTTGGAGCCAATGACTGAAAGACAGCAAGAGGTGTGTCCGGAGGGTGTCTCGGAAGAACTTATAAAGCTGGAAGAAATTGTTCTGACAGGCTTTGGAGAAGCAAAGAAGACAGAACAGACAGCTCACTAGTTTAAAGAAAGGGCAGTGCGTTGGAAGCAGCATCAGGCAGGCAGGGTTTTAGTACAACTCTATCTCTGTGATTTTTTTAAAAAAATAGAAAAGTTGTTGGGTTCAATAAGAATTATATCATAGATCAATTTCAAGGTGGAAGGATTTCATAGAATCGTAGAGTTGGAAGGTACACCAAGGTCATCTACTCCAACCCCCTGCACAAGGAATTTCACAACTACCTCCCCCACACACACCCAGCAACCCCTACTCCATGCCCAGAAGATGGCCAAGATACCCCCCCTCCCATGAACTGCCTAAGGTCATAGAATCAGCATTGCTGACAGATGGCCATCTAGCCTCTGCTTAAAAATCTCCAGGGAAGGAGTACTTACCACCTCCCGAGGAAGCCTGTTCCACTGAGGAACCGCTCTAACTATTAGAAAATTCTTAGTAATGTCTAGATGGAAACTCTTTTGATTTAATTTTAACCCATTGGTTCCGGTCCGACCTTCTGGGGCAACAGAAAACAACTCGGCACCATCCTTTATATGACAGCCCTTCAAGTACTTGAAGATGATTATCATGTCCCCTCTCAGCCTTCTCCTCTTCAGGCTAAACATACCCAGCTACTTCAACCTTTCTTCCTAGGACTTGGTCTCCAGACCCGTCAGCATCTTTGTTGCCCTCCTCTGGGCCTGTTCCAGCTTGACTACATCTTTCAGATACAGAAAAATATGTTACACAAAGAGCGGCTGGTGTTTATGGAATTTGATACTGAAGAAGGAAAAAGAGTCTATTGCTTGTATAAAATTAGCAAACTGAAGCCCTGTAACTTCTCCAACATGTGGATGGTGGTCTCCCTTGGTTTATCTGCCACCTTTCCAGGTAAATCACAAGGACTGGCCAAGAGGAAGCTTCAACTGCTTCCAAGAAGTAGCTATAGTGGTACAATCACCATCAATCAGACAAGCATTTATAACTGTGGTTCTAGATAACATCTGTGACGTTCTACTGTTCTCCCATTCTTCCCTGTTACACTCCAGATCTGTTGTGTAGCAGCCCAATCTCTGTAGAATGTAGATGCTCTTGGCCCTGCGGCTTTGAAATCAGTACGTTTTACCTGCAAATTTTAGGCAGTGAGGCAAAAGCCTCCACAGTAACATTTAAAAGAATTGCTGGCACTATAATATAATTAAGAATTAGCACCGTTTTCAGCATCTGGTTTGAAAATTTAAGAGGGAAAGCTAGTGTTAGCTGAAACTTGGGTTCAGACAAGTTAATCCCTTGGTATTCGATGCAGAGTTAGCAGATTGGCTGCTTGGTGTATATGTTTGTTTGTTTATATCCTGCTTTTCTCCACACTGGTGATTCAAAGTGATACGTTTGATTCAGGGTGGCATTTCATTAGTTTTTGTTCTGATTTAAATTCAGGGTTTTTAATGTATTTTTATTGGCGGGGGGGGTTGTTCTGTTTGTGTTGTAAAATGCCTTGAGTTCTGGAAGGTAGAAAGGTGGCTAATAAATAATGAGTAAAAATAAACAGAAAGAACCTCAAAATATGATGTAAACAAACAAATATACAACAATTAAATACATCTCCAGCTCTTGGGCTCGTCTTGGATCCACTGGGCTGGCTCCCTCGGGGGAGAGGCTGTGGTCATGGGCTCTTGCCCCTTGGCTCCTGACAAAAGGCTCTCTCCTCTACCTACACCAAGGCTTAAACACCTGTAACAGAAAGGGGAGAAGAAGAAGAAGAAGAAGAAGAAGAAGAAGAAGAAGAAGAAGAAGAAGAAGAAGAAGAAGAAGAAGAAGAATTAAGAAACACAACAAATTTAAATAGGAGATTAAACCCGCACTTTTAGTAAATCAATGTATTATGATATTCTACAAGGGGGCAGTATCAGGCATATCAATGCGAAACAAATTGTAATTTTTTCTCCTGTTCCCTTTTCCTTTTTCTTTCTGTACCCTTATTTACTATCAAAATTAATAAAAAACATTTATTAAAAAAGAAGAAGAAGAAGAAGAGCTGGTTTTTATATTTCAATTTTCTCTACCTTTTAAGGAGTCTCAAACTGGCTTACAATCTCATTCCCTTCCTCTCCCCACAATAGACACCTTTTGGGGTAGGTGGGGCTGAGAGAGCTCTAAGAGAACTGTGACTAACCCAAGGTCACACAGCTGGCTTTATGTGTAGAGTGGGGAAACCAACTCGGTTCTCCAGATTAGAGTCCACCACTCTTAACCACTACACCATGCTCAGCAATTCAGCTAGCAATGACGTTGACAAGATTTCCCTCCTCTGCTTCATAGCAGTGTGGGGACAGAGGGATTGTTGACGTCGTACCCTGAAGAAAAAGCGCAGATTGATTTTGTATTTTTTTAAAAGCGCACAAAGGCATACCTCTGCTAGGGTTGGTGAATGGTGGGAGGTGATAGAGTCATAATCAAAACAGAATCACCTGTAGAACTGACATGAATTTCATTGGTCCCGCCTCCCTTCTGTGCCAAATTCACCTATCCTAAAACTGATGTACTGAACATGTCCTGTACTTTCCATAGCAGCCCTGTGATTTACTAGGAAAATGGAATTTGGCAGGTATGTATGCGTGAATTTCTTTTGACTCAATCAATCCCAGGTCAGAAATAAAATTACTGTCATTGAGTTGGAGATACACCTGTGTTTATTACTTGGCAGAATTAGCTTGCACAAGACTTCTTACCCTGTTTAATACTGATGCTAGTTCTAAAACACAGCATCAGTATAAAAAAAAAACCAAACCTATAGGATAAAATATTCAAAGGCACCTTAAGGTCTATTCTGATGAACCAGGCTAAGGGAACCTGAGTGGGTTTTTTTCTGATTCTGCCGCCTCTCAGGCATGATCCTGTGCCATTAATACAGACCAGAGGATATGTAAGGTTGGCAGTTTGAATGCTACAACTTGAAGTCTCTTCCACTGCCCATCTCTTATTTAGAGCCAGGAATATTTGGAAACTGGCTGAAATCCGATTTGCCCCCTCTTCATTTGGCACAGGCCTTGTTACACTTCCCCAGTCAATTCCTCAGAAATGTTCAATAACAGAGTAGCTTCAGGCTGCTGATTTCTAGAAACTATGCACAGAAAGATCCCTTTTTATCTAGGTGTATCAGGTGGGTAATGTCCCAGATGAAAGTGTGTTCAGACAAGCAGTGGATGCAAAGCATCTGAGCACATACTCGTGATGAACATATGGTTTGCAGAGAACAAAGACGCTTTCCAAGTTAGAGAGGTCTGAATGAATCGATGCATACTGTAACAGACAAAATACCATCGCCAAAATGTTACCAGCGCATCAAATGAATCACAGTGCTGTCCTAAACTGAGTTGTACCTTCTAAATCCATTGACTTCAATTCACTTACAATGTGTATCTCTGCTTAAGATGGCACTGCTAAACATGAAATCGCCAGCATGTATATAACAAAGCAATTGTTATGCTTTTATCATACATGTGTGCATTTGAAAAAATAACCCAAATCATGATGCATATTTGTATACACACAGCTTTTTTCCGAAACACAAATAGTAATGTCTACTAATCTCTAGTTAGTGTGTCTCTAGTTAAGCCCAGAAGATAAAGGTAATGATAACAGCATTTGTAGGGTTGCCAGATCCTTCTTTGAAACCGGCGGGAGGTTTTTGGGGCGGAGCCTGGGGAGGGCGGGGTTTGGGGAGGGGAGGGACTTCAATGTCATAAGAGTCCAATTGCCAAAGCTGCCATTTTATCCAGGTGAACTGATCTCTATTGGCTGGAGATCAGTTGTAATAGCAGAAGATCTCCAGCTAGTACCTGGAGTTGGCAACTTTAAGCATTTGAGAACTTGTGTTGTGTACTGGTTAACATACAGGCCTAGGGAAACTAGGATTCCAAACCCAGTAGTCTTAGGCTAGTCCTCAATCTTGAACCCTAACCTACCTCATATGCCCCAAAAACCTCCCACCGGTGGCAAATAGGGACCTGGCAACCCTAACTTTAGCCCTAATGCCAGATGCTGGAGGAGGTGGACAGTGACTTTTACAGGGTGTGAAAAGCATTCTGCAGATATTCCAACATCCAGGTCTTCATACAAACAGCAAGGTGGCTTGCAATGAAAATAGGTATCAAGCAAAGTAATTATGAGAGCTTGTCTTCCTACATGGCTTGCTTTTCTTACATGGATCTGCTAACATTAAGGGGCAGATGAAGCAACCAAGGAAGGAAGGAAGGAAGGAGTAAAGGATAAAAGGTAGGCTTTGCAACAGGGTTTATAAAGCTCAGCCAGTAAATGTTAACTGAGGACAGGAGGAAGCTCTAAGTAGGATTGCCAGGGGATGGGGGGAGGGTAGCCAGATCCAGGTTGGAAAACTCCTGGAGATTTGAGGGTAGAGCCAGAGGAGGACAGGGACCTCAGTAGGGTACAATGCCATAGAGTCCACTCTCCAAAACATCCATTTTCTCCAGGGCAACTAATCTCTGTAGTCTGGAGATGAGCTGTAATTCCAGGGGATCCCCAGGCCCTCCCTGGAGGCTGGCATCCTTAGCTCCAAGGCTGCCTTACCTCCTTCCCCAGCCATCATGCAGCTTTCTGATCCCCCTATATCTCAATAAGGAGCCCCGTGGCGCAGAGTGGTAAGCTGCAATACTGCAGTCCAAAGCTTTGCTCACGACCTGAGAGTTCGATCCCGACGGAAGTCGGGTCCAGGTAGCTGACTCAAGGTTGACTCAGCCTTCCATCCTTCCGAGGTTGGTCAAATGAGTACCCAGCTTGCTGGGGGTAAAGGGAAGATGACTGGGGAAGGCACTGGCAAACCACCCCGTAAACAAAGTCTGCCTAGAAAATGTCAGGATGTGACATCACCCCATGGGTCAAGAATGACCCGGTGCTTGCACAGGGGACCTTTACCTTTTATATATTTCAATAAGCCTTACCCTTCTCTTTTTTAAAAGCAGGAGAGGGCCTTGGTAAATGGCTATGCTTGCAGTAGCACTGAGCCCTGAACAGTACAGGAATCAGCCCGAAAGATGGACTGCCCTTGGCCATGCACCCGTGAGCTGGTTATTCCAGAAAGAGGTGGGGGTGTTTTTTTTAGTTAATTTTGTTTGGCATGCAACATGTTTAAATGATTATTCCGAAACCTGAAACCAAGTGTTCTGGCTTTCCTTGAACAGCCTCTGTTGCATTTTCCAAAAGCAAGGAACAGCCTCATTGTTTTATGCTTGGCTTCTAGTTTAATCCTAAGAACACTTTCCTGGAAGTAGAAGAAGAAGAAGAAGAAGAGTTGGTTTTTATATGCCGACTTTCTCTACCATTTAAGGAAGAATCAAACCAGCTTATATTCACCTTCCCTTCCCCTCCCCACAACAGACACCTTGTGAGGTAGGTGGGGCGGAGAGAGCTGTGACTAGCCCAAGGTCACCCAGCTGGCTTTGTGTGTAGGAGTGGGGAAACAAATCCAGTTCACCAGATTAGCCTCCGCCACTCACATGGAGGAGTGGGGGATCAAACCTGGTTCTCCAGATCAGGGTCCACCGCTCTTAACCACGACACCACATTAACTAGATCTGAGTAGACCTGCTTAGGATTGCTGTCTTACTATGCAGTCCTAAGAAGAGTTACACCCTTGTAAATCCACTGAAGCCTCTGCTTAGGACTGCATATTTAGTCACTTGCAGCAGGCAGTAGAACTGCTAACCACTCCTTTCAGATGTGTCCTTGTAGAGCAGGGGTGGGGAACCTTTTTTCCGCCAGGGGCCATTTGGATATTTATAACATCATTCGCCGCCCATACAAAATTATCAACTTAAAAATTAGCCAACCAAGCCCCAAGAAGGCAGCTGCCCAAGATCGATGACACACACACACCCCGGCATGGGCAAGCAGGCAGGCATCCAACCGGGAATACGTTTCTCCATGGCCTGGGTGGGAAAGGGTTAACACAGTTTCTTGGGCGGTCCTAGCAGCTCCATCGCTAATGACTCTTCTGCAAGGGGGGGGGAAGGTGCCTTTTCTCAGCAAAACAAACTCACATCCACCTTGAATAGAGGCTATTCCTGTCAGTGGGAGGAGGCGGATCGCCAGTCTTAGATCCTTCTGAGCTAGAGATCTGCCAGGACCCACGAAGGGCCAGACCAAATGGTTTCGTGGGCCTTAAACGGCCCCCGGGCCTGACGTTCCCCACTCGTGTTGTAGAGCACTAGGAACTAGAAGCAGACTAGCCCAAACCCACCTCACTTTCAGTTGAAAGAGAGGTGAACAGAGAGTACTGGCTTTGGAAGGATGACATCTAGCCCTGCTTCCCTTTCAAGGCACTGGATGCGAACGGTTGCCAGCTCTGGGCTGGACAATACCTGGAGATTTTGTGGGTGGAGCCTGAGGAAGGCAGGGTTTGTGGAGGGGAAGGACTTCAATGCAGTAAAATGCCATAGAGTTTATTTTCCAAAGCGGCCATTTCCCCCAGGTGAACTGATCTCTGCCACCTGGAGATCAGTTGTAATAAGAACATAAGAACATAAGAAAAGCCCTGCTGGCTCAGACCCAGGCCCATCAAGTCCAGCAGTCTGCTCACACAGTGGCCAACCAGGTGCCTCTAGGAAGCCCCCAAACAAGATGACTGCAGCAGCACCATCCTGCCTGTGTTCCACCGCACCCAAAATAATAGGCATGCTCCTCTAGTACTAGAGAGAATAGGTATGCAGCATGACCAGTATCCATTCTAACTAATAGAAATGAATACCCCTCTCCTCCATGAATATGTCCACTCCCCTCTTAAAGCCCTCCAAGCTGGCAGCCATCACCACATCCTGGGGCAGGGAGTTCCACAATTTATCTATGCGTTATGTGAAAAAATACTTCCTTTTATCTGTTTTGAATCTCTCGCCCTCCAGCTTTATTTATTTATTTTATAGCAGCAGCACTATCGCTCTCCCATGTAGATGATCAGACTTCCACTGGAATTTACATTGAATCATCACAGGAATTCAGGACAATGGTGGGTTAGAGCAGTTTCTCAGTGGAACAGGCTTCCTCGGGAGGTGGTCAGAGCTCCTTCCCTGGAGGTTTTTAAGAAGAGGTTAGATGGCCATCTGTCAGCAATGCTGATTCTATGACCTTAGGCAGATGATGAGAGGGAGGGCTTCTTGGCCATCTTCTGGGCATGAAGTATGGGTCACTGGAAGTGTTGTGGGGGGAGGCAGTTCGGAATTTCCTGCGTTGTGCAGGGGATTGGACTAGATGACCCTGGTGGTCCCTTCCAACTCTATGATTCTGTGATTCTAGGCTTTCCAGTAGCATTTGCAGTCCCAGATGTTATGTAGTGGCATACCTTTTATCATACCTTTACTTTAAAATAAAGCTGACAAACTTTTCCCCATTTTTATAGAGTGTCTGCTCCAAATGAACCAGAGAAGTGTTTGTGTGTGTAATCAAAGAGGTTCACACAACTGTAATTCTATTTAGATTGCTGTCAGTGACAGACAGAATATACTTAAAGATATTTTTTGTGCTTTCCGTTTGCTCATTCATGCAAATAAAGATAGCCCTTGAAGTACTGCCCTTGCAATCATCCAGCTTGCCTGGTGTAGTTATGGGGAGGAATGCAAAAGCAAAACCTGGCTGTCCTGGCAGAGGTAGGCCTTTACCTATAAAGTCTGAATAATTATTCAGATATATGATTACAATTGCACGGTTCTATTTCTAAAGACTTTTTGAAACAGACACCATGCAAGTGTAAAACACGGGTTTTACACAGCTATTGCTCCATTGTTCGGTAACGTTTACAGCTTTTTCTACCATTCCCCCACCCACACCCACACACGTATATGCACACAAAGGGCACTTTCACACAGCCCAAATAATGCACTTTCAATCCACTTTCACTGCACCTTAACGATCGTTTGCAAGTGGATTTTGCCAGTTCACACAGTAAAATCCACCTTCAAAGTGCATTGAAAGTGGGTTGAAAGTGCATTATTTGGGCTGTGTGAAAGTGCCCAAAGACACATCTGCTTCTGTTTAAGAAATATTTACACTTAGTTACTGTTGGGGAAGGGGTAATCAATCATATTAGGTCATTGTGTATTAGATGTGTTTGTATGGAGAAGATTAACATGTTATTTATAATCCAGCAAAGGGGTGGGCACTTTAAGGCCCACAGACTGTATCTGGCACTGGCCCACCCTGCAGAAAATCTGCTCTCCTTTTTCTTTATGCCAGTTGCTTAAGCGGACAGTGTAGCATAAGACTTTCTGCTGCTTTGTGGGTCAGAAAAGGAACATTAACGGTGCAGTCCTAAAGAATGTTGTGCATGTGTTAAGTGCCGTCAAGTCGCTTCCGACTCATGGCGACCCTATGAATCAGTGTCCTCCAAAACGTCCTAGCTTTAACAGCCTTGCTCAGGTCTTGCAAACTGAGGGCTGTGGCTTCCTTTATAGAGTCCATCCATCTCTTGTTGGGTTTTCCTCTTTTCCTGCTGCCTTCAACTTTTCCTAGCATGATTGTCTTTTCCAGTGACTCTTTGTCTTCTCGTACTGTGACCAAAGTACAACAGCCTCAGTTTAGTCGTTTTAGCTTCTAGGGTCATTTCAGGCTTGATTTGATCTATAACCCACTGATTTGCTTTTTTGGCAGTCCGCGGTATCCGTAACACGCTCCTCCAACACCACACTTCAGAGGAAAGAACGTTACTCCCTTCTAAACTAAACTCTGTTTAGGATTGCACAGATAGTTCCTTAAGGGAAGGTGCTGAGACTACCAGCAATGAGAGACAAGGTTTGGGTCAGAGTTTGGATGCAGAGTGTGAGATAGGGCTGCCAACCTCCAGGTGGTAGCTGGAGATCTCCTGGGATTACAACTGATCTCCAGATGACAGAGATGTTCACCTGGAGAAAATGGCCGCGTTGACAATATACCCCACTGAAGTCCCTTCCCTCGCCAGATCCCACCCTCCTCAGGCTCCACCCCTAATATCTCCAAGCATTTTCCAGCCGGGAGAGTGTGAGGAAGCATAGAGTACCACAGGGCCCTTTGCTTTTAGGGCTGCCAACCTCCAGATACTTAGTACTGCTGCACTGACTGTATCCTAAGTGGAACGTGGTGACTATCCTGTATTATTTACTGCAGTCAAAAATTATTTGAATCAAGTTTTCTTGACATTTGGGGACTGATGAAGAATTGAATTGAAGAAATTTGAAATGGCCGTATCCCCATGTCACCTTTAAAAGCAATGTTACTTCTGCTTTTTTATCTTCAAGATACATACATCAGTGACTATTGGACTTTGTAGACATAGGATCACGTTGTATAATTTGCTTCTGCAATGATGTGACTTACCACTTGTTGTGTCGCTCCTGTACTAATTTCCTAACTATTCAGTATCAGTACAGTGGTGTCTCTTTTTTCTAGTAACCTCCAGGTACTGTTATGTCTTCTGCCTTATTGTATCAATATTCAATCCCAATAAAACAGTTGGAAGTTGAAGGTTCAAAGCAGTTTGTTTTATTGGCCAATATGCAAAATGCTGGTGAAAATTGCCTAAAGCACAGAGCAATTTCCACGCACATCAAAGGATTGCAAGCATGTATATAGACTTTGATAATGGGTGGTCACAGAGACGTCATGCACAGTAAGATCCAACTGCCCAATGAATCCTTATAGACCACTGGTTCCCAACCAGGGGTCCGTGGACCCCCAGGGGTCCGCGAGAACTAAATTAAGGTCGGCGAAACAAAGTTATAAACCCATAATAAATTAATATTTTCAATTAAAAGTTCTCTATTATAAATATATATATTCAAATATTATTCTAAGCTTAATGTTTAACAGTTATGATTAAAGTTTATTTTCAAATTCTCAGAATTTTTATTTTGAACCTTGGGGTCCCTGCACCGAACAAAAAAGTCCTAGTGGTCCCTGGTCAAAAAAAGGTTGGGAACCACTGTTACAGACGTATAAGCAATTATTTGCATATCCAATAGAAAATGCTCTTCAAGGTGTTCCCTAATGGTTAATGAGGAAGCATAACTTTACATTTCAGGATGACACTTCTTGTCTTAAATCAAAGCTCCAGGCTTAATTAAGAAACCTGACTGTACCATCCAAACACACATCAGAAATAATGATCTCACCTGCAGCTGCCTTGCAAACTGTGTATTGGGTCAATTTGACCCAAGCCTTACACTAGTATGTCTCTTGACCAAAGAATACAGGTTACCCATAATGCAAAGTAATTCTAGACTTGTACATAAGAATATATATATATGTGGGTGTGTGTTATGCTATGTGAATATGCATATATGTGACAGCATATATGTTTTCTCCATAAACTAAGTTAATTAGGCACTACAGTACTAGCTGGAGATCTCCTGCTAATTCAACTGATCTCCAGCCGATAGAGATCAGTTCACCTGGAGATAAATGGCCGCTTGGGCAACTGAACTCTATGCCACTGAAGCCCCTCCCCTCCCCAAACCCCGCCCTCCTCAGGCTCCACCCCCAAAACCTCCCGTCGGTGGTGAAGAGGGACCCGGCAATCCTATTTGTTTTCCAGTGTGGTTTGCTTGGTCTGCATGCTGCGTCTGGCTCTGTTCCCAGGAGCAAAGAAAAATGTGGCCTAATATGGTGGGTGTGGCTGGTTGCAATTGGTATGGCACACTGTAAGCTTGGTAGTCCAAGGGCCCTGCTATGCATTATGGACACTATAGCTGCACTGCTCTCTTTGAATCATTGTTCCTTGGATGAGGATTCATGTGGTGCCTATGGAGCTGTATAGGCAGTTGGGAAAGACTAAGCCGATTAGATATAAACTGGATTCAGGAGGGTAGCCATGTTGGTCTGCAATAGAATAGCTAGATTCGAGTACTGTAGCTCTTTAGAGACCAACAAGATTTTCAGGAAAGAGAGCTTTGATTCTGGAAAGCTTATACGCCAATAATCTTATTGGTCTCTAAGGTGCTACAAGACTTGGATATAACCTGGAAGGTTGTGTTGCCTTACCCTGATCTTGTGTCTTCTGAGGACAAGCGAAGGCACTATTACCATGAAGCAAGGAAAGGCTACTCGATTATACATGAAATTAAGAAAAGTTCAGTGGCGGCCTACAAACTCAGTTTCAAGAAGCTGAATGTTAGCTTAAAGGACAACAAATGCAAATACGATTTGAGAAATGCCTTGCAAGAATTCACAGATCTGCTTGCATAATGGGTGGGGGAAATCCAGAGTTTAATTTTTGAACTGTGAAATTCCCCCGAAGCACTCAGAGTGTGTGTGTGTGTGGGGGGGGGGGAAATGAAGGGGGGAAAAAGAAATCATTTCGCTATTACTTCCTCCTCACAGCAGCGGGTAGCAATCCAGCATCCGGCACGGGGAAAGATTCGGTGCTCAGCACCGAACTCTTGAGCAGTGATGCATCTAAAGATATCATAATAATGAGTCGCAATGATGAGGCACTTGAAAGGCCTCCAAACATTGTCCCATTTTTCATTTAGTCACCCTTTAGCCTCCAATAATGACTGCTCTGAAAGAGACATGTCTGTAAGTATGGGCAAATTATTCACTTCCACTCAAGCGGCCGAAAGATAAGAGCAGTAAAAAGATTGGTACAGCGCTGGCTCTCTTAACGCAATGACAAGTAAACCTTCCAAGAAAATGAATGCGATAAGGACTGTAACGCAATTTGCCATTTCTGGAGCACGTTTACGATGCAAACTGTCATAATCGATAATTTTAAAAATCAGGTAGCACTGGAGGCTGTCAACATCTTACCCTCCCTGACATGGTAAAATGAAAGCAAAATCGGCATCGTTTCTAAATTGAGAGGTTTTGCAGCTGCAGCCTGTCCCGAAGTCATGTACTGCTTCCCAAAAGGGTAGACTGCATGTGGTTATACACTCTGCACATGCTCATGGGCTCTACTTGTGTTCCTTGCTAATCCCACTCCCACCCTCAAAGGACCTTAGGAAGGAGTAGCTGAGTTATCCCAGTTTATCCAGTAAGGCTAAGAGTACAGTAGGGTTGCCAGGTCCCTCTTCGCCACCGGCAGGAGGTTTTTGGGGTGGAGCCTGAGGAGGGCGGGATTTGGGGAGGGGAGGGACTTCAAAGCCATAGAGTCCAGTTGCCAAAGCAGCCAGTTTCTCCAGGTGAACTGATCTCTATCGGCTAGAGATCAGTTGTAATAGCAGGAGATCTCCAGCTAGTACCTGGAGGTTGGCAACCCTAGAGTACAGTGATGCACAAGCCCTCCCCCCCATAGCTTTGAGATCAGGAATCTGACTGCAGATGTCTCAAGACCAGTGCAATGATGTTAGCCACCCTGAGCCCAGCCTCAGCAGGGGATTGAGGGTGGGTTATAAATCCAAATAAATAAATAATCCACTTCACCATACTCATACTCTTTATATTCCATGGCAGAGTTGTGGCACTGAAAGCTAAAACTGAATTGCAAATTAATGTCTTTCCACCATAGAAGCCCTTAAGACAGTTTTACAAACACAGTATCACAAAACACTCAATAACAATAGAAAGAAGTTAAAGGAGAAGAAAGCGTAGTATAGTGATTGGACTGACAGATCTGGGAGTCCCAGGTTCAAATCCTACTCTGCCATGAAGCTTGCTGAATGATCTTGAGCCAGTCACACGCACTCAGCCAAACCAATCTCATAGTGTTTTTGGAAGGATAAAATGGCAGAAGGGGAGAACCATGTATATCCACCTAGAAACATACTATAATGAAATCAAAAATACATAAGAGGCGGTCAAAGCCAATAAAACCTGGTTGCTAACAAAAGCTGAGGCAAATAGGAAGGATTTAGCGGTATGTGTAAAGATAATAATGAAGGGGCCAGGTGAATTTGCCTGGAAAGGGAATTCCACAGTAGGGGCCCCTCCACAGAAAAGGCCAGCAGCTATCTGCCTAGGCTTGCCAACTTCCAGGTAGGGCCTGGAGATCTCTGTGACATTACATCCCACTGAGGTCCCTCCCCAAGCCCCACCCTCAAAATCTCCAGGAATTTCCCAACCCAGACTTGGCAACCATATATCTGTCTGACCTCCAAAGGCAGGGGCATCCAAAGAAAGCTCTCAGAAAAAGATCTTAACTGATGGGCAAGTTCATATGGGAAGGGAAAAGTCCTGTAGATATCTTGATACTAGACTATTTTGGGTTATAAAACTAGTACTTAAACTTGTATCAAGAAATAAACTAGAAACCAGTAGATTTTTTTAACACTGACCATTTTTATGTGTTTTTTATTGGGGATACTATCTTGGCTACCATCTATTGGAGCAGTTAACACTTTTTGGTAGGCAGCCCCAGGAAAATCACATTGTAGAATCAAAACTGGATATTACCAAATCATGGCTAGTATTGTGGAGTTAAAGAGCCCCGTGGCACAGAGTGGTAAGCTGCAATACCGCAGTCCAAAGCTCTGCTCACGACCTGAGTTCGGTCCCAACAGAAGTTGGTTTCAGGTAGCCGGCTCAAGGTCGACTCAGCCTTCCATCCTTCCGAGGTCGGTAAAATGAGTACCCAGCTTGCTGGGGGTAAAGGGAAGATGACTGGGGAAGGCACTGGCAAACCACCCTGTAAACAAAGTCTGCTTAGTAAACGTCGGGATGTGACGTCACCCCATGGGTCAGGAATGACCCGGTGCTTGCACAGGGGACCTTTACCTTTTATTGTGGAGTTAAGCACTGGTGAGCCCTGACTAAAATAAACTTTGAGGTTACAGATACCATTTGATTATCTCATCAGTCTTTAAATATTGGAAAGGCAGTCTTTGGCTTAGGGTTGCCAGTCCCTCTTCATAACTGATGTGAGGTTTTTGGGGCAGAGCCTGAGAAGGGCAGGGTTTGGGGAGGGGAGGGACTTCAATGCCATAGAGTCCAATTGCCAAAGCGGCCATTTTTCTCCTGGTGAACAGATCTCTATCGGCTGGAGATCAGTTGTAATAGCAGAAGATCTCCAGCTAGTACCTGGAGGTTGGCAACCCTACTTTGGCTCTTGGAACCTTTCTAGCCCTGTTCACATGTTACAGTGAACACATGTACATCCTGTCTGTATGTGTGAACATCTGTTTGTTAGAAGCAGCAATGATCATTCACTTTATGAATGAAACTGGGGACCAATACCTGGATAGATGGGGTTTGTGTCACATGCGGTGACTGTAACATGAGAATTACTCAACATATACCAACAACAAACAAGTGTGCACTGTACATGGATTGTATGTGTGTTCACTGTGACTAGTGAATAGGGCTTCTGTGTACAGCGTACACTTGATTTTCTTTATACATGCATTGTGCAATCCTCATGTAATGTTCAATGCATGTGATTTAAACCCCACTTTTATCCAGGTACTGGTCCCCTGTATTGGGTTGCCAGGTCCTACCTTGCCTCTGGCAGGAGCTTCTTTGGCACAGGGCTTAGGGGGAAGGATCCACACACCCATGTGAGCTTGCACATGTGCAGCGTGTTGACATCACTTCTGAGTTCACCCCGGAAGTGCCGGCATCATGTGGGACGCCCTAGCAATAGAGTTTTTGGAGGAAATTGCTAGAGCGTCCTGCACGATGCCGGCACTTCCAGGGTAAACCTGGAAGTGACATCACTAGAGTTGCCAGGTCCCTCTTCGCCACCGGCAGGAGGTTTTTGAGAAACATCTGAGGAGAGCAGGGTTTGGGGATGGGAGGGTCTTCAATGCCGTAGAGTCCAATGGCCAAAGCAGCCATTTTCTCCAGGTGAATAGATCTCTATCAGCTGGAGATCAGCTGTAATAGCAGGAGCTCTCCAGCTAGTAACTGGAGGTTGGTAACCCTAGTTATCGCACATGTGTGCACACTCACGCGCACGCACAGATCGGTCCCACACTTCCTGCTTCTACCCGCCAACCAGCTGAGTTGCGGCAGGCAGCCCACCATCACCGGGCATTTGGCAACCCTACCCCTGTGTCATTTGCAAAGTGAACACGTTGGCTCTTCCTTACAAACAGATGCATGCATATACAAGCTGGATGTGCATGCATTTATTGCAACACATGAACGGAGCGAGAGTTCCGGGGTAGTAGAATGGACTATACCACTTCTGACTGCAGGGGAAGGGTTACATTTTTCAAAATTCCTCTACTTCAATAATGCCCTGTCATTGGGAATCTAACAACGTATGCAAATGACTAGGCTAGAACCTGTCTCCCTGAGGTATGATATCTGTTTTATTTGCAGGGAGTTTTAGACATGGGGGAGCATTAAAACTCTGACCCTCCCCCCAACACATCTGCAGTCTGACCTGGTACAACCCATATCGCCTCTGGATACAATTCTGCTGCCCATGGAGACAAAGCCTGGGGGGGGGGGGGGACTGGATTGTGCCGACCTCTTTGTGAGCGGCCTCCCACCTTCCAGACTGCCTTTCTCGATGCGGTTTCCATGCATCCCCACGCTATTGCTCAGGTTGCTTTTCAGAATCTGAAAATCCAAGAAATATATTCACAGATGTTCCCTTGTTTATTTGTTGACTCTGTGTAATTTGTTTGCCCTAATTTGTTTTTGTCTGTCAAGGGACTTCCCTTTTTAATTTCCCTTTCTCTGTTTACCACTCTTTGTGGAGCAGCGGTCTGTTAAGCTGTGAGAGGCACATGCCAAATTAAAAAAAAAAAAGGCATTGCAGATTGTTTTAAGCATAGGCTGCCCCTTTGGGCCTAAAGGCCTTGCTTGAAGCCCGCACCTGCTCCTCCTCCAGAGACCCAGGGCTCCTGATCTTTATCCCCTGCCTTTAAGCTGCCTGATTCCTATTATCCAAAGTCAAACAGCGTTCTCTACATTCACGCCTCCAGCACTTGGCATGAAATTAATAAGCCTGGCTGATATATTTCCCTGGAAGCCTGCCACTCTTTAACAGTGGTGTTAGATTAAAAATTTTGGCATGGTTAATGAACAGGGAAAAGCCGGAGCCAAAAGTTTCATGCAGCAATGCAAAGATTTGGGAGGGGGGGTTATGAAAAGAATACCAACTTTGTTCGCATTTTCTGAATGCCATCCTAATTACAGAGCTAGACAACACACACAACAGAATAGACAGAGCTGGAAGAAAGGGCATGTTCTCATCCTGCCCTCGCATTTAGATTTTTATCGCCAGTTCTTTTCAATTGCGCACTATTCTGCTATATTATCTCAAAAAGCAATAATAGCTGTTTGTGCTCAGACAGGCCGGCACTCTCATAGTAGCAGCCGCAAAAAGGCGCGTGCCAGAAAACTTGGACTGGTGTTTGAATGGTAAGCAAGAACTTCCCCAAACTTTGTGAGCATTAAGATACTGGAGTCCACGAGCCAAAGGTGGAATTTGGCTGAGGTTGTGATCTGAAGCCCACACCAATGCATAGGGTTGCCAACCTCCAGGTAACAGCAGAAGATCTCCTGCTATTACAACTGATCTCCAGCCGATAGAGATCAGTTCACCTGGAGAAAATGGACGCTTTGGCCATTGGACTCTATGGCATTTAAGTCCCTCCCAAACCCCGCCCTCCTCAGGCTCCAAAGAGGGACCTGGCAACCCTATCAATGCAAGGATTTGCCACTGAAATCAAGAGAGCCTACTACCAACCCAATGCATATAGGCCTGGGAAACCATATTTGCATCCCAGTGAACTCAGAATGTAGGTTTTTTACAATAGCCTATTGATTCCCTATTTATTTAATGAATGAAGAAGCATTAAACTGAATATGTATCAAGGAAGATAAGGTTATATTTCTTTAAAGGAAGACAAATCCCATTAACCTTTGCTGGGAAGAGGTTGCCAACTTCCAGGTAGAAGAAGAAGAGTTGGTTTTTATATGCCGACTTTCTCTGCCACTTAAGGGAGAATCAAACCGGTTTACAATTACCTTCCCTTCCCCTCCCCACAACAGTCACCCTGTGAGGTAGGTGAGGCTGAGAGAGAATGACTTGCCCAAGGTCACCCAGCTGGCTTCGTGTGTAGGAGGGGGAAAACAAATCCAGCTGACCAGATTAGCCTCCCCAGCTCATGTGGAGGAGTGGGGAATCCCGGTTCTCCAGATCAGACTCCACCTCACCAAACCATCGTTCTTAACCACTACACCACACTCCAGGTAGTGCCTGGAGCTCTCCCAGAATTACAACCGCTCTCCATCAGCTCCTCTGTAGGAAATGGAGGGTGGACCTTGTGGCATTATAAACTGCTGAAGTCTCTCCCCTCCCCAGATTCTGCCTTCCCCAAATCTCCAGGCATTTCCCAGCATGGAGTTGGCAACCCTAGGGAAGAACCATGTTGCTGCCTCTGCTGCAAACACCCTTCCTCTTTCTTCAAGTCCAAAGGCTGGTTCATCTGCGCACTTCATGGCTGTAATCTCAGCTGATGACTGGCATGTATAAATAAGCCATTGTAGATCTAACTGAAAGCTAGAATGTGCATCTCACCACCAGATGTCACCTCCAAAACCTTTCATGGACAGTAGTTTACATGTACAACTGACTGTCCAGTCACTGAGTGATCTACATGCATATGTGAGCCTGCCCTCTGTTTAGCAGCTTCTTTTTCTCCTCAGCTGCCCTTCTCAAAACCCAGTTCTTTAGCAAAATTCAACGCTACTTGTTCTTTCATTGCCAGTCTTCTTATTCACAAGGCATATAGCTGTGTGTTCCTCCCCATTTTGTATTGTTCATCTGATGAGTCTCCTCAGAGTACTATGCAGGACTTAGCACTCTGTATACTATATACCAAGAGGGAAAGTTATATTTTTAATATGTTTAAAGTGTGTTTCTCTAAATTGTTTTGATTTTGTTTTTAAAACTTAATGCCTCCATCTGATCTTTTCCCAAGTCATGTCAGCAGTAGCAGCTAGTACTGATGGTACAGTTCATCTTGAATAGAGTTCCTGGGTTTGTCCATATCTAGCTAGGAAATTCACAAAGGAAAAATCAGGCGCTTCAGCGGCAAAAAGGTGGGGGAAAGTTAGCCCACTGTCAAGGTAACCAATAGAATATGCATGTGTGAACCTGCCCGTCATGCCCAGAAAGACAACGCGATTACCTTGAAGGCAACTGGGGATGCCATGAACTGCTGCATCCAGAAGGATATCTGCTTTACCAAAAACCTGGACCTGTTCCCTGAGCTACCTGTTGTAATAACATCTCCATACAAATAGAAAAGTCATTTGGGCTTATGGTAGCATGGCTTAAATCCAGTCAGAAACAGAGACGGGTTGATAGGTTTTAGATATAAGGAAAAAGAACATGATGATTCTCAGGGACATGAAACAAAAGCAAAAGCATTTATAGTTAAATCCTACCCGTTTAATAGTTATAATAAACAGATCTTTACTTTAGTGTTGGTTGGATGCTGGTTTTGTGGTCCAGACTTGCACACAGAAAAATCCATTCCGATTTCTGTCAGTTTTAGCCTGGACTGTTCACGGTCCAAGGTGAAACCCTCTTGTGTGAAACCAGGTCTTTTTTTCTTTTCATTTTTTGCCAGTAAGTCACAGCTGGCTTATAATGACCCTTGGTGGTGTTTTCAAGTCAAGAGCTGTTCAGAGGCCGTTTGCCATTGCCTGCCTCCATGTAGTGACCCTGGTGTTCCTTGGTGGTTTCCCATCCAAGTACTAACCAGGGCCAACCTTGCTTAGCTTCTGACATCTGACGAGACCAGGCCAGAGGCTACCCAGGTCAGGGTGGAGCCAGGTCTGCCTTTGTGGAAAATCTTATTTGCCACTGAGGATGATCAAAAATGAAGATAAAGAGTTATCCCACAGAATTTTTGTGGGGGCGGACGGAGCCTCATGTTTCCAGTGTAGTTGAGACACTTTCTTTTAAAGCTAGGAGGAATCTACAAGATTACTTACATTTATTTTGCTGGATCCCCAACTTTACTCAAGTCTTGGAGGAAGCAAGGACACGTTGTTTGTTTATAAATAAATAATAATTGCTGTTTCAACAAAAATCTCACATAAGTATTGTCTTCCTTGAAAGTCACATCTAGTATGCAAAATATAAAAACACAACAATCCCTCATGGCTATATCTATGTTAAAAAATAAACCTAGCATTTAGATCCACTAATGTCATTATAAAAATGAAGGCGCCTCTATCCCTTCTACAACAAATTGGAGCCAGTTTGGAAACTCTTTCGTCAACAAAAAAACCCATCAAACTGCTGTGTTGTGAAGGTACTAGCTCCTTCTGAAGAATTCCAGAATGCCTTTTTCGCCATTAAACATGTTTAAATCAATTACGTTTTGTAGCCTGTATATGTAGTTTAGGGGCATGAGGTTTTCTAGCAGCATTCCTCTCAATGCTTTGTAAGACCTTGTGAGGAACAATGTCTCTATCATACTTGCTGTCTGACGAAGCCAGGTGGCATGCCTCTGCTCTTAAAAGTAAACTGTTCTTATTTGTTCTTCATTGTCTTTTCTTGCCCCTCATTGTACCTCTTTACAAAGAGAGACAGGAAAAAAGAGAAAGGTACAGTTTAGCTCTAGGCCAGACACATAGAATCAAACTTTGGTTGTAGTAACCAAGAGACTGCTTCTAATATCATCAACATAACTAATTGTGAACGAGGTCATAGACTGTGGGTTAACAAATGTGCAAAACAGAGCTTAGGGACAGATGGGGGGGAATTTCTCTACAAACTTGAAGAAAGCCCCAGGTTTGCAGAAAAATCTAAAATCAAATAATTTTATTTAATTAATTAATTCAATTTTTATCCTGCCCATTCCCAACCGAAGTTCAGCTCAGGATGGCTATACATTGGGGTATTGCAACTCTCCCAAATAATATAAACACCACCAGTAGTTTTAAGAAAAGAATGCTAGGCAACCGCAACAATACTGTTGAGCCTGCCAAGCCTTGGTTTCTGTAAAGCAAACCCTAGAGGAGAGGGATCAGTTGTGGTCTTGGAGGCCAAAACAACCCTGGAAAAGATCGCATTCCCTTCCCCTGTCATGTCCCCTGATGGAGGAGGAATTGCTTGGAGCAGGCCTTGCAGAGACCACCAGAGACTCACTATCCCCAACACTGGGACTTGGCCATGCATACCTAGTGGCCATCACACAACTTGACCAGACTTTTCCTGGGGAGAAGCTGCCAGGGGGATGGAAGAAGAGAAAGCTGAAGACAGGGGGCAGATAAAGGGGAAAGAGGGAAGGAATCATTAAAATGGGAGATGCTATGAGAGATGCCAGGGAAGGGAAAGAGGAAATAGTGCAGGAGGGGGATATAAGAGAATATGTTATACCCCTTGCAAGTCCTTGGCTATTATAACTATGATATTATGTGTGGTTGAACACCTGAGGCTGAGTCTACCAATGTCAATAGTATCTACTCTGAATGGCAGAAGGTCTCAGGGCCAAGGTATACGATGTAATTTCTAATGAACTGGGCCCGGGTTCCCCAAACCTAACTCTTTTTCCTTACAGCTTCACAGCACCTGCAGGAAATGGCATTTTAAAAGTTTTCACAGGCTTGATTTGGCTTGGGTCTCTGGTGGGGAAGGCAGAAGCCTCCCCCATCAGAAGCCACATACACCTTTTGTAGCCCAAGTACGTGCAGCTGCAAAGCAGATGCTTTGCCACTGAGCCACCCCCCCCCCTCAATCCACTGGTAGCAGAACATATGTAGAAACAACTGTGTAGAAACAACCCACTGCTGCACACGGAAATCACTGTGCCTTTATCAATTTGTACTGTCCATTACATATTCAGTTTTGAAATGCCTGGAAAAGGTAGCAGCACTCCTCTGACAAAAAAAAAAAAAAAAAGGCACAGAAAAGGGGGTGGGGAGATACAGAAAACTGATTTTAAAAACTGAATCTTGAATACGTATTTAGAGGACATCTTTGCCTACAGCCAAGAGGATTTTTTTTCCCTGCCTTCAGGAAAAAATATCCTCCTTTACGTGGTTGTTCAGGAAATGTTTTCTCCCTTTCCTGCCCATTTATCTTCCCAAACCTTGAATGTGTTGCCTTCTACTTCCACCTCGACTTCCCTTTTCTCACCTTTTCCCCTGATCCCATTAAATGCAGATTTTTTTTGTCACTGTATTAAAGATACCTGAACGATCAAGCCAGAATTACCACAGCAGGCTATATTATTTGGAGATTCTGTTCTCTCATCTTTTCCCCCAATTTCCACTCACCATTGTTTAAAATTTATATTCTGTTTTTTGCCTTTTTTTACCAGATAAATGTATTGTATTATTTGAAGATGGGAATTATTAGATTTTATTTTTATTTTTTTTGGTTCTGCTTGTCATCGACTTCTTCAAATCTTACCCATTTTTTCAAGTTAACTTTGATAATTTGCAAGCTGATAGTAACAGCACAATGACAGTGAGGAAAACAGGAAAATATGAGCTCTATGCCATACGTGCAAATTCATGTATGCTTTAAAAAAACCATCTGAATCTTTCCCTTGACCACAGCCATACCTTCATCCACATCTCATGTGGGGAAATTTTAGCACCTATGGTGTGTCAATGGCAGGGAGGTAGAGAAAGTAACCCTCTTTAAATACCTAGATATTACCTTTAGCCACAATTTAACTTGGAAAACTCACATCTCTTTGGCTCAAAAAATTGCTAAAGTGGGTATAAACGCTTTCTATTCTAAAGGGGGATAGTATGTACCTGCTGTCGTTGAAGCCTTTAATGGTAAGATACTTCCACAAATCTTATTTGGTGCAGGAATTTGGATAAGGGAGTTTTCAGAATCCATTGATCACCTACTTTTAAGTTTCTCCGTCACATTGCTGATGTACCGTCCTGTGTCGCAGGAACGGCGCTGAGAATGGAATTCACCTAGCACTCATTAGAATCCAGGGCCTGGCTGCGTGCCTTTAATTTAAGGCTACAATCTCTTTTTCCAGCACCAAACATCCAAAGATGTCTTTTGCATTGGCTGAGGGTAGATACCAGCAAAAGTAACTGGAAGCTGAAGCTGGTGGACAGTCAGTTGGAATACCTGGGTCTCTCTCTTACCATAATTCAAGATAAGGATCATCATGAAGCACAGAGAGAAGTGAAGAGGAGGCTATTTCCGTTTGATAAAATTAGTACCAAACTTCGTACTCGGCATGTTTGTTCTATTTTGGCTCTTGAAATATCCCCTCCTGTTCACCTCCCATTATATCTAAAACACCTTATCGTCCTGAGCAGCCGTCATGCATTCATGTCGGGTAGATTGAATGCTCTACCTACAACAGAATTGACTGGGCACTATAGGGGAATTCCATTCTCTGATTACCTATGTAGCAGCTCTATTGGTAATGTTGGGACTATTGACCATGTGCTATTATTACGTATGCTTAGGGTTGCCAGCCTCCAGGTAGCTAAAAGAAGGGACCTGAATGCCCAAGCTGTCATAATTTTTTAAATCTTTTATTCACAGGCTGAAGAAGCCAATATTAATTGGTGAAAACGCCGCTCATCCAGAAGGCGTTCCCGTTTCATTCTGGCACCATTGCCACGTCTGAACGCCATGCATGCCTCGGCGTCAGTCATTGAACTGTTTTTTTTTTTACTTTGCACGCGAATAGTTGCCATTGGAGGCTAGTTAGCCCTGTGTGCTTGGACTGTTTTCTCCTCCCTTATTTTTTTGTTGGGAGTTCTTTGTATATAGACCTTGTCCCGTTTTGTTATTTGCACTACCCCACTTATTGCATATCTTATCACATTGTTTGCAAAGTATTCTTTGTTTGGTTGTTATAAATGCGGCATTGTTTGATTATCTTGGGATTATTGGCCGCGTACTGATTTTTCATAGCAATTCTGTTTGCAGCACTGGTGTTAATTTTTTAACCTCCAGGTAATAGCTGGAGATCTCCTGCTATTACAACTGATCTCCAGCCGATAAAGATCAGATCACCTGGAGAAAATGGCCCCTTTGGCCATTGGACTCTATGGCATTGACGTCCCTCCCCTCCCCAAATCCAGCCCTCCTCAGGCTCCACCCCCAAAACCTCCTGCCGGTGGCAAAGAGGGACCTGGCAACCCTATGTATGCATTGGGCCTCAGTAGGAGAACTGTAGATTGCCCCTATTCTGAGAAAGTATCAATTTTCTCCTGAGCCAAAGACAGTCTCTTTTCTGTTAGCTGATATTTGACAGGGAACTACAAGATCCGTATCTAATTTTTTGTCTGCAGTAATATCTTTAAAGCGCTGCATTGCTCAGAATTAAGAAATAATGATAACTTTTATTATTATGTTTGATGTCTATATTTTATATATTTTCTAATATGGTTGAACACTGTGTAACTAATTTTAACCTTACTGTACGGCTCAAGATCTCAGGTCAAGGGAGCTCTGTTAATAAAAGTATAGCACCTATAAGCCAAGCCAATTTAAAAAAATTAAGCAAAACATAATTACAGAGGAAACAAGAAAGAAAATTGCTTATAAACACCATATAACCATATAAAAACCAATTCTCAAACACATTGGCCACATAACCCAGCTGAATTTAAGCACTCTTAAGTCCCACTGATTCCAATGAGAGAATGAAACACATGCTTCATTTTCTCCCATTGGAATCAGCCGGGCTTAAAAGTACTTAACTTTGGCTTTGCCCTCAAGCCAGATACAGAGAAGCAGAGGAGCCAGCTTCATTCTGTCATACTCTGAGGATTTCTTCTCTGTTGGGCTGAACAATGACCCAGGGAAAATGGCGCCATCCCATGTACTGGTTCTGCTCCCTTTTATTGTTACATTGGGGAGAGGCTCCTGTTTTGTTCAACTGCTGAACATTGACCTTTTGGTAACAAAATGATTAATCTCCTTGGAGCCTACGAGTATTCAACATCTACCTTCAGTAAAAAAAAAAAAATAAACAAAACAAATCCACCACACGCACCTGATTCAAGCACACTCGCCTCTCCTTTGCTGCAACTTTGAGGGGCACACACACACGGAAGATGCCATGTGCCACCCCCTGGGCATCCCTGACACCCTGCCAGGATTCCAATTGGCTTCAGCTACAGGGGCAGATGCTTGGCAGCCTCTCTCGGCAGGGACTTTGATACTGAGTGGTGTCTGTCTATCAGCAAGAGGAGACAGGGCACGAGTCGTGCTGCGCCGCGAAAGCCAGGGTTATGATAGGTGTTCCAAACGCTTGGCTCTTAGCTCCTCAGCAGGAGCATTTCCAAGTAATTTAGCACCCATGCCCACAGCCTTTGAATCCACCACTCGCAAAATCTGCTGCTTTGGTTTTTAAACCATTCCCACAAAAAGGCTTTTTCTAACACAGAGTCGCTCCCCTGGCCTGTGCAAATCAAATAAGTTGCACGGCATTCAATCTGCACTCAAGATACATATATTACAAATGGACTTCAAATTAGCACTCTGTTGATTTAACTAGCAGCTGGCTTTGCAACATCTGTTCTGTAAACACACTGGAATGTCCAAATTCTTTTAATTTCGTAGCATTGATAGTCAGCGATTAATGCTATGTGTTGGGGGGGAGATATTAATTGTGGCGAAATGCTCTCTCTTTTTCTTTCTCCCCCCCCCCTCAAGCTACAAACATTTTCTAATTTAGGAAATGCAATAAAATAACTTTTTTTAAAAAACCTGCAGTGCTATATCTAGATCTGTATTTTATTCACATGACTATCTCCTTTCCAGAATGTAGATCTAGCATTTAGTCACTAGATAAATTCAGGTATGAACCCAGCCCAACTTTGAAGGGAGCAAATTGAGTTGGCAGTGTGGATAAGCCTGAAGCAAAGTACTTTACTATTGGTTACAGCTAGAATAAACTACTGTGGTTTGCAGAAGCACATGTAAGATGTTTCGTGTGCATTGGCAGTGCAGTCCTAAATACGACTACTCGGAAATAAATCCCACTGACTTAAGTAGTATTGGCTCCCTAGTAAGTGTGCTCAGGATTGCAGCTTAAATGATGTAAAGAAGTAATCACAGCAAGTAAGGCTGTTTTCAGTAGGTAATTTATGCATGAGCGGGCGGCGGCGGCGGCGGGTCCAGAGCGGCACCTGGGTGGGGCGGCGGCGCTGCTGCTGAGGCGGAGCGGGGCGGCGGGAGGCTTGCGGGAGGCTGGCGGCGGGCGGCTCTTTCGCTTGGACTTGCCACTGAGATGCACATTTCCCCCATCCAGATTCTCAAAACTGCATGGGGTGGGGGGTTTGTTGTCTATTTGTGAATGGGAGGTTTAGCCTTGGACTTGCCACTGAGATGCACATTTCCCCCATCCAGATTCTCAAAACTGCATGGGGGGGGGGGTTGTTGTCTATTTGTGAATGGAAGGTTTAGCCTTGGACTTGCCACTCAGATGCACATTTCCCCCATCCAGATTCTCAAAACTGCATGGGGGGGTTGTTTATTTGTGAATGGAAGGTTTAGCCTTGGACTTGCCACTCAGATGCACAACTCAACAATAAGCCCCCCTGCAGAGTTTTGAGAATGCAGATGGGGAAAATGGTGTTTGTCAGTCATTGCCATGATTTAATTTTATGGATGACAAAGGATAGCACAGTTAGTTCTGAAAATGAAATCCTTAATGTGTGGAATTCTCTGCCAAATAATTTTAAGTCAATGAAAGCACTTGGGATTGCTTTCCTTACTTTGTTTGGATCATCTTATGCTTGTGAGCATAAGATGGTAACGTATGAGTTGTTTTTTCTAAACTAAAACCTCAGTATTCAGGTTAAATTGCCGTGTTGGCACTTTACAATGAATAAGTGGGTTTTGGGTTGCAGTTTGGGCACTCGGTCTCTAAAAGGTTCGCCATCACTGCCCTATAGGATCTAAAGACATTTGGCGAGCATTGACCCTTAAATGTTAAATGTTTTGTCTTCCCTCAGCCATCTTTCTTTGGCGCTAAAGCACCGGATCCTTACCCTCAGATGGGTAAAAAAAATTTTTTTTTAATGTTGCCAGCTAAAACGGACCCCTCTGTTTAAGCTTTCTAGAGATGCCCTAGTGAAGCGATGTCATTGAAAACAGGAGGAGTTGTTTTCGTCGGAGTCCACTTTGCGTTTTTAGCCCCGAGCACTGCCTCCAGCCACTTGCACTTGCTTAAGAGGATCATTTGCTATCGATGTTTGCTTCGAGCATCAGCACAATGTGATGGTGTTGGAAAATAAACAAAGTTAATGGCCAGGCATGCGGCCAGCAGGGATTACTGGTAGCATTAATATTCCTTGTTTGTTCATGACTTTTCAGAATTCTGTCCTGAAACCTATTATTAGCAGGGATGATTTTCATATCCCAGACTTCTGAATCCACATAGGACCTCAGTGGTTAACAGGACCTCAGTCTGAAGGACAACATCAGATATTATATAAGGAGTCCCAGTAGAAGTCACGGCTGCCACTGGAAACTAAACTTCCCACTACTTCTGGTTGTCCACAAGCAAGGCATGCATTTTATTTTAAATTAAATTAGCAGCTTGTCTGAAACAATCTTTTCAGTTCTTGTTGCTTTAAGGACCTTGAGTCACATGCAGATAATAAACCCACACTAACGTGTAACCTGGCAAGCTGAACACATACAGGTTGGTGGTTCAGAAGTTTAGGATAAGGCAAAGCCATACATCATGCTTGAAAATGGGTGGTCACCGAAAATGGCAGCCCCATTTCACTGTCACCCTTTGTGCTTTTTCTCACAGAATACACTTTTTCCCCCTTCTCTGAAGACATTGGGGATACACACTTCCTGACTATTATAATGCACTAGATATATATGTTCCTCTCAGAGACTTGGTCTATGAGGTAACAGTACCATTTGCAATGGTTTCACCAAAACCTCATGTGCCCAGAATCAGTACAGTCGAATATAGGCACCAAGGGGTTTTATTGTCACATTTTACTTTTCTTGACACAAAGTAAGAGTGGTAAAAATGGCCTATCAGAGGTTATTAGCCAAAGTAACTAAAATGGAAGTTACCATCCTCTGATACAACTGGTGTCTCGTAACCAGATGATAGGACTAACAACAAGACTAGTGGATGGCTATTTTCATCATAGATAGATGATAGATAGATAGATAGATAGATAGATAGATAGATAGATAGATAGATAGATAGATAGATAGATAATTATTTGCGGCACTTAGCCAGTCAAAACATGATAAAGCGGAAAGATTGGACTAATAGATTCTTACAATCAAAGAATTACAGTCCGAGTCTTAAAACATTTTTAAAACATTTAAAAAAAGTATTACAGCTGGGACACATCGGTCAATTGCGCTGTTCTAAGGCGATTAATTTTCATTGCAGCTAAACAAAATTTCACAACCTGAAAAGTGGTTGAAGGATTACCCCCTTGTAGGAGCATCTCAAACCTTTCACCTGCCCTGTCAGGTCTCAATCTCGATAAGAGGAGCTCAATAAACTTCGAACAGGGTAATGAATAGAAATTGCAGTTCAGGAGGGCATGCTCAACAGTTTCTAAGTCCCCTGATTTGCAGGGGCAGAATCTCTCTTCCCAGGGTGTCTTCTTAGATCCCTTATCATCCCTTGTTTTTAGCTTCTAGGAAGTATTGGTCAGGCCACTGTTGGGGACAGATTGCTAGACTAGAAATACCTGGGGTCTGATTGACAATTCGGTCCTTGAGTTCTTATGGGAAATGCGCTACCACTGAGCCACAGCCCCTCTCTACAGTTTGCAGTCAATACAGGTTGCATATGAAACAGTTCATTATTGGGGCTCTTCCTGGAGTTCTCACCAATCACGCAAATAAATGTGATGCAACCATGCTGCTATTGCCTGAACAACTTCCAGCGTGTGTTTGTGTGTCAACCAGTATAGCTCCCTTTGTATTGTTGGTTGCAGAGCAGAAATCCTATCTGGATTCAAACCACCATAACACAGTGCCCCTCAGTTCCAGTGCTGAGAGGTGGCTCAGTAGGATACTATGGCTGATAGTATTGAAGGCCGCCGAGAGATTCAGCAGAACTAGCAGGACCACATTCCCCCATCTAGTTCTCGGTAGAGGTCATCAACCAAGGTGACCAGAGCAACCGCTGTTCCAAACTTCAGCCTGAAGCCAGATTGAAATGGGTCCAGAAAATCAGTCACTTCCAAGAGCCTCTGGAGCTAAGGAGCAGCCACCCACTCTAGCACCTTGTCTAAAAATGGAAGATTGGAGACTGGCCAGAAGTTCTCCAACATAGTAGGTCTTAGTATCAGCCAGGAGGGGCAAGAGTTAAGATCACAGGTGGTAGGTCTCACTAGGGGCTGTGCAAAAAAAATATATTTCTGGTAAATTTTGGGTTTGGGTTTATTGAAACCAATATTTTTCAAGAAACCTGAAATAAGCCGAATACCCATACCAGTAAATGGGTATGTTGTTATTCCAGGTTTCCTGAAAAAAATTCGGGTCCATTATAGAATGTATGGAATTGTTTTTTAGGAGCTGGGGGAGGGGTGTTTTTCAAGGTAGAGTCACCACATTTTCAGGGTTGCTGCAATGGACTCTCCTTGTATGAACCCCAAAGTCTGGTAAAGTTTGGGACAGAGGGTCCAATTTTATGGGGCTCCGAAGGGGTTGCCCCTCCTCCATAGAAAAGCATTGCAAACATTACAATGCTTTTCTATGGAGAATGGGGGCAACCCCTTTGGGGCCCCATAAAATTGGACCCCCTGTCCCATACTTTACCAAACTTTGGGGTTCATGCAAGGAGAGTCCCTTGCAGATACACTGTGAATTTAGTGACTCTACCTCAAAAAATGCTCCCCTGGGATAATTGTAAAAATATTTATTTTTCAATGTCTGAAATGGCCTCATCCACACCAAGAATCATGGGAAAACTAAATTTCCCATTAATGCTTGCAATGGGCCCACACAAAGAATGGTTTTGCATGGACCCATTGCATGCATTCATGGCAAACTGAGTTTTCCCTTAATTCTTGGGTGTGGATGTGGCCATTACAGACTATGCTAAAAGGTGTCCATATGTCAGACAAGCAGGTGCCAAAGATATATAATGGGAACTTGCATCCATGCCAGCCTCTAACCCAGAGCGGATCCGGGCAATTTTGTCTGCAAAGTAAGTAGCAAATTGGGAGACTTACTTTTCAGCAAGTTATGACCATCAAGAAGTAAGGTGCTCCAGATAAATCAGGAAAGTCTTCACCTGCTGGTGCAAGACAATGATTGAGTGGGACAGACAAATCTCCCTGGGGAAAGAATTTCATAATTCTGGTGCCACAGCTGGGAAGACCCTTTCTTGGGTGGCTACTGGAGGTCCAGACATGTCATTTGTCCCTACAAAGCAGTCAGGGAGGACACAGATTGGGATCATGGTACTGGCTCACCCCCTCAAGCTTTTCCCCAATTTGCACATGAGTGTGGATAGGCACACACCGCAGCTACTTTGTAGGATCACGTAATATGCCCAGAGTTCCAGTCATGGAACTCCAGCATAAATCTGTGGCTCAGCAAGAGGGGGGGTACAGGTAGATGGCACAAATGCCAAACCAGAGAGTCAGAGGGATATCTGAAAAAGAAATGCAGAAGCACTTCTTGAAGAAACAAGGCTGTGAGGGAGTAAAATAAGCATTTATCAGAGGAAAAGGTGAAAGTCAAGCAGTACAAATGACGAGAGAAAGTATCTGGACACAATGAACCGTTTTCTGTTACAGTGAAGGTGATACGATAGAGCCAGAAGTGCTTTGGGGATACACATTTGTGTATTTTTCCTTCACTATGGGAAACAGAGGAGATTTTGGAGCACTATAACAACCTTTTAAAAACCTGCTTCATTGGAGGTGACAGTGGAATCCAAAAGAAGTGCACATGTTGCCCTAATAACAGTATCATCCTCCTTGTAGCCCTTGGGGTGGGGTGGGGTGGGGTGGGATGGGGACGGTCTCTAGCCTGAAAGAAGGGGGGGAACAGATCGATTTGTGAAGATCATCTGTCCCAAAGACACCTCTCCTGTTGTGGTTTAGTGTCCAAGAGTTTCTGGGTTTGTCCAATAGCAGCTAGAACAGATAGTGGACACATTGACCCAGCCAATAGTCAGTAGAAATATAGAATCATAGAGTTGGAAGGGACCACCAGGGTCATCAAGTCCAACCCTCCGCACAATGCAGGAAATTCACAACTACCTCCCCCACCCCCCACCCCGCCACCCCTAGTGACCAGAAGATGGTCAAGATGCTTCTGTGTGGTTACCTTCTGTGTAAGGTAGAGTCAGTTAGTGGCTGGAGAACTAAATGTTGACCAGGGTTGAGACACCAATTTAGAATATCCCAAGAGAGTTAAAGGTGGGTTAAAGGCATTCAGGATGGAAAACCATGTTACACTGGGGAAATGAAAAAGGACAATTTAAAAGGGCTGCTTGCCACACAGCCCTAACTAAATCACTTGTTATTTTATTACAGCTATGCAGCCGCATTACTGATCTCTTTTCTATATTTTTCATGGGAAAACCCTTCCAACGGAGGGAGCACATATTCCCAAGGAACATGAAGGTTTTCCTAATGGGCCAAATAGCACACCCTCCCCCCCCCCCGCCCCTGACCATATCAGATCAGGAAAATCGTACTATGGTGATGAAGCCTGTTTTCTATATGTGCTGCAGCCCTGATCCAAATCAACACACATCAGAGTGTTATATGGGTTGGAGACCCCCGACACAACCTGTGTATTCCATAATGGAGCCTCAGCTGTACTCGTTCACGTAACCACTTGCTTTGCGGTAGTTAGAAAGAACTGGATGTAAGAGGATACAATAAGTGTGCTGGTGGGAAAATTAAATGCACTACAGGAATTTTTTAGCTCTTCATATCCTTTTGAGAGTGAGTCCTGACCTTGAACACTTCGTAGTAATTGTTTCTCTGCACGGGTTTCTGCTTTGGCCAGCAAACAGCACAAAGATGGGATTGGTAGCATTCATTTGCTTCTTACTGGCGATAAACGAAAGCAACAAAAATATGGGGGAAATGCACAAAATACCATACAGAGCTGAAAATCAGATCCCCTTTCTGCATCAGTGTCAATTTTTTTTCAACTCCTGACATGATAGAAGTTTAGTGGGAGAGTTGCCAACTGTTTAAAATACAGATACAATTCCACTGGAATTGTATAGCTAAACCAAATCTTCTACTGCCCTCCTGTGGTTCTATGTGTGACAGCACTTCTTTGGAGAGAGAGAAAGCAGCCTGTATTATTGTGTGATATGCATTATATATACCCTGTTCTAGATGGCCCGGGCTAGCCTGATCTTGTCCGATCTCAGAAGCTGAGCAGAGCTGGCCCTGGTTAGTTCTTATATGGGAGACCAGGGTCGCTACACAGAGGCAGGCAATGGAAAACCACCTCTGAATGCCTGTTCCCTTGAAACCGGGTAACCATACGTCAGCTATTACTTGACAGTAGTGTACACACACACACACTATATCCAGACAGTATTCTAAATTTACAGCCATAATATAAGGCATCTTCGTTTCCTCATGATCTCTGTCGCTAGTATTCACTAAGTAGTCCACACAGTAAATAATTTGATGGTTAGCTGTGGCTCATTTAACAGCACTGAAGGAAATTGTGGCATAAGGAGTGAATACAACTGTAAGTGAAAGAAAAGCCAAATGTGCATGCCTCCCACCCTCCATGGTAGAAATATAATAATAAATTCAGTAACTGTCTCTTTGCAAAAAAAAAAAAAAGAAAGAAAGAAAGAAGAAGAACCTGCTGCTGCTGAAGAAGAAAAAAGAGGAGAAGAAGAGTTGGTTTTTATACCCTGATTTTGTCTACCTTTGAGGAGTCTCAAACTGGCTTAGTCACCTTCCCTTCCTCTCCCCACAACTGACACCTTGTGAGGTAGGTGGCACTGAGAGAGTTCTGAGGGAACTGTGACTAGCCCAAAGTCACCCATCAGTAGGGTTGCCAACGTCCAGGTACTAGCTGGAGATCTCCTGCTATTACAACTGATCCAATAGAGATCCGTTCACTTGGAGAAAATGGCCACTTTGGCAATTTGGACTCTATGGCACTGAAGTCCCTCCCCTCCCCAAACCCCACCCTCCTAGGCTCTGCCCCAAAAACCTCCCGCAGGTGGCGAATAGGGACCTGGCAACCCTTCCTAGTAGGCGACATGTGGAGGAGTGGGGAATCAGCCCGGTTCACCGGATTAGAGTCCACCTCTCCTAACCACTACAGCATGCTGGTTCACACAATTTAAAGAACAACACTATCTTATGCAGGGCAGGCTGTGGCTGTTCACAGAGTTGAATACCTTCAGTCTCCTTGCTTTCCAGCTGGTGGGTAGCACCCAGACCTCCATGTTAGGTCTCTGTAAATTGTTCTAAGAAAAAGTAGAAAAGGAGGGAGAAGGAGGGAGAAGGAAGAAATAAAATGAAAAAGATGTACTGCTTATTTGGGTAAAACTTCCATTTCTGAAATACACTGGAGCTCTTGGATGCCCCTTGCCTTTCCACTCCCCCATGGGGGAAACCAAAGGAAATGGGCAGTACTGCATTTATTTGAATCTGGATCTCTCCCATTCATTCCATCTCCCAGAATTATATCTGATCTCAAAACTACAAAGATCCATTTCCATAGAGGAAATGGCTGCTTTGGAGAATGGACTCTATGGCATTATACTCTGCTGAGGACCCTCCCTGCCCCAAACCCCACCTTCGCCAGTCTCCACCCCCAAATTTCCATGAACATCCCAGTCGAGAGTTGGCCGATGGAGATAAGTTCACCTGGAGGAAATGGCCACTTTGTCAATTGGACTCTATGGCATTGAAGTCCCTCCCCTCCCCAAACCCTGCCCTCTTCAGGCTCCGCCCCAGAAACCTCCCACCAGTGGTGAAGATGGACCTGGCAACCCTACTCTGTAGGGATGATCTGACAGCAAAGATTTTTCTAACAAATCTGAAGCTCTCATATGTTTAACATATCACAGAAACTGCAACTCCTGCATCGTTTGCAGCTAGTGGATTGATCTCTGTCGGTCGTGAGCGGCATTGCCACAACACAGGGAAGGAAGTATGGGCTCCAGGCTGCTCTATTTCAACTCGAAGCAGTTCCAGTTGAGTGTAGTAGTCCAACAGTGTCCTCAAGTAGCTGAGGAGCTGTACAATAGCCCTGGTCTCTTAGTTCCCTTAAGCTTTAAATTGCATGATCACATACAGAGTTGAGCAAATCTGTAGCTTTAATACAGTCCCCTAGTTACTGACATTGCAGAGCTTAAAAGTGGATAATGAGGAAGGCTGCTGTAGCAGGGTGATAAACTGTCAACCGGGCAGTTCTTAAGCTGAAGTAGTTTATACTGGTCTGTATACTTCACAGCAAGGTTGACCTAAATATAGGGAAAGGCATCAACAGGCAGTAGCATTCTTCTGCAGCAGGCTGCAGTGCTATAGCAACTTCGGGCATGTTTTTAAAAGTATTTCACTTATTTTTTTAAAAAAAACAGACTTTTAAACATATGAGCTGCTTTATTGTGCATCATATTGTTAGTCCATGTAGGCTACTGCTATGTACTCATCGAGAGCCAGCGTTGTGTAGTGGTTAAGAGTGGTGGTTTGGAGTGGTGGACTCTGATCTGGAGAACCGGGTTTGATTCCCCACTCCTCCACATGAGTGGCGGAGGCTAATCTGGTGAACTGGATTGGTTTCCCCACTCCTACACATGAAGCCAGCTGGGTGACCTCGAGCAAGTCACTCTCTCCCAGCCCCACCTACTTCACAAGGTGTCTGTTGTGGGGAGGGGAAGGGAAGGTGAGTGTAAGCTGGTTTGAGTCTCCCTTAAGTGATAGAGAAAGTTGGCATATAAAAACCAACTCTTCTTCTTCATTGGTAGAGGATCTTCAATGTCTCAGACAAGGTCTACTCATTGGTAGAGGCTCTCCAAGGTCTCAGACAGAGGTGATATATAAAAGAAGTGGTGGGGGTAGAGGATCAGGGACAAGCAGAAGAGATCATTTCTTGGACCACACAGGATTTCGACCTACTAACCACTTGTCATGGGAAAGCTCCACACGTAAAGCAAAGGCATAGTACTTTCTAACAAGCATCCTAAGTATTTAAGGGGAGCTGAGATGGATCAGACCAGTCATCTAGCTAGTTCAGAACATGTTTCACACAGAAACCAATCTGGAGGGCTAACAAACAGGACTCAGAGGCCAAGTCTTCCCCTGATGTTGGCTCCTAGCATTGGAACTCAGAGGTTTGCTGCACCTGAAGATGGCGCTTTAGTTATCATGTCCAGTAGCCATTGATGGACCTATCCCCCCATGAATATGTCTTAATCTCCTTTTAAAGCTATCTACGCCCGTGGAGATACAGTCCATAATTTAATAACCCAATGGGTGAAGAAGTACTTCATTTGTCAGTCCTGAATTTATTGCCAAAGTCCACTGACACCTTATTTTATTGTCCACCAACTTCACTGGGTGTTCCCAAGTATTAGTGTTATAGGAAAGAGTGAAAAGGTTCATTTTATCCACATGCTCCACCCCACACATAATTTTATGTACCTCTATCATGCTGTCATCCCCCCCCCCCCAAGTTGTCTCTTTTCTAAACTGAAAAGTCCCAGCCTTTCCTCATTGGAATGGTGCTCCAACCCCTTAATCATCTTGGTTGCCCTCTTCTGGACGTTCTCCTGCTCTGTGGTACCTTTTTTAATGTACAGCAACCAGAACTGTGCACAATGTTCCAAATAGGGCCACATCATGGATCTATACAAGGGCTTTACGATATTGGCTGGTTTATTTTCAGTCTCTTTCCAAATAATCTCTGTCATGGAGTTTGCCTTTTCTTTCACTGTTGCCTCACACTGATTGACCCCACTTCCCAAACCCAATTAAACAACCTTGAGCCCTCTTCCATTATTCTTAGCTGGAGTATACAGGCAATCAGCCTACCTTAAGCAGTCTAGGTTTTTTTCAAAGTAAGTGCTTCAGACCCTGCAGGATACTCAGTTATAACAGCATGGAAGAAGCGCAGAGAGGGAGGGGCTGGGAGAAACAGTCGTTCAATTTGAAGCAGACTGGGGGTAACTAGGGTTGCCAACTGCCAGGTAGTGGCAGGAGATCTCCTGCTCATTCAACTGATCTCCAGCTGATAGAGATCAGTTCCCCTGGAGAAAAATGGCTGCTTTGGCAATTGGACTCTATGGCATTGAAGTCCCTCCCCTCCCCAAACCCCACCCTCCTCAGGCTCCACCCCCAAAACCTCCCACCGATGGCAGAGAGGGACCTGGCAACCCTAGTGGTAACTGAGATAGGCTGAGCAAAGCCAAATGAACCATACACACTATTGCCTATAATAATAAGAGCAGCAAATATGTCCTTAAAACCTTCCACATGGCAAATATGTCCTTAAAACCTTCCGTGTGGCACCACCCTCTCCCCTATACAAACTGTTTCTCAATGCAGGTAGCAAATTTCTTTTATTTCAGGTGGGGGGAGTTCTGTTTACCACTGATTTTCCTGACATACCTTTTCCAGCGTGGTGTAGTGGTTAACAGCGGTGGTTTGGAGTGGTGGACTCCGATCTGGAGAGCTGGGTTCGATTCCCCCCTCCTCCACATGAGCGGCAGACACTAATCTGGTGAACTGGATTTGGGTGACCTTGGGCTAGTCACACCTCTTCAAGCTCTCTCAGCCCCACCTACCTCACAGGTTGTCTGTTGTGGGGAGGGACGATTGTAAGCTGGTTTGGTAGAGGAAGTCGGCATATAGAAACCAACTCTTCTTCTTCTTATCTCAAGGGGAGAAGGGAGTTCAGGGGTAGTTCCCCACAGCAGGCCTGTTTCTGGGAAAGAATATGTTGGGTTTGGAAGTCATTTGGTGAGTAGCCTGAAAACTCTTTTCTGCTCTCTTTAAATCCACCGTCTCTCTGTAACCCATCTTGAGTCTCAACAAGAAAGATGGAAGATAAATGCAGTAGCTAAATGAGTAAGTAAATAAATACACTATATCACCTGTGCCCTATGGCTGAACATGTACAGAGGCTTCTTTGGAAGAAAGAGGTGAAACACTCGGTGTCTTCAGCCTTATTGTTGAAAAGCTGCTGGTGGCTTATGGTTTTTTAAGGTTTGTTAAACCGCTCTGTGTTGAGGTCAGCTGAAGTGGGAAGAATTTGGACGAGAAAGCACTCTGCATATTCCTAGAGGCCTGGGACCTCTGAGACAAATGTGCACAGTAATGTTGAGTCATTTTGTTGATTTTTTAAAAATATAACAGTTATATAAGAGGTTTAGAGGATTTCTCTCAATTCATTTCCTTTGATTTCAATAGGGAAGACATTTCTACCTGTAATTATTTGATTTTAGGGAGGTTTTTTTTTTAACTTTTATGCTCAAATTGTATCCCTTTTCCAAAATTTAGACAAATTCCAGGCCGATAGATTTGTGCACATTTTATAGGAAATACAGAGAGCAATTCTAAGTTGGTGTACTCAGAAGTAAGTCCTATTTTATTAAATAGGACTTGCTCCCGGGGAAGTGTTCTTAAGATTGTTGCCTAATATACTTACTGGCACTATAGACGGAGGGAGGAATGAATCGGCATATATGTGAGGTTTTCCTTCTTTCCTGGGATCCTCATATGGGGGGGTTGTTTTAAAATAAAACCAGGGTGTATAGGTAAGTGGAACTAGCCTCCACACCCTTCCATGCCTTACCTTTTAGCACCCTCTGGCTGGAAGTATTTTACCAGAAGCCAGTCTGGGAGAAAAACTCTTCAAGCCCCAGAGTGTCTCATGGGAAGAGGCTGTGATAGGGCTCCTCACCCCTTCTCTCCATTTTGTTTAAAAAATAACACCCCCTCCATGCGTGCCCTGCTTGCTTTACATGTGAACAGGAGTTTGCCTGTCTTTTTTTTTTCCTGGAAAAAAGCAACCAGCAGACATACCGAGAGATCCCAGTCCTCACTGCTGATCTTTCATGTTTCATTTCAGTTGGCTCATGCATATGTGTGCAAAAATGTATGACTTTTCCCCCCCCCCACCCCCACAGCCACCTGTAGTCTCCACAGGCTTGACTGCTTGCCAGCTAGGACAAGCAAAAGTGTTTGACACCCCCACACACACACACCATCCCGTGGTGCAGATATGCTTCCTATCAGCAAGGGGTGCAGAACCTGAGTCTGTTCCTCTGTTCCCCCTCATTCTGTGCCAGTGGGTACAAACAAACATTTGTCACAGCTTAGCCAGTGCAGCCCTGGAGAATGAAAAGGGGACCTGTGCATATACAGGGTGAAAATGCCCCCATAAAACCTATTGGGACCATGCAATGATTGGTGGCAAGTGGAAATGCTGCACCCAGAATTGCACGTTGGGAATTATCCTGTTCATGAAGAACATCAGCACACTCTTCTGGTCGGAGAATGTATCTATAAATTACATGTTTGCTGAGTTATTCTCTCTTGCTTGCCAAGGCTTGCACTGTTGAGGAAACTGATAGCTGATGCCAGAATAATGGTCAGATCTGAACATTTCCAATTAAAATGTATTTATATTTGTTATATTTACAAATAGATGTTAGTCAAGTGAGATCTCAATTTGTTCTCCAAATGCACGTCCCTAATAGGGACATGTAGGCAATAATCCAGGGGTTGTCCACTAACGGTATGACATTAAGCACTGGAAGGAGAGATGGGTGGCTTTTCTCCCTGTACATTTGTGGTAAAAGAAGGGACTGGCTTGCATTTTTGGTCCTTTTGTGTAATTGTTTCCAGCTCCCTTAACTGACACTTATAAGCATTTCTGGGTCCAAGTACATCTGCCGTAACAAAGTCATCACATTGTGCATTATTAATGAGGAATCATTTGTCTAAAATTATGTGGGGGAAACCAATTACTGCACATTGCATCATTAGCAATATTTTATACCAACTTTGGAAAATTCCATTTGACATCAGTTTCAACCAAATGCCTCTCCCCACATATAAAATCACTTTTTACCAAGCTTAAATCACTTTTTACCAACCTTAGAATGTCTTTATTTAATGCCCAGGCCTTACAAATCAAGACATAATTTGATATGGTACCTCCTCCTCCTCCTTCTGCCATCAAGTCACAGATGATTTATGGTGACCCCGTAGGGTTTTCAAGGCAAGATACCTCAGAGATGGTTTACTATTGCTTGCCTCTGCATCATGCCCCTGATATTCCTTAGAGGTTGCCCATCCAAAAACTAATCATGGCCAACCCTGCTAAGCTTCTGAGATCTGAAGAGATCCAGGTCAGGGCATTTTTTTTTACATCCTACATAAACTGTTTATTGTTGTTACAGCCAATGGCCAGCATAGAATTACAAATCCTACATAAACTATATTTCCCTTGCCTGAAAAAAAGTGCAACTATTTTTATACAGGCCATCTTTGGTAAGCCTTTGCTGTGGTGCATCCTGGTTCCCATTGTTATATATTCCTTTAATTTTCTTGTAGCATTTAGTCCAAAGTTTAAGATACATAGACAGGCATGTGAATGCACACACACACACCTTTAACATTCTGTTCATGGACAGCCTACCGTCCCCAGAAGTGTGTTTGCAGTTTTATCAGTCACATTTTGTGATTCCCAGTCCACAAAACATGAGTCTAGGAGGTGTTATATTGGGGAAACAAACACTCAATGGCTTAAACTTCAGCTGCCTCCTGGTGTAACTCACAAAACAGTGCGGAAAGATGACACCTAACTTTTGTAATATTGAGAATGAAAGAAGAGCAAATTAAAATTAATGGGCAGCTGTTATCTCAGAGTATTTATTGTTTCTTTTTTGACATAGTTTACTTCATTCACTTAGTCTGTCTACCCTCACTGAAGCTGTAAGTTGCTAATTCTGTGCTTCTGGGAACACTCCCATGTATTTATTGCCGTATGCACAGAATAAGAATTTTATATTTGTCCATCCAATAGTACATTAACAATTCCACCCTAAGCACAGTTACACTCTTCTACGCCCATTGTCTTCAATGGGCATAGAAGGGCATAAGTCTGCTTAGGGTGGCACTGTTTGCCATGTATGCTACCCCCAACCCATGGCCAAAACTAGATATGAGATAACTTTAAAACAAAATGAAATACACCAGGAGAACTATGCAACTCCAGTTGAAATTAAAGGGGGGAAGCCCTAGGCACAGCAGTATAGCACCTGCCTTGCATGCAGAAACCCCATGTTTAATCTCCTGCACCTCCAGCCAAAAGAATCCCAAGTGCTGGGAAACACCCTTTTCTGCTTGGGAAAGCCACTGCTTGGCAAAATATACAGTAGTGATCTGGATCATGGCCCAATGGTTTTTGTGTGTGTGTGTAAAGTGCTGTCGAGTCACAGCTAACTTATGGCAACCCAATAGCGTTTTCAAGGCAAGTGGTTTGCCATTGCCTTCCTCTGCATAATAACCCTGGTATACCTTGGTGGTCTCCAATCCAAGTACTAACCAGGGCCAACCCTGCGTAGCTTCTGAGATCTGACAAGATCAGGCTAGCCTAGGCCATCCAGGTCAGGGCTCCCAATGGTTACAGTCTGTTTAAAGGTACCTTAAGTGAATATATGAAATTATTCCAAAAGTGGAACAAGTATTGGACCCCTTCCCAAGAAAATACCATGAATCTTTTTGACCTGTATACACATCGACTATTATAGTCCTATTCCTGTTCACATTCAGCAGTTGTGAGTTCCAGGGGCTGTTATGTATTATTGTAGAGGATCTTTCTTTTATCTACATTGTGATGCATGAAGGGATTTTTGTAATTCTAGATGCTAGAGGTCAAAGAAAAAGGATTTACACACAAATATTTGATATCTGTTCATTATCATTTACACATCAATTACATACACCATTGAGACGAAATATACAGATTTCCACACATATATGTATATACATCGATCAACATAGTGCACAATTTAAATGTATGTCACACTCAAGTGCACAGGTTTAAATATGGCTTTATAAACTAGTCGTAATAACAGTGCTAAAAGAAACTGATGTCCCATGTAGGCTCACTGATTTAAAAAATGATTTTTTAAAAAAACCAACAGAATAGCACTGGTTTCCTTGTTAGCAATGTGCTGTTTCATTTAAACATTGCAAAGGAAGTAGTTAGGCAGTAGACGTCCATTCATCACCAACTAAACACGCTTTACCCACCCACCCCAATATTGTTGGGAGGGCAGGGTCCTTTGCGATTCCAAGTAATTTAAGAACACTAAAACCCTCATGTTGTCCTGAAAAAAACGTTTAGAGGCATGACAGCTGATTCTGAGGAGCGGGGGTAGAGAACACACTGTTTGGCGTGAAGATTGCAGGCCAGTGAAAAGTGCATCCTTTGGAAAGGGTTGTCGAGCACTAGCAGTCAAACAGCCACCAAACCCTGCTTACTTGAAATACAGCACTGGTACTGCTACAGCTGGTTTTACCAGTGAGTATGTGGTATGTCTCTGACCCACTAATTTGTAAAAAAAAATTGTTGAATTTGATATGGCAATAAATAATAAATTTGGTAATAATATGGTAATAAATAATAAATTTGATATGGTAATAAATTTGATATGGTAATAAATACGTCCTCTTAATAAACCCTTCTTCCATGGTTCCAAAGAGGTTGCCATGTTAGTATGTTAGGGCAAAAACGGACAGATATCTTGCGGCACCTTAAGGTATAATTTTATTCCAACGTAACCTTTCCTATACTAGAGCTCACTTCTTCAGCTGCACTGAGTGGATCTTCACTATATATGAATGACCTTTCCTTTTTTCTTGATTAGATTTTAATTTTACATAATTTCACTGTGTACTTCCTGCATTTCATGGCTCCTGGACCACGCTGCTTGTTTGTTTCGATACTACATAAAATGCTAACATAATGAAGATCCATTCATTGCATGGGCTCTACTCAAGGAACGAAGAAGAATTGGTTTTTATATGCCGACTTTCTCTACCACTTAAGGCAGAATCCAACCGGCTTACTATCACCTTCCCTTCCCCTCCCCACAGCAGACACCCTGTGAGGTGGGTGAGTCTGAGAGAGCATGACTTGCCCAAGAACATGTGTAGGAGTGGCTTCATGTGTAGGAGTGGGGAAACAAATCTAGTTCACTAGATTAGCCTCCGCTGCTCATGTGTATGAGTGGGGAGAATCAAACCCGGTTCTCCAGATCAGACTCTACCACTCCAAACCACCGCTCTTAACCACTACACCATGCTGGCTCTCCAGCTTTTGCTGGAATAAAATGATGTTGATTTTTAAGGTTTATCCCTTTTCCATAGAAACAAAGATTAGTGGATTGTCACAGTTCATGTCCTGTGTTGGCTTGATAAAGTGGACATTCACACAGGATGTTCTGCTGGGGCTACTTCAAGGGACTAGAAGAAGAAGAGTTGGTTTTTATACCCCAATTTTCTCTACCTTTAAGGATTCTCAACTGTCTTACAATCACCTTCCCTTCCTCTCCCCACAACTGACACCTTGTGAGGTAGTTGGGGCTGAGTTTGGAAAGAACTGTGACTAGTCCAAAGTCACCCAGCAGGTTTTATGTGGAGGAGTGGGGAATCAACCCCGGTTCTGATTAGAGCCCACCGCTCTTAACCACTACACCACACTGACTACCAGAATAGTACTGAGAACGTCTGAATATACCATGCCACAGCACCTCTACATTCCATATAATACCCTTCTAGTTCCTTACCATACCAAGATGGTAAACATTACCATACACTGGGCAGCAAGGATAGAGCCACCAGTTTCAAGTTGACTTTACACCATCATTTATAATTCAGAAAACAACACAAGGTGATATTTTTCTGTCATTCAATCATGATACAATGTCTCAGTGGCGCATTCATAATGTGCTAGATTTTATTTTTAACATGTCCTGAGAAACGCTGTGATCACTTTCTCTAGACTCTGCTTAAGTATAACTCCATCTCAGAACAAGTGAAGGGGCTGTGAGATTGTCAAGGAAGCTTCACTGCAGCACAATGGTAAAGTTGCTTTAAGGTGACATTTTCCTGCTAGAGATCCTATAAAACTCAACCTCCTTCTTTGTGTGTGGCAGAAAGAAAATGCGTAGTAGCAAATGGCAGGAGAAACAAACTACAGTCCATCCCATGTGCAGGTTTACTGCCTTTGGCCCTCTGATCTTGAAGGGATCTATGCGCAGAGGTAAGACAGTAAGCACTATATAGGTTGAGCAGTAAGGATATCTCACAGGAAATGCTTTCTGCATAGGAGAGTTCATGTTCTGGACACACATTCTGGACACACATCTTCCAGGCACCAAGTTGAAGAACACCAAGAAAGGCATATCACTGATGACAATACTAGCAAAGGAGCAAAGGAAAACCCTCCAGCATGAACAATAAACTAGAGCATTGCACACACTTCTACAGCTAAGACAACCACCAACACCCCACCCTCAAGTGTTAGCCGTTTCAAGTCTTCCTCCCTTACTACCCCAGTTTTGGATTTAATGCAACATGGTCGCTAACTTTTCTGGGCCTGAGAAAATAAGAGAAAAACCTGGCCTCCGGAAGGCAAAAAAAAAAAAAGGGGGGGGGGCAAAGAGCATAGATTTACCATTTAAAGCAAGGACTGAATGATTCTGTTTTTACAGAGGGTGGCTCACGGGCCAATCTTTGGAAAGTCTATTCCAGGACACCGCTACGTGTGATCCACCAGATTGAAGGCTGCTCACTAGCCTTGTGACGTGACCAGATAACTCCTCCGTGCTATATTCTCATTTCTGGAGTCCAAGCAAACTTAGAAACCAGCTAGCACCTCCGGATCAAAGTGGTGCCTCAACTGCTACCACATGGCCACTGTCGACACAAGTCCCCTTGATGACTGACTTCCATGTTGCCCAGGACAGCTTGTTCCCACTCACGTTAACCTTCCAGTGAAGGTGACAATATGGCCTTATTGAGAGCCAAATTATATGACCACTTGTGCTTATTTTCCATTTGTGGGAACACTAATGGCAACAGGGGCTCTGGTTGAATATTGAGGTGGTTGTGCTTATGGTGGAAAGCTAAACCGGCATATGTGGCGGCCTGTGATGACAGTCAGGCTGCTTTGGCAAAGGGGCACGAAAGAATGCCCCTGGTGTGGCAGCAGCATCAAGCAGCGTGGGAATGAGCAGGAACAGCATCTGCACAACCCTACATCACCTGGGTTGCCAACCTCCAGGTACTAGCTGGAGATCTCCTGCTATTACAACTGATCTTCTGCCAATCGAGATCAGTTCACTTGGGGGAAATGGCCACTTTGGCAATTGGACTCTATGGCATTGAAGTCCCTTCCCTCCCCAAACCCCGCCCTCCTCAGGCTCTGCCCCAAAAACCTGGTGGCAAAGAGGGACCTGGCAACCCCATGCATTGCTCATTTCGGCCACTACCACCCCTCCTTTGCAGCAGCAGACGCACAGTCAACAAAAAATGTGCAGAAGCCCAGCAACCCTTTTCTCCTACCTTGCCTCTGCTAGGAAAAAAGAAGCCCTTGAAAGGGTCAAAAGGGGAGGGGAGAAATGTAGAGCTTAGTTCCTCCCCCTATTTGCTATGGGGCGGAGCATCCATCTGGATGCTCTACCCACAGCCATCCTATAGTTCCTCTTTTGATCCAGCTCAAGGGGGAAAGCCCCAGGGAACTCACAAGCCATGCTTATTCTTTCATCTATGGGCATTCCCATTTAAATCAGGGGCTTGCTGAGTTATGTGAAGGGAAACCATCTGAGACCACCTCAACGTTCCTTCTGGGCCAACAAAAACAGGTAAAACAATTGGGGGGGGGGTCTGTAAGTGCAGGAGTACTGACTGACAAATTGACAAACAAAGTCTCTATTACATATAATATATATCCATGTTTTTTCCTCAAAAGGGAACTGCACCACACCTATATTTAGTCTGTTCTTTGAAAAGCTGTTTCCTCCCGATTGGGTTTACCAGATCGCCACCATTGCTGCCTTCTGAAGACAGCAACCCTGTTATGAGAAGCGAACTGCAGAAGAGCTGTAGTTTCCCCAGAGGAAGGCCGTGGATGTTTGTGATGCCTAGGGAAACCTGAAACTAGTTTGGCAGGAGACCTTCTTGCATCTGTTGAGCTGTGTTTGTTTCATTCTTCCGTGTGCAACGTTCTTTATCCTTTTTGCATTTCCTTTTTTTTTTTAATTGTAGCACAAGTGTTATAAAAGCCAACAGATCAGTTCTCATCACAAGTTACAATAAGACCTTAGTCTCTTATTTCAAGAGTCAGAGGAAAGCGGTATGGATTTCTACAAGTGAATAAATATATTTCGGCAGCATACTTCTGCAAAGTCTGGAAATAAATGTAAACTGTTCCCAGGTATACATGTGTACATGCATAACTCTCTCAATCTGCAATTGCTCTTCAGCTTAAACTCAAACAATTGAATAGATCTGACAGGAAAAGAGAAGGCGGTAACTTAACTTCTTCTTCCCAAATAACCTGAGTTGTTCCTAATAAACGAAAGGCATACTATGTAGTAAATACATTCACGCATTTCTTATGAAATAAACAGAAAAACCATGCAGCTTAAAAATACAATGGGCTACAGATATGCTGCTTTGGCATTTGCAGCCTCTTTGGATGCTTGCATTTGTTTTGATGAAGGTTGCTTTGCAGACAGACAGAAAGACAAGAAGCTGTGCTTGAAAGGTTCAAGTCAAGTTTCCAAGCAGCAATTTAAAAACAAACAACCAAAAAACCAAAGGGCTGTGTCTAAAGAACGATGAAGGGAGCACCCTTGTAAGATGTCTCAAGTGTGTTTTGACTCAGAAAAGCAACTCATTCATTCCTGATGATATATTAATGGCACTTTCACACATGCCAAAGAATGCACTTTCAGTCCACTTTCAAGATCCTTTGCAAGTGGATTTTGCCCTTTCACACAGTAAAATCCACCTTCAAAGTGCATTGAAAGTGGATTGAAAGTGCATTATTCGGCCTGAGTGAAAGTGCCCTAAGTGAATTGACTCTGTCCCTGCTACTGAAGCAGAGTGATTCCACGCAACAGTCCAAGAGGCTTGCTGAAAGGTATTTCAAAACACCATCCCTCCGGAGAGCCACCAGGAACAAAGCACAAGGCCAGGCCACCCCGAACTACTTCACACAAACTTTGTCTTCAGCCGGCTACCCTGTCCTTGGAAAGCCTCGTCACTTAGAGGGAAAAGATAAGAGGAACTAAGCCTTCCCGGCTCACTCATACTTAAGGCCTCTATCAGCATCAGTCCCCAGCTGGCAGGACAGCAGACCAGGCACCAAGGGCTTGAGCGAATCCTTGCGCAATGTGCAAATCACAAAACGGGGAGGGAGAGCAAACGCTTTCAAAAATAGAAATAACATTCACGGGGACCTTGATCAGCTGGAAAGCCGGACGAACAAAATGAAATTCAACAGAGACACGTGCAAAGTTCCTCATTTAGGACAAAAGAATAAAATGCACATCTGCAAGATGGGGAGGGCGCCTAGCCTGGAAGTGATACATGTGAAAAGGACCTTGGGACTGTAGTCAGTCAAAGCTAAGCAACATGCTGTGTTTGCAAAAAATGTTAACGTGGTTTTTGGATGCATAATGAAAGCATGCTGTCCAGGTCATGAGAAGTCATAGTTCCACTCTGTCTAGGGTGAAACAGACCTCGTCTGGAGCACTGAGTCTCATTCTGGGAATCAAACTAAGAGAAACAAAGACTAACTAGCAGAGGGGTCTGGTAAACACGACCTGGGAGAAAAGCTGGAAGGAACTGGGCATGTTTAGCCTAGAAAAAAAGAAGACCGGAGAGGACGGACATCATTGACTTCTTTTTCCTGCAGGTTTATTACATAGAAGAGGGCAAGAATAGATCTATCGAGCTTACGTTACGGGATGGCAGATCACAGGAGAAACTTCTTAATGGTGAGAGCAAAGAAGCAATGGAACCAACCACCCCAAGTGGAGAGGCTCTTTCCCTCAAGCAGAGAATGGACAGCCATCGATCAGGGATACTGTAGGGCTGGCCTATATAAGGATCTTGGGACTTTGTGGGCGTTTTCCCTGCTGCTCCTGCTTTCTTTTCGGGCCTGTTTGAAACCAGAAACACAAAAGCAGGGGCCTTGACAAACATTTAAGAGTGCTTGTAATTTCTGCTTGTAAATTATATCAGCTGAGTGTTGTGACCTGAAAGCCCATTGCCTGTGGTTTGGTTTTTATGACCTCAGGGGTTAAGTCCTCTTCTCATCCCACATTTCGAGTAAGATATGAGTTAGTTACTAGGAAATTCCAGGAGTGAAAAATCCCATAGACCGTCATTCTTCAGCACCTTGAACAGCACTGAACTCTGCAACATGAGTGCAAAGAAGACTATCAATCAGATCAACTGTACGGAGAGAAAGGCTACTCCAGGTGAGCTAGGGTGAAGCATAGTCTTTTCAGGCTGCAAGTATGTTGAAATGTACAGCCTCTCATAGGTGCTATTTACACAGCCCAAATAATGCACTTTCAATCCACTTTCACTGCACCTTAACGATAGTTTGCAAGTGGATTTTGCCAGTTCACACAGTAAAATCCACCTTCAAAGTGCATTGGAAGTGGATTGGAAGTGCATTATTTGGGCTGTGCAAATTCTAAAACAGATGGATGTCCTTTTAAATCTAATAGAAACACAATGCTGTGCGATGGCCAATTAGCAGAGGATAGGAGTCGCAATAATGGGTTTAAATTGCAGGCAGAAAGGTACCGGCTTGATATTAGGAGGGGGGGATTTACAGTAAGAGTTGTTCAACAGTGGAATCAGCTACCTAGGGAGGTGATGAGCTCCCCCTCACTGGCAGTCTTTAAGCAGAGGCTGGACAAGCACTTGCCAGGGATGCTCCAAGCTGATCCTGCATTAAGCAGGAGGTTGGACTAGATGGCCTGTATGGCCCCTTCCAACTCTGTGATTCTAAATCAAAATAACTAGGGATCATCAGATATCCTAGATGTAGCATCATTCATGGCTGTAGGTAGATTAGTTAAACTTAAACAACCTGGGACAGCACTGACATCCCAATAATCTTTCCATAGAAGCTTAAACAAAAAGAACAATGGTGGCTAAATGCATCTTCAATTGATAGATCTGGGTTCAAAAGTCCTGTCTCTGCCACAGGCTGCACGAATGGTTTAGAGTATTTACTGTTACTTAGCTTCCAACTTCCCATCTGTTCAAAGGAAACAACTGTAATTTCTTAGCTGCTTACTATGAAGAAAAATCAAGATTGCAAAATACTTCACAGGCAGAGTGCTATACAAATCGTTCAAGATACATGAAAAGGCTTAAGTTGCATTTTGCCAAGTAAAAAGAGTTTTGGCCAACTGCATCCCAAATTCACTTCAGGTGATGTGCATCTTCTGTTAGCAGGTACAAAGGAAATTTATGACCATTTCCAAATATGCTTTCAGTTCATATCATAATTACTATGGGCTTAGTTTGCCAACATGATCTTTGAAAGGCAGGGCGTTAGTCCCAACAATATTTGTGAGTTAATGGTATCATGAAAACCCTTTTCAAAATAATGCACGTCCCTAAAACCACCTGTAATCAGAAAGGTTTACATAATGCAACAGAACATCAGGGGATTTTTAAAAAAATCATACCCTGCCTTCTGATTCTAGATAGCATCCACTATTTTTGAGAAAACATGTGAACAGAAAAAATATGAACAGAATTTCAGAACTAGCTGTATATACAAAACCCTTACAGAAAATGTTGGGCCATCGAGAAGACACCAGGGCCTACAATTTATCCCCTCCAGTTCGGAAAGTCTTGTCTCCAGTTCTCAAAATATTCACATTCCTTTCCACAACCGTCACACTGTCTGTAGACATTCTTGAAATATTTAAATACTGTGCCTCAAAACTGAATTGGGACCTACAAACAAGAGTTTTACAATGGTGATCCTCTAAACGGCTTACTCCAGTTGACTACTAGAAACCAGTTAGTTACAGATCATGGCAGGCTGTTTTCATGGCAGCAGAACAAAGCAGCATGGGAGCAGGCAGGAATGGCGGCTACAGGTCCCCATTGCTGTGCCTCTTGCTGCTGCCTCCACTTCCCAATCCTCACTCCATCCCTTTTCACCGTCAAGTCTGCATAAAAGAGCAGATGCAATGGGGAGAGCACTGAGCCCCCCTAGGGTCTAGAAACTCTCCCCTTCCACTCAGTCTCCTTTTCACCTGAGCCGTGCTATAACACAACCAATTCCTGAGCCTTTGGCAGCTGGGGATGGCATGGCCGAGTTGCCACCACGACGCCTCCAAAACCGTTCCCCGGCCACAGAAAAGCTTTAAAAAGCCTTTTAACTGTGTTTTTTTTTAAATGGGGCATTTTGCCCCATTGAAAACAGCGAGGCTGGGCCAGTAAAAAGCTAGTGCAGCAACGCTGTTCTTGCCATTGACGTACCGGGGCGAAAGGGGACAGGAAGCTGCCTACTGGCAGCTCCGCCCATGGTATGCCCCTAGTACGCCCCCTGGGATGCCGGGGTGGGGCTTTGCACTGGTGGGACACTGGCTGAAGGCCCAGCTGGCATCACTGGGTGGCAGTGGCGCTGCTGCAGCAGAACTGGGAGAATGGCGTCTGGGTCCCCCCGCAGGTGTCCATGCCATCCTGGACGGCGTAAGTGGCATGGGCGCCGGTGCAGGGGGCACGAATGCCGGCGCAGCCCCTTCCTGGCCTCCTAAGGACTTTCACCCTGGAGGCTCAGAAATGGGCTGTAAAGGGGTAAAAGGGGGGAGAACGCTTATGCATTAGGTAGCTGGCCAGCACCCTTTTGAAAGTCATAAGCACTGCCCGCCCTGTGGTGGCTAAGCAGGGAGTATCCAGGCCCATGGAGGAAAATCACAGTCCTGTAAGGAAACTGGCAGAGGAGTTCAAATCACTAGCCATTCACAGAACAACTGGCAAAAAATTTTTACTAGTTCTGGCCAGGGTGAACACATAAACACATGAAGCTGCCTTATACTGAATCAGACCCTTGGTCCATCAAAGTCAATATTGTCTACTCAACTGGCAGCAGCTCTCCAGGGTCTCAGGCAGAGGTCTTTTGCATCACCTACTTGCCTAGTCCCTTTAACTGGAGATGCCGGGGATTGAGCCTGGGACCTTCTGCATGCCAAGCAGATGCTCTACCACTGAGCCACGGCCCCTCCCCAAAGGGTGGTCCAAAGGGATTTTAAAGCAATTAGTCAAAAGGGCCAGAATTCGTACTAGATAGAAGACGCCAGTTCCAGGTTCCCACTTAGGACACTCAAAACAAGTTAATTTTAACTAAATGCACATTCTTATGAATTTCATTAGGAAATCAGATGCTCTGTTACTACATCCCATTCCTTGGGGGGCTTTAGCTTGCAAAGGTCTGACAGGGATCAGCACAGGTTATGTGATCAGCACATGGATGTCCTAGGGAAAGGGACATTTCCTGTGCACTAAATTGGACACGAGTGCACCTGAGCAGAAACGCGGACAGTTACCATCTGGATACGCCTTTAGAACGGAAAGGTTTGGTTTGGTTTCTGGTTCAGCACAAACCCCCCGCCCCCCGAGCACTCTGCAAATGAAACCGTAAAAGACAAAATACTATCCCTCCACAACGACTCTTATCTGTGTAGAGTTGCAGCTGGGGAGGGGAGAGGAACAGCCTAATCATATTGGGTTGCTTGTGCGCACATCTGACATTGACGACTGATTGGTCAGTCAATGCTCAACCCGATGAAAATGTGATGTGAAGCAAACAAAAACAAAAGGTTAAAAAAAAAACCAAGTAAAAAGGCTTCCCCACCCATGCGCAATACAGCAACAGATATACTCTATAACAGGACTTAATGCCAAAGTCTGTCTTCAGAACCAGAGCATGTGCTCTGTATAATGTGAAATGAAAATGATTGTGCCTTTGAACATGTGCAGCATGCTTTCGCTCATCTCTGAGGTAATCCTGACAGGGCACAAATGTCCTTCCATTTAAAGATCAGAAGACCAGAAAGAGTTAACAGGTAAATGTGATATCTGGGACCTTTCCTTTTGCAAAGAAAAACCTTGCATTAGCCCACAGCTCGTTCATCCAAAAATTAACTTCATCAACATTTGCAGCAGCCAACCATGGTGTGGACTAGGAAATGAAACAAACATGCCAAGACTGCGGCTGTTTCCACACCAATAACTTGCTCTAGAGTAGCCTTGTGGTCATTCCACGAGGCTTGGAAACACGTTCCTTTTTTTTTTGTCCCCACATCTCCTCTTCACAAACGTTTCGTTCTGTCCGCACTTCCCCGATTTGTTTTCTTGGGGTGTGTGGAGTAAATTCTGACACACACCATTTTTAACTTTCACAAATAGCTTTTCCTCCACAGTGGAACTCCCACCCTCTTGTGAAGACTTCTGCCTCGGAGGGCCCCCGCCCACCCACTTCGCACCGCGAGGCCAGCCAGACGGCACTTCGGGGCTTTGAAGAGCTGCCCCACACAAGTCAATATGTAGGGTTATTCAAACGCTCCTTCGTTGCTTTGTTAGTCCCAATACATATTTTTTTTTAAATTGACGCTGAGAAACGGCTGCCAGGAGGAGAGGAGAGGAAAGGGATATGGGCTGCACAGTGGGCGGAGACATGAACCGTGTCTCCAGCATGTCCACACCTCAAGGGAAGTCTTCTTGGAAATGGAGAAAAGGAATACATCGACGTATAAGTGGTTGCACAAAACACAAAGATAAAACATTTGGAAACAGTATCCGATCCCAAACGGAGGGGAAATAGTGTGGACACAAAAAGAAAAAACGCTTCATTAAATGTTACAAATAATTAGTGTGGGAACAGCCTGTATCTACCTCTTACCCAAAAGACTTTGATGGAACACCCTACTAAGAGTTGGCCCAAACATCTTGTGTGGATTATTGTATTAGCCCATCATCCAGACAGGTAAGGTGTATGTGGGAGGACAATTTGTATATTGCAAGGATGCCAGGTTGCTGGAGGGGGGGAAAATCATTGTAGGATCCCTGTTAGTGAGGGCCACACCACACACTTTTACAGGCAACGAACATGTTTTGCTCTTATTCCCACATTGTTGCACTTTATTCGCCCTCAGAGGGCAACAAGGCAACCATTCATTTCTGCGAGACAAAGCAAAAGGTTGCATTCCATTGGGATGAGCTTAAGAGCCAAACTACACATTATGTTTAACATCTGGTCCCAACAGGGACTCCCAGCAGGATGCCAGCTGCCTCTGGCCAGGCAAATAATGCTTACTCCCCCCCCCCCCAGCTGTTTCAGGTCAGGAAAATGGCATGAGGGGGGAGCAGGAGCCCCTCCCCTCCCTGCACCATGGTCCCAATTCAAATCTGCCCCCTGTGGCATTTCTAAGTTGACTTGACGCAGAGAATTTATAGCGGCCACATGAATTTATAGCTGCCATATGGCCGCAAGTCCCCATGGAGATCATATGCAAAACATAGTATGTAGCATGGGCCTAAGCCTGCTCCCTGCACCCGGATCTCCCAGCAATCTGACCCGTGGAGAATCGAGTTTGAATCGATCCCCACTTCTTCATCTGCATATCCTAATTCTGGGTTCTTTTTCTTGGTCATACTATAATGGAATATTGGAGAAGACTTTTATGTAGAGAAAGAAGGTGAGGCTAAAAATGAAAGCTGGACACCGTCCCTTTTTTAAAACAGTACCGAAATAAATTAAATACTATCGAGTAAATATATCACAGGGAGAGACCAATCCTAGATTTTGAATGAAAACTCATTCTTTTCTTCTTCTTCTTGTATCTGTTGACTGTCTACAGGGCTATTTCTAGATGCTACTCCACACTTGGACACATGTCAAATGCCAGCACACCCAGCACACCAAAATGCAGGAAGCCATGGGGGAAATTTTATGATCTGAGTTCTAGCCCTCCATTGATCCATTCGAGCCAATCCTGTGATGTACGAGGGAGACAGAAACCGTAGCAACTCCCTTCCCTTTATTGTCTTCAGTCTGTTTCTGGGAAGAAGAGAGAATCAGCCCAAGCTAGCCCTCCTCAACATTGTGCTCCACTAGTACCTGTGATTCCAGAATGTCTTTTCTCTACATGAATCCCATCCCCACCCCCACCCATTACCTTCCTTGTCAACTTTTCACCATCTTGCTGAGCAGAATTAAGAACTGTTTATCTAGGATCCATCGGAATGCTTCAACAAAATGAAATGTTGCTGAAAGGGTCCAGATAACATATGGAAACTGCATCAAGCGCAATGGTCTCTTCCCAACCGACATGGGCCTCTTTGGAACATGGGGCAATTGGCATGATTCCCGGGAGGCGGTGGTATTTCCGAGACAAGGCAGAGAAGTGATTCTTCCGCACATCACTTGCATTGTTCGTGATCTGTGCAGTCATCCATGTCCACATCTGAATCAAAGAGGGAGTGTCCAGTGTAATCGGTGTCAGGCGTACGGGAAAAACTATTTTCGGTTCCTTCATCTTCAAATGTTCCTGTCCTTGAATAAAAACTGAAGTCCTGCAACGGGTGAGTCTTGCTTGCCTCGCTACTTTCTTCCGACTCATAAAGGGTGTTGTCATCGTCATGATGCCACTCCGGCCAGAATTTCCTCCTTATCCTCTCGCAGTACATAGCAAGGTTAATCAATTCTCCTGTGAAATACGCAAGGGGAAAGTGGTATTACGCAGCTACCCAATCACACCAACTGGAAAAGAAGAGCATGGAGACTTTTCATGGACCAAATGCAGTCTCTGTGATTTTTGCCAACCAGATGCTGGAGACAAAACAACATGCAATGCCTATCATCGCCATGTCCTACCTGAGAACTTTCCTGGAGCACCTGTTTGGAAACTGCATTGGTAGAAAGCTGAGTCAGATGGACTGTGGGTCTGATCCAGCAAAACAACTGGAAAATATTCTAACATTAAAGGGAAACAGCTGGCATACACTGGAGTAATTCTGCATGGGATTGCGCTGCAATCTGGGTATTCCCAACCTGCAGATGTTTGCCTGCTTATAAATAATGCACACTACTTGTGCAGCCCATATGTCACCAAGAACGCAGGCATCCGCCTTATACTAGCCCTGTACAGATGACTCCCCCACATGTTGACTCACTCTGTCTGCAGACCGCAACTGCATGAAGGAAGTGGTTGTATGTACACACCCCTCCCCGTGATCGGTGATGCTGCTTTGAGAATGTGGCTGATCATGGGGAGGGGGTGCGCACGAAGCCTCTGCCTCTGAGCCACTGCACTCTGAAGATGGCCAGGCAATTGTGCTGAGGCAGCGGGGGCGGGGGGGTGCCAACACACTCGCGCCTGCTCTCCTTCCCCACATGGTGATTCAACACACAGGGGGATCATCTGTACCGGGCTACTAAGTCAGGCCATGGTTTTATCAAGGTCAGTATTGTCTGACCATCCCACATGTTCTTTGTATACTTGCCAACAGCCAATACCAATGAAGCTGTACTGAACCGCTTGAATAAGCATCTTACTACCATTCATCACCCATGCCACTATTGCAGCTGCCCAATACAAAACCTTTTTCTTTTATTGAAAGGCCTGGTTTTACACGTAGTACCTATTCACCAACAGATACGCCGTCAATTTCTTCTGACAGGACAGTGTTGATATTTGCACTTTACAATTCTGTGGCTATATCAAAAGGCACCAATTTTTTATTGTACGGGTACAAGTACGGGTCACAGTTATGTATGTGCAAAATTATCATGGTGTTAATAAGAACATAAGAAAAGCCCTGCTGGATCAGACCAAGGCCCATCAAGTCCAGCAGTCTGCTCACACAGTGGCCAACCAGGTGCCTCTAGGAAGCCCCCAAACAAGACGACTGCAGCAGCATTATCCTGCCTGTGTTACACAGCACCCAAGATAATAGGCATGCTCCTCTGATCCTGGAGAGAATAGGTATGCATCATGACTAGTATCCATTTTAACTAGTAGCCATGAATACCCCTTTCCTCCACTTAACATGTCCACTCCCCTCTTAAAGCTTTCCCAGTTGGCAGCCACCACCACATTTTGGGGCAGGGAGTTCCACAATTTAACTCTGCGTTGCATGAAAAAATGGTTCCTTTTATCTGTTTTGAATCTCTCACCCTCCAGCTTCAGCAGATGACCCCACGTTCTAGTATTATGGGAGAGGGAGAAAAACTTCTCCCTGTCCACTCTCTCCAAACCATGCAGAATTTTATAGACCTCTATCATGTCTCCCCTCAGCCGCCTTCTGAGGGTTTTTAAAAAAACCTAACTGCTAAATAAACCAAGCGCACAGCTTAGAGGGAGAGAGGACCAAATTTGCCAGGGTCACATTTGAATGCATCGGACACAAAAACCTTGCAGAAGATATCTGAATTTAGTCAGCTACGTGATAAGAGAAATAAATGTAATAAAATACTCACTGCAAGAGCAAAAGAGGGACAACATGAGACAAAAACTTCAATAAAAGGTTATCAGGTACAAATATACCCTACATTTTGTTCAAACTTAAGATAGAGACATGGGACTGAGTTGTTTCAATTTGTACCACCAGGTGGCAGCATCGTTTGTAAGAAATTCATCACTCCCCTCCAGGACCCGTACAGGAAAATATTCCGAATAGGGATCATTTCTTTCTCACATCGTTAGCAAATTTCAGAAGGAGATGGCAAAAAGACCTCAGAGCAAAATACAGAAGAGGTCCCTCTCTCAAACCAGGGTCTGGCTGGTCACAAAACAAAGCAAGTCAATGGACTGGATCCAACAACTCTCTTTGGCTAAAGCGAAGAGTCTGCTGAGGGAAGCTTCCATCTAACAGAGGAAGGCTCTACATTTAGCAGAAGGGGGTTGGTGGATCTGACCATTAAGTTACATGGAGCCCATCTGCAACTTCACTCCTGTTCACAATGCAACTTCAAACTGCACCACCCCAAACCAGTACCTTAGCTGACTGCTGTGCTGAGTCCCGTGGATCCGCTGCAAATTGGATGAGCAGTCAGAATGTCTCTAGAACAGGACTAGGGTTGGGGTGAGGACACCGGGGCGGGGGCGTGCAATGTCAGTGATATTGCTGATGATGTTACATCACTTCTTGGGAAAACCCGGAAGTGACATAAGAATGTAAGAACCTAAGAAAAGCCATGCTGGATCAGACCAAGGTCCATAGAGTCCAGCAGTCTGTTCACACAGTGGCCAACCAGGTGCCTCTAGGAAGCCCCCAAACAAGATGACTGCAGCAGCACCATCCTGCCTGTGTTCCACAGCACCCAAGATAATAGGCATGCCCATCTGATCCTGGAGAGAATAGGTGTGCATCATGACTAGTAGCCATTTTAGTAGTAGCCATGGATAGCCCTCTCCTCCATGAACATGTCCACTCCCCTCTTAAAGCTCTAGGAATCGCCACCAATAACTTACCATAGATTTTCTTGCGATTCCTAGAACTCCCCAGAATTGGCATAGTGAGGTCAGCAACATTGCGCTTTTTCTCTCTCTTTCTCTCACCTCCACACAGAGCAGGGGCAGGAATAGAGGATGCCAGCAGGAGACCTCCCGTCATAGTGGGAGGCCTGGCAGCCCGAAGCAGAACCTGCCAACCCTTCTCCTCAGTGCCATTCACCAATGTGGGAAACAAGGTGTTCCTACCTTTAATGAGCCTTTCTGGCCTGGTTCCTGGTAACGTCCACATTGCCTGTGCCAGATGACCAAAGACTGTGGCATCTAAGGTAGAAAGCTTGGGTCCCATGATGTACTTTTTGTCACCTAAAAATAAAATGATGCCACAGACGTTTAGGTGCTTGCAAGTACTCCCCCCTTCCAGTCGCTCCTTGTATACAAGTTGACTGTTTTACCAGACTCATGTTGCTTAACACTATCAGAGTTATCTTCAAAACAAATCCTGCAGGCATCCCATTTGCCTTAGTGGGTAACAATGCCTCCAGGTAGCCTGGCATAGGCCCAGCCCAACAATGTCTTCCATCACCACCTCTTCACATTCCCCCAAGGAAGTGACTGCCTCTATGGGACCTAGTGGTACAGGTATGAACTGCTTCATATATGCGTATGGGAGGGGAAGGGGTTTCTTAGGGGAGGGCTTGTGTGTTCCCAGGACTCCTGGGAGATGCAATGTCTCACTGAGCCCTCTATGCACTGAGACACATTGTGACCACCCAGAGAAAAATAAAAGGGAAAATTGAAGGAAAATATGGAAGGGGGATTCCCATATTTTTCCAAAGATCTGGGCAGGGATTGTGAAATATTTTCTGTTTTGGAATGAGTGAAATGCTTTTTGAGCAAGGTATTACTCAAAATGTGTAATATGAAGATTAACTATACCTGTTTCTCTGATACCCTCGTGTGTTAGGGTTGCCAACCTTCAGGTGGTGGCTGGAGATCTCCCGCTATTACAACTCATCTCCAGACGACAGAGATCAGTTCCCCTGGAGAAAATGGCCGCTTTGGCAATTGGACTTTATGGCATTGAAGTCCCTTCCCTCTCCAACCCCCCCTCCTCAGGCTCCACCCCCAAAATCTCCAGGTGTTTCCCAACCCGGAGCTGGCAACCCTTGTGTGTGTGTTTTAAAGCATGATTGCCAGATTCCTCTTCACCACTGGTGGGAGGTTTTGGGGACAGAGTCTAAGGAGGGTGGGGAGGTTTGGGGAGGGACTTCAATGCCATAGAGTCCAATTGCCAAAGCGGCCATTTTCTCCAGGGGAACTGATCTCTATTGTCTGGAGTTCAGTTGTAACAGCAGGAGATCGCCAGTGACTACCTGGAGGTTGGCAACCCTATACCAGTCAGGTATGGTGGCCCACCAGGGGCTTAGTGCCCATCCCGTTTATGCTGCTCTTCATGGGACAGCAAAGGCAGAGGGTTTGTCAAGCACCTGACAAGCCAGCATATGTAACCCCAGATTGCCTTTAGTTTGGTGGATTGCAAATTATACGAGCCTGAGTTAAATCCGTGAACTCAAGCCAGCAGTAGGCTGTATAAGTGGACTGAAAGGGAAGAGATCATTTTGAAACAGCCTGACAGAATAATACCAGTCTATCAAAACCACGCAAAAAGTGATTGTACTTAATGTATAGCGTAATGAAATGCACTGTACATTACCCAGAAGACCTGCGAGGGAGCGCATGTCTTTCTCCATCAGCTTGTATATCTCTTCCTCGGAGAAGCGGCCAATGCCGTGGCCGTACATTTCCCGCTTCACAATCCCTCTTGTTATATGGCAGAGGATCCACTTCAGTAGGTCGCTGAAGGGACCGGTAAGAGACAGCATCTTCTGGGTCTCGTGGAGATTGTCCACCCATTGGCAGTATGCTAAGGTCCTAGAAACAGCAAGGAAACAGTTTGCAGCGGGCCAGAACAATACAAAATAATAACCACAGACAGAAATAATGGCCTGTTCAGACAACTGAGGTCCTCCTCCGGCCCAGCTGCTGATTTTACAACGACAAGCAAGTCCAAAAGGGAAAATGGTTCAAGGAAAGAAATGCTGTCTAGCTTGGGTGGGGACAACTGCGACAGATGTATTTTTCAGACTGTGCCACCTGTGTGAGACCAGCTAGTTTGTAGCAGGTCCTTTAGGCGAAGAATTCCCATATGGCTTGCAGATGTTAAGAGTCACTGGATCAGCATGTCTGGCATGCAGATCAAAACATTTCAACCCAAATGGAGAGCCAGCGTGGTGTAGTGGTTAAGAGTGGTGGTTTGGAGCGGTGGATTCTGATCTGGAGAACCGGGTTTGATTCCCCACTCCTCCACATGAGCGGCGGACGCTAATCTGGCGAACTGGATTGGTTTCCCCACTCCTACACACGAAGCCAGCTGGGTGACCTCGGGCTAGTCACACTCTCTCAGCCTCACCTACCTCACAGGGTGTCCGTTGAGGGGAGGGGAAGGTGATTGTAAGCTGGCTTGATTCTTCCTTAAGTGGTGGACAAAGTCGACATATAAAAACCAACTTTTCTTCTTCTTCAAAAGTCCCTTCACCTGGACTGCTAGATTTGAGTGCAGTGGCACCTTTTTTGGGATATACACTTTTCGAGAGCCAAAGCTCCCCTCATCTGTAGATGTCCCACTGTAGACCAACATGGCTCCCCTCTGAAACTAACTTCATCTGGACAAAAGACCAGTTCTATTGCTCTTTCTGGTACACTTTTATTCTGCCTGTCTTCCAAGGATCTCAGGGGGCATATTAGGCTCTCGCTTCCCCTATTTTATCCTCACAACAGCCCTGTGATGTAGATAAGGTTAAGAGAGAATGGCTGGCCCACGGTCACCCAGCAAGCTTCCACGGAAAGGTGCAGATTTAAATCTGGGCCTCCCAGATCCTAGCCTGACATTCTAACCACTGCGATACATTGCCTCTACACTCATTGCTCTGCTCTAACCTAGTTACTAATCTGAGAGCCATTTAAAAATGACAGAATTATTACATGATACAGTCCCTCCTGTAAAAAATAATCCCTGCATGCGGAAAACCAGCATGTCAGGAAGAGGAGTTTAGTTTAGACACATCTCTGACAGGCTACTTTCACCCCCTGCAGGAAAGCTGCAGTCTTGAGCCCTCTGTATGTTCAGTCACAATGTATAGATTATGAGAGCAGACACACATTATACTACTGTTTCAAAAATTCTGAACACAAAAAACAAAAGCAATACCTATTTTACCCTATTTTGTGGAAGAAAGTTGATTTACTTACACATTTATGAAATCAGTCACCACTGTAGCATGCACCTATCAGGATATGAACACAAGCCCAAAAGGCGATGCCAGATATAGTAGTTTTAATTAACAGTGTGGTTCGACTCCAATACCATTTTCGTTAAACAGTGGTGCCTCTCCCTCAAGCTCTGCTATGATTTACTGTCATTTGGGGAGCTAAGAAGACTAGACTGGCTAGTGATTCCTCAAGAGGGGTGTGTGAGAGAGAATTGCCTTCGTCTACACTGCCACAGCAACTTGATGAGTTACTGGAGTAATGTGGTGCTATCTGATGATGGCTTGTTGTGGTTCCAAAAGGCTGACTGGAGGAATGGTGCATGCATGGTCCTACCTTGCAGGAGAGGGTATGTCCTATATTGGTTACTAGGATCTGGGAGCCCCAGGTTTGAATCCCCACTCTGCCATGGAAGCTTCCTGGGTGACCTTGGGCCAGTCACACACTCTCAGCCTGACCTACCTCACAGGGTTGTCGTGAGGATTAAATGGGGGAAGAGGAGAATGATATAAGTCACTCTGGATCCCCATTGGGGAGAAAAGCAAGGTATAAGCAAATAAATAAATAGATGCCGTTTTGATCCCTTCCAACTCTCGCAGGATCATCACTATTACCTTCAGGATAGTGACTAGAGAAATTCTGAAGTCAGGGATCGCCTTGATGGTTAATATTAGAATACTGCCGGGTTTGAGCGTGAAAGTCTTGTTGAATAGGATTGTAACAGCACAATCCTATGCAGAGTTACTCCATCCTAAGCCCTTCCCTCCTAACAAGCCTACACTGGAGTTACCCTGCATAAGACGGCACTGTTAGTTACCTGACACAGCAACGCTCGAATAGTGCAAGAGGGTTGTATGCAGACGAAACCCGCGACGCTCTGGTCACCACAGTGTGCTAAAAACCACAGGTTTCCTTTCATGCTCCCACCCTTCACTGAGCTATTCAGGGAAGCAGAGTGAATTATAACTTCAAATGATACAAACACTCTCCTGTCTTGTTAGATCCAGTAGTTTTCCAGCAGCGCTGGGAATAAAATATTTATAATCCCAGGACATTTTCTAAGCGAGGTCAAGTCAGTTCATTCATCCCACAGACCCTCTCTGTCCACTCTTGTCTCTCTCCATCTCCTGCAAGTTTTTGAATTAAGTAGATTCAAAACATTTCCAATTTCTCCCCCAATGGCAGGGGGCCCAGAGTGGGTAAATAAAGCCTGCCATTCCTGTAACAGGAAGAAGCACAAACTGTTTCCCACAAATATGCTCAGTGCCTCTTTGCATGGCACCAAATGCACAAACTGCTCACTTTCAGCAGCTCGTCTGGTGATAGGGTTGCCAGGTCCCTCATCACCACCGGCAGGAGGTTTTGGGGGCAGAGCCTGAGGAGGGCGGGGTTTGGGGAGGGACCCTCAATGCCATAGAGTCCAATTGCCGAAGTGGTCATTTTCTCCAGGCGAACTGACCTCGATCCGTTGGAGATCAGTTGTAATAGCAGGGGGTCTCCAGCTAGTACCTGGAGGTTGCAGAAAATGGCGGCACGAAGGCTCAAAAATATCAAACCACACTGGAATTCAACAATAAATCATATAATAATGTCTAAGCATTCATTCATGCAATTCTCAAAGTATAAATCAGCATATAGTCAATCCCGACTATCATACAAATCAAAATATAAATCCAAAACAGCTCCGGAAAGGGGCGGGAGACTCCCGTCCCGAAATTGCAAATCAACAGTCTCAAAGTGATAATAGTCCAAACGTGTGGCACGTCCGGAGCTATTTTGGATTTATATTTTGATTTGTATGATAGTCGGGATTGACTGTATGCTGATTTATACTTTGAGAATTGCATGAATGAATGCTTAGACATTATTATATGATTTATTGTTGCATTCCAGCGTGGTTTGATATTTTTGAGCCTTCGTGCCGCCATTTTCTGCAACGCAGTTATTTCTGGCACAGGTGTTCCTCATTATTGTAGTGCCTGGAGGTTGGCAACCCCATCTGGCGAGGTGAGGGGCTGACCCAAGTTGCATGCTGAAGACAAATGCTCAGCAGCCCATTAGCCAAAGGCCTCCAACCTTTTTTAAGCCTGCAGACGCATCTGGAATCCTGACTTGGAGGGCGCAGCCACAAAATGGCGGCCAAAGGAAGTGGAACCAGACCCAACGTAAGTGCCACAGCTTGCCTTCATTCTTGTGCTGTGGTGGCAGCTGTTGCCAAAGCAATGTTCTTAAAAATTTGCACAGCGCATCAGATCTCCATTGGTCAGTCAGAAGCAAAATCCCCACCTGTCCACTTTCTAAAAATGGGGAGCCCTGGCCCTAAAGACTCAGTAAACAGAAGTCACTCAGTACCAGGCAAGAAATGGCCAACTTAAAAATAATAATAATAAAGAACGTGGCAAATATAGTTTGGGGGCGTCATCTGCAAAAGGCTGGTGCTGCCACCAATCTATGCAGGAAGCCTTGGTAACCCAGCATAGCAAACACAGGAGCCTCAGACCACAGCCGTGGAAACACAAGGGGCACCGCCAGTCCCTGGACTCGTGACAGGGCTTGTATGCTGCTGGAGAGAGAGAAGGAAAGAGGGTTGTGCCAGCATAGCACCCGATGCCTGTGGGCCAGGCCCTTCCTTACTAATAACCTACTCTTTAAATTGAACGAGAGACACATCAATAGAGGCACTTTGTGAGAGATGATGAGGAAGCAGCTGAAGGGAACGAGAAGAGGAGGAGGAGCCCGGCTGCCTCCTTCTCCCGTCCTTTAAATCTCTAAAAATATCACTTCTGGACACTGTTAGGGCTCGAGCAGCTGATTTGCACAGCACTGAAGCAAACGTCTTATTCATTTGTTTAGAATATTTCTATGCTGCCTCTTCAGAGTCCTGCTCGTGGCAGCTTACAACATCTTATTAATATGCAGCTTATTAACAAGCAGCTTATTAATATGGTCGACTGAACAATCACATGCCAATACATCAAAATTTCCAGGCACAATAGTTTTCCACCGCAGAATCACAGACTGCCCGTACATATAAAGGTGTAAGGTCAATAAAAGCAACCCCTGGTTAAAATTATCACATTAAAACTGATAAAATTGTAAAATATTCTAACAATCATTCTCTAATAAAGCTCTGCGTATTTTAATAGCAACAGCGCAGAACTTGGCAGTTTGGAGCGTAAGCTGAGGGTCTTCTTCTAATAGGGGCAGCTTACAACTAAAAACCACACAGTAAGAACAAGCCATTAAAAACAAATCCAAGGCATTAAAAAACAAGCCATGGGTATTTACACAGGTGAAGTATTTTTAGGAATAAGTCATCTCTTTATAGGATCTTGCGGTTTTCCATAATACTTAAGGTGACGTACACATGGGGCCTTGGATTTCTTACTCAGGCCCCTGATGATATTAAGATCCACTTAACTTCAGCAAGGTTGCTGTATCATCTGCCTTCAAACCACCTTCTGGAACCAAGAACAAAATAACTAAGGCATTTGCCCAAAACAGATACATTATAATTAATTAATTAATCTGTCCCAATCCCTTTCAATATGGGCTGGGTTTGAGGCAGAAATGGCTTCAGTGGTTCTTAAGGACAATCTCTCCAGATGGGCAAAGGGAACGCATCTCTATTGTTGTTTCTAGATATGTCCGCAGCTTTTGATACCACGAACCATGCAACACTACTGAGGCACCGGGAACGTGAGGTTGGTCTGGCGGGGAGAGGTGTTGAAATGGTTCTGGTCTTTTCCATCATACTTCTCACAAAAGGTTGAAGCGGGAGAAAACTGACACAGGTGGGGGGGGGGCAAAGCTCTGTGTGATCTCCCATGTTGTTTAATATCTATGTAGGGCCCCTTAATGAGATCATCTGAAGTTTTTGAGTAGGTAGTTATCAATATACTGAGGACACCCTGCTGTAGATTACTGCGAATAAAAGCAATGGGTGGTTGCTGTCTATGTCCTGGGCCAGTGTTTCAATGCGGTGAGCAAGTAGATGAGGGAGAACAAACAGAAGATGAATCCAGATAATAGAGACGTGATGCTGGATGGAAGGGCTACTGCTTGGTGCAGGTATCACTGAAAGACGGCAAAGAGTTTGGGAGTTTTTCTCGATTCTGGTCTCCTGTTGGAGAAACACTGTCACTGTGAAAAATACTTTCCCCCACCTACTTCTTGTTAGGAAGCTGGCTCCCTAACTGTAGGTGCCTGATTTATTCGTTGTTTTTTGCATATTTTATTGCATTATTCTCCCTGTTGAAGGCTCAAAACAGCTTACAAAAATACATTTTAAACCATATTTATTTTAAAAATATTTAAACCAGACAACAAGTAAATAGCCCTCGGTTGATGTCCACTAGACGTGATCCATCTGGCCAAGGCCATGGACTGTAATCCAAGAGATAAGAGCCCTTAGGCTCTTGACCTTCAGCTTGCACCCTTAGCCATTCCTAGGCTATACATACCTTCCGTCCAGACATTAGGAAGAATTTTCTAACAGTTAGAGTGGTTCCTCAGTGGAACAGGCTTCCTCAAGGGGGTGGTAAACTCTCCTTCCCAGGAGGTTTTTAAGAAGAGGTTAGATGGCCATCTGTCAGCAATGCTGATTCTTTGACCTTAAGAAGACGATGAGAGGGAGGGCATCTTGGTCATCTTCTGGGCATGAAGTAGGGGTCACTAGGGGTGTGGGGGGATGTAGTTGTGAATTTCCTGCATTGTATAGGGGGTTGGACTAAATGTCCCTGGTGGTCCCTTCCAACTCTATGATTCTATGATTCTAAGTAGGAGAGAGAGAAAATGGCACCATGTCACTTCAAGGAAATCACAGAAGTGATGTCACACCCATGCCAACACTCCACGATTCAGTGATTTCCAAAGGGGACTGACAGCACTTTGGGGTTTTCCCAGAAGTTGTGTCATGCTGATGGCAACCACCACCCATGTCCCTGGCTCCCTCCAGTCTCCAGCTGGTTGCCAGACTGGGCTTGGCAACCCTATACCTGCAGCAGGAGAGAGAGAAAAACATCCAGGCTAGGTGTTTCAAGCTGGCAGCCATCTTCCCTCAATTTCCCCTCCTGATCTAGCCACACTGGTCCATGCTTCAGTCACCTCGAGGCTAAATTCGTGTGACGAGTTCTGCATGAGGCTGCTCTCAAAAATTATTCAGAAACTGCAGCTGGTGCAAAATTTGCCAGCCTGTTGGTTATCTGCGACGAACAGATAGGACAATGTCACTCCTACTGTGAGATCCAGTTCAAGCTCCTCTGGAAGGGCGGGGGGGGGGCTGAGATGAGGGGCCATACTTCCCCAGCCTTCCTGGAGCCCATTTGGCTATTTCCTGCCCCTGAAACAATCGCCCACACATATTCATCGGGTAGCCTCCACCACTTCGCACTTTGAGATCTGAGGCACAGTCTGACAAGCCTACTTCTGCCTCTCTCTATCACACAGACATATGTCATTCAGTTAAACATGCAGCCTAGCTCACTAAAGAGATGGCCTACACAAAATCCCATTCTTTTTGCACCCAAATGATCTCGACATGACACAGCCTCTCTTAAAAATTAAATTCTAATTTTATTTGGGGACGACTGAATAAGAAGGGAAGGGGATGCAATTACTTGCAGGAGAAGAAAAACAACAGAAGGCTTTCATACACACAGGACAATGAAAAACAGATAAAATAATACAAAAAGCTAATGCAGCCAGAATCAACTGCTTCCGTAGTTTACAGGCTTACAGATCCTGAGCCATGTTGGCCTGACATGGGCCAGTCCATCAAGGAACCTCCCTCCCCCGCAACCTGCTTGCTCCTGGACAAGCAAATGTAACTCCCGCTTTGGGTTTTATTGTTTTTTGCTATAATTCTTACATGGATAGGTGCTCTTTCCCCATTCCAGATAGTACTAATCCAATCCAGTGATTCCTCTTGGAGCAGAAACCCTATCCCTTTCTGTGGGGCTTTGTTATTGGCTGGCCTGTTTCTGATCTTGCTAGAGAGGCTGCCCAAAGATACTACCTGGCTACTAATTAGTTTCCACGTCCAATTCAAAGTGTTGAGGCCCTCCTTTAAAACCCTTCTTGACCTGGAGCCCACATTCTTGAAAGACTGCCTTTCCTTCCATGTTCCCATGTGGCAGCGCCATTCTTCTTGACAAATAGGGTGGCCAGGCTGAACCTGGTAACCGGTGGAAGAGTTGGGAGTGGGACGTTGGGGACATGTGACATCAGTGACATTGCTGATGTCACTTTGTCACTACTGGGTACAACCCAGAAGTGACAAAGTATAGCTCTAGGAATCTGAGGAAACCCTATGGGTTACCTGGAAGTGACCTACTACAACAGATGCCAGTGCTGGTTTTTTTTTTTTTAATTGTCTCGCCACCACTCCAAGCAATGGCAGGCAGCAGTGATGAATGGCAGGAGGCATCCTGCCATAGCACGAGGCCTGGCAACACTATCAGCAAAGTCCACTGTCAGTACCCCCTTGTCTAAGGTACCTTTGTTAACAGTCCAGGCTTGAGTCTTTTCAGTGATTCCCACATGCCTCTGAAACAGCCTCCCAGAAGAGGCAAAGGGGACTCATACTCTCCTGGCTTTGCAGAATGGCTGAAAAACAGTTATTACAAAATAGGGAGAATATACTGCTGGTGGGAGGCATACGGTATTTTAAGATTGGTTTTTAATTATTCTATATCTGTTGTTTTTTTATTTGTTTCCAGATTTTCGTTACCCATCTTGTGTCCTGAGATGCTCAGGAGAAAACAGCATATAAATATTTTAAACAACTAACTATATTAATAGGTTTGATAGTATTCAGCAAGACCTAAACCGGAATTATACTTTCCCCACACCCACTGTGTGTAATGTGCTGTCAAGTCACACCTGATTTATGGCGATCCCAGCAAGGGGTTTTCAAGGCAAGTGAGAAGCAGAAGGGGTTTGCCATTCTGCTTCTCACTTGCCTTGAAAACCCCTTGCTGGGATCGCCATAAGTCGGGTGCGACTTGACATCGCCATAAGTCGGGTGTGACTTGACATTGCCATTGCCTTCCTCTGCAGAGTCTTCCTTGGTATTCTCCCTTCCAAGTACTGACCCTAACGTCTGAGATCTGACAAGATCAGGTTATACCATGGAGCCTTCCCTCCCCACCCACTACTGAAAACTACTTCAACATAACTAGAAATATTGTGCTATCACCAATTACATCTGTTGTGAACAGTTATGTTGTTTATAGTATACCTTTGAGTTTTGCTAAGAATGTTACAGATTATACCTTTTGAATTTCATGGCTAAAACCCAGTTTTCACATTTTTTTCTCCTCCTTTGTGTATGTATGATGGCTGAAGTTTCACCTCACGTGTCCAAGGGCACATCAAGGGCTTGCAAAAGCTATGGGTAAGCCATTTGGGTAAGTTCCACCCCCCAGTCTCCTGGGCTGGCTACCCTACACAATAATCAAAACATCTTTTTGTAGCAAGATAATACTAACCTCAAATTGTACTGCCCACAAGTATGGAAACAATGAATTCCAGGAAGGAAGGAAGGAAGGAAGGAAGGAAGGAAGGAAGGAAGGAAGGAAGGAAGGAAGGAAGGAAGGAAGGAAGGAAGGAAGGAAGGAAGGAAGGAAGGAAGGAAGGAAGGAAGGAAGGAAAGAAAGGGAGAGAGAGAGGGAGGGAGGGAGAGAGAGAGAGAGAGAGAGAGAGAGAGAGAGAGAGAGAGAGAGAGAGAGAGAGAGAGAGAGAACACTTTCCATGGCAACTTACCAGTAGAAGTGCTCCTCTACCATCTTCGTTACTGCTCTAGAAACTGCTCTTTCATGTGGGCCAAGGTGTTTGTTTAAATTCACTCCCAGCTTATCTTCCAAAAAATCAATAATGAACTCTGTGCCAGATACTTTTTTACGATTGTATTCAATCCACGGCATTTTTCCTTGAGGAGAAAGCTTTCCATCAAAATAGTTCTAAAAAAAAAAAAAAAAGAGGAAGGAAGGAAGGAAGGGAAAAAAATAAATAACTCACAAACCAAACCCACAATATAACTTGGGTTCAAATTCCTATTTGGCAACGTGTTGACTGATTGGCCTTGGTTTAAGGCCCACCCTCAGTTTGACCATTCTCTTCACTTTGGAATATAGCATTCCACCTCAAAGGATTGTTAGGGATGAAAGACAAAATGGTTGTCAAACACTTTTCAAGCTGCAAAGATCGTATGAGTAATTAACAACATGAAGTGTATAAGAAATGTTTCTGCGCATGCCCACTACACACAGAGACATACACATATGCTGGTACACTTCTTGGTACTCTTCCTGGAATCCTCTGATAGACTAGTCCAATTTACACACAGATTTGAAACTGCTGCTCAACTGCAAGAGGAGGCAGGCATACTTTCTCCTGCTCAGTTATTCACTCAGTCCTTTCATCAATTCCTTCCTTATCTGCAAAGGCTCTAGCTATGATGCACAGATAGTAATGGAGAGGGGCAGATGAAAAGACTGGGGCTGAAACAGCTGGGAAAAGCCATAGCCCCAAGCCTGTGTCCAGATCAGACCTTACAACTTAAGGGAAACGCAAACAATTCTCTTGGATAACCTTTCTCGGAGGAGTGCTATTTTGAAATGGAGGTAATTTCCAGTGAGCAATCATGTATGCACACATAATAAAATTGATTTTAGATAACTCTAAAGGCATTTGGGTTGGCTTTTAGACAACTCAAAAGACAAAATACTTTTGTCCACCACAAAATTAGTTCTGTGCTAAAGTTGCCAGGAACAGACCTCACAGACTGGGAGCTTTTGGGAACGGGGCATTGGAAAAGGGAGCATTGTGCAATGCGGCAACATCACTTGGGTGAAGATCCAGAAGTGATATCACCACATCAAGCAACACTCTAGAAATTCCCCAATCTGTATGGTAAAGACCACAGAGATTGGGGGAATTCCTAGACAGTCACGCAATATAGCAACATCACTACTGGTTCCCCAGCCTCCCACTCCCCCCCCCCCACATAACTCCATTGAGTGAGGGCAGGGGATGGGGAACACTGGAGGGGGTTGCTCACCACAAGCAAGCAAATGGCAACCCTATGGTCCACTAAAGTGGGTGGCAGCAGTTTGTAGGGTACTCAACTAGGAAAGCCAGCAATTTCCAGGAGCACGGGGGGGGGGAGGGGGCTTTTTGGAAGTGACATAACTCTAGACATTTTTTTAAAAATCTCTGTGGTAAAACCATAGAGATTTTTTAAAATCCTATAGTGTTATGATGTCACTAAATGTTCTGAAACAGAAAGTGACTTCCATGCCCTGTTTTCCACCTCCCATCCCCGCTCCTCCGCTGAGGGAGGATGGGGGACAGGGACCATCACCTGGAGGTCCTCTGCCATTACTGGGTAAGTGGCAACCCTATTCCCAACATGGCCTTAGCAAATGCTGGGAGATTTGGAGGGCGTTGTCTGGGGAGGTTAGAGTTTGGGGAGGAGGTGATGTCACTTCCAAGTAATGCTCTAGGCTGCTGCCCCTAGTCTCTATGGACTTTATCATAGAAGGGAAAATTCCTCGAACATCACTATTTGGAGGCCCATTCTCATGTTCCTCAGGGGAATAAATTGGCTGGAGGCTAGTAATTCTCTCCTCCCAGAGGGGAAATAGGAAGCCTATCAGTATGCCTCTAGGGAGTTCAAAGTACAACAGAATATAACATGCACCTTTTTACCTGGTAGGGTAAATCAGCCATCCTTAAATAAGTCTCCATTTTCAAACAGAAAGGAGATAAACTGGGAATGCCGTTGTTTGGCCTTGAAAATTGATGCAGTATGATAGCATCTTTCGAATCAACCTCTTGCTCTTTCCTATAAATAAACAAGCAAATGAGTTTCACAAAATGTGTTATATAGCATCAATACGTTAAAGGCACAGAGCGGGATGCAATTGCTGAGGCAGAATATTCAGCTGTTTGAAGAGGCTGCCTGCCATTTTTTTTTCATTAAGTCTGAAATCACTAAAAGCCCTTTGGACGGCAAGGACAAAAATACAGACAGGAAGCCAAGCTACTTGGGATATTAAAATATCTAAAAGGCTTCCACTATTAAATACACAGAGGCCATAGAGTTAAACTACTTTACATATTATACTACAGCATAACATGAAGAATTGTCATAGTGGCCAGAAATTGCTCAAGACAAAAGCTTTTATTCCTTTTTAGTCCGTGTCAAATGACAACAAATTCCCTGCAGCGCTCCAGATCGCATCAGAATACTATGGTTTTTTTAGATCAACCCAGTATGCATAAAGTGCAAGAGAAGATAATGTGTAGTTTCTCAAAAGATATGAGATGCTATGAGGCATAGATGGATTTACACACAAACTAAGCACATCACAGTTAAGGGCCTCAAAGCATGTAAAGGTAAAGGTCCCCTGTGCAAGCACCGGGTCATTCCTGACCCATGGGGTGACGTCACATCCCGACGTTTCCTAGGCAGACTTTTGTTTTATGGGGTGGTTTGCCAATGCCTTCCCCAGTCATCTTCCCTTTACCCCCGGCAAGCTGGGGGTAATTATGAGGGGCTGCTAAATAAAAATGATACTAAAAAGTAATAGAATAGTACACATTTTAGTAATGTTATGGGGTCTCGGGGTCTCTGCGTGTCTTAATCTGGCTCAGTCAGAAGATGAGAATGCTGAAAATCCCATGTTAATTTCTTTGAAGCAAGCTTCCAGTCCTTATGACAGCACAAACTGATTTCAGCATGAGGTTCTTCAGAGAGTATTTATTAATACTTTTGATACCTTGCTTTTCAAATGACAATAGTTTAGGTTTGCCATACCTCTGTCAGGGGAAGAGAATTCCCTGCCCCTGGCTCCCATTTTCCCCTGCTGCTATGAGCAGTGCAGGAGAAAAAAATTTTTAATGGCCATCAGGCTGACAGAGTGACATCCCTTCCAAGTAAAATCCGGAAGTGATGTCAGTCCACCATAGGTTTTATTACAGCGTTTTCAGAGATTCCTAGAGAGGTGTGACATTTCTCCTGGGGTTTCCGAGAAGCGATATCACGCCATTGTCGATGGCTGCTTCCCATGTCCCCATCCTCTTAGTCTCCTGCTGGTTGCTAGGCCCTGCTGGCAACCCTAGGATGATCTCCTAAAGCAGGGGTAGGGAACCTTTTTTCCGCCAAGGGCCATTTGGATATTTATAACATCATTCGCCGGCCATACAAAATTATCAACTTAAAAATTAGCCCCCAAGTAGGCAGCTGCCCGAGATGACCCCCTCCCTCGCGCGGGCAATCAGACAGGCATCCAACCGGTGGTGCACTTGCCCACCTGGTGGCACAGGATGGTCTGTTGCATCAGCCGGGCATAGCTGTCCAGCCACACGCCGGAGTTGCTCCTGCTCCGCATGGTCGGGTCTGGATTCTACAGCGGGCTCCTGTTACCTCCGCCTGCAGGGGTGAAATGAGGACACACTGGCTAAGAATCCACCCCCCCGGTGCATTTTGGCCCTGCCCCTTTTAACCTCTCCCAGCGTGGGCAAGCAGGCAGGCATCCAACCGGGAATACGTTTCTCCATGGCCTGGGTGGGAAAGGGTTAACACAGTTTCTTGGGCGGTCCTAGCACCTCCATAGCTAACGACTCTTCTGCAAGGGGGGGGGAAGGTGCCATTTCTCAGCAAAACAAACTCACATCCACCTTGAATAGAGGCTATTCCTGTCCGCGGGAGGTGGCGGCTCGCCAGTCTTAGATCCTTCTGAGCTAGAGATCTGCCAGGACCCACAAAGGGCCAGACCAAATGATTTCACGGGCCTTAAACAGCCCCCGGGCCTGACGTTCCCCACCCCTGTCCTAAAGAAACAAGAAGCATGAGCCTTGTCCTCAGGTTTACAAAGGTCATTTATGCATGGGTACTTTCATTGACGTTTGCCCTCAGTCTGTCTTGGTTGTTCCTTGGAGTTATGCATGAGTTTTTCATCCATTAGTGATGACCGCATCGCCAGTTCTCGCAAATCCCGAGACTTGCCGTTCCTCTAATAACCTGACTCATCGATCTCCCCAGAAATCAGCCCGGGTGAAATCACCATGCATAAGGCAAAGTGTGGGACATGGAAGCTTGGGGGAGTGGCATTTCTCTTACAGACAGCACTGCAGCCAATTACGAAGCAGAGTGTCAAGGGGCAGGGATTCAAATGCTTCCTGTTTCCTCAGAGTTCTTTCTGAGCAGAAGAAAGCTTTTTAGAAACGAAACTTGAATCCCCCCCCCGTTCCTTTTAGAGAGCTCCATTTTTTAAAATGCTTTTTTATGCGGCAATTGGGTTTGGGGGGGGGATTTTTCTCTCACAGTAAGCACTACAGCCAATTACAAAGCAGCATTTCAAGGGGCGGGGACTCAAATACTTTTTTATTTTAGCTTGGAGACTGCTGGTGTATATATTCCCAACAGGAAAGTGTGGGTCCAGCGAGCAATGAACCTTAGGTAAAATTTCCATGCATAAACGATAGGGTTGCCGAGCCCCTCTTCACCACCGGCAGGAGGTTTTTGGGATGAAGCCTGAGGAGGCCGGGGTTTGGGGAGGGACTTCAATGCTATACCGTCCAATAGCCAAAGCGGCCATTTTCCCCAGGTGAATTGATCTCTATTGGCTGGGGATCAGTTCTAATAGCAGGAGATCTCCAGCTAGTACCTGGAGGTTGGCAACCCTAATAAATGATCGAAATAAAAATTCAAGACACAAAAGGGAAAGGAAATGGCAGGGTTGGGAAACCTGTCTGACATTGGTTGTTTATGCATGGGAGTTGTACCTGAGGTTCGTTGCTTGCTGGACCCACCCTTTCTTATTGGGAATCTATGCACCAGCAGTCTCCAAGCTTGAATCAAGAAGCATTCGAGTCCCTGCCCCTTGAAATGCTGCTTTGTAATTGGCTGTAGTGCTTACTGTGCGAGAAAAGTCCCCGTCCCCCTGGAAACCCAATTGCCACATAAAAAAGCGTTTTAAAAAACGGAGCTCTTTAAAAGGAATTGGGGGGGGGCAAGCCTCATTTCTACAATCCTTTCTTTTGCTCAGAAAGAAGCAGGAAGTATTTTAATGCCCACCCCTTGACACACTGCTTTGTAATTGGCTGTAGTGCTCTCTGTGAGAGAAAGATCTCTCCCCCAGGCTTCTGTGTCCTGCACTTTGCCTTATGCATGGGGATTCACCCAGGCTGAGCTCGGGCTGGGTGGGTGGAAGAATCGAGTTAATAGAGGAATGGGAAGTCTTGGGATTTATGAGGGCTGGCAGCGGGGTCATCTCTAATGGACGAAAAACTCATGCATAACCCCAAGGAGCAACTGAAGCAGACCAGGGGCAAATGTGAGTGAAAGTACCCATGCATAAACAACCAGAGTCAGCATTTATATCATATTGGGCGACTAGTTGGTCTTCCCTTACCAGGGTAAGCTTCCTGGGAACGAGTGGGTACAGCCACACAGTGGCCCTTTGCCCTCTGACTGGTGGCACACTACAGAGAGTCCTTTCCCACACTTCAGCAGTATTAGAGCAACTGGAGTTGGAACAGAGTCCTTTCTGGCAAGAAGGGGGAACCTTATTCCTTTCATCTGCTTCTTCTCTCATTAGTGCCTGGAGTCCGGTTGGTATTCCCTTGCTGTGGTATTCCTCCAGGGAGAGATTTATTTTAGAATAAAGGTATGCAGAGTTGTATATATTTTACTATCCAAGTTCGGCAAGTAGGCAACGTTAGGCAAAAAATCCAGCATCTTCAGCATTTCAAAACGTTAAAAACGAAACAAAGCAGGATTCTGGCCTTTAGAGACGCAAAGATAGGTTTGAAAGTGTGTGCAAAATGCCTGGTAAGATCTTGGGAGTGCAAATATGGCTGCAGTGTTGCCTCTTCCTTACCCCCTCCCTGCCCCCGGCACGGGATCAGCTTCCTCCTTCTCCAGCAGCAGCAGAAGCACATCTAAGCTTCTAGCAGGCATTCACATTGTGAACAGGTTTCCTAGAGTGATTGTGCTAGAGAGGCAACATGTTGGACAAGATGACACCACCTTACAGCAACTGCTTTAGGAAACAAATAGACATGTGTCTACCCACTGCCAGCTGCTGCCCTTTGGCCTAAAGCTGCCACTTCATCCTACCTGAGAAGAGACACTAGGCAAGATTTCAGTAACCCCAGGATATCTTGACATTATTAACCAGTACAGCTCTTTGCCTCTAACCCATTTATACAAATATATGCAACTGGCTTAAATATGCAAAAATGATAAAGGTTGCGGAAAAATGGCTTTTGGCTTAGACATCTGGCTACCTTGGTTCAGAATTTTCTCTATGGAGGAGGGTCAGCCCCTTCAGGACCCCATAAAATTGGACCCCCTGACCCAATCTTCACCAAGCATCAGGGTTCATGCAAGGAGAGTCCCTTGAAGCTACCCTGAAATTTTGGGAACTATTCCTCCAAAAATGCCCCCACAGGAGCTTCGAAAAAATCCCCATAGATTATAATGGATCCGGAAATAAACCCGAAATACAGTAAACCTGGAAATAAAGCCGAAATACAAATTTAGCAATGTGGGTATTCGGCTTATTCTAGGAGGTTGATACAAGGAATCCTGAAAATCAGGAGTTTTACTTTTGGGGGATCTATTGTGATTCTCTGGGCCTCACAACTCAAAATGTCTTAGTCACAACAGTATTTATAGAGTGCTTTTCCTAACTGTTCAACATATGGTTTAGGGTTAGGGTTGCCAGCTCCAGGTTGGGAAATACCTGGAGATTTTGGGGGTGGAGTCTGAGGAGGACAGGGTTTGGAGAGGGGAGGGACTTCAATGCCATAGAGTCCAATTGCCAAAGTGGCCATTTTCTCCAGGGGAACTGATTTCTATCTCCTGGAGATCATTTGTAATAGCGGGAGATCTGCAGCTACCACCTGGAGGCTGGCAACCCTATTTAGGGTGTGCGGGTGTGGCTGAGTCCAAACAACAGAAGCTTTCTGAGGTCACACAATCGGTTCATAGCTAAAATGAGCTTCGAACCACAGCCTTAGTGGCTCACAGCTCGTACTCTTAACCACTTCACTCATACATACAATTCCTGTGTCATGCAAAGTGAAAGCACAGGTTGCCTTGTGGGGTAGAATGGCTACAGACTAATAAACATTACTCAGGTTGTGCAGGTTGTGCAAAGGGCAACACTGGAATGGAGGAGGTCCTCCAATTCTTTCACTTGTTTAGCACAAAGAAGAAAAATTCATGATCTAGAAGACCACAATTAGCCAGGAGTGTCAGTTCTCCTTCCACTTATTGCTTCGGCACCCACTTGCACCATCAACTTTGCACCAGGGGCTCTCCTACAAACATGCTTATTACCAGCTTGGATTGTGCACTTAACACATCTTCATCACCATATGTGGGGTTTAAATCACTGACACCCCCCTCAGCAGTCCCTGCATAAGGAACATTGCTTTCAAACTGGTTGAACTCATCATAACTTTCACTTCGCCATGGACTTGCTCAAAGGTATTTCCAGGATGCAAGGTCAAGATTCCAGAAAGCAACAATCCAGAAAGCAACAATGCCAGGGAACCGGGAGCAGAATTTGGCCTAAGGAATTGCTATCCATTCAAATAATTGCAGTTATGAAGTGTGAGAGTGAAACAATGATAGCCACTGACTACTTTTTCCTCCCAGGCACATTCCTCTTGACCAGAACTTGGCTTTATCTATCTGAACGACATGCTCTAAAGTCTCCTGTTTTGGTACCAGTTATCCGTTGAGTAAGTCCTGCTTGGTGAACAGCGATGCAGAGACCTAGGACACAATACATCGCCAAGTGCTGAACCCACTGAACTCTGAAAGTGAAGGCAAAGAAGAATCCTATCTCTACTACCCAAGAGGTCATGTGCCTCCATGTGGTGTCCAAGTACAAATTGAGCACATAAAGACCCAACACAGACCATGGCTGCAGTGCTCAATTTCCTATTAGTAACCACAGAAAGATAATTCCCTAGCTAATGATTTTCTAGATCATTGGCTAGCCACTGTTGTCACAAGAATCTTCTCCTATGATGACTCAGGTCAACCCCAAATAGTATTCTAGGAGCAATCCATCCTCTTTGGCTGGCACTCCATTTTGCATCAGCTACTACCCCACCTTGTTTTTTTACATTATGATTCTAGTGATTGATTTAGAAGATATTTTGTATGGATGCCCAAAGTTATCAGATATTATAGACAACAATCTGTTTACTCCTGCTTACCATAAATATAATTATTTAACTTTTCCAAATACCCTCTGGACATTCCTCTCATGCTGATGATTTAGATACATAACAGAAACTCTTTGCCTGGTGCCATCCCAAGAAAACTGGGAGTCTTCATTACCTAAGATGGGTTCATTAATGCTTACAAGCACACTGCAGCACCATATGCAATAGTTATTTTCAAATCCTGGCCTACAACAATCACCACCCTATAGTTTACCCAAACATGCATTGTCTTTCATATTCTTTTTCAGTTTCTTGTGGTATTCACAGCAAATCATACATACATCAGTGAAAGGCGACAAAGGGCTCTTTTTTTTTTTTTGGCTTGCCAAGATTTCCTGCCTATTTTATTTTAAAATATTCAATGTATTTATTTTGAAACTTAAACCAAAAAATAAAATAAAAATCAATGGCACACATTTTTATTTATGCATTTTCAGATGTGCAACCCTAACTCTAGTTTGAAATGCTGCCAGCAAGCAGCCTACCAAAACTTGGGGTGAGTCCATCCTGGATCCAAATTTGGCCATTGCTACTGCCAGCTTCATACCAGCCACTTCAGTTAGGACTTTACCAGTCTATCCTATCCAGGTTTATTTAAACAAGTCGCCACTGCTTAATACCGTATGAAGCAAGTGGGGAAAAAGACTCTCTCACAGCCAATAAGAGGCAGTCCCAAAAAATTCCTGCTTGGCCCTTGTGAGAGAGTTTGCTTGCACCTAAAGGGGGGGGGGGTCCTCTTCTGCCTCTTTTGCCCCAATATTGCAGCCTCCCACTGGCCTCAGAAATGGGGAACAAGAAGGCTGGACGGGCAGCATCCTTTGTAGGGTTGCCAGCTCTGGGTTGGGAAACACCTGGAGATTTTGGGGGCAGAGCCTGAGGAGGGCGGGGTTTGGGAAGGGAAGGGACTTCATTGCCATAGAGTCCCATTGCCAAAGTGCCATTTTCTCCAGGTGAACTGATCTCTATCGGCTGGAGATCAGTTGTAATAGCGGGAGATCTCCAGCTAGTACCTGGAGGTTTATTTAGAAATTGCGACTACTATGGCTCAAAATCAAAACTCATATCGCTTTGTGTGTACAATATTTTAAACTACGTGCATTTGCTGGATATATATAATAAAGCACTGTAGAATAAAACTACTGCCAATGAACTATTTCCTTTGTATTACTTTCATACAATGGTAGGAATATGATCAATGCAATACATCTTACATTGAGTCAAAAAGACAGATAAATCAGCAGCTTGTTACAAAATATATCATACAACATTAGCAAAAACGTGGTTAACATACACAAGGACACAAAAAGGTGGGACAAGTCTCCGGTAAAAGATCTTGTTCCTTCTTCAGCCACCTGTGTCCAATTCTGTGTCCTCTTCTTGAGTTGCAATGAATTACAATAATTTCATGAAAGTCATACAAAGGCAATAGTTCATTGGCAGTAGTTTTATTCTACAGTGCTTTATTATATATATCCAGCAAATGCACGTAGTTGAAAATATTGTACACACAAAGCGATATTAGTTTTGATTTTGAGCCACAGTGGTTGCAATTTCTAAATAAGCCCTTCCCTAAAGCAACTCTGTTATATATATTTTTTGCACAGTACCTGGAGGTTGGCAACCCTAATCCTTTGCTTTCTTCTCTCTCCCAAGTTCCCTGCCTCTCCCTCAACTGATTCCCCCTGTCCACTTTTATAGAACTTCCACTCCCCCCCCCACCCCGCTCTCCTGCAGCCAAAACAAAGGCTGGCCCTCCTATTTCTTTCCGGGCGTCACTCCTTCCTTCTTCCTCCCCCTCACCTCTTTCTCCCTGCTCTCGAACTCCCAGCCTGCAAGGCTCTGTCTGGCTGCACTGGGGGGGGGGGGGGTCAACGATGGCAGAGGTAGGTCCTTCCAGGTAGCAACTATCAGTCCAGAGGCAGGGCAGCTGGACCTCTGGACAGCTCTGAAGTGACCGGATAAATAAGGCTGCCGAGCCCCCAGTGGAGGCAGGGATATCCCTGACCCCAGTTCCCATTATCACCCCTGCTCCAATTGGCAGTGGGAGAAAAATAATTTTAAAAGCGGCATCATGTGCTTACCAGAGGTTCATGCAGGAAGTGACAAAGGGTAGCTCTAATAATCTCTAGAACGTCCAGGGTAGCTCTATGGTTTTTAACATGGAGTTTCTGGAGATTCCTAGATCTACCCTTTGTCACTTCATTATGAACTTCCAGTAAGCACACAAGGCTGCTTTTAAAAATTATTTTTTCTGCTGAAACACTGTGCTCCCCACAACCCTCCTGCCAGCTGCCAGACACTGCCTGGGAACCCTATAATCAAATACTGTATGCAACCTAATACACACATAGGTTGATGCCCAACTAAAATTGACAAATTGAGATCAAATGTCATGATATTTCGCATTTGTTTCTCGTCTATAAAAGACAGTTTTAGCTTTGACTTCAAGGTCTAACATTGTTTTAGGCCATATTTCAATTTTGGCATAACTACTGCTTCCCACTTTTGAAGTACGTATTTAGCTATTTCCAAGGATCATAACATCCAGAGCCTTTGTCCATTAGGGACATCAGGATCTTCTTGCAAATTGGTTGAGTTGTGTCATTGTGTAAGACACACATTCATATTGCCTTCTGTGTAGAAACACCTACTTCTCTTGTTTACAATGACTTTATTTAACAATAATGGGCAAATCATATGGCACAGGATCTCTGATTATGTGTCCCCTTCCATGGTTCGATCCATAAAGCAAACTATATCCCAATTTACATCCCAATCCCACTCATATCTTCATAGAAGCAAATCCCACTGAATTCAGTGCCACTTACTCTCAAGTAAGCACATGCAGGGTTGCAGCCACACAGTAAAGTCCTAAGCAGAGTTACACCCTTCTCAGTCCTTTGAAGTGTGCAAATTTGCTTAGGATTGCTCTATTATTCATTTAACATCTTCAAAACATACACGCTATGACTCAAATGGAAATAAAAAGAAGGATGATCACTTACAGAAACAATAGTTACAGGCTCAAAAACGGATTCTTACGACAACATTAAAATTCTGATACACTGTAAATAGACATAATGAACAAAGAGCTGTCACACTGTGTTAGATGAATATCCTAAATCTAAATCCAGGACCAACTCTATAATCAGCCAGTGTGGTGTAGTGCTCAAGAGCGGTGGTTTGGAGCGGTGGAGTCTGATCTGGAGAACCGGGTTTGATTCCCCACTCCTCCACATGAGCGGCGGAGGCTAATCTGGTGAACTGGATTTGTGTCCCCACTCCTACACATGAAGCCAGCTGGGCTAGTCACACTCTCAGCCTCACCTACCCCACAGGGTGTCTGTTGTGGGGAGGGGAAGGGAAGGTGATTGTAAGCCGGTTGGGTTCTGCCTTAAGTGGTAGAGAAAGTCGGCATATATAAACCACCTCCTCTTCTTCTTATCTAAGGCACGTTACTTGAGGCAACTTGAGTTTTGGGGAGGCAACCCCCTGCCCTGCCCTGTCTGCTGCTAGCCTCTTGGTGCCCAACAAGATGCCTACTTACTGCTACCAACTGTTGCCCACACCCAAGAACTGTAAGGAGATAATGAAATGTATACCTCCCCTTCCTCAGAATGCCTTTAAAAACAGCATGGCAAGCCACACGTTCCAGTTCCCGAACTCTTTGTGGGATTCTTTCTTTCTCCTCTCAACCCTCCAGCCACCATTTCTGTTGCCAGGGCAAGAGACGTAACAGTTCAGGAAGCTCTTCGGAGCATGCACAGCTTGCTGTGCTCTTCTTCAAAGAGGACTGGTGAAAATGAAAATTGGTCAACGTAATTCAATGGTGAGCAAGATGACAGCTGTTTGGTCTTACTCCAGACTGGTCATTCTTATCTAAGTTCGGTTGTTTATCCGTTGCTTTAGATCAGATGTTTCCGCATTTAGAATCTTAAACCACTAAGAAGTGTGTCTGATTCTCAGGACTACTGTGTGGTTAATCCATAATTTATACACAGAAAGGTTACAAGTTCCAAACAGCATCCTGATAATATCAATTCTTTGTCCATTTATGGCCCTGTTCTGGGCTTGACTTGCCTCTTGGAGTCGTGCCTGGTTTTTCTACGGGCATTAATGCACTCAGCCACAGTTACCTAAAGTGCTGCTGAAAGTGGTATAAGCTAGTGGGGGGGGGGGGAGAAACATATTTCCCATTTCAGCGGAGACAGATCTTTCTAAGCATGAGTCATCTTCTTTGTTCTCTATCCTAAGTCTGGGTCTATGGTTAAGCCAAGGACACAGAGTTGTGACACACCTTCCCCGAATGAGCGCAGCACTCTGGTAAGTGCTAGGGCTGCCAAACTCCAGGTGGTGGCTGGAGATCTCCTGCTATTACAACTGATCTCCAGCCGATAGAGATCGGTTCACTTTGGCAATTGGACTCTATGGCACTGAAGTCCCTCCCCAAACCCCACCCTCCTCAGGCTCCGCCCCAAAAACCTCCCACCGGTGGCGAAGAGGGACCTGGCAACCCTAGTAAGAGCACTTTGCTGGTAAGAGCAAACGAAGGTTCCCTGTTGTTGTTTTGTTTTTGCTTGTTCGTTTTCCTATTCCATTCAAGACCCTTTGGATTTTATCCCTAAGACTCAAGAAGCAATTTAGTGCCAGGAAACACACAGGCAGGCAGGGCTGGCATCAGCATACCTTGAGATAGGGCTTCTGCCAGGGCCGGGTTTCTGGCAGGGCTTGCTGACACTGATTTCTGCCTGCACACTAGGGTTGCCAGGTCCCTCTTCGCCACCGGTAGGTGGTTTGGGGGGCGGAGCCTGAGGAGGGCAGGGTTTGGGGAGGGGTGGGACTTCAATGCCATAGAGTCCAGTTGCCAACGCAACCATTTTGTCCAGGTGAATTCATCTCTATTGGCTGGAGATTAGTTGTAATAGCAGGAGATCTCCAGCTAGTATTCTCTCACACAAACATGTGAACAAGCTACGTAGCAGTCCATGTTATGTTCTGAAGAAGATTTATCAATCAAAACAGGAAGAATACCAGATCCCTGTATGACTGTAATGCCTTTGTCACAGATCAAGAGAACCAAAAACCAAGACTCAGAGCTAATTCACAATATATGGCTTAATATGAAGACCGACTTTACAAGAAATATATGGTCTCTAATCTTGGACTGTTTCATTTAGGAATCTTGTGATAGGGTCCTGGGTTGTTTATGCCAGTGTCTATATGTAATGTGTGTATTTGTACTTTCCAACAACAATGATTATTATTGCATATATGTGTTCTGGCTTTACTGCTGTTAATCTTCAGCTGTACTTTGTAGCAGCAGGCTAACTTGGATTTTGCTTAGTACGTGGAGGTTGGCAACCCTATGCACACCTCCTCTGCCACCTGCCCGTGCTCCCTTCCCTCACTCTCTTACCTGCAAGCATTCCACTCTTTGTGCTCCTGGCTACCTGGGCTGCCCCACACCACCAGGAGAAAATGTGTGGGTGGTACAAACAGTGGTCCTTATGATCACAGCAGGGGCACTCCCAAGCCACACGCCCATTGAGGAAAGGGCATGTAGGTGGCTGTGAGCATGGGAGGGGTTGTGAGCACAGGCAGATGTGGAAGGGGGCAGAAAGGGTGTGAATGGAGGTCCTGGTGGGGAAGGGACTGAGCACCGGGGCACTTCAAAAAGGCCAAAATGTCTGCTAGGGTCAGTCACCACGTTCACAGATGGAACATGCATGTCTGCTTTCCCTTTCCACGCTGCAAATGCAGAGCACTTAAAAAAATTAAATCTCACAATTCAGCTGTTTGGGAAGGACGATACTGCTGGATTCATTCTCTCCTGCCCCTTTTTCCCTACCACACAGGTGAGCAGTGGGATAATACAAATGGCTTGTAATCTTCGAATCTCCTTTAATGGTGAGAAAAGTAGAAGAGAAATGTTTTCATAAATTAAAAACTTTTTTTTAAATTAGCTTTTGAAAGCACTTTCTCATCTGTCCTGCACACGCCCATTGGATCATGGCAATTGTCTACCAAAGTTGGCACCCGAATTGCATTTCACATCAGGAATTAAGATGTATACCTTCGCTCCTTTTGACAATTTTAAAAACAAACTCAGGCCATGTATGCAAGTGAGGTTTTCCCCATCCAAATTCTCAAAACTCTGCACGGGGACTTATTGTTGAGTTTTGATCATTTTGATGGGGAAGATGTGCATCTAGGGGCCGAACCTCCCAAGCATAAATGGCCTCAGTGGATTTAGCCATGGGGATCCAGCTTGGACCTGGACCAGACAACTTCCAGGTTTAGCCAAGACACTGGATCAATAAATAAATGCATAAAAAGACATATGAGTGATTTGAAGGACAGCTTATTATATTCAATTCCCAAAGAATTGTGTTTGCTAACTGAGCATCTTTGGCCTTGCTTGTTGATTCATGACAACAGGAAGCAATTCCTCAGCTCTATCTCCCTTCTGGGTTTCTATCCCTTTGACGCTCCCATTACAGGGGTTCCTACAGACCAATTCTACAGGAACATCTACTTAACTTTTATTTAGTGTTGTGTATACCTGACACTGCACTGCAATAGCTTGGTGATGAACAACAAATGGCAAAAGGAACTCCTGGCTATAATCCCCAATAATGACTGGAACAGTACCGGACTGTAAGATATAAAGTACCAGATGTGCTGGCAGAGCTCTTCTATTCAGCTTTTGGCCTGCGACAACCATAAGTTGATCTTGCTCAGAACCAGAAAACTTGAAAACACTACTAGTTACATATTGTGAAGGGGCTGTGGCTCAGTGGTAGAGCATCTGCTTGGGATGCTGAAGGTCTCAGGTTCAATCCTCGGCATCTCCAGTTAAAGGGACAGAGGAAGTAGGTGATGTGAAAGACCTCAGCCTGAGACCCTGGAGAGCCGCTGCCGGTCTGAGTAGACAATACTGACTTTGATAGACCAAGGGTCTGATTCAGTAGAAGGCAGTTCCATGTGTTCATGCCATCAGAAAAGGCATATAATGAATGAAAATCAAACTGAGGAATTTTCAGTTTTGTTATTATACATATTTTATTTCCATTTTGAAGGCCAAGGAACGTCACTGCACATTCTCATTACTCTAAAAGCACATATTAGCATTTGTACAGCATAAATGCTTCTGTGTTTAGGGTCTAAGGGCCTATAACTCGTTAGCACTGCCGTTGGGCAACTCCCATTCATTCGATGGAACTTATACCAGAGAACTTCCCAGTGGTCTCTGCTCCAGCATTTTAGCATAATTTTCATATGCAGATTCAGAGTTATCCTGTCCACATTACCACCAAACCCCTGCAAGGCAGGCCACCGAAAGACTATGTCTGAAGAAAGACCCACCCATGTAGCAGTGGAAATGTTACACCAGAAAAGAACATCAATAACAGATGAGACCTTGCATTCATGGCTCATGACCAAGGCTGGTTTCTCCACCCCCATCTCTCCCCTGGACATCACAGACTCTTCTGCACACCACGCCTCATCCCATCACGCCTGCGATTCACATTTACGTACTGTTAACATTTACATACTAATGCTTGTCCGAATTCACTCTCCTCTACTTAAAGACAGCTGGATTCACATTCTAGCTGTATCTGAAGAAGTGAGCTGTGGCTCACGAAAGCTCAGACCCTGCCAGAAAATATTTGTGTTAGTCTTTAAGGTGCTGCTGGACTCTGGCCCTTTTCGACTAGATGAGTGTTGTGAATCTCAGGTTTACACTTCCACGGATAACCGAAGAGATGGTGAGGCTCCCTCCTGCCCAGTAAATCAGGCTTGCTGACCTGAAGGCCCTCACCCTTCATCCCTGGTTGGGTCTAAATCTCCCCCCCCCCCACCCGGGGATGAGACAAAAGCACTCTGCGTGTGATCAGAGGCATTCATCCCTGGCTCAGATCGAGGCCTGGGCTACGCCGGGGGGAATGAAGGCGAATCGGCCGGGCGGTCGCCACTCCATCGAGGCACGATGGCCGACCGCAACAAGGAGCGCACCCCCCCCCCAAAAAAAAACACAACCCCCCTCCCCGTTCCTCACCTGATGGCCAGGAGCTCGTGGAGCAGGTAGGCGGCGGCGGCCAGCAGGGCTCCCCCGGTCAGGTAGAGGGTCTTCTTCCACCACGAGTCCGAGCCCAGCCCGCTCATGGCCCCGCCGGAGTCCTGCAGCGGGAAGGCGACCACCTGCCCGGGCTCGTCGCCCCCCGCGCGCCACAGGCTCTGGTTGCGGCTCAGGTCCGCCACGCACGAGCGCGGAGAGGCGAAGCCCACCGCCCAGGGCATGCTGCGCGGCGCCCCCGGCCCGGCCCCGGCTCCCCGCACGCATGGGCGCGCGGGTGGATGGATGGATGGGGGAGAGCGGGCAGCTCAGCGGCGCAGGAGGAGGAGGAGGAGGAGGAGGAGACAAGGGAAGGGCAGACTCCTGGGCGAGCGCTGCAACATCCCCGCCTGCGTCCTGCGGCCGCCTCTCGCCTTTGCGCGGAGGGAGCCCGGGGGGGGGGTGATGTCATGGCTGCCCCTTTCCTGCCCCCATCCCCGCAAAAATCTGCCTTTCCTGACCCCCCCCCAAATATCTGCCTTTCCTGCCCCCCCCCCCAAAAAATATCTGCCTTTCCTGGCCCCCCAAAAGAAATCTGCCTTTCCTGGCCCCCCCAAAAAATCTGCCTTTCCTGGCCCCCCAAAAGAAATCTGCCTTTCCTGGCCCCCTCCAAAAATATCTGCCTTTCCTGCCCCCCCTCCAAAAATATCTGCCTTTCCTGCCCCCCCCAAAATATCTGCCTTTCCTGGCCCCCCAAAAGAAATCTGCCTTTCCTGCCCCCCTCCAAAAATATCTGCCTTTCCTGCCCCCCCCAAAAATATCTGCCTTTCCTGCCCCCCTCCAAAAAATATCTGCCTTTCCTGCCCCTCCCAAAAAATCTGCCTTTCCTGCCTCCCTCCAAAAATATCTGCCTTTCCTGGCCCCCCAAAAGAAATCTGCCTTTCCTGCCCCCCTCCAAAAATATCTGCCTTTCCTGCCCCCCCCCAAATATCTGCCTTTCCTGGCCCCCCAAAAGAAATCTGCCTTTCCTGCCCCCCTCCAAAAATATTTGGCTTTCCTGGCACCCCCCCCCCAAAAAAATATCTGCCTTTCCTGCCCCCCTCCAAAAAATATCTGCCTTTCCTGCCCCTCCCAAAAAATCTGCCTTTCCTGCCTCCCTCCAAAAATATCTGCCTTTCCTGGCCCCCCAAAAGAAATCTGCCTTTCCTGCCCCCCTCCAAAAATATCTGCCTTTCCTGCCCCCCCCCAAATATCTGCCTTTCCTGGCCCCCCAAAAGAAATCTGCCTTTCCTGCCCCCCTCCAGAAATATTTGGCTTTCCTGGCACCCCCCCAAAAAAAATATCTGCCTTTCCTGCCCCCCTCCAAAAAATATCTGCCTTTCCTGCCCCTCCCAAAAAATCTGCCTTTCCTGCCTCCCTCCAAAAATATCTGAGGTTTGATGAGGCCCTAAGGCCTTTGAAGGTCATGGGGCCCTTTATATGGCCGGCCGTCCTTTGTCAATGACAAATTGTCGCTGTTTTTTGTGTGTTGAATATATGCTATATGGTAATTTATGGACCTAAGAGGTATCTAAAGCCATTTGCACGTAACAAAAATATGTATTTTATCAAAGGGCAAGAGTCCAGTAGCACCTTAAAGACTAACAAAAATATTTTCTGGTAGGGTATGAGCTTTCGTGAGCCACAGCTCACTTCTTCAGATACAGCTAGAATGTGAATCCATCTGTCTTTAAGTAGAGGAAAGTGAATTCAGACAAGCATTAGTATGTAAATGTTAACAGTACGTAAATGTGAATCGCAGGCATGATGGGATTAGGAGTGGTATGCAGAAGAGTCTGTCATGTCCAGGGGAGAGATGGGTGTGGAGAAATCAACATTGGTAATGAGCCATGAATGCAAGCTCTTTATTCAGCCCAGGTAAATGCATTGACTTTATTTGAATATCAACTGTAATTCAGCAGTTTCTCTTTCCAATCTCCCTCGGAAATTCCTTTGTAAGAGAACTGCTACTACTGCAGACAGACTAACACGGCTACCCACTGTGAATTATTTTATCAAAGTAATTGTTGAACTGAAATACAATTAAGAAGTGTGTGTTCAGTGCCGTCAAGTTGCTTCCGACTCACGGCGACCCTATGAATGAAAGTCCTCCAAAATGTCCAAAAGATCTTTGACAGCCTTGCTCAGATCTTGCAAATTGAAGGCCATGGCTTCCTTTATTGAGTCTATATTAATAGTGAAATAATTATTAAGCTCTAACTTAAAATGATTTTTTATTCATAACAAACTTTAAAAATTTTTTGGGGGGGCCAAGAGAGTGGGGCCCTAAACTATAGCTTGTTTAGCTTATACGTAAATCCAGCACTGCCTGCAGCTTTCATTTTGAACCCTAGGCTGCGTCATGTGACTAGGCTTTGAGAGCCAGCATAATGGTTAAGAGTAGTGGTTCGGAGCGGTGGAGTCTGATCTGGAGAACCGGGTTTGATTTCCCACTCCTCCACATGAGCAGCGGAGGCTCATCTGGTGAACTGGATTTGTTTCCCGCTCCTACACACAAAGCCAGCTGGGTGACCTTGGGCTAATCACAGCTCTCTTAGAGCTCTCTCAGCCCCACCTACCTCACAGGGTGTCTGTTGTGGGGAGGGGAAGGTGATTGTAAGCCAGTTTGAGTCTCCCTTAAGTGGTAGAGAAAGTTGGCATATAAAAACCAACTCTTCTTCTTCTAGGTGAGGGACTGGACTTCACCACCAGGCTTTGGCTTTTCAAAATCGGTTTTCTCTCTCGTTAAAAAAAATCGTTACCGCCCACCGAATTTATATTGTCATCATGTGGTTTTGGAAGCAGAAGGGTAAGGAATACCATAGGAGTCCAGATCTTCCAGGGACCACTTTTGCAAAGGAGTGTGGCAGGCTGCCCAGCCTGGGAAAAGACCAAGGTTCAGGGATGGGGCATTGGCTTTGCATGCAAACAAAAGGATGTGAAAGATCTGAGATCTCGAAGTGGGGCAAAGTAGACCAGGGCTCACCAATGTTGTACCCATGAGCACCATGGTGCCTACCAACTAGGGCTGCCAACCTCCAGGTATTAGCTGGAGAGCTCCTGCTATTACAACTGATCTCCAACCGATAGAGATCAGTTCACCTGGAGAAAATGGCTGCTTTGGCAATTGGACTCTATGGCATCGAAGTCCCTCCCCTCCCCAAACCCTGCCCTCCTCAGGCTTCGCCCCCAAAACCTCCCGCCGGTGGTGAAGAGGGACTTGGCAACCCTACTACCAACACCTGTTCAGGCACCCAAGTGTTTTTAGGAAGTGGATGGGGCCAGGCAGGGCTTTTTCACCCAGTAAGGCTTCTGATTGGCTGTGCAGATTTTAAAAAATATTTGTTCGGCTGCACTAGCAGCTGCTGCCACCACAGCACAAGGAATTGCACTGTGTTACTGCCTAGGAAACGTCGGGATGTGACGTCACCCCATGGGTCAGGAATGACCCAGTGCTTGCACAGGGAACCTTTATCTTTTTTACTGAAATTGAGCTGTGGCAATCATTGTGCGGCTGGCCCCACCTCCTGTGGCAGCCATTTTGTTACTGCACCCACCATGCTATGTCAGAATTCCAAATGTGCCCACAGGCTCAAAAACGCTGAGGACCCCTGCAGTAGACACTATTGCCTTGATAAGACCAGTGGTGTGACAGTACAAGGCAGTACAAGGCAACGTCCTATGCTCAGTGGTGCAATGTACAGCCTAAATGCCATACCAAGGTCAACAGCCAGATTGGCAAGAGAAGGCTACAGTACCAACAACGTAGAGGCACGCATGTCTAGAATCTGTCTCAAAAATGTAAGGTAGGGAAATAATGTAATGAAGTAATGAAACATTACTGTTTCATCAGTCAAGGTTTTGCTCATGTCTCACCTCCCAGTTCAAATACCAGTACATTAAAGGAGGCAAATTCCAACTGTTTTTCAGTAGCCAAGATTTCTAAAGATACAACTTGTGTGTCACTAAGGCCCCAACTATACATTATGAGCAGCCCTTAGGACCAAGCAGGTAGGTGGACTCACTACCTCCCCCTGGCAGGGACAAGAGCAACTCCCAGAACGGCAGGCAGGCCATCTTAACGTCAGGGTAATCAGTTTTTGTGTCCAACCTTGTATTATTTTTGGGAAGAGGGATGTCATCGTATACTGGGGGAAAGCACACCCCTAGTACCTTATTTACATGACAATGGAAGGAGAATGTTAAAACAGCTCTGATTTCATCTGCACCACGAAGTATAATATGCAATTCTTACACTAACCCAAGCATCATTACCTATTAATGGTAAAGTGCAGAATTAACGCTACACAAGAAATAAAGATTTCTTCCCCGTCCAAGTTTAAAAAATAAAGAAGCTAGTGAATTTGGATCACGAGTGACACATGCTGATATAAATAATTGCATTTTATGCCAGAACTTCCAAAAAAGCTATTTCACAACATAAAGATTATTCTTTACAGACCTGGCAGCACACATTTTATTTAAAAGAACCAGTCCATGAACAGCCAGTCTCTTCTAATAACTTGCCCCAAATACCTGATCAGAAGGTACACAATTGACTTCTTATTCAAGATAAACCCAAATGAGCTTTGTTCATTTGTTACCGTAAAGAAAGAGCAATTCTTCTCCCACAAGATTGTTCTGTAACAGGCTGGCAGACACATTTTGACATCCAGCGCTATAAACACAAGGCTCTTCATTTCTTGATGGTTTATTATTACAGCTGTTTATGCAAATCTTCCTCTGACCCCCAACTTGCCACCAGTCTCATCTACCAGTTCCGATACCAGCTTCAGTTTGGAGCTGCCCTTTGTCTGTCTCCAGAGGTGGTTCGCTTGGACTTGACTGTTCCGGCGGGCTACATTTCACTGCATGGAGGGCATAGTTAACGCTAGTGCTTCCAGTCCAGCTCCAGGATCCAAGGAGAGGGTTGTACAACATTCCTTTCACTGTCTGGACTAAAAAACCATCTGCAAGAGGCGGGAGAGAAGCAACACTGACAAAGGGCTTAACTGTAATCATCTGCACCTGTGAAACTCCCTGCAACCTTGAATGGGCAGAATGGTCAGCTTGCCCCTTCCCAACTAGTAACTTGCTAGCACTACAGGTTGCTAGTCTGAAAGCCACCAAACCATTCAAGAACAGCACTTCCTGAGCAAAGCATATCATTCAAAACTGTCCACACTTTTAAGGTACAGAATCCTGTAGCCAGTATGTGGACCAGAGAGGGCTATAGGGACCATATCGCTCGTCTTGTTCTGTCTACACTGGCTCCCAATTTGTTTCCAGACCCAATTCAAAGTGCTGGTATTGACATTTAAAGCCCTAAACAGCTTGGGCAGCATGCCTTAAGGACCTCCTTCTCCCATATGAACCTACCCATCTACTCCAGTCACCTTTGAAGGCCTTGTTTCAGGTACCCCTGCCATCTGAGGCTAGATGAGCAGCAACCTGAGAAAGGGCCTTTTCAATTGTGGCACCAAAATGTTGGAACTCCCTCCCCAGCAAGATTAGTCTGTCTCCTTGTATTGCTGACTTCCACCAGCAGGTGATGATTTTGTTTGGCACCCCCCCCCCCCCGCCCCAGTAACTGTTATTGGCCTCCTCCCTAGTTTTAGGTGTTATGTTTATATGCTTTTATCCAGTGATTGTATATATACTTTATTTTCAATGCTGTTGTGGTGTTGCAATGTTTTGATGTTCACTGCCTTAGGTGGTATAGAAAAAAAAACTTACTAAATATAAAAGCTACTCAAAGATGCATTTCATGCTACAGAAATGTTTTAGCACAATATGTAGTATTGTTCCTAGGAAAGGCAGGAAGAGACAACGGTTCTGAAAGCAGCAAACAAAAGCAGAATCATGGGCATTAGAACACTCATGCCCTGCCACTCACTGGTAGCCAGACCAGAACATCTCTTTAGCTCACTAATTTCTTCACATTTCATATAAAGTCAAAATCTGGCAATAACTTGTTAAAGTTCTATTTTTTTTTCCTGGGAGAGGTTTACTGTATCCCTCCAGCAAACAATCGGCAATCCACTCAGGTCTTGTCCACACCATTCTGCTCTTTAAGGATCTCTCAAAATTTACCAGATAACTGTCAGCAAATGCATTTTCCTGACCACATCTCTATTATGTCAAGGTCATCGGCAGCCACACTTGATGGAGAGCTGTAGCTGCATTGCATCTCTTTGGATTTACTACTTACTTGATTCTAGGATCCGCTCCAGCTCTTCAGGAGCTATGAATTTCTCCCACTCATGTGTGCCTGCCGGAACAATGCTCAATACTTTCTCAGCAACCAAAATGGCCAAGATGTAAGACAACTGTGATTTGTTGATTGTAGTTATGAATATACTGCCTTCCGGCTAAATAAATAAAATACAATTTTGTCAGCAAGTCATTTATATAGAAAACAAAACTGGCAGTATTCTTTGTGAGAAAGCACTTTACATTTGCATGGATCTATGCAAAAATGTACCATTGTGAGAAACATAATGGCTTGAAAAACACTCTACAAAGAGCATTTCATACAACAAACTAAAACTGCTGTGCATTCAGGTTAACTGTTATGATTCTTCCAAACTGGTAGTCACAATCCTATAACAGTTCATTCCACTCTGACACTATTTTCATTTTGTGTTTATAATCCCTCAATATAACCTTATTACAAAGGCATACAAAGAAATGTTCTTGACAGCTGCCTAGCAACTCTGGAATTCCCTTTCCACGCTTTGTTTTGGGGGACATTTAGATCTTTTAATTTACATTGGTCCATGAACAAGGTGATGAAGGACAAAGTTTTTGCGGGTTCAAAATGTATCTAATTTGGTCTGTATGTAAGAGGGTTTATGATAATATACTGCTACCTGTCCTAAGCACTTGAGATTAAAAATATTTTTTGTATTTATCCATTTTATTTTCATTATATCATTAAACATTTGCTAGATCTATGTTTGGCATACCTCAGTTAACTTACCACCCAATATTTTACCACGATCAAATATTGTCAAATGTTTTATTAAGACAAGACTGCCACTGTATAAGAGGCAGTTTATCTTTTTATTTCATTATGATGAAAGGGCAGGGACAAGGACTGCTTGCCCCCTAGCAGGATAGGAAAGCTGCGGCCACTTATTTGCCATCTACTGCCATTGAAAGTCTCTCCAAACAGGAACATAAGCAATCATCAGCACTTTCCGTATCATTTTAAAAAGTCATTTCATTGCTGGAACAACAACAGTTAAATCACTTTATTTTTGTAAATAGCATAACCATCAAACCATTGATGATTACAATATTTTTGTTGTTCTAATGAAGTTCAACACTTTTAAAATAGTTTACTGTTCCTCAGTATTTGAACAGCCAATTGACAAACTTTTTTTGACTGTCAAATGCCCAACCCTAAACCTAGTCCTACCATTTATCCATTTCTGGACCAACAGTTCCTGCATTGAAAAGTGCACACATTTTTTAGTATGAAAATAACTATTCAGTCAATCAACAAGCTATGAAGAATTCATAAGAGTTTTTAAAATTTGGATAATTAGAACCTGAGGTAGATGATGACTCAACATTTCACCCGGTGTACACAGAAAGAATAAAACAGATAAATAGTACATGTTTCTTACAACTAGCAGCTTGATTCTCCAGTACATTTAAGTTTAGTGGCATATATCCAATCATCTATGGACTTTGCAGTGTGATTTTTCTGCTTCCCCTCCTGAAGTCTACCAAAGACTCTAAGGAAACAGCAGTGGGCAACTGGGGGGGAGGGGGCGTCTGCAATGGGAGCAGGGAATCTATGGGGATCATTAACTTTCCTTCCACAAATGGAAATGCCATTCTGTTGGAGAAACTGTGTAGATGGAAACAGGCCAGTACAATTGAACTATTTTGCTTTAAAGCTGTTTTCTTAGAAACTCACTTTTAACACTTCACCACAGCATCTGACAAACATTTCCACATCAGTCACATGTTCTACTACTTCAGAAGCTACAATGATGTCAAAGGGTTCCGAAGCTTCTTCCACAAGATCTTCTAGTGAACAGGATTTATACTGGATTCTCTTGGATAGGACCGGATCAAATGATTTATGCAGTTCTGCTGTTCTGATGTTGTCTTCCAAAGGATCAATGCCAGTAACTGAAGCTCCCAACCTACCTAGGGGCTAGTACCACAAACAAGTCATTTTAACCTCAACCAACTAAAAGTTTAGTTGAAGTGACCAAACAGCTCAAGACAAACTTCAGTATTTTTTCCCGACCCAAAAAGTCACCACGGATCGCCCAAATTTTATTGTCCAACTTCTCTTTTTAGATTGATCAAGTAGTTAAGACACAAAAACAATATTCGGCATATGGTGCTTAATACATTAGTTATCAGAAATTGTAGATCAGAAGTGTGATCTACAAAAAGTACGGTACGTCTGTCAACTGTAAAATTGTCACTTGGCAGCACAGGTCCTTAATTGTGAGACATCTTGCCTGAATGTTCTTTACTTAAAAAAAAAGAAAATTAAACCATGTGTTTTTAATTTTTACTTAAGATAGCTTACAATGTATGTTCATTTAAGATTCTTAATTTACCAATCAAATTTACCAATCAAAGCCCAGTAAAACCGGTGGAACAGAGACTTTCCATACAAAGTATGCCTTCAACCCAAATTTTAGCCTCTCACATAGTTTTTATTTTCAGTTGCAGTGGGTTAGTATCCTGAAAACAGTTATATAGTGTTCTCCCAGAGTAATTTTGGGGACTATTAAACACAATAATCTTGAAACTATAGATAAAATAATATTATTATGGAAAGGCATGAGAGAAGTAAATAAACATTATTCTTAATACCAGGGTCTAATTCAAATAAAGGTTAGAGACAGAATTCATCACCAAAATGGTAATCTTTACCTCAGTCAAGAGTCCACCACCACAGCCAACATCCAGGATCTTCATGCCGGACAGAGGGCTTCCCAGGGGATAATCATTTCTCATATTTAGAACAATGTCTCTTATACAAAATGCAAAAAAAGGCTTTCATTAAACCTAATTAGAGCTGTTAACTAATAATGGCTTTACCAAAACCTTTGCATATTGACTTTTCTTTTCAAAATATTGAATGAATTTCAAGAGCTTATGAAACACAAATGACTAATTGCTGTTAGGAAGGGGAAACAATTCTAATATTTCCTTTTTTACATTCCCTGTTGCACCAGAACCAATACAACCACACACACAAACAGTCTAACTTGCAATTCCACTGATCAAAACTGGTCTCCACTGGTGAACTCAAGCTGTACTTGTTTGTCAAAGTGTACGGCCCAGTAATGTTTGACTACATTTTTTTTTTTGGCTTCCTACTATTTTTAGATTTTTGGAAAGAGTAGGTAAAAACTGACAAGATTCTAAAAATTTACCGAATAAACGGAACTCTAATATCATTCATGGAATGAAGGGCTGAATATTCTCCATGCTCATCCCACCATTTGTGTGCCAAGAGCTGGAATTTCTTCATCTCCGTTGGATCCACTGTTGTGTGAGAAGTGCTGAATGGCTGGCCTGTGAAGGATCTAAACAACCAAAGCAGGTAGAAATACAATGGGAATCAACTAGCTGAGATTTCCAAGTACAAGGAGAATTTTTTTTTTTTCTGAAAAAGGGAAAACCAGCAAACCTAGTATTTCTTTGACACTATCACCATGCAGGGTAAGGTAGCTAAATTCAATGTACAGTGCTGTAACAGGGTCACACCCAAGACTACCTTACTCCATAGTCTGGGTATAACGTTAACTGATCGAGTTATAGGAGAAATGCTGCCATATTCAAAGCTTTTTTATATTAGGGAGAAAATAACACATTTCTAAAATTATTAATTTGGTAGATAAAATAAATAGGTTTCTTGATTTCCTTATAACACTAAACCTTGGGACACCCAATATACCGGACTGGCAGAAGTCACAGGACAAAAGAAATTACTTCTGTCTATAAGATACAACTAACTGAATTTTCTGATACAAAGAGTGACAGCAACCACTTAAAGCCGAACAGACAGAGGCATGGAGAATAGGTCTATTACTGGCTATTATGCACAATGACTAACCACACCATGTGTCAACAGTCAGTCCAAAACAATACCAATTAGTTGACAACAAACAGTAGAGTACCCTGCTCAAAGTTCTGCAGCAGGCTGATTGGACAACAGATCTATCTATACATATTAGTTACACTACATCCAATACGTGGATGTGACATATAGTCCACCACTGTGGCTAAACATCTTGCTGCCCTGTTGTATCTAAATTTTGCTTAATCTGCCTAATATTTATTTATTCATTATATTTGTAACTTGCCCTCCCCCTGTCGAAGCGGGGCTCAGGGCGGCTTCCAACATAATATATAAATGTGTTTTTTTTAATGAACACAAGAACTTGCAGCCCATTCTCAAGCCTTACTATGCCAATACACAAGATGCAAGCAAAAAAAGCATAACTGCTGCTACACCAATAGTTACACAGACACAGCACTGTACTTACATCACAGAGCCTTATAAGCACCAATATTAAAATCCTACAGGATATTAATCTGGCATCAGGGGTTGATATCATTGGATACTTGCCAAGGGCCCAAGAGGACCCACACTAATAGCCACTGCTGTCTAGGGTAGTGGTAAGATTAGTGCCTCAAGCCCCTACCCTCAGTGCGTGTAGCAGGAGCAGCCCCCCTCACCATACGGATGGAGGGCAGGCAGTGGTGCCTGGACTGCTAATTATTTGTTCACCTACCCAACCCAGGCAGCAACATTCGCCTTTTGCCTGATGAGGCTAGCAGGTGGCAGCAAGTGGCAAAATACCACCTGCCCTCCATTTGACAGATGAAGAGTACATCTAGTGTGTATGCGGGGGGGGGGGGGGGGAGTGGGCAAAGAAGGAATTTTGCCACGGACCTCCCACAATCTGAGACCATCCCCACTATAGTTTGTAGGTCACATGCTAAATAAGTAACAAGTTACATTGCTATGTTTCCCGCTTATTAGGAAATGTATGAGAGCTAAACCAGAACACCTATTTTGAGCTATGAATGCCCACAATATGGAAGCTGTGATGAACAAGACACATTTTTGTCATAAAAATATTGTTCAGTTACCAGTAATAACTTGTAAGCAGTACTTACATTTTGTTCCATACTTCAGCCAAGCTGGTATGCGTATTATATGTTAATTGAATTTTACGTTTCCTAAACAAGACTCCTTTATCTATTTGAAGAGGCAGAATACAGCGGTTACCTGAACAGAGATAGGTTAGAAGAGAAGAGGTGGATTTTAAGGAGTCTCAAACCGGCTTACAAGTGCCTTCCCTTCCTCTCTCTACAACAGACACTTTGTGAGGTAGGTGAGGCTGAGAGAGTTCGGAGAGAACTGTGACTACCTCAAGGTCACCCAGCAGGCTTTATGTGGAGGAGTAGGGAATCGAACCCAGTTCTCCAGATTGGAGTCCACTGCTCTTAACCACTATACCACGCTGGCTCCTGAATAAAAATACATTAAAACAATAAACTTTGTAACCAGCTTTTCAGACCACCAATTCCTGACGCTGTTATAGAACATCTCAGTTAACCATAGGTTAACACCAATCTTTGACAAAATGGGTGACGATAACCTCATCACCCCATCCACACTACTGGAATAGTCACAAAAATGTAACATACTGTAACAACAAACACAAAACTGTTTCCCTGGCGTGCTTTGCATATTTTTGTAATTTGGGCAATTTGACTTTGTTCTGGCTGCCCCACCCCCAAATTCAGGCCCATTTGTTGCAACAGGCTTTGGGCACCACTTCCATACTTGTAAAATGACCATGTCAGTGCACGACCATAGCCTCACACAAGCTCCAGTGGTATTTTTGAGATACATTGTCCATTCACTTTACATATATAATTGCAAAACCAAATTTGGTGCACGACAGCACAGGTATTACAAGCTTGGTCCCAATCCTGTCACAATAGTTTGTATGGGGGACGGGGGACGGCAGAGAAATATTAGTCTCCCTCCCCCCTAGTGAAAACGCTATCTGCAATAGGGGCCCAGACAACTTGTGTCAACTGTCAACACCTATCAAGAACAATTCATCAGCATTTTCAAGCATTACACTGCTTTATGTTTTTTTCTTCATCAACACAGCCATTTATTTATTTACATGATTTATACTCTGCCTTTCTCACTGGGACTCAAGGCAGATTACACAGAGTGAGTGAATACAATCCACAGGGTGGGACATTAAAAAACAATACAATAGGATTAGGGTTGTAGAACCAATCAAAAATCTAAAAACAGAGCTGAAACAAAAGTATTAACATGACATGCTAAATGATGCAAAAATTACATAGTTGCAGCAAGCTAAACAGTGATACAGACCACAGCCCCTAATAATTTATCCAAGTAACTTTGTAAATCATTTAGTACAGTGCAACTCTATTGCCTGTGTAGAAAAGCTCTTTTGAATAATTCAGTTTTGCACAGTTTGCAAAAAGCCAGGAGAGTGGGACCCTTCATGACCTCTTCAAGAAGGCCATTTCACAAGGTGAAATGGAGAAGGCATGAGTATATGCAGTTGTAAAACCAGCCCATTTGCAGGTCAGCACCTGCTGAAGGCCCTGCTGACATGAGCCAAGATGTCTTGGTGGTGTATGGGGGAGAGCAGGTCTTGCAGATTTGAGGGTCCAAAACCATGAAGGGCCTTGTATGTGCAACCAATACCTTAAATTGATGGGCAAGTGGCTGACCGGAGAATGGGAGTAATATACATGCACTGTCTAGCTCTCAATAATAGCTGAGCCACAGCATTCGGCACCATTTGGATGTTTCCAAATTGATTCTGAGGAGAGATCAATGTACAGTGCGTTACAGTAGCATAGTCTCAATGTTACTGCAGCATGGATCCAGGTGGCCAGATCAGCCTTATCTAGGTAAGGGGCCATCTCTCGGGCTAGGCTGCATTGGAAGACAGACTTTTTGGCAGCTGCATGAACTTGCTTCTTCTGCAATAACGCCGGGTCCCGCGAGTAATGCAACAGGTATAACTTTTTATGTCAGTTTAGAGCAGAACTTACTTGAACTTCGGCATGGCAGGCACTCTACTCACGCCAACAGTAGTGACCTACCACGTCGGCCCTTCCTTTCCTCTACAATCACTCTTTTGAATGGGCGAGGGAAAGGCCCATCCAGACCGACAGGAGAGCAGCGAGCAGCAATGTGGCATATGCAGGGCCGGTACCATAGAAAAAAAATACCTAACTATGTCCAAATCAATGGCAATGAACTCACATAGTATGGCTATTCAATACGCAATTTATTAACAAAATATGCAATTTATTAACAAACAAAATATGCAATTTATTAACAAACAAAATATGCAATTTATTAACAAATATGCAATGTATTAACAAACAATACTATTTGAAAACTAAAACACCCGTGAATCCCTGTGACTACTGTAACTACAATCATTAAAAATGCTGACATACAAAGGTATAGCAAAGTAGATGAAACAATATATCCAAAAATGCAGGGCCGGTGCCAGACATTTTTGCGCCCCAGGCAAGGCTAACTACTTGTGCACCCCCCATTGCTAACCGGTTTTCAAAAACAGACGTCTTGTAGAAAAAATAAAAGCACGCCACTTTTTATAAGGCGTTATAATTAATTATATTCCATAGCACTGTGGTGGTACTTATCTTACAACAAAAATATATATCAATAGTCAGTTGCGTTTTTCTCAAGAAACTAATCTGATAAAAACGGTGCCCCTGTGAGGTCTGTGCCCTAGGCGACCGCCTAGTTCGCCTCACGGTAGCACCGGCCCTGGGCATCCGCAACTCCCAACGGAGCTGAGAGCGGGAAGCCAGCAAGCAGCCAAAGACGAGCGGGCCGCAGCGCCACGGAGGACGCGCAAGGGCGACTCACCGCTCGCTCCCCACAGGCTCGAGGCGCGCCGACAGACCGCCCGGCTCGCCGCCATCCCATCGCGAGAAACCCAGAGCCGCCTGGCCCCGCTCAGCCAGCGGCCGCCCATCCCTCCTCCTCCTCACGGCCTACGGCGCGCAGTGTTGACGCGAGGCCCGCGACTCCTCCTGCCTCTCCTGATTGACCAATGAGACCCGACGTCTTCCGCCGCGCGCGGAGGCCAACCCCCCCACTTCCGGCCGTCAGCCTGTCGGTTGCCCATCCCTCCTCCTCCTCACGGCCTACGGCGCGCAGTGTTAACGCGAAGTCCGCGACGCCTCCTGCCTCTCCTGACTGACCAATGAGACCCGACGTCTTCCGCCGCGCGGGAAGACCAACCCCCCCACTTCCGGCAGTCAGCCTGTCGGTTGCCCATCCCCTCCTCCTCCTCACGGCCGACGGCGCGCAGTGTTGACGCGAGGTCCGCGACTCCTCCTGCCTCTCCTGACTGACCAATGAGACCCGACGTCTTCCGCCGCGTGCGGAGGCCAACCCCCCCACTTCCGGCAGTCAGCCTGTCGGTTGCCCTGCGAGGCTCGACGCTCGTGGCGCCACGCCTCTGGAGGACGGCCTGCCGGTTTTTCCTCGCGTCTTCCGTTCATCTCCGACTGCGCTGGTTGCCTGCCTGTTTGCTTGAGTTGGGAATTCGCCTCCTGAGCACAGTGACGCTCATTTCCCACGTTGGAGCTGGCTGTTGAAAGTGGCCCGAAACCTTCGCCCTGGGAGCGTCTCTGGTCCTTCAGTCCCACTCTTTCTTTCCTTCAGTCCCACTCTAGTTTTGTAATCCCAGACCTGTTGTGCTGTTCATGGGGTCACTAGTGTTATTTGGTCGCATTTTTTTTAAATGTATTTTGTAATGTTCCTTAGGTCCTCAATGAGAAAGCCAGCTGGCTATTCATCAACTAAATACTTTTTATATATATATATAATTTTTTAATTATTTTTATAACATAAAACAAAACAAATACAATAATAAAATTTAAAAAAGAAAATACAAGAGTATCTATATATACTTATTAATACATTCATGGTTACAAAATTATAAAGTTCAAAAATAAACCAAGATACTCCTTCGACCCTCCACCCACCTTAACAAGTGACCCATCACCCGACTTCCGAAGAAGCGTCTGAACAGTTTTAGAAATATCTATTAACAGTAAAATATAAAAATATTAAAACTAGTTTCTATAACTCACTAATTAAAATAGTAAAATCCATTTTTGCCAGTTTATCCCAATGTGTGGTGGCCTTTGCCCAAGTTTTTTTTTTTTAATTCCGTATGTTCTCCATGTAGGAACTCCATTAATTTTGCCATCCTCATATACATCCAGTTTCTCCAGTCACGAATTGAAGGTTTATTCCCTTGCTTCCAAACTTTAGCTAAATACTTTTAACACCCATCCTTTCGGCACACTTCCGTAAGTATTCTCTTCATCATGTGTGTGGAAACAAGAGCTCAGGCTTAGTCAAACTAGGGGGTTACCGCACTTTGTATTCCCAGCGATGTATTAAGAATTTGAAAACGTTATAAAAAACATCGCTTTAAAAGGGTTTTTGGATACCACGGCTTAAAAATGGTTGGAAGACGTCTTCACAGCTAAAGGGGCCAAACAAAGTGCGAACAGTATTTTTTATAACGTTTTCACTCTGAATACATCAGTGGGAATGCAAGTGTGGTAACCCCCAACCTTCATATAATAAGCACATTTTAATTTCCACCGCCACCCCCAGGTTTCAAACCAAGCCATGTCCTGTGCAATCCTATAGTCCAGTCTAAGCCCAAATGGCTCTATAGGATTGCATTGTTGACATGTGCAACCAGGAAACTGTGGCTAGACTAATAGCCACTTTTAAAACCTTTCTTCACAGCCAGTAATTTGTTTCAAATGCCTCTGCCCTCAAGCCTGGTGAGTAGTGCCTGTTGGTTACCATGTGTGTGTGTAAAGTACATCAAGTCACTGCCAACTCATGGCAACCCCGTAGGGTTTTCAAGGCCAGAGACATTCTGAGGTGGTTTGCCATTGCCTGCCTCTGCACAGCAACCTTGGACTTCCTTGGTGGTCTCCCAACCAAGTATAACCAGGGCCAACCCTGCTTGACTTCAGATATGAGATCAGGCTAACCTAGGCCATCCAGGGCAGGGCTCCTGGTTATTAGGAAACCTTTTATTCTTACATTCATTGATGCTGAGTTTTGTAAATAGCTTTGATGATATATTGATTCTTCACAATGAAGTTATAAAGGTTTACTGTTCTCAAACTTTCCTAATCCAAATACATGAAATATCTGTGAAAGTGTGTTGGGAAACAATATTCTCTTCTGTAGTTCTATGTTGCATTAGGAAGAAAAATCTTAACTCTGTATCTTGATTATCTGCTTTCTCTTGCTTGTCTTCTGCCAGTTTACTAAAACCACAGTCCTATGCACACTTATCTGGGAGCAGTCCCAGATCTGTTTCAAATTTCTGCAATTCCAGTCTTATGCATTGCTTATTAGATGTGCCATCCTAGTGATTTATATTGTGTACTAACTAGGTATTGAGTCTCAGTGAGAAACACAGACTATAAGTAATATAAACAAAAAATTGGGAAATAAGGGGGGAAATGGTTCTGGTGATACTCTTGGTCTGAGTAACAGACTAAATTATTTCCCCTCCCTCTGAAACATCTTTCAAGACCAGGAAAATGGTTCAGCAGGGGATGGCAACACACAAACACCTATGTATAACATACACAACCCTGAACTGGTTTCTGGAGGGAAATGTAACATTCCACCCCACCCTTTGAAGTTTGAATATGAGAATAAGGCAGTTTTCCACACTTAAAATTTTTACTTAAGAACTCATTCCTTTTAATAAATGGAGGCAGTGTCTCTTATAATATGTAATTATATAGTTACTAAATAATTGGAAGTTTGGTGTATTGACAAAGACATGACCAATTTAAGTGTGGGCAGCTTTGAGATGGTTCCCTTTTCTATTCAAAATACACGGAGAATGGGGACTCTAGCTTTGTAAAATAAATTTTTTAATGAATGCAAATGTCAACAGTTTAATTAGAATGGGTCCAATGTTCTCTTTGTGATATGAGTGCCAAATATACTACAAAGCAAAATCTATGAACCTGTTAAAGACCAAAAACGTATGCTCTGTTTATTGGCATACAGTTGTTACTCAGATCAGTGCACTTGTGTGAAAGTAAATGCAATGTCCACAGATACAGGAAGTGACAAAGCTGGCTGGCGAACTATATATACGGTATATATAAATTTTCATGCACAATCTTGTTTATTGAACAATTTTTTAAAATCCCAAATTTCGACTAATGCTGTAGATTATGGAAAGCTGTATTCCTCAGTAGTTAGTTTTAAAGAGAGTGAAAAAGTTCAAACACCTGAATCCAAGCATCTTCCTTTCTGAGGCCATTCTTCTAAGATCCATACTTCTCTAAAAACTCATGTATCAAGTTTATGCTCTTTAGAGTTCATTTTTTTCCTCCAATAGTAATTTAAGGGAAATCAAATTCTAGCGTATAGAATTCTGTTGTGGAGCTTGTTTCTATGCAGGTTTACTCAGAAGGAAGGCCATAAGGCTTACTTTCAAGTAAGCGTGCATAGGATTGCACAGCCTTAACTAGCATTTTTTAGCCCAAGGGAAAACACTGTTTAAATAACAAACCACCAAAAAGCCTTCCAACAGAATATCCCAATTGTCATTTTGAAGCTTCCTGCATAAGTCATAACATAAGTGCACACCTCTATTCGGAAGGGTCAAGTTGCCGTATCCTGTTTGGAATTCCTGGTTGTCATGAGCTCACTTTCTTTTTGTCTATCAGCCAGAAAGTCGTCTCTCTAAGCCAAGTTAATGTCAAAAAATCTTTTAAAAATGTAATTCAGTTCTAATAAGAGTTAGAAAACCTAGTTATATTTATTAAATTTGTGTATCACAAAGGTAATTTTAATGATGTCTAACGCAATAGGCATATCCCAAAAAAATGAAAGCCAAAATAAATTCTAGCTTTTCTAGCAGTATGAACCTTCCAGACTGTGATTCTGAAAATATTGAGGAATAGAGTTCCAAAGCTACAAACTCACATTACACATGTTTGGATACGTGCACTTCATTGCTATTTGTGCTTGGCTAGGTTTGCTCTACATTATGAATTATCCACATTTTATTCACACACAGTATATGATGTTTCAAGAGTTTAAAAATACCTACCAATTAATTCTCAACAATTCCTATGCCCAGGAACTGACCTTTACTTATCCAAGGATGAAACTTAAAACACTGCTAAAAGACACAAGTACTATAAATTATTTAACAAAACAAAAATGCCTTGCAAAAATTACGTAATTTAAAATAAATTAAAATGCAAGAATTTAAACAAAAATGAACTAAAGAATTTTATTGACATCACACAATACATTCAATAGCAATTAAGAACATTACAGCTGAAAGAGAATGGCATGTTTTATATTCTTAGTAAGCACTACCGTTTTTGAAAAATGTGTACAAAGAAATCCTAGCAAGTACTTAACTCTGAGCAGCATTTCCAGAAAATACAGCTATTTACAGATTTTTTTTTGTTTTTTTTAAAAAGAGGTTCCGCTTTCACCTACGTAGCCACATTTGTGCCTCTATAATGAGACAAGCCCTTAAAAACTCATGGAATTTTTTAATTTATCACTAGCGCCATATTATCCCTCAGCGCTTACGACGAGGAGGAGTCATTGACCTGAAAAATAAAGAGAAGGGGGGAAATTAAAGAGAAAAACAATAATCAAAATCATACACACACACACTTCAGTCTTAATCATTTTATTTTATTTTTTTTAAGAAAAATGCAATCCAAAATGCCCCCTCCCAAATAATTTAGAGGTTAGCTTAATTTGTAAAAATATATATGTTGCAGGCATGATGAATAGAAATATAAATAAATACATAAATCAAATAAGAAACTTAAAATAATACTACCTTGATCGTGATTTAGACTTGTGTTTGCGGCTTGCCTTCTTACCAGACCTTTGAGATTTCTCCACGGACCGTGACCGACTATGCTTCAATTTCTTAGGCTTCTTTGCTTTGATGCTGCCTGGCGACTCAGAACTGCTTCTTGTGCTAGATTCTGAACCTGAATGCTTTTTGCTATCTTTGGTAGAACTTCTCTTGGTCTCCTGCCTAGAATCATGCCTTACAATTTTTGCAGACACTGAATCGCTGTGGGAGAGAGTTCTTTCACTATCTCTTTTCCTTTTTAACCTTTCATCGTGGTTGCCCGCTTTACTGTCTTTTTCTTCTTTTCTCTGTTTTTCTTTACGTTTTTCCTGGTCCCTCTCCCTCTCCTTCTCCCTGTTCTTTTTCTTATCTTTTTCTATGCTTCTACTGCGCTCCTTTTTCCTCTCCTGAACTTTCATATCATGGCTGTGTTTGTGCCTGTTTCCACTGACACTTCTACTCTGGTCCTCACTTTTACGTCTATCTCTACTCCCACTGCGAGTGGAATGGCTAGCCGGTCTATCCTTTGAGTGACTATTGCTTCTACGCCTCTCCCAGTTTCTGTCATGGGAAGGACTACGATTCCGTCTCCTCTCTCCTCTCTCCACACTCCTATGCCTACTAGATCTTCGCCTTTCTCTTACCTTGCCCCTACTCCTGCTCCTCTCTCTCCTGTTTCGGTGTGAATAGCTCCTGCTTCTACTGCGCCTAACTTTATGTGAAAGTGATCTGCTGCGACTACGTCTCTTTTTTCTTTTGGGGGAGGAAGAATGTGAAGAGCTGCGGCTGCTGCCTGAGCTACTGCTATAGGATGAACTAGAGGCTGTGCTGCTACTGCTGCTGCTGCTGCTTCTGCTATTGGCGCTTGAGCTACCACTGCTTGAACTTTTGGACCTACTCCTGCCTGGTCTCTCTCTCTCTTTAACCTCTTTTTTGGGTTCAACATCTGGTGTTGTTTCTTTTGGAGACTTTTTCTTTTCACTGAACACCTCCTCGTCCTCCTCTTGCTTCACATCCTCTGGCGGCAAATTGCTGCTTTGCTCTTTACTAGCAAGTTCACTCATCTCTTTTGCCATCTTCTCATTCTGGAGTTTTTCTTCTGCAAATATACAAATAAGAAAAAAACACAAGTAGTAATTTTAAGTCAAGTGGATCTACAGATCCAAGGAATTGGTACTTAAACTAACAACATAAAACCTTATAACAATAAGGTCATTTTTTTTTTTTTACAATCTTTCCACAGGTTACTTGGAAGTCTGTGGGGCTTACTTCTGAGTAAACACTCATTACATCATGATGATGCTAATCTAGAAGATTTATTTCTACAGGGGGTAGAGGCAAGTATATTAGGAACGGAACCTAGTAAGGATTTTTAGTTTTAAAAAATCATGTATTCGTTTATGTAACCTTACCCCTCCCAAGCGTCCACAATTAAAGCAAACAATGTATTACACACATCTGCACCTGAAGCAAACATATGCCCTACCTTCTAACTGTTTTTCTAACAGTAGCTGCTGTTCTCTCTCTTTCCTCCAAAAAGCTTCCTGTTTTTGCCTGATTCTGTGTCGCAGTTCCTCATCATCAGTGTCGGATGACTCAGAGCCTCTGTCGCTTCTTTCATCGTCACTGTCTCCTGATCCATAACCACCCAGTCCACCTGCGTGCATAAAGCCTAGTCTATCACGAGGAAAGATTAATCCTGGTTCTTAACACTTCTGCAGGGCAAAGATGAAAGTATATTGCCCTTCTTTCACTTCTTCACTGAAGAAGCCATTTATTCTGGAGGAAGTGCCAATGCTGGTTGACTGGAGTGTTCAAGGCCCGCACATTTGAACTGTTGTTCAGTATCTGGTTTTACTTCTTCCGGAATAGCTTGCATGTTTTCCAGCAAGCAATTGCTACAATTACATATTTTCCTCTACATATATGGGTCAAAAAAGCTCCTTGCAGAGCCATTTCAAATGCTCACTATACATCCACGATAGCCTATACGCAGGAGCTCAGTGCCTAAGACCTGTCCCTGAGTAATCTACAAAGGTTTCAGCCGGCTTCAATATCTAGGATTTAAAAGTACCAAATGCCAATCAATTTTCTCTTGCTCAGAAAAGTCTGTACATTAAAACGTACAGATATGGAATAGGAATGGACTTCTCTTCCCCCAAAAGACAGATCTGAAAAAAGCAGACCAGTAGAAAGTAATCTTGAACATCTGATACAGAAGCATTTTTACTTTCTTTTCCAGGTCCTATTACTCTTTATATTTGTTTACAAAATACATTTAAACAAACAAGCTCATCACCAGTGGTCAAAATATTTATTTAGTATCACAAAATTAAACACAATTGTACCGTTGGTGTTACACTGACATGTTAACAATACTGTTTAAAATATTACATCTCCAAATCCAATTCTGAATTTCACATCCAGCATGCCACACTACTGTGGTTAAGTGCTGGCTATGAAAACTCAAAATGTTGGCATGTTTTTTTTGGTGATTTTTTAAAAAAGAAAACCAATACAAAATGGTAGATTGACAGAAAGTAACACAGCTGAATTCAAAACAGGAGAAATAATTCCTTAAAAGCCATCATATTTAGTTACCACATAACCTATCAGGCAAAAAAAAAAAAAGCAAGTTTACTTCAGAGGGCCAGCATACAATATGTTTACAGAAGGAAGAATGCTACTGCACAATTGCACAAGTTTCAGAAGGTGTGTTCTCCCTCTCTAAGAGACAAGGAAACTATGGGGCTTACCCAATGCATTGTGGGTGATTGTAATCTAGTTTCAATACAAATTAAGAAATACAAGTCAGAGCTATCTCCCCCTTAAAGCCCCTCTCAAAAATCAGCAACATACTTACCAAGACCAGTGAGGGAAGCCAACGCACTGGACTGTGCCAGCTGTTTTGCAGGAGCTTTGTATCACATCAACAACAGGAACAACATGTTAACACAAATAGCCACGATTTCATAGTCATGAGAGTCTATGGTATTGTTAAAGCTACTACTATTGCTGTTTTGTGGAGGAGAGAAAAAACATTAAAAGCGTATCATCCATTGAAAACCCCAGTCATTTTCTGGCCCTGAAGGTTTAGAAAATTAAACTGTGAATTAATAGTGGATAGCTTTAAAAAAAATAATTCTTTAGTTATAAATTTCTGCACTCAACAAATTACATAGCGCTATATGAAATAAAGTTACCTGCTTCTGTTAATACAATAGCTAACTAACAGTGAAAGCAAATTTATTTATTTAAGCTTGCCTTTTGCTCAACTATATTTGAACTAAAAGTGCTATCAGAAAACCATTTAACACAAAAATGTTACAATAATTTAAAATAAATGAATTTTATAGAGAAAATGGAATAATTGAAGTTAACTCACAATACACTGCACAGAACAACAGTATATGATTATTACATCTGAGTTGTTACAAATTCTCTCCCTTACATTCAGATCAATTTTAGATACAGAAACTATGGATTTAAAATGTTGTAAGACATGCAAAAAGGATATCTAATGAAATTAATAGAAATCATAAGCATACCTTTTATTGCTTTACGGTGGACGTCTTTAGCCACATAATAAATTTCTTCATTCGTGACATCTAGGAGAATTTCTGTCAGCAGCATTTTTGTCAGCAACATCTGGACAATTTTAAATATAAAACAGTTAAAATATTCCCAGCTAGTAGTTCTCTTTACTCCTTCAGGTAAGAAAAAAAAAAGGCAGAATGGCTCTGTTTTGCCCATATCTTTCATAACCTTACTGAAGCAAAGCATCACATTTATACTATATACCGTATTTTTCGCTCCATAACACACACTTTTTTCCTCCTCAAAAGTGAGGGAAAATGTCTGTGCATGTTATGGAGCGAATGTGCGCACAGAGCCGGCTGGGCACGCTGGAACAGCGAGCCGGCTTTCCCCCGCCCGCCTCCCAGCGCACAGAACCGGCTTGCGTCGTTCCAGCGCGAGCCGGCTTTCCCCGCCCCGACGGCCAGCTGGGGGTGGGGGCGTGTTATGGTCAGGTGCATGCTATGGAGCGAAAAATACGGTAATTTCTTATTTCACAAGAGTTCAACTGGCCTTACTAATTTAAACATCTGCATATTAGTCCATATATATAGCACAGAGTGGCAGCTATCAAAGCAGCTTGAGTTTCAGAAAAATAGGGGTAAAACACAGCCATTATGCTTTTTAACCTGAACAAGAAATGGGAACATACCAGACAACTTCCACTATCTGAGGTTTTTGTTTTGGCTGGCTACACATAAGACGTTGTTTTATTACAGAACGCATTAGATATCTGTTGTGTTTGTGTATTCTTAGGAACGGCTTGCTGCTAAACATAGTTGCTAACCTGAGCTATGTTCAGTATTTGCATCCCTCAGGCTTGTAATTTGTTGTTCGTCAGGGTGAATACCAAATGCCCCAAAGTGATCATCTGAGTGGCAAAATGCTCTAGAAGTCAAGATGCACATGTAGCCAAACCCTGGCTGTACATATATGTCAAAAGACTTGGGGCTGAATGCTGCAATGCGCAGCTCTCCATTTCCTTCTAGCCTTAAGAACTACTTCAAGCAGAATCAAGTCACAGAACCTCTTGCACAGCCTAACATAGTACCAAGCAATCCTTGCTACTATCTGCTTCAGGTTCTGAAATTCAAGGGGAACTTTAATTATCCCTCCCAAAAAAACCCCACACCCTCAAAAAAAAATTATGGAGAATGCAACCTGAAAATATCTTATACACAAATATAGCTAATAAATTTGTCCCAAAACTTATCCATACCAACTGATACTCTTTTTCTTCCTCTGTCATTTCTGGTTCACTTTGTTCCTCTTGTGGAGCTGGAGAGGGACTTCTACTAACTTTTCCGCTACTTGTAGCCTCTACATTATCAAGATCTTCATCTTCATCATCACTGTCCTATAAAAAAGGAAAGTTAAATACTTCCAAGATATCATATTCAGGTGTTCACATTTAAGCATTTTAGCAATTCAAACTGATATCAAAAACAGTGTATTTCTTCATTGTTTTCTATTAGTTTCTAATCCCTCCTTACCTGTCACTTCTTATGACCACGTTCAGAAAATTGCTAAGCAGACATGGTTAGCCTGCTACTTTCACAAATGACCCTGGCTGAAAGTAACTAATTTATCAGTGAACATACACCTATTATTAACTGGACACACTGATTTAATGTACTGTAACTATTTGGAAGAAATGTTTTTACTTACAAATTTACTTTTCTGGGGTAACTTTGGTCCACCCTCTTCTCCTGGCGCCACGTTTTCCTTCTTCTCTTTTTTAGACAGCTGAGAACGCTGCTGTTCCATTCTCTCTTTCTCTAGCTTCTTTTGCTTTTCCCGTTCCATCTTCTCTAGACCCTCACGAATCCACGCAGGTAGAGTTCGGCGTTTAACAGCATCTTAACCATCACAAAGAAAGGTGGTTAACAGATATCTACTTATGATAAGTATGGACACAGGTGACTCTAATCATGCACACTGGTTTATTTAGAGGATTTTTTTTAAAAAAAGAAGCCACTGTAGTTTTTTAATCCTACCTCTAGGCCAACATAGATGCTGTGGCAGCAAACATGAAGATCAGTCTGTAGTTGAATTCATATAAAATACCTGGATGGAATGGGGCAAGCAGAACACTTGCCCTGAAACTTCCATCCTGTCCCTCTTACTTTCCCCCCCTCAGGGGCTCCAAGCACAAGATGGTAGGGCAAAGCACAAAAAAATGACGAGTTCAACAACCTCCCATTTCCACTCTTGCACTTTAAATTCCCCACACTTTATATTTGACCAAATCCAGTTGCTAGTGTAAAAGTTAAGCAATTTCTTGAAACCTTGACATAGAATTTTGTATTAAACTGGCATATATGAGTGTGCAGCATGCACACTGCTAACCCTGTACAGCCCACAGATCAGCTGCAAGATCTGTAACATTTACCCAAGTCTACAGTCATATGCCCCTTTACACAGAAATCATAAATGGCTGCTCAAATCCAGGCAGAAGCCAGGATTTTAAACAGGACATATTTGCCCTTACTGTGCTGGACCTGGTTACAGGGACTGCTGCATCTCAAAGCACTACAAGTGAGCATGGTGAATACATACCAATTTGAGGAGGCTCCTGTTTCACAGGCAATGTGATAGGTGAACGCTGACGATCTCTGAATGCTGGCCTTTCCCTTCGGTTCTGAGGAGGTGCGGGAGGTGCTGGAGGTCCCGGAGGCCCTGGGGGTCCAGACTGCCAGTAAGGTGGATGAAACCCACCTTGGGGTGGACCAAAAGAAGCCCCATGCTGAAAGAGTAATGACGTTCATTTTCTTTCAAATTAGTGCTATCATTCCCTAACCCTAACAAACTGTCTGTCTGCAGAAAGTGCAGTAAAAGAACAGAAATCCAAGCACACAGAAAATCCATAACTTCTGGGCAGCGACTTGCATTTTGTACTGTGGAATTCAAAACCAAACTTTTTATCTGGAAGCACTAGCAACTCAAGAGCTACTTTAGGTATGCAAATGCCCAGGGGATTTCTTTACTTCCCTCTGAGCAGCAGAATCCTATGCCATACCGCTAACTGGTCCGTTGTGTTTGTAAAGCAGTACTGGGTCTGACTTTCAAGAACCACAAACTCAAACTATCCTTTGAAGTATGGGTCTGACAGCGTGATTTGTTGGATTCCAGCCTCTACTTTTAATCATTTCAAATAGTCAAGCCATATTAAACAACTTTGGTCTTTTTACTATGGTAATCTGGATGGGCAAAAGAGAGTATGAAAATAAGGTCTAGCAAACAGTCTTTTTGTAATATAAATGAACTGTCACCCTTCTAGTACAGAGTTGAGAGCAAGCCTAGGCAAATATATGAAAGTGAATTTTCACTCCCAAATGGTTTTCAAACAAATACATATTGAACACATTTGTATTAAAACAATGTGAGTGTAGCATATGGCCTCTGAAATCCAAATAAGCAGTCTGATAGCTTATTGCCAGCACTGAGTGTAAGAAAGGATGGAATAGAATAGCATCTCTTTTATTGACTGGGATAAGAATCACAGTATGTTAATACTTTCAAAGGATTAGATTGGTCAGCTGATTAATCATACAATTTTACTAAGCAGGCACTACCACAACCTCAATATAGGGGGCTTTTTGAAGATTTTTAAGTGGACTAGTTTTCTACAATTACATAAAAAGAAAAGGTACTAATCACTGTGAGAAATTAAGGATCATCTAATTCTTTTGTTTCAGTCCATTCTGGTGATCTAATATATATTAATTCCTGTTATTGTCACCATACCAGAACAGAAATGGCTTAAGAAGGAACAAGTTTGAGGTTCCACCAGTATGCTGGAATATCCAGATTTAAGAGATGTATTTTCAACTGGGTACTATACTATCAACTTGGTTCTTATTGTTAAAAAGAAAATCATTGCAGGTTCACTTTCAAGGCAGAACTAGTTTTAGTTAAAATTTAGAAGGGCAGGCCATCTTTTAAGTTTCTTTTTCATACTGTATGACATTTGGAAGAGGGCACTGCCATGTATGTGCAGCAGCATACGCAGCTATGTACCCATCCAACTCAGCCTGAATAATTCATAGGTATTTTTCCAGCTATGATTAAAGCTTCATTATCAACTACAAGGCTTGTATCCTTTTTAGAAAGTTAAAATTATACAAGGCCCAGAAAAGAGATAATTTACAGGTATAATAATTCTGTTGAGAGATTTAAAATTTAAAACAGGAAAGAAAAATAGAAAACCACATGAAGGCATCAGTCTTCTCCAGTGATGTTTATTGATCACTAACCAAAAGAAATTGTTCAAAAACCTGTACTATTTACATCTCTAACAAACATCAGACTCATTCCCTGAATAACAATAATATTCTGATATAAGTGATATTTCAGAAAAATTCAGGCATGTTTAAGTTCCTCTGAAATGAATGGACACAGAATTAACTGTTTGGATTGTACTTAACAGCTTCATAGAGAAGTTCATGTCTGCTCAGAAGCAAACATGGCTACTGTGTGTATTAGGGGTCCTCACTGGCTCTCTTCAACTGCAGACCCAAATGAAATGCAGACCCGTATCATCTCCTTCACTGAAGTAAAAGGGAATACTTTTCCAAACATGGAATCCTCCTGTCCAGCACAAATGGCTGAACTGGCATTACTGGCTAGAATTCTGCAGTTACTGATTTCACAAAGGCTCAAGCATGCATGTCTAGATGCAGGATTCTTGTAATACTTTATTCTCTATATACACTGTACATAACTTGTTTCTAAAAGTGAGATAGTGGGTATAAAGTCTTCTTTATTCACAGAAACAAACCATCTGGAGATGAAACAATCTACGGATCATCCAAGCTATCTTCCTCAATAGATATTTCCTTCTCACAGAGCATATTTGGTTGTGTGTTTAAGCATTTTGTCTTCAAGGTTTTAATGCTTTTGTCTGGTACATAAAGCTTATCATGCTGCATAATTAACTGATAACCAAGGGATGGTTTTAACTATTATACAAAAGTGTAATCAGTTGGAACAGCTAATTTTTTAAAAAAGGCTTGGTCTTACAATCCAACTATAAAGCATCTTCACGATGCATGTGCTTTGAAGAATGCAAACTGTATCTGAGCAAACAGACTTTGCTGTAGACTCTGCTGAAAATTGGCGTTCGAGGAACACCTCCACGAAAGGGACTCTGCCTGTTTACAACATTTAAGCAACAAATATGTTTCACCTGATAGTCAAACTGGTTCACAGGCCCCATTGCAAAGTTATCAGGTGGCGGTCCCCCAAAGTTGTGATTGTTCTGATTAAATATATGCCTATTGTCAGGAGCAAATTCCCCACTGTCCTGACTGTTGCTGTCTTCAGATGGAGGAACAATATCCATTGGGCCCGGAGCTGGAGGAATCCACGGTTGATCTGGAGGTGGATGAGGGGGCTGATGAGGCATGCTCCATTCTGTTGTGGATTCAAATACTGTGTTAATAAATCATTTTAGGAGTTTAAATTTTCTTCCTTGGTTAAAACTGCCAAAATCGAGTCTCTTTTTCAAACACAGGATATACAGAACCCGCATCAACATTTTTTCTGGATAGACTATCACTAGTATTCCTTCTCTGATCATCACATATTGTCTAAATAGACCAAAACATTCAGGAAGAGCCATTATTCTTTTGTACTGCATTATCTAAGGTTGTTCATTGTGGACTTGAAAAAGGGACATGACAAAACTAAGGTGGGGAAGAATGATGCTCCCAGTTAAAAAGGTAAAGGTCCCCTGTGCAAGCACCGGGTCATTCCTGACCCATGGAGTGACGTCACATCCCTACATTTTCTAGGCAGACTTTTTGTTTACGGGGTGGTTTGCCAGTGCCTTCCCCAGTTGTCTCCCCTTTACCCCCAGCAAGCTGGGTACTCATTTTACCGACCTCAGAAGGATGGAAGGCTGAGTCAACCTTGAGCCGGCTACCTGAAACCAACTTCCGTTGGGATTGAACTCAGGTCGTGAGCAGAGCTTTTTGACTGCAGTACTGCAGCTTTACCACTCTGCGCCACGGGGCTCCTGCTCCCAGTTACCCCGTACCTATATTCTTTTAAGGCCCTGTTTCCCCCTTATTAGCATGTCATGGCAACAAGAACTCAGGGAGGACTAATTGAAGAATTTCAGCTAAATTCTTTCCCTCTCATTAGCCCCAACCAGTCTAATTTGTGCCATGTCCTAACGTATCTAAGGTGGGAACCGGAAACATACTTCAAGGATATTTTGTCAGACGGCACTTTACACACACACACACACACACACACACACACACACACACACACACACACACACATATTGTGATATCACAATGCATGTGGTGTGAAACCTAAAAAGGTTTCCAGCAAAAGAAGGTAATTCCAGGCTAACAGTTTAGATCCCTTGGTAGAGATCAATGGCCCACCACCAAAAAAAGCAGTACTTATATCACTAGATTGGAGAAAGGAGGCTTAAAAAAAATAATAATAATAATTCTCACTCGAGAATGAACATTTTAGAACAGTGGAGCCATCCGGGATGCACGTTCACCTTATTCACTACAAAATTTCCCTCTCCTAGAGAAAGCTCTGAAAATCTGGTTTACAATTATGCTGCATGGGTCAACTTGCACTGGGGAAGAGCCAAATGTAGAGGGTGAAAATTTGCTAGCTCCCATAATGCTGCAACATAGGGAAAACAATCCCACAATGCAGTTTTGATACTATTTTTAAGATGTCTATAAGCTTGTTTTTCAGGATGAACATGGAAGCAAAGAAAAGTATATGTGCTGCTTTAAAAAAAAAGGCTGCACATTTGCTTCTTAAAGGCCGCTTGAGCTGGCATTAGTGTTGCTGGAAAGTGTGTGTGCGATGCATAAGAACATAAGAAAGGCCCTGCTGGATCAGACCAAGGCCCATCAAGTCCAGCAGTCTGTTCACACAGTGGCCAACCAGGTGCCTCTAGGAAGCCACTAACAAGACAACTGCAGCAGCACCATCCTGCCTGTGTTCCACCACACCCAAAATAATAGGCATGCTCCTCTGATACTAGAGAGAATGCAGGGTCCAAGGCCAGGCTCACTGCAGGCACACAACTCTAAATTCTACCTTTGTACTATAAATATTATTCACAGTTGGGCAATCAACACAATGCTATGAATTCAAGGCAACGTAATTCCCAGGAAAAAGCATTTCAATGGGGAAAAAAACTGTTGTTGACAGTGGACTCAAACCCAAGCAATGCTGGCTGATTATAATTATCCAGGGCAACATCGCAAAGATCCATAAGAGTCAAGAAGTAAACAGTGCTTGGATTCTATTCTGTACTTTATCAAAGAGAAACACTTTTGAAAGCCAACAGGACTGGAACCTTCTTGTCAGCACTCTTTTCAAAGGCTGTTCCTAGAATTACAAAGATATGGGCACGGAATTGTTAGATTCAAAAAGTGGAAGTATAAAGAACACACCTGGTTGCCACATTCTGTTGAAGTTCGGATCTCCCTGGAAATTACCGTGGTTGTTTGGACCAGGTTCCATTCCTGTCATCTCCTGGCCATTTGGCATAATTCCTTGCTGTTCCACTACACCTTGCTGCCCTGATGCTTCTCGCTGAGCAATCCATGCTTGAGCTAATGCAGCCCAGTCAATCTGGCCTAGAATTAAAATTAGATTTCAGCATACAGATTTTTATGGCAGAATTAGGAAGACACATCTGTTATGTCCATATAAATAGCTTCTTAATCATATGCAAGACAAACTAAAATGATTTTTAAGTTGTGTTCATGTCATTTAAATATTTTAACCAGGACATGATCTAATTCCTTATTTTCCTCTCTCATATAAATCAACTGCAATACTCATGGATCATATTCAGAAACACATTTACATAGCAGATATTATCCCACTAATAATTGTTAGAGTAGCACAATTACACAAAACATCCATTATTTAGAACACTTTTATGCTACCTCTCCAAGAACCTTCCCAAGGCAACTTCCAAAATAAAAATAATAAAAACATTAAAGATATGAATTGAAATAAAGATACTAGTTAAAATTATTCCATCACACTTCTTTTCAGTGTAACTCCATTTGTTATATATGGCAAGCTTTATCTGTCAGCTGTGTTTTGAAAGAATCTGACATATGCTGATGCTAATAGCAATGGCTTCAATTCTATACCACTTAAGAGTAAGACTCACTTAATTCAGTGGTACTTACTTCCAAGAAAAGAGTTATAGGATCAGGTTGTGTGTGTGTGTAAAGTGCCGTCAAGTCGCAGCCGACTTATGGCGACCCCTTTTGGGGTTTTCATGGCAAGAGACTAACAGAGGTGGTTTGCCAGTGCCTTCCTCTGCACAGCAACCCTGGTATTCCTTAGTGGTCTCCCATTCAAATACTAACCAGGGCCGACCCTGCTTAGCTTCTGAGATCTGACGAGATCAGGCTAGCCTGGGCCATCCAGGTCAGGGCATAGGATCAGGTTACACAGGTGTAATCCACTACCCAGGTTATTTGAAACCCTACTGAAGTTTATCAGATTTAAGCAACGTTATTTGTGAAAGATCTTAACCCAAAAAGCAATCTATGTCCCATGGTAATCCAATGCAACTCTCCTCACTGATTTTAATGTAACCAGATTGCATTCGAACCTTTCTCTTCCCCTTTCCTGAAATTCTATTTTTACAAGAGATGCTCACAATTAGGCTATCAAAATTAATAGGTCACAGAAGAATGACTACTCCAATGCTTTCTGTATTTACCTCTTCATGTTAATATTAACAAGTTTCTGTGTAGCACTTTTAGTGTGCGAAGGGCTGCGCATAAAGAAAAATAGCAGGTCTATTTATGATTTAAAATGTAGGTTGAGGATAAAGCAGGTCTGAAGGCACTTCAGCAGAGGGAAGATGTCTTTTAGCAGACACACTTCCCCCCCCCCCCAAGCTATCCACCACCTTTAATCTTCCCTTTTCACTCAATTGTATGTTATTAGCAAAGGAAGGCATTAATCATGTAAAACTTCTCATAATCAAGTATCAAAGAATGCCAAGATTTGCAAAAGCAGAGTATAAAGAACACTAAAATATATGGAAGTCAAGTTCTTTAGCTCAAACTGAGAACTCTGAACTGTACTACTCTACAACAGCATCATAGACTGCTATTCTAGTTCACTAATTCTTCGAGAATCACTAGATTTTTCCCCATGATGCCTGCTCATGTAGCAGGTTGCTTAAAAGGCTTCCTAATTAAAACAGTATTCCAATACTCCTAGGCTGCTTTATTGAACATACAGGGCTAAGGTAATGGGAAAGCACTGCTTGATTTGTGTATACTCCATGCCACCATGATTATTATTATTTCAGAGGGCAAATGGATGCCTGAGCCAGATGGAACAGACAAAAAGTTAGCCATTCCTACTTGCTAGTTTGCAGTGCTTTCCCTTTTTCTGCCCCATGTTTTCAGTATAGGTGTACTGGAATATGGATATATTTATTATTTATTAATTCAGCAGAAACATGGTTGGATACCAAAGAGCATTTCCACTGATGTAAGTATTTCTGTCAGTGCAGCATGACTTTCTCACCTATCCCTCACATGCTATAGCCCGAATTACCCCTTGAAACACTGTGGGAGGAGCACTTCAAGAGACATTTTGGGATGTAGCAGGAGGGAGGTGAGCAAGTCATGCTCTGCTGATGGAAATACTTTATCACCAGAAATGCTCTGTGAGATCCAAGCCTTTACTGCTTGCTCTGGAAAAGGCTCTTGGCCTTTTCTATTTTCTTTGCTATCTAAGGGACCACCTGAAAACACACTGTAGCAAAAGTATCATTACAATGGGGCATTTTAAATCATGATATAATGATCACAATGACAGATTTCCAACCTGCCTGTTGGTTTTTTAAAAAAGAGGGCCAAACACTGAGAGGAACATTTGTCTGATTTCTGACTATTCTTCTTTAATCCACGACACCCAGCCTTTTCATAGCTCATGACAGAACCTTTGTCCGATGTCTAAAATTCAGATAACTGTGCTAGCTTCCCTGCTGAATGAATTCTTGCAGCCATTTACTTACTTGGATCTTGCTGGTGCTGAAATGACTGCATCCACTGCTGCTGGTTCAAAGGCCACTGTTGCCATGGCTGCCCACCTTGATCCCACATCTTTAGTTCTTTATATATTCTGTATTTGATCAAAAATAACATTGCACAGCTGAGTCGAGGTTCATGTTTTGAGACATTCAACTGCACACAGTTGACATTTAGCCCCTTCAGAAGAGGCAAAGCAGAAAGAATTTCATAAAAATTATTTCAAAAAAAAGGTAGTGTTTCTGTTTTGCCCTCATTCCATGCAGAGTCCAGAAACACCAAGATGCCAGTAAGAGTTAAAATTACAGCTTTGCCATCAGATGTTACATGCCCCAAGTTTTTTTCTTTTCTCCCCCAGAAGTATACACTGTCAATGGCCTACTCAATTTTGAGTTTGAAGAACCATAGCTAGTATGCAGCCTCAATATCTACAATGACTCTCTGGGGAAAAAATACTAGAGAGAGGCAAAACATGAAGATATGCATTCACAGAATATATTTTGACTTATTATGTCTGAATATAGATAATGGTGCAAGCGGAACTTTTTTTAGTTTAAAGAACTCCTGGGCTGCCAGAGTACCCTAAAAACACAGAAGAAAAGTTCACAGAAGCATTAACGAGGATGGTGAGAACAAGATGCAATACCCACCATCCAGGCTCTCTCACTCATAAATCAAACAAAAATTTGCAACTAGTAACTCCCTACTTACCCTCAGTTTATAAATGCCTATTATTGGGTCTTGCATTACTTCTCAAAGATGCTCAAACTTTAATGAATCTCAATAAGAGCTGGGAGTAATATCACTCGTTACTGATGGACAGAAGGCACTATCAATTTATTGTATTTATTGATTTGATTTCTATCCCGCCCCTCTCCAGCCATAGATGGGCTCGGGCCAGCTCACAACATACTCAACAATTAAAACACAGTTTACAGTTAAAATTCTAGTACATAAAACACTATTGGCGCCCTTAAATGATTACAATAGTAGGAGGTTCCCCAACAGAGGGATGAGCAACAGAGTGGAAAGCATAGCCAATAAAATAAACCAGATCGATGGAAAAGGGGTGGGAGCCAGCTGGTTGGAAACCGTTGCTGCCCTCAACCATATGCCTGGCGGAACATCTCAGTCTTACAGGCCCTGCATTAGATCTCACAGAGTCCAGATCTCACTAGGGAGAGAGTTCCACCAGGACAGAGCCAAAAAGGCTCTGCCTTTGGTTGAGGACAGCCGGAGACTCTTTGGGCCAGGGATCACCAGTAAGTTGTCCCCAGCTGAACGTAGCACCCTTTGAGGGGTATATCAGGAGAGGTGGTCCCGCAGGTACAAGCCACTGGAGTATGACAACAGAGATTGTGATGAGACATGCAAAGTTATTACAAACAAGGTAGGTCCCAACACACACTAGAAACCGTTATCTCCAGCTAAAAGACAAGATTTAGCCAGGCCAGAGATGGACTAGTAAAAAACAACAACACCTGTTTCAAATCATCTGTTGTTCATGTCTGAATATGATAAAAAGTATCAAATGAATACTTTGACAGCTTTATCCGTTTCTGAGATGGCAGTTCTACTATTGTAAAATGAGTGTGGGCTCAACATGAAAAGCCTTGATTCAAAATGATAATCAAAAGTAAGATTCAAATAAGGCTTTAAAATGCATAAAACCCTCTCATGGAGAGAGAAACTAACAAACCACAAAATGCAACTTCCTTCCAATTCTATGCATAGCACTGTAAGAAACCGAGACTACTAAAGGAAATTAACATTTCCATATTCCAAGACAATGACTACAGATTGGATTTAAGAAACTGAGAGTATAAGAAATATAGTTGGCAGTGCTGCTCTGCAAACACTTCAGCAAGAGTTCTCAGTGCTATTACAGACAGGTACTGAAGCAACTCTTACACTTCCACTTGTGCAAGCAATTGAACAAACTTTACATTTAGTGCCACTTTCCTTATGCAATCCTCTAGCACAAAGTGTAAAACACTCCTTTCATGAGCAGAAAACACCTTCCACATGTGGAAGGACATCTTGGGATCCAATCTTATGCGATTTTATAGTTCATGTTTCAACTGAATGTATGGAACAGAACTGTGCACAAATGTGTTAGATGTGCCGACTTGTGTGACATAGCCCCAGCCTTAACGTGCTCCAAAAGCACTGCAAAACATTCCTGTTTAATTCTGGATGTCAAGGTCAGCCCAAACAAACAAGAGATAATTTTAGTTTCTAAACATTTTAACTGGATATTGTTTTCTAAAATTGCTGTTTTCTAATCTGAATGCTTGGGAAGGTGTGTGGCATACAACCTGAAAGCAAAGGAAGAACACAGATAATGGCTGGCACAAAGATGTCTGGATGGCTTTTAAAACAATACTACAATATGAATATTTTTCAAGGCTTCCAGTACATCCTGAAAAACTGATCAGATAGACAACAATAAAGCTGTCATGTAGTTCACAGAATGTCCAGCACGAAGACATCTCTGAGAGAGAACAAAATCTTGACAACAGGCAACTCAAGCCTTGTCACCAATGCCAAAAACAAAACAACCAAAAACCCTGGCAATTGAACTTAGTGTAAGGATGCACACAGTTTCAGACAGTGTTTACTAGGGGGAAATATTTATTTACATTGTAACACCAATGTGCATGTCTTTATAGAATTTCATAAGCAAAAAAAAGGGAGAGGAAAATAGGTCCCTGCCACTTAAGGAGTTTACAACTTAAAATATTCCATCTATTTCAGACTATTTCAATTGCTTTAAAAATTGCTTAGCGGCTTTAAAAAAATCATGCATTCTGTGCTTAAATATCATGTCTCATTTTGTGCATCAGCAAGTTTATATCAGCGAGCCACTTATATCTTCTCAACACCGCTGTAGTGAGCAAGTAAAAGACTGTATGATAAAATGGATGCAAAATCTTGGAGGAAGTATAAACATTTGTCAATGGGAGAATCTATGGACAAAAGAAATGAAGCATGACTTTGTGGATGGATTAATGGAATTCACTTACCAAAAAATGTAAACATTGTATCAATATACAGCCTCATGCTACATAATTAAAAACTAATCCTTTTTTCATGATGAATAACGTTTGGATTATAATGTATCTTAAATAGAAAACTAAATAGATTTTTTTCCTCAAAAAGCATTTTATTTTTAAAAATCCAATTTAAAAATCCAATTTAAAAAAAAAAATCAGTGATTTTTATTCACCCTGGCCCTTATACAAATCTACCATGAGACCACACATGGAATACTGTGTACAGTTCTGGTCACTGCACGTGAAAAAGGAAATTGTAGAGCTTGAAAAGGCGCAGAAAAGATCAAAATGATCAAGGGACTACAGCAGCTGCGCTATGAGTATCGGTTAAAATGCTCAGAAAAAAGGCGAGTAAGGGGAGACATTACAAAAGTCTGCCTGGCATGGAGAGGGTGGATAGGGAGATACTAGAACCCAAGGTCATCTGCCAAAGCTGAAGGGTAGGAGATTCAGGACAGACTAAAGGAAGTATTTCTTCACACAGTATAGTTAATTTGTGGAACTCACTGCCACAGGATGTGGTCACGGCTGCCAACTTGGAAGGCTTTAAAAGGGGAATAGACAAATTCATGAAAGACTGGGCTATCAATGGCTACTAATCCTGATGGCTATCTACTCCCTACCAGAGGTAGTATGGCTCTTTAAATCAGCTGCTGGAGAGCTCAGGCAGGATGCTGCTGCTGCAGCCTTCCTTTGTGTGGGCTTCCTAGAGGTAGCTGGTTGGCCATTCTATGAACAGAATGCTGGACCTTTAGTCCGATCTAGCATGGCTCTTTTTGTGTTCTTATTTTTTTTTCATGTAGTATTGTACTCAGCATATTGAGAATTAGCATAGAGCAGTGATGGTGAATCTTTTAGAGACCGAGTGCCCAAACTGCAACCCAAACCCCACTTATTTATTGCAAAGTGCCAACACAGCAATTTAACCTGAATACTGAGGTTTCCTCCCAGCTGGGTGGCGGGGAGTCCAGGGAAGGGGGGGGCGCTTTGGCAGCGCGGAGCGGCTGGGAGTCCAGGAAAGGGGGGTGCTTTGAACTGTTCCGCGCTGCCTGGAGTCCAGAAAAGGGGGGTGCTTTGAACTGCTCCGTGCTGCCTGCAGAGCGGAGGTTCAAAGCCCCCGCTGCCCAGCTGGGCGGCAGGAGTCCAGGGAAGGCAGACGCGACAGCTGCGCGTCCCCACTCGGCATGCCAAGTCCGGCACACGTGCCATAGGTTCGCCAACACGGCCACAGAGGCTAAAACGGTGAGCTGTGAACTTCCATGTTCAAATCACACAGCCATGAATTCATTAGGTTACCCTAGCAAGTGTTCTCTTTCCCTTTCAACTGTAACACAGAGATAATACCAATCTGTCTTTTAGTGCTGTTACTAAGGATTACTGAGAACATGTATGTAAAATCCTTTGGATTGAAATCTACCAACTTGAAATGCTGTTAATTCAGCCATGCCCTTTTCTTGCACACAAGCAAGTACTGATAAACTATGATGCCAAATGTAGACAGCTTCACTTTTTAGCAGCAAAGATATGTGACCTGGCCACCACTGCCCTGCCCTTTACTACCCTCACCTTCTAGACATTTGGAAATGTCTTGCTAAGCATCACTGTGCTTGCTAATGTAGCAACAAGTTCTAGCTATCAATTATGCTATTTTATTCTAGTATGGACATTTACACACATTCTATGGGCAAAAATCTCTGCGGATTGTTTTCAAATCTCTAATTACAAAACAGAAAATTAGCACTAAATCCTTAGATGTCAGCCAGCATGAAACTTTTAGACATTAGCTGCCCAAGAGTTTCTGCAGTTCTGCTTAACTGGAAAATGCATCCATTCCATCAAATCTAGGCTTCGTGCCTATACCTTCGCTCCACAGACCATTATGGAGCCTATCCTCTGATGTGGAGGGCACTTCCTACAGTGCTAAGCACTTCCCCCTGTGCAAGACCAATATTTTTTTAAGGAGCCCCGAGTGCCTAGCGCAAGAGGAATGTACTCTGCAGGACAGGACTGCCTTCACAACAGCCAAAGAGAACGGTACACAACATAAAGGTCTTAAGGATTTAAGCCCTTGTCTTTAATTTTATTGTTTATGCCTGAACACTCAACTAAAGTTTCAAGAAGCTCATTGGGAAGCCTTCAACACACTATTCCACTACACACTTGCTACGAACAGGATGAGGCGGGACTAATATAATAAATGGAATACCGGTTGCCTCAGAAAGAAACTCTTTAAATGCAGAGGTGAACTTTAGACACGCCAGCTAAAAGCAACATAAGAATAGCTGTGGAATACCAAGGGATGTCTTAAGGAGCAAACTTGTTAAACATCTGTTGTAAAAAATTATGAATCTAAGACAATTATCCAGGATCTTAATAGGTATGGTGCCTTGACATCCTTGGAAGAAGGGTGGGGCACAAATGTGATCATGCAAAATCTATACGCAATATCAGAAGCTACATGCACAACAGATTCCTCTACCCCAATATGGTGTAGTGGTTAAGAGTGTCGAACTAGTATCTGGAACACCCAGGTTCAAATCCCTACTTTGCCATGAAAGCTTGTTGGGCCAGTCATGCACTCTCAGACTAACCTACCTCACAGGGACACTGTAAGGATAAAATGGAGGAGAATGACATAAGCTGCTTTGGGTCCACACCAGGGAGAAAGGGGGGGTATAAATGAACAAAAATAATGAATAATAAAGCATAACCAACAAAGACTGATAGTTGCCCGACAAAATTCAATCATCTGCACCAGCTTAATCAGGCTAATCCGGGCGATTCAGGCTGCACCAGTTTATGAAAAGATCATTACTGAAAGAGCAATCCCCCTGACCTCAATGCATCTCTGCTAGTTATCCCAATACTGAAATATTTTTAAAGCAGGCTAGTGGCGCTGAAAGGCAAAGCGCCAACTTTCACAAACTAAAATCGAACTACTTCTCTTAGACCATGGTTGCATTCCTGTACATGCTTCCTGAGGAACAAAATCTAGTGCCCTCAGTTGGCACTAGTTTATATCAACTCTTTTACAACCTGGTTCAATGAACATTCATTGAACCAGGTTGTAAAAGAGTTGATATAAATTACTGGATGAGCCTGGCAACAAAGTTTTTGGGGGCATGGATGTATATAACAATATTAGAGAACTCCTGCCATACTTGAATACTGCTACTACTTCACGGAAATGCCGCGCTTTCAAACTCCAACGCACTGCATAAGCATTGCCTTTGTGGAATCCTGACAACCACCCCGTAAGGTAGATCAGTATTATCCCCACTTGCAAATGGGGGGGGGGGGCAGAAATAAAAGAAACGGAGGGACAGTGGCTTGCCGAGTTAAGTTCATGGCAAAGGCGAGAACTAAAGGCCCACACTCCGAGCTTTCACAACGAGACGGGATTCCGGGTTTACCCTGTCTCCAAGTAGTAGAAAGAGCAAGAGTCCAGTAGCACCTTAAAGACTAACAAAAATATTTTCTGGCAGGGTATGAGCTTTCGGGAGCCACAGCTCACTTCTTCAGATACAGCTAGAATGTGAATCCAGCTGTCTTTAAGTAGAGGAGAGTGAATTCAGACAAGCATTAGTATGTCAATGTGAACAGTATGTAAATGTGAATAGCAGGCGTGCTGGGATGAGGAGTGGTATGCAGAAGGGTCTGTGATGTCCAGGGGAGAGATGGGCGTGGAGAAATCAGCATTGGTCATGAGCCATGAATGCAAGGTCTTTATTCCGCCCAGGTAAATGCATTGACTTTAGTTTGAATATCAACTGCAATTCAGCAGTTTCTCTTTCCAATCTCCCTTTGAAATCTCCCTGTCGCCAAGGAACTACTAGCGGCCCGGCCTCAGGGTGCCCCCCCCCCCCAACATACCCTGGCTCCCAAAAAACAGCTACCCCCGGCGCGCATGAGCCTCCCAGACCCGGACGCATGCGCACGAGGGAGACCGTCACGGGCCCAATCTCAACCTGCTCCTCCGGTACCCGAAGCGAGGGCGATGGCGCATGCGCAAAGCGGGACTAGGGGCTCTCACGGGGGAAAGGGGGGGCCTCCTACCGCCTCGCGGATGCGCACGGCGAAGGCGCGTCCGTTGCCAGCCTGAGGGAGGCGGGAAAAGGAGCCGCCCCTCCTCGTCGTCTCCCCGGGAACGCAGCGGCCCCTCCCCCCACCCTCCTCGCGCTGCGGCGCGCGCCGGGTGCTCGAGCGACGGCGCGCCATAATGGGGCCTCCTGCGGAAAGGGGGGGAGAGCTCTGCCCCGCCATCAGCGGCCCTTCCCCCCCCCCCGCTCCTCCTGGGCCGAGGCCGCTGCGCCCTCCGTTACTCACCCCCGCCCGCACCTTCCCTCCGATCGGCGGCCCTTGCAGCGCTAGGGCTGCCTCCGTCTCCTCCTCCCCGCTTGGCTTTTCCGCGGACAAGACAAAATGGCGCTTGCTGGCGTTCACCCGGAACAGCAAGGTGCGTCACTCGGTTCGGGAGGAGGAGGCGGCTCCCGCCCGTCGTTACCCCGTCGGCCATTTTTGATCCTGGCAGAGGCTCTGAGGGAGAGATTTTTTTTGTTGTTGAAAGGGAGAGGGGTTCGTCGACATGGCGAGAGCCGGAACGGACAGGCCGCCTGAATATACCTGCTGCGGCGGCACGAAGATGCCCGCTCGCTGACCCCGAAACCTCCACGCGCCCGAGGTTGAGCGGCGCCATCTTTCGTTTGGGCTTTGGTGACGTTTCTGCCTCGGCGCCATTTTTAGGAAGGGCGCGGCGCCCTCGCCGACTCAGGCGCGTCAAAGAGAGCCCGTCACGTTCGGCGCATGCGCCGTTGCTGACCGTGCGAGGGATTCGTTCCTGGTGAACAAAGCCGTCGCAGGAGCCCATCCTAGGGGTGTTGAGCCAGAGCTCGGTCCCGCTGTGTTTAGCGGTGCTGATCAATAAAGGAGTGCGCTAATCCACAAGGAAGCGTGCATTGGATTGCAGCCTGGTGATCTTTTTTTTTTTTTAATAAATTTTTTTTATTAAGTTTTATAACATGCAAAAAAGAAAATTATAACAATAAAACAAAAAAAAAGAAAACTAAAATAACAATAAAAAAAACAGGAGTACCAATATATATTCGTTAATACAATTTTAAAGTATGGTTGTCAAATCTTATAAGATACCCCCTATCCCACCACCCATCACCCCATGTGACCCTTCGCCTGACTTCCGCAGAAGTGTCATATCAGTTTTAAACTTATTAATTGTTAATATAATGTATAGATATTAAAAAAGACTAATTTCTGTAGCTCACTAAGTAACTTAATAAAATCCGTTTTTGCCAGTTTATCCCAATATGTGGCGGCCTTTTTCCACATATTTTTAAATTTTTCCATATCCTTTCCATGAAGGAATTCTGTTAATTTGGCCATCCTCATATAAGTCCATAGTTTCTCTCTCCAATCATTTATTGAAGGTTTATTCTCAGCCTGGTGATCTTAGGCTGTCAGGTCCGCTGTGTTATTCAGGGCTTAAAATTAAACAGGAGTTCAGTGGCACCTTACCTTGTTTTTTTTTCTTCCCTTTTTCCTTTTATCCCTTAGAAGCTTCTTGATCAATGGATCTTGAGCAGCATAGATCTAGTGTTGGAGCACTGGTTCCCAACCGGGGGTCCATGGACCCCCAGGGGTCCGCGAGAACTAAATTAAGGTCCCCGAAATAAAGTTATAAACCCATAATAAATTAATATTTTCAATTAAAAGTTATTGATTATAAATATATATATTCAAATATTATTCTAAGTTTAATGTTTAACTAACAGTTATGATTAAAGTTTATTTTCAAATTCTCGGAATTTTTATCTTGAACCTTGGGGGCCTTGCACCGAACAAAAAAGTCCTAGTGGTCCCTGGTCAAAAAAAGGTTGGGAACCACTGTGTTGGAGGGATATAAGGATTGAAACAAATCTTGCCACTGACAAGGCAGCCTTGGGGTCCCTGTCGCTTAGTAAAAAAAGGCATTATGTCAGTCGCAGAGGCACTGGATTTGTATGTTAAAAGGGGGGAAATATAGTGCGATCGAAGCTCCTCGTGAAAGCGGCCTTCCAAAAGGGCATGGGCTAATGAGTCAATCGAGCCAGAAGAGCAAGGGCAGATCCTGTCTGAGTAGGGTATATTCAGAATTCTGCCCTGCATTACCATAGAAGGGTTAGCATTCAATCTAGCCAAGGAAAAAGCTCTACAGAGACGAGGGGTTGTCAGATAATATGTATAGGCAGGCAGACCACGCGGAGGGGGTATTCTGAAGAACTGGGATGAACAGACACGACGAGCACGAAAAGTAGTGCTGTTATAATTGAGCTCTTTAATGCGCTTTTTAATTTTGGTAAAAGCTTCAGTTTTCCCAAGATCTAATAACATATCCTGTGAGAAGCCCAACAACGACAGTTTCTCATCTAAGATTTTTTGTCATGAGGATTTAAAAAGTGGCACCTTACAGGCTAACACAATTCATTCCAAAATAAGCTTCTGTGGGCCCCTCGTTGGTATTCGGAAGGATGGTGATGGACCCCATGACAAACCCAGGATCCAGAACCAAGTCCCTGCAATGACCAAGTGCCAACTTTGCCTTCATAAACACTCCAAGCAATACGATCTCAGGTTCTAATAACAAGGACTCATGCCATCTTGAGTTCTTCTAGCTGATCATCCTCCATTGTCACTGACGTGGAAGCAGGCGGATTAACAGTTATCCAGGACACACCACCAGAACTCCTTGCTTTATAGAAAACAGTGTTGTTTAATTTACAGTGCACAGATAAAAGACAAACCGTCACGTACACTTCTCTCCACCAAGCTTCCCAACACAGAGTTATAATTACATAGGCTTGTCTACAAAACTCCACCTGAAACCAATAAGGCCACCTGCAGACCTGGCCACAGTATTACATCATCCTTACTGCTTCAAACCGGTTAGTTGCAGTTCACCCTAGAACCTGCAAGGCTATTGCTGCCTCTTGCATCATCCTAGATGCCTCTGATCTGACAGCTACCTGTCAGCTGTCTCTGTCAGATTATTATGGGCAACTTGTTACTCTGAGTGTCACATGTACCATCATTAGGGTTGCCAACCTCCAGGTACTAGCTGGACATCTCCTGCTATTACAACTGATCTCCAGCTGACAGAGTTCACCTGGAGAAAATGGCTGCTTTGGCAATTGGAGTCTGTGGCACTGAAGTCCCTCCCCTCCCCAAGCCCTGCCCTCCTCAGGCTCCACCCCAAAAACCTCCCGCTGGTGGCAAAGAGGGACCTGGCAACCCTAACCATCTTTCATCAACGAGGCCTTTCAGCTTTCTGCAGTGGACAAAGGAGTCAGTCCCTCCACAAAAGAATAAGTGGACACAAAACTGACATTAAAACTAAAATTATACAGAAACCAGTGCATGACCATTTTAATTATCCTGAATGTTCTATTGCTGATTGGAAGATCATCGTTTTAGAAAATAACTGCAGAGAGAGAATCCAAAGTACAGTGCTAGGACTCATTAAGAAGTTCACAACTCTCTCCCTGCACTCCATCTTTGAATTAAGAATTAAGATTTCTCACTCACCATCACTGCCTTTTATAGATATTTATGGCATGGATAGTTCCCTCGGCTGGAGGAGGCTTTATCTGTAATTCTAGGGTTGAATGCTATGAGGGAGACACCAAAGTAAACGTAATATTTCATTGCCAGATCCATAGTGCTCCTAGCTTCCCTGAATACTACTTCCCACTGCCTACAGCTCCTCTCTTCTAGCCAGCAGGGCTCCTTTATAATCTAATATCCTCTGTATTCCTTTTAAGAATCTCTCTCTAAATGACAGCAATCACCAGAAGTCTTCAAACTTCAGTTAGTAGAGATACATGCCAATATGTTCAGCTAACCTCTGTATGACTTCTTTAATGGGCTCAATTTATGTTTCACCATGTACTTTCCTAGATTAGATCTGATGTTAATTCTGTTCTACACATCTGTCAACAGGTGGGCACGGTCCTCTTAGGTAACCCAATCTCATCAGATCTTGGAAGTTTAAGCATAGGCTGAAAAGATCTTGATTACCCAACCTCTCACAAGGCTTAGTCTCCAATGCTAATTCCCCCAATCAAAATATCTAATTTGGGTAACCGGCTGGATTCAAGAACCATAGTTGGAATTGATTATGTGGTACAAGTTACCATCTTGGGGACATCAAGGAGCTGGAAAATATAGTGTAGCCTGTTTTGATATAGTAAAAGAATCATTGTGGTAAACTATGGAAGGCAGAAGATGATTCCCCCCTTTTATTAAAGTCAAAAACCACACACACCACAGTTCAAAGTCTAAGCCATTTTATGCTCCATGTACATAATTAAATTAGCCCATTTTCAGTTTCACCTTGCAATACCCCTTTCAAATAAAGGTAAACAGACACGTTTTCCTAAAATATGCACTAATACTTTATTTTGAAAATCAAAAATAGAAGATATTTTTATTTGAATCCATAATGGAAAATGGTTAAGCTTCATCTCTATTCTATTACATACATATTCCTATCGAAAATTATGCATACATTTTACACTACATGTAAAAACACAGTAATTAAATAGATTCATTGCATGTATTATTCTTCGCAACCCTTTTAAATAATTTAATCTGTCTACATATCAAATATAATCCAAGGTTACTAACACTGAAATAGAGTAGAAAACCTGTTATTCCAGTTCTTTTAGGATAATCTACCTCATGTTTGTATGTCATATGGAGGAAATAATGTTTGGTTTCCTTGCACCCAATTTTGAAATATATTTTTTTTAAAATTAATAAGAGCTCCCACTCACACTTGGAGGACATCCCTATGATAATCATGTAGAAATTAACAGGCTAATGTGTGTTCAAATTAACAGTTTGGGACAACATCATCTACTTTATGTGCAGATAATGTTTTGTTCAACCTTACTACCGTATGTAGCAGACACCCATCCTGGTCCTGCAAGGATGATCCACTGGACTAGGAAATTTCCCAATACTCCTGAATTCAAAAATCAGTGGTGTAGCTGTCGTTCCCTTTGATAGATTACAAGTATTCATGCAGCCCTGATACTTCGTTGTTAGGGGACAGAGACTACATCTAGGCTGCCTCTAACTTTTCCCACTACCAAGAGCGGACAACCAGGACAGTCCAAACTGACAATGCCATCTATCCATTGAGGGTCAATGGATACCTTAAGGACCACCTCTCCTGCTACAACTCCCCTGTGGTGCTTATGTTCTACTTCACAAGGACTTCTGGTGATGCCTGGCCCTTGGGTAGCTTGTTTAACTTCAACCAGAATAAGGGCTTCTTTGAGTGAGGCCCCTGTTGGAAAATCTGCCCTTCCTAATGGTGTCACTTGCCTACACATTAAGAGGGATGGGGGGTTTGACCACAGAGAGTCAGATAGATAGAAAGGACTCAGGAGGTATCTGTAGTCACACCTCACCCTCATTTCCTGCCCTTTGATGTTTAGAGCTATATTGTCAGGGACAATATCCTCTTCCCTCTCTCTTCCCTTTGGCCCATCATCGAAGCAAGACCTAGGAGCCGGGCGCTCTCTGCGCCCAGGCCTTCCCACCCCAAGATGGAGTGGAAGGCAGATGCCCCTTTACACCTAGAGAAATAGCAAGATAGATTAGGATAGAGAACCCTCGTTTGTCCTTTCCTATCCGAAGTGTATTTCAACCAATAAATGTACTTTAGTTTGATTAGAGCAAACGACTGCTCCTTTGTTTTCACACATACACGCACGTGTAGCTTCTGCTGCCGCTAAGCTTAAGGCATTCTGCTAAATGCAGGAATATCTTCACGCCAGACATTCCAGCATATGTTCTACTTCACAAGGACTTCTGGTGATGCCTGGCCCTTGGGTAGCTTGTTTAACTTCAACCAGAATAAGGGCTTCTTTGAGTGAGGCCCCAACCTGGTGGAATGCTCTGTCTGAATAGACTCATGCCCGATGGGACCTGTCTAAGTTCCTTAGGGACTGTAAGACGGAATTATTCATGCAGGCATTCCATTGAAGCACTCTTACTGGGCCTACTATCAGCTTCTTTGATGATCATGCCAAAGTGACAGCATATTAAAATTGTTTATAGAATATTTGTATTTTTATTTATGTTTTGTATTTATGTTGTTAACCGCCCCAAGCCTCTTATTACTGGGGAAGGAGTGGAATAAAAATCAAATGAAATAAATAAAGCTGAATTACTCAAGCTTAGAGCTTGGGAAGCCCTCATACCATGTTTGCCAAAACGTTAAAACTAGGAAGGAAAAACATGGATATTTCAGATAGCCATATTACACTGTAACCTGATTTTGGATGAAGCAAACTTTCAAGGATAGATGTGTCTTGATGGGGAGAGTGTCCTATGTATAAAACACTTAGCTACAGATGCTAACATCTTACTTTGCAGAGTACTGCTCCAGGCACATTTGTAGCCTCACCCCAATTAAATGAGATTTTAAGCTTTGCAATTCTCAAATCAAACCAGAAGTGGGGTGGTTCTGTTTCTCAGCTGCCAATGTAAATATCCTATTTGGCCTATTTAACGAGCCAGTGCTTTGCAGTGACAAGAATGGAAGAAAAGGTTGATTCACACTAACGTTTGTGAGCATGTAAAAAAAAAAGGTCAGGAGCCTGCCCGGTTCTGAAAGTCTCAATCTCCTTATGGTAAAGCTGGAAGCTGTGTCAGTTTGTTGTAGCAAAAGGGAGTCTGACATATTAAGATCAACACAATCATTCTAGCATAGACTTTCATGGGCCAGAGCCTGCCTGACCAAGGGTTCTACTTCATGCAAATAATGTTGCTAGCCCTAGACTACCTAGACTTTTCCTCTTTAGGGTGTCACAGGACTCTTTTTGTGTGTCTCTTGAAAAAAGCAAGGGTAAGAAAAAATATTGTCTTAAGAATACTTCTGCTGGGTCCAAATTTCAAGAAAGCTAAGAACTTAGGTTAGTACAGGGAATGAAAGGAAACAAGTATTCCTATTACAGGAAAAAGCAAAGCTTTGATAGATTAAGCTGATTAAACTTTAGCAACATGAGTTAAGCACTTTTAAATCCCACTACTTTTAATGGGAGAATTATGCACCTGCTTAACAGACTCACCTTAAAATGGATAAGACTCAGCTTTGGTGGATCAGAGTGTAACTGACAGGGTGGGTGTACACGATTGTGTAATTTTGAGACATCTGCATTTTGAGATGCTTGTGAGAACTCTGCCTTTACAATTTGACAAATAATCTCTTTGAATTACCCAGTCTACAGCTACTTCCGTGGCTGAATTAGCTTTACAATTTCACAAATAATCTCTTTGAATTACCCAGTCTTCAGCTACTTCTGTTTGCTGATGAGTGCATGCACACTGAACTCCTGAACTAATGGACGTCTAAGGTCAATTCAATAGACCACGCGGCTCTGTGTAACTCCCTTAACGTATCAGCTGCTCCCACTATTGGTACAGGGAAAAAAATCTGTGCACAGAAATCTAAGTGACACTCCCCACCCCCAAACTGGAATGTATGACTCACTGCATGTGAAGTGGGCCTGTAGTTCTTAAAAATTTAAGATACAATAAAATTTTGTTAGTCTTTAAGATGCCACAAGATTCCTCTTTATTTTTCCAGAATTATGAGCTTCTCAGATGGATACAATGTTTTAGAAGCTAAGAGGCGTGAGAATTTGTTTCTACCATGCAAGCAAGCCTTTTCTGCTGATGAGAAACAGGTCACTGATGTAAAGTTTGAATTAGTCTTAATTTTAAATTATCCAATTCAGTAGCATAAGAAATTAATTCAGCAAAACAATCAAAGGATTATTTTAAGTCACCACAAAGGTTAGCTGTTTTCTCAGGTGTTCATATGACAACACAATAATCTCTTACAGCACTTCAAACAGCACACACAATCCAACAGCAATCTCTCCTGTTGAAATTAACCCCACAGAAATGCATCGCTAATAGCACTGTTCCTCTTGCACATTTCCCATTTCTAACTCAGGAACATGATGTCAGGAGAGGTTCCTAGTGGATTGTATTCAGATTCCACCCTTGGATACATATGTACATGGAACATCTGCACACACCTCACCCCCTTTTAATGATTTCAAGGAAAATAAATCAGAGAGAGAGACAGAGAAGCCCATGATTTCATAAAAATTTACTTTTCCATTCCTTTGTAATGGTCACACAAAAAAACCCTCAAACTACATGTAAGGGTTTTCCGTCCCCCACCTTTACAATAAGCAGCACAGTTCCCTCTTAGAAACCTCCCCAAGATTTAACAGCAGCTTGTCATCTGTCACGGGATTTTTGTTGTTGTTGTTTTAAAGCGAAGCCAGTTCCATAGCCCTCTGTTTTGCAGAAAGTAAAGCAACAGAACTGATTCTTTATAAGAGGCAGTGGCTTGGCTCCAACAGAGAGGTTCCTTGACGGAGAGATCTCTGTCTGTAGAGTGCAACTTCCTCATCTCCCAGAATGCAGTTGCTGGGAGAGGAAATGGGCAGGTTGGGTTGCTGGCGAAGAGGGGAAGGTTAGAAAGTTACACTACACCGGAAGAAATCCTTCCATCCACAGAAACACTCCATTGGATTCAAACCACTGATTACAACTCCCATGCACACCTGATTTTTTTTTTACACTAAAGCAGTACATTGTTTAAAGCACAAGCCTGTATGCACTTTAGAGTACTTAGGAAAAAGAAGAATTATTTGAAGTCACCTAGCTTTCTGCAAAATTATTGAATGTTAAATAAACCAGCATCCTCGCCAATCTATTTCATAAATGACAGAGAATATTGTGCACAGGATTAGAAAGTTTGAATTGATTTGACGTATACTTTGAAGTCTTGCAGCTAAGTACAGTCCACCCAAGGCTAACACTTCAGGTTGTAGGTAGGGAAGTATTCCAACGTGCGATTCCCCAATATCAAAGACTCCCTGCACGTGGAAAGCTAACACATCAGGGGGAAAGGTTCTATTGTGGCTTTCTTTCTGATGTGCCAAGCCTTTCATATTCTGAAAACATTTGATGTGGTGGTATGTTCAAACATGAAGAATCCCACCTGCAGTCCTGAGAGGATTATGCCAAATGCTTTCTTTAAATGGATTATGGTAATACATCATAAAAGAAGATTGCAGCCATAACATTTTAGAAAACTCAAGTGCCAAATATGCAATGTAACTATGTTCATGATCTAACAAACAGTATTTTGTAGCAAGGAAAATCCAAGCTCTACTCAGTCTTTTTGAGATAATTTCTGCAACCGTGTTTCAATCAATTTTGGTTGTGCTGCCCTAAACTGAAATTTCACTGTTCTGTTTTCAGAGTACATTATTTCAAAGGAATTTTGACATGTAGGTACGGCTCCAAAGAAACGCTAGTTTGCTTTCCCTTGAATATAGGGACTTTTCAATTTATCCCTACTGGCAGCAGTCCCACACATTCTGTAAAAGCCCCTCTGAATGTCTGAGTCTTTACAGAGCAGCCCTGGATGAAACAAACAGTGGGTGCAAAGGCTGGCTGCCAGATAACATGGTGAGCCTGGCACGGGCATCTCTGGCCTGAAGCCACAGATGTTTTCAAATCATGATACATTTTATACTAGAGAGGAGGTAAATATGCAACATTTTAAGTAAGTCTAAAGGACAGTTATGTTTTCATTGTTGAACACAACTACAGTATTCTTTCATAAAAAAGCAAGTAAGCCTGTGAATGCAACACTCTTGATTCTGGGACCACTTGGACATGGGTATCACTGACATACACCCACTGTCCTACAGTTGCTCCTACAGATTCCTTTAAACCTGCAATGCAAAACAGACAATTGTGTTACTAATTAATTACAATCAACGGAAGAGAATACAATTCTTGCAAGCAAGAAGCTATACCAGGCCTATGAAATGAGTTTAGTTTTTTTTCTTGGCTCCACCCTGATGGAGAATTTACTGACAGGTGTGGAAACTGCCTTAGCATGACATTACAAAAAATCAAGTAAAGTGCTGATAGAAGTGATTTCCAAAGCTGCTTGTGGGCAAACTCATGTGCAACAGAAAGAGCAGAAGTTGCCCGGAAAAATGAAATCGCCATGTTTGAATACTTCTCATTCTATGCTCACAGCATAAAGACTAGAAGCCACCAAGGGTGAATGAAATATACTGTGTCAACTCTACATGTGAGTTTCCTGTACTTCTGAGATGTCACTAGGAACTTGCTCATGGCACGGTGGCATCTCTGCTAGAGGATGAGCTAGAACCTTCATACATACAGAAGGAGGGTGCATCTACACAGACATTTTCCCTCCATCTTGGCTTTGTGGGGGGGTGGGCATTCACTCAGCATTATCCTCTTGTTCACTTTCCAGATTTTGCCCATCCTGCTACATTCTCTCTCAAACCTGCTTTGGAACTATCTTTCTGGAGAGAATGCTGTCCAGTCATGTTAGTAAGCTGTCTGGACAGGAAGGGACACATTTTTGAAGGTCCTGCTCATGTGGGAACTATTTTCCTTCTATCACCCTCTTGCAACTGCAATTTCCCCCACCATACTAATGGAGGGCTTTAAAACAAACAAACTTGTAATTGGTATTACACAACCATGCAATAACATTCTAACTATCTATTGCCATAATGTACCGATTCCTCTTTAAAAAAAATAAAAGCTGGGAATTCAGAGGAGCTAGGACATCATGGCAAAAGATCATTTTAAATATTATAACACAATAGTGAAATAGCAATTTGAAAAAAGCCCTCAGAAAACCTCTCTGATGGTGCTGCCGGGGTGTGTGTGTGTGCAAAGAAAATAGTGCTTGTTTTAAAAACTGTGCACAAAACTCCCATGTGCCATGCATAATGCACACAGTTTTAAGGTATTGTACATACAATGAACACAACACATTTTTAGCACTTGCAACCATGGCTTGGGAAAATGGGAAATTATTGCAAATAGGAGAAAAAATGCCTTGATCCTGTGTAGTACTGGGAAAAGGTGGGTTAAGATACTGATACTGAAAACACACACAAAAAACCCTACAAATATCCATATGCAAGAGTTTACTGTATGAAGAGGTGCTAGAAATGAAGTGGAATCCTACACACAGAAGTAAATCCTGTTCTTTGAGTGCAATAGGATGAGAGAGCAAGTATGCTTAGAAATGCAGTCAGGTTTAACCTAGTAATATATACCTTTACTTTGGTACATACCTTGAACATTTTTATTGCTAGAAATGTGCTCCAAAAGCTTTTTGGATGGAGCTCTGACTTTCACGTATGCTGCATAGTGACCGCCTCGCATGGAACCGCTATGCTCCACTATTCCATAAAGAGCATAGACGACTTTCCCACTATCTGTTACGTTCTTATTAGAAAGTCAAAAACAACAAAAACAAAAATGGAGAAATAAACGGGGTGTTTTCACAATGAGTTCTACAAAGGTAATCATATTTAAAAACAGTGGCAGGTAAAACCATTGAGTTCTTTACTAACTTGATTCAATTAGATTGTTAGAAAAAGGAATTCTTTCTATCTCCAGTGATGTAGATTAGCAGCAGAGATACTATACTATTACAAAATCAATAGAATTTTCATGGTTTGGTGCAGTTATGCCCTTATGCATAATGCAGAAGTTTGCTGTGAAGCAAAACAAAAAAAAAAGTTTTAAGTCTGCACATTGAGCTTCTCACTTCAAGGCCATGGTGGCTATTAAAAGACTGTAAAAGGTCCAAATGACTGTAAAAGGTAACACCGTAAGCCCTCTTAAAAGCCCAGTCTTGCTGAGAGGTAAACAATGAATCTGAAAGAGGCTCCAAGGTTCTACCCATTTTGAGGACAGTGTGGTGTGGTGGTGACAGAACCTGGGAGGCCCAGGTTCAAATCCCCACTCTGCCATGGAAGTTTGCTGGGTGACCTTGGACAAGGCACATACTCTCAGCCTAACCTACATCACAGGGTTGTTGTAAGGATAAAAATGAAGGAGAGGAGAAGGATGCATGGGAAGGCCATTGAAGAGAGTGGAGTGTACAACTGAGAAAGAGCGGGACTCGTGTACACGGTGGAATCGACAGCAAATGTTGGTTAGAGGAGTGGAGAATGTAACTGAAGTTGAGTTCCAATATATGTACCTTGCAGGAAGCAGAAGAAAACGGTGCCAAGTCCAATATTAGTGGGAAATCCACATGCCGGTTAACTTTCCGTAGACTTACACCAGCCTTAAAAAGAGATTAAAGTTTCTTAGCAAGTGCCCTAAATATTTTATACAAAATTTCAAGGAAGCACATAGTCTCTGGAGTTCATGGGCTTATCAGAAAAAGTGCATTGCTGGATTCAGCTATGCATGAAGGAGAATGGCAGCACTGTGATGAGTAGGGTTGCCAACCTCCAGGGGGCTGCCAGAGATCTCCCACTACTACAACTGATCTCCAGGCGACAGATCAGTTCACCTAGAGAAAATGGCTGCTCTGGAAGGTGGACTCTATGGAATTATACCCAATTGAAATCCTTCCCATCCTCAGACCCTGCCTCCTCAGGCTCCTCCCCCAAAATCTCCAGGTATTTCCCAACCTGGAGCTGGCAACCCTAGTGGTGAGAGAAGCTGCACCCACTGGATTCTCTTTGGAACAATCATTAAAGGCATGATGGGTCCCTATTCTCTATTGTATTTGGCAGCATTACAATAGACTGAGGGGGAGAATTAACTGGATACTTTTTTTTAAATGCCACCATGATTGCAAAGCTTAAATACCCACCATCAAAAATGACTGAAGAATTGAAATACAAATGTGTGTTGCTGCTTATACATAATAAAACCAGGCTTCATGCTGTACTCTGAGAATTCTCCTCCTCGGTCAAAATGTGGCAGGATGGAGAACACATTTTCCTCAACAAGGTTGGATGTTTCAGTGAGGACAAATTCAACCTATGTCTAGCAACAGTTAAATAATGACAATTTCTAAAAGCTCAGATACTACTCTTTAACACGTATGGTATTCCCAATAAGTTGCTGGCAAGTTTTTTACCTCCATTTATGGTGTTCGTTGTTACATTTAAAACTTTCCAATGACCTGGAAGACATAACTTGCGGACTTTCCCCCTTCACATGAACCTGTGTACCAGCTGCACTTTTCTCAGCAGCTTCTACTTATGCTGCTGCTCCTTAGAGGAGCATTTGATATTTATCAGCCCATGCTTAGTTCCTCATGGCTCTATCTTTATGGAATGGCATGACAAAAGTGGGCCCCAGCTAAGGTTGCCAACTGCCAGGTAGTTCAATACAAATTACAACAATAGGCTCAATACTAATCAAACAGTATCAAGTGTATTCAAAGCAACAATCCACAGACAAGGACTATACACATAAACAATGGTGCTGAACAACAAAAGCGTACTATATACAATATTTACAACAAATAGTCACTACCAGATACATCCATCAAGCTATTCAGCTTACTGATAACTAATAGTGTCCGTAGGCTCAAAATAAAGCGCCTGGCTTCATCTGTTTCTTGAAATTCCCTTTAAAGGGTAATGCCAAATGTCTGGTGGGGACCACAACTGAATCCAAATTGTTCAGAACAGGAACAGGGGGAGGAACGCATATCCATGGTATTCATTGCGTTTCACCTAAGGCTTCATCAGCCTCAATTAGTTTCTCAAGTCGCCTAGTTTACATCAGTCAATTTTCAAAAGTACATACTCAGAAGAGCTAAGTTGGTTTTCCAAATGGCTGCTTTGGCAATTGAACTCTATGGCATTGAAGTCCCTCCCCTCCCCAAAGCCCGCCTGTATGGTTCTAGTCTCTCCTCAAGAGAGAGAGACCTAGACCTCCTTTATTTTGGGCCTGTAATTTCCCACTACTCAGGCTTTTCTCCTCCAGCCTGCAGGTTCGTTCCGGGCAGGGAAGAGCCACACCGGGACGAGCCTCACCCCTTTGTTTAAGAAATATAAACAAGTTTATTGGTTTCTGGGAGAGCAAAAAAGAAAATAAGCTCTTACACCGTTACAGGCAATTTAAAAGGAAAATAACAAACTCAAACCAACTAGCACTCTACTCTACTTACAACGCAGAGCTGGTCTTATTCCTTCTTACTATCAGTCACTGTAAAACAAACAGAATCCCGAACCAAGACCCCTCCCCCTGGAGCAACTTCCCTTTTTCAGTTAACTGCTATTCAGTTAATAGTTCTCAAAACTATCCCAGCTGTAATTCCTGGGGGGTGAAACTCTCAAGGCCGGATTGCTCAATGGCTTCTTCCTTACACTGCCCTCCTCAGGCTCCGCCCCCAAAACCTCCCGCTGGTTGAGAAGAGGGACCTGGCAACCCTAGCCCCAGCATTACTGGTTTCTAGACAGAGCACACATGAAGCTGCCTTATACTGAACCAGACCCTTGGTCTATCAAGGCCAGTACTGTCTACTCGGACTGGCAGTAGCTCTCCAGGGTCTCAGGCAGAGGGGCTTTCATATCACCTACTGCCTGCAAAAGCAGTTTTATCTGAGATCCCTTTCTGATGAACTGCATTGGTGTTTTTTCCTGCTGAATGAAATTACAGCTTTTATTTGTGGCTAGTCTATTATGGGTAGCTGCTACTGAAGCTATTATAATTTTTTAAAAGTTAACTTTTAAAAAAAAATGTAGTTGTGAATGTTACTGGCATATTTGCTTTAAGCCACTGAGAGAAAGGCAAAAAAGAAGAAGCCTATAAATAATTAATTAAATTGCACCAAAACATCCTCTCAGATTGCATTAAGTCATCTGAATACTTTTTCTACCTTCAGTTGTTCATAGGTCTTTTCAGAAAAATCTACAGACATCTATGCTAACACTACACCTTCTCTGCCACCATTTAGGGTATAGTACGTGCAACCAGGGGGGAGGGGGAGTAATTTGTCCTCACTAATGCTATCACACAGCCAAATCTATTCAGTTACACGGTGTCATGTTAAACAGGCCCTGAGATACTGCAATCATGTTATAATCTATTCACTTTTTTTTAAGTGGAAAAATGGGATGAGGGTTTTCCCTCCAACAGCCCTCCCCCACTCCAAAATGACAACTTTTGAAGGGGAAAATGAATCTTTACAAAAAAAAATTGCCACATCATCATTATTATCCAAAGCAACACTGTTATAAGAATTCACCTGGTGGAATCTTTTAAGATGGAGGACAAGAACGGCAGGAACTGAAGAAATAAGCAGCTGCTTCCGGGCATTTGTATACACGCCTTCCACCTTCTTCTCTAGAGAGAGTAAAATAGAACAGTTCAAACAAAACAGGAACGTAATTCCTACAGTACCCTTAGAGTGCAATCCTAAGCAAAGTTAAACTTTTCCAAGTCCATTGAAGTCAAAGGGCTTAGGCCAGTGATGGCGAACCTTTTAGAGACCGAGTGTCCAAACTGCAACCCAAAACCCACTTATTTATCGCAAAGTGCCAACACTGCAATTTAACCTGAATACGGTTGCTAACTCCAGGTCGGGAAATTCCTGGAGATCTGGGGGACAGTGGAGTTTGGGGAGGGATTTCAGCGGGGTATAATGCCATAGAGTCCACCCTCCAAACTGCCATTTTCTCCAGGGGAACTGATCTGTGTAGAGCGGCGGTCGGTTGTAATCCCGGGAGATTCCCAGGCCCCAACTGGAGGTTGGTAATTGTGTGTGTGTGTGTGTGTGTGTGTTAAGTGCCTATGAATCAAAGTCCTCCAAAAAGTCCTATCTTTGGCAATCGTACCAGCGGAGGAATCCCTGCAATGGCAGGAAAGCAAGGCGACGTCGCCGTGTTACCTCAAGATCGCCCACTTACTGCAGCCTCGGGGAAGTTGGCCAGGCCGCGCAAGCAGAAGCAGTTCTGGGTGAGAAGCGCGGGCGGAGGTTGCCCCGGCGGGACTCCTCCTCCGAGGGCAGGGCCGGGGGCGGTGCAGGCAGCTGGAGCCAGCTCCAGTCTCGCCACCGCTCGCACCGTGCGGGACAGACGCTGGCGGCACAAAGCAGGAGCGGTACGGCGGCTCCCACTCGAGGAGAGCCCGGACATGCCACCAGCCATCTCGGCCGGTCCTGGCGCCTGGGGGGCGGCCGCAGCAAGGTCGCCCTGCACCGCAGAGGGGGAGAGAGAGGGAAGCTCACAGGTGCCCCGGCGTTGGCGAGAGGACCCAGGCAACTCAATATTCTCCCCCCCACCCCTCCCCTCATGGCTCCCAAAAGAAGGAGAGGAGAGAGGCTGCCCAGTGCAACAGCCGGGGCTGTGGGCAGGGGTAGCCACCATGAGGCGGCAGGGGGAACCCTCCCGCCGCCTCTCCTGCTGCTGCTGCTGGGGCTGCTTTTCTGTGCTGGGGCAACGACGCGCGTGCCCAAAGAGAGTGCCCACTGAGTGCTGGGGCAATGGCACACATTCCATAGGTTCGCCACCACTGGCTTAGGCTGTTTCCACACAGATTATTTTCCCCAGGTTTAATGCTGTTGGGAAGTGGGGTTTGTTTTTCCTGCTTCCCTGCAGCATTGTAATACATTCATGCACCTCCCAGGCTTTCCCTAACTTTTCTCCAGCCTTTCTCAATCTGCTTTGCTGCAGTGTTTTGGGAAAGCCTGCAATGAAGCCTGGATGGCTGCTGTATGGGTAGGAAAGTTTGGATTTTTCTACCCACATACCAGCTATTTCCCCTAACCTGGTCCCTGGGGAGGCCATTTCCCCCCTGTAACACCGAGAAGTTTTTTTTAAATGTCAATTTCATATTATTATATTAATATATATTATATCAGTAAGTGCAACAGGTTCTGTGAATTCCAAGCTTTTTTAAAGTAAGTCTCTAGCTCTTTCCATTGTGGAGATAAAAGGGGAACTGCATATCTCTGCAACAGAAGGGGATACAGATGTACTTTAAAAAAAATGAAAGCCAGGAATTCACAGAACCTGTTAACACTTATTGTTGTAATGGTATATAATGATATGAAATCGATGATTTTAAAACAAAATCAGTGGCCCCAGAGAGGACCAATTAACATATTAACTGCTGGCTGCAGAATTGAATGGCCATAAGAACAGAGGGTGTGTTTTTTTATATATAAAGTACTGATTAATGGAAGAAAGGTCCATCAAAGGCTAGTCGGCCATGATCACCAAGCAGAACCTCTCTGAACACCAGATATTGAGGGCAAACAGTGCTTGGCTGGGAGTAGACAGATCTCAGTCTGATTCAGCAAGACAGCTCTTATGTACTAGATCCTACCATCATTTCTACTGGCACATGAAAGCGGAGGAGATGATCTCACTCAATTCCCCTCCTTACTGCAGCCCTGCATAGCTTTAAATCTATGCAGACCCACAACCCCAGGCACAGCATTTGAGGGGAGGGGTGATAGATGTCTTTCCTCCCTATTTTGTAGAAAATCTGGCAGGATTCAACCTTATTCTGGCAGGAATCAACCTTATTCTGTATTCTGGGTGGAAAATAATGACCCCACACACACTCTCAGCCTAAACTACTTCATATGGTTCTTGTGAAGAAAAAAATGAAAATTACAACAATGTCAGCCCCTTTGGATCCCCACCTGGGGGCGGGAGAGGCAGGTTATAAATAAAGTGAATAAAACATGTATTTTCATGAGATAACATGCAGCCAAAGGCAAATTGAATCACACAGCCACATTAGGATCACACCATTTCACTCTCTCTCTGCCTCTCTCACACACACAGTCAAACCAGTGCCACTGTCTTCCACAATGGGTTGATTTTGTTATATGAGAAAGAAGAACAAAACAGCAAATTAAAAATGTTAATCTGTTTTGGCCACCAGAGGGCATTCCTACAGTACAGATTGCTACAAAAGTCCCAAATATTGTATAATTTAGGAGCCCCCGAATACCTCAACCACAAAAAACAATTATGTGATCAGACTAAATTATATAACTGGGAATCTACGTGTGTTTCATTCATTGATAAGCTTTCTACTATGTCATACAGATCAATTTGTTTTAAAGATCTGGTCTTGTATTATTTGGAAAGCGTTTAGTGCATAAAATAGATGTGAAAGGCTAAAGAGAGTCAGAACTATGGAGAAATTGTAGGGAAGGCAAATGGCAGGTAGAAAGACAGAGGCATTGGGAGGTCCCTTGAAAAGTGATGAATAGTTCAGTTTGGTGGATGCCAAGTTATATGTCATTGTTAGTCATGGGTAGCTCAATCACACCGATTTTCAGACTCCCCTACTTGTATGGATTTGGGAGCAAATAATCTATTTTGGTCTGCTCAAGAATTCAGGCATCCCTAGAGAATTCAATTTCAAAAACAATTAGCCACGAAGTATGAAACACTGCTTTAAAACAAATAAAAATACAAATCACCCATGAGTGGATGAGAACCGTTCCATTTTAAGCCAAACATGCAATATTCAATCACCACTTTATTACCTGCGGAATTTGCTTTTTTCTGATGTTTCGGTCTCTGTTTTGTACAGTTTTCACATAGCAGTTTGTTGTTTCCCATCAACAGCTCCACAGATGTAAAGTGGTAGAGGCACGACTGAACCGAACATTCTTTAGAGCTTGTTATATAACTCTGAGAAAGAGTCTGGAAAGCGTTTTGAGGGCTTTGCAACAACGGGGAATTCTCCGCTGAAAAGGCCAAGTTGTTTGACAGATCGGATAGTTGATCTCTGTTGAGCAGCCCTTCGCCCTCATTGACAGTGTTGCCAAAGCTCAGTTTTGATAAGGAATTTATAAGTGCTTCTGTATAGTTTTCAGGTGATTTGGTGGGTTGCAACTTAACGCTTGCAGGCAAGTGTTTATGCCCACTGGTGTGCCAATTGGATGCACAACATGCTCTGGTGACAGTCGTTTGCTTAGGAGCGCTTTCGCTTTCAGAAGCCTCACTGTCTGCATCGATGCTACTTTCAGAACGGCTTGCTTCTCTTTCACTGCCTTCAGTCTGGCTTTCATTTGCTGTGTACTCCGTCACCATACTGCTATCTCCTGAGCATGGAACATTGGGGCCTCCTTCAGTTTTACTGCTTCTAGGTTTTTCATGCATAATAACAGGGCTTGTTTCTTCTTCACCAGAGGAGGATTTCTTGGCAAGTCTTCTTTCGTGGTTTACTTGGTTCTGTCAATTGCCGAATTAAAGATCCCAAAGTGGTATTAAAAGGAGAAAAAGAAACATCGTTTGAAGACCATACCTAGTCACTGCTATAAATACAGATATAGTCCCTACCATGAATACAGATGTGGTTAAAGCAAATATGCCCACATGTGCTCCTAACTGAAATCTTCAATCTTTTTGAGAATTTTCCTTCCCTCTACTAAGGACCAGTATGTTTAATTTTAAGATATAACAAGTGTCAATCCTGAATAATACATAAAACACTTTTAAAAATCAGAAGCATGGTTGTCAAAGAGAAAGCTTTTCACATATTCTTTCAGAACTGAGTTCTTCTCAGAAATTACAGCTTCCGTATGGCAGAGGATTGGGTTGGCACCACCGTTGGTGCAATATTCATGGGACTCATGATTGAAGAGGGGTTTATGAACACAGTAAATAATCTCCAGACTTTTAGTACTACAGGAGCATGTATCAAGAGCATGGATTAGAGAATGCCTGTTTAGGTCTCAAGTCTTCCAACAAACTACAACCAACTTCAAAATATCTAGGGCATCTCAAATACATACATTAATTTTGAGTTAGGATTCCAAAATATTTAGAATATTTGTTTGCATTAACAGCAATGCCAAAGGCTTAAAATTCCAACTAGCATTCCACATTCTAAATCTCCTATATTTTCAAAATACATAGATCACAGTGGCTTACAAACTGTCTCTACTTAAAAAATGTGCAGCAGCTGCTTCTTATCAAATTTCATTTTTCATGGATGGATTGTTTTTAAGGGAAGACAGCTCTGGCTAGTTTGGGTGTGGGTGATATGGGACTTTAAGGGACGATAAAAATTAAGACCTCTATAACCTAATTAGTTCTTGTTAGAACTCTACCAAACAGTTACAGTATTCCTTAATATCACAAAGTCTTATGTTGATTAACAAAACAATTAGTCCTGGCAACAAGACATTAAAAGCCTGCCTGCTTTCCAACAGAGTGTGAATTTTTTTCCCCAAATCCCTGTGGAAACATGAATCAGTGTGGCCAGATCAGTTGAGTCGAGGTAAGGAGAAAGTTGGCAAATCAGATGCAGCTGATAGAAGGCGCTCCTGGCCAACATGCTAACCAGCACCCCAAAGCTCTGAAAAAGTCATCGTCACTCCATCTATGACAAGTGTATTCAGTCCCCCTAGAATACCAGCCTTCCCAACCAGCATCACCTCACCTCTGGCATGTTTGGATTCAGCTTCAGTTTGTTCTGCTTTAGCCACCTGTCCACAGCCCCAAAACACTGGTTCAGAACCAAATGGGATTAATGAAATATAGAGCTCAGGATCCCAAAGCGCCAGACAATCTCAGGGCTATACCCTTAATACCAATTCTGTATTCAAGCCGGTTGATAAGAGTGGAGTGGCCAATGTGTCAAAGGCTGCTGAGAGATCCAACAGTACCAATAGGAAGATTGTCCCGTCGAACTTTAAACAAAGAATGCCCACCACAGCAACTAAAGCTGTCTCGGTACAATACCTGGGCCTGAAACAAGATAGAGGTCAAGGGCAGATGTGTCATCCAGGAACCCCTGGAGCTGCCCTGCCACCACATGCTCTATTAGCTTCCCTAGAAAAGGTAACTTGAAGACTGGCCTGTAATTGGCCACCTCATCCCTAACCAAAAAGGGTTTTTTAAGTGGAGATCTAATCACTGCCTCCTTCAAAGGGTTAGGGAGAGCCCACTCAGGAAGGAATTACCGATTTTCACTAATGTCTCCAGTACCTGTCACCGGCCAGATTTTAAAAGGCAGGGTAGGCATGGGATGGGTCCAGAGTATAGTGTGGCCCTCACACACTTCCAAGGACCCTATCAGCATCCATAGGTAGGATCAATATGAAACCAATCATAACAAAAGGACAAGCAGGCACTTCTGACACCTCAGGTACCAGATTTGCAGTCAACTTGGCCTCCAAGTAATGGATGAGATTTTGTCAGCAAAGAACATTGCAAAAACATGACGGCTGGAGGCCCGATTTTCATCACCAGGAGGGTCAGACTTAGCTGTTATCAACTATTTTAAACAACTGAGCTGGATGAGATTCTGCTGATGCAATAGCAGCAGAGAGGGGGGGGAACTTCCCTGCCATCACTGCCAACTCATGGGCCTGCAAATGATGTGCTGTGTCTGATTCATCCTGAGTTGCCTGCCAATGTCATCTTCCAGTCCGCCTCATATAGCTTAACTCCCTGGGAAACCAAGGAGCTGGATGGGGCCTCACAGAGTGTGGATGTGAAGGAGCAACTATTATGGCCCAGTCAATTCATCATTCCATGCAGCTCATCATTCCATGCAGCTACAAGGGCCTCTATAGTCACCAAGGAGGTTCTCAAAATCCCCCAGAGCCACCTGGAAACCAACAGGATCCATTAATCTCCAAAGGTGGACCATCTGAATCAGTAACGCCCTTGCCAGCAAGATTACAATGCCTTCAGAAGACAGTGATCTGACCAGCCCCCTAATCAGATCACCGGCAAGCTGCTCAATGCAGAAAAGTGGGTCCAGTGTATGTCCTTTTTCATGTGTTGGGCCCATTACAATCTGAGACAGACCCATGGTTGTCACGGCAGCCCTGAAGTCTTAAACTTGACCCAACAAGGCAGCCTCGGCATGGATGTTGAAATCCCCAAGGGCAATCAGCCTTGGGATCCTCAGCACCAAGTCCATTACCACCTCTGTCAGCTATCAGAGGCGCTGCTGGTAAGCTTGGCAGCCAGTACACTGACAGGATCCCTAATCTGTCCCTGGTGCCCAACACAAGGTATATACAAAGCCAGCCTCTACTCTCCTGTGTCCATTATTCACCGACTGGCTATCTTGCTCCTGCTTCTGACCTAGGACTTTCCCCACAGATGCTAAAATGGGATAGGGGGCTTTGAACTATTCATCCTACCATTTGCTCTTCCTGTGTCTACTTAACAACTTTAGTCACTATAGTAAATCTTTGCAGAACTGACAGTCACCAATTCAACCTCTGCCGTTTCTCTTTCTGGATTGCATTTTTAAAGCAACCAGACATCTACAGCCTTTCATTAATTCATGAACATAGGTGATTTTGGGCAACAGACATAAAGATTAGCCTGAAGAGGAGAAGACTGAGAGAGGACATGATAACCATCTTCAAGTACTTGAAGGGCTGTCATATAGAGGAGGGTGCCGAGTTGTTTTCTGTTGCCCCAGAAGGTCGGACCAGAACCAACGGGTTGAAATTAAATCAAAAGAGTTTCCATCTAGACAATAGGAAGAAATTTCTAAGTTAGAGTGGTTCCTCAGTGGAACAGGCTTCCTCGGGAGGTGGTAAGTGCTCCTTCCCTGGAGGTTTTTTAAAAGAGACTAGATGGCCATCTGTCAGCAATGCTGATTCTATGAACGTAGGCAGTTCATGAGAGGGAGGGAATCTTGGCCAACTTCTGGGCATGGAGCAGGGGTCACTGTGTGTGTGGGGGGAGGTAGTTGTGAAATTGCCGCATTGGGCAAAGGGTTGGACTAGATGACCCTGGTGGTCCCTTCCAACTCTATGATTCTAAGATTACAACATATATTAAAGGAAGTGACGGGGAGGGGGAAGAGAGAAAAACAGAACGATGGTGCAGAGGGGGAAATTACACTCCAATGGAAAGTCTAAATATTAATGCCATCTGAATGTGCTTTCTAGACTGCAAGCAGCACTATTTTTGAAGTTAATGGATTTATTTATTTTTTAAGTAGACAAGAAATGCTGCCAGACTCCCCCAGAGGCAGTACGTGTACTACTTAGCTGCTTAACAAGACATTCTTTCATCTTTAAGATGCTACGGGATATAGGTTATGACTTGAAATGTTACAAAAAGGCTTAAAGTACTAAAATTTCTTAGTAACGATCTAAACGCTTTATTATAAAATAATATACAGTACAAGCAAGAAGAGCCGCATCCCACGTGCTGTTAGCCTGGCCCTTTCTGCAGCATGCTGTGCCACCATCAGGAAGAACCATGTTAAGAGGCTGAACTGTGGTTCTCAAGCCCTTGGGCCACCGCAGGCTGAGCACATCTTGGAAGCCGTGTTCCAAGTCTCCAGGGAGACAGTATTGGCTGTATTTCTCCTGTAGCACACCCCTGCCAACTGATCCACCAAATGGCACTAATGCTGACTTGTCTGCTCTCTTGGCCAGCTCTGTGCTGCCTGCAATCGCAGCCAGAAGCAAACTTGGACAACAGGGAAGGAAAGGGAGAAGGAGGGCAGAGGGAAAGAAGCATAAATTAAAAGGGGGGGGGGGAAATCAGTATAATTTTTAAATCCATCTAATGAATTTATTCTTTCTCTACCCTAGCCCTTCACATGCAGCGTCAACTATTTTTAAAACCTAGCAATTTATCAAGAAAATATCACGAGCTCTGTAAAAACTATGTCCACATAAATCCCCCTCCAGTAACAGTGCCACAGAATAAAAGTCTCCAGATTACGTCTCCTAGCCAGTCCAGACTCCCACAAAGAAAAATGAATTTGTCTTAAGACAATTTGAAGAGACTAACCGGTTAGCTATGCAGCTATTCCTACCTTGTCTTTTGTTAATGTATGTTTCCTAGACTGTTTTAATTGCTGATTATTCAAAGTAGTAATAGTACAACAGCTGTACTGATCAACATCTGCTTCTTGTACAGGTTTACATTTACTTGTCCTTCCAAACGGAACAGGTTTTGAAATCTGGAAAATAAACATGGTTATTCAGAGTGCAACATACAAACATTTCCATTATAAATGGACCCCATATCAGGGCAATCTTGGTGTAAGTCTACTGGAGCATAGTATGGTTGGGGGTTTTTTTGGGTTTTTTTTAAAAACCTCTTCTAAAATAACCAGTCACCCATTAGTCATATACTCAAATTGTTGTCAAGCATTGTAACATTAATTTACAGTAACAGTAAAGAACAAAGAGAAATATGCCATTTTCAAAGACAACTATTTTCTGGAAACCGTTAGTGCTTCCCAGAAGCTTTAAAGAGCTACATACCAGTTCCTGTGGAGCCCCTCAAAGCAAAGGCAATGATCTCAGTGGTAGTCTTGACTCTGAACACTTGTGACCTCAAAAATTCCAGCACTTTGTATGTTATTTAAGCTCCTTACCAAAGGGAAATCAAGTTTTTCCAGGGGAAAAAGGCGGCACCTCAAAAGGCAAAGCGCCTTCCTTCGCCTATCAAGTCTACTGCCTCCATTTAACTCTTAGTCAGCCTAAAGGGGGACTGATATGCATGCAGGATGGCTGCAAAATTTCCCCTTGCAAAAACAGTACTCTTTTTACCCTCATTATGAAGGAACTGCGTGTAGCAGCACAGGATACTTATGTTTGCATTTATAACACTCACTGGGCACTCATGTGCACTATCCTCCGAATGTAGCTACCAACCCTATGTAAAATTCTACCAAACCAAAGACAACAAAAGACAAGACCCACTATGACGGCTGCCTGTGATTATTTGCATTTATGCTTCTTCCTGAATGCAATGTCTCTGCTCCTGTTATAGCACATTGCCAATAAGAGAAGGTATGCCTGGGGAAGGCAAAGGAGACATTTGGTCGTGGCTGTTCACCATTTATATCACACAAAATGAATTTGTGTATACATTGCCACACTTGCTTTATTCCAGGCAGGTGCAAAAATATCTTTCTACCAAATATGTATGTGGAAATATACGTTTCAACAGAAAGATCAATGCTTTGTTTGTAAACCAGACTCAGGGCACTTTCACACATGCTGAATAATGCACTTTCAATCCACTTTCAATGCACTTGGAAGCTGGATTTTACTGTGCAAACTGGCAAAATCCACTTGCAAACTATTGTTAAAGTGTATTGAAAATGGATTAAAAGTGCATTATTTGGCATGTATGAAAGTGCTCTCAGTCTAGTAAGATCAACCATACACTAACGCATGCTGCATAAGACTTAAAAAAACCATCATCCAGTACTCGATTGTATACTCCCTCAGACCAATGCAGATGATCAGAGCAAATTGCTAGCATTACCAAAGCTATCTATCAGAGGTGGAACTGGGGAGGGGCGGAGATTGACTGACAGTGTTATAGCTGACTACCTCAACCACCAGTCTGCTGAGAAGGCAAATGTCCTCAGACACAACATCATGCAATATAAGCAGAGGTTGTTGCTATTTATTAAGCAAGTTGTTTCTTACCCTCTCTTCTATTATAGGGAGTGAAAGATCAATAAAAGGTTCCTTCACTGTGGAAATCTTAAACAGAAAGAAAAACAAGTGTGTAAAAACTGTGTAAGCAGTTCTTTCCCCTCATTTATTGAAAGTTATTAATACTATCAAATTATAATTCAGAATACAGTTAATGTTTACTGCAATGAGAAATTTTACATCTTTTTTTGAGAAACTGTGCTATTTCATTTTGGATCAAAAACAACAACTTGTGGTGTAGTTGGTAGAGCGTCAGGCCAGGATCTGGGAGGCCCAGATCCAAATCCCTACTTTGCCAGAGAAACCTGCTGTGTGGCCTGGGGCCAGTCACATCCCCTTAGCTTAACCTGCCTCACAGGATTATTGCTGGGAGGATAAAATGGAAGAGGGGACAGCAATGTTGTAAGCTCCTGTGGATCCCCATGGGGGAGACAAGCAGGGTATAAACATCTAAATAAGTACGCCAAAAGTTAGAAGATGCTGATTTTCCTGACTTAGGAATATAATTGGTAGGCCCTGACAGTGCATTCCTGACCTTCGAGGGCGAAAGCTCTTAGGAGGCCAGGAAGTGGCCGCGCCGGCATTAGGGCACCCGCGGCAATGTCTGGGCTACTTACACCAGCGTTAGTGGCCCCAACACCAGCGGGGAGGCCCAGATGCTGGTCTCAGGGCTCTGCTATGGCAGCGCTGCCCTGGGATGCCTGCGGGGCATCCAGCACCAGCATTCCGGGGGGCATTCCAGCATCCCGGGGGGCTTCCCAGGGCGGGCCAGGGGAAGGAGCTGCCGTTAGGCAGCCTCCTGTCCCCTTTCGTCCTGGGTACGCCAGCAGCAAGAAGAGCGAGGCTGAGCCTGCTTTTTAGCCTCACTTTTCTCAGTAGGGCGAAAAGCCCCATTTTAAGAGAAAAAAGCCTTTCAAAGGCAATCTGCTGGTGGCCACAGTGGTGCCTCCTCCCCGCCGTCCCTGGCCGCTAGCAGCTCAGGAATGCTCTTCTCACAACCTGAGTTCGATCCCGACAAAAGTTGGTTTCAGGTAGCCGGCTCAAGGTTGACTCAGCCTTCCATCCTTCCGAGGTCGGTAAAATGAGTACCCAGCTTGATGGGTGAAAGGGAAGATGACTGGGGAAGGCCCTGGCAAACCACCCCGTAAACAAAAGTCTACCTACGAAACATCAGGATGTGACGTCACCCCATTCGTCAGGAATGACCCGGTGCTTGCACAGGGAACCTTTACCTTTTAATTTAAACATGGAGTTTCATTTAGGTTTTTGCTGTTTTGTATTGTATAATATACCCACCTGCCTGTGCACATTTGGCCCTCACTAATACAACATTTCAAGCTATGGGCCTTTGCTTGTTATAGAGAAAAGGCAATGTTTTGACCTAAACACACACACATATACAAACTGTAGATGGGCCTTGTTTCTTCTGAAATTAGCTGGGTTTGGGCAGATGATTATAAAATATTTCTAGATACTAAGGGGAGGGGGAGCAAAATCAAAAGTCCAACCATAGCCATGTAACTGTAGAGTTTGCCAGCAGGATTCCAGCCTTGCTTCTGTGGACCAGGGCTCTGCATGCCCAAAATACAAGCCAAATTTTGCAATTTTAGGCACTGGTTCCCAGTAGCTAGTTCCTGCCAATGCTGGCAAGGAATCTGACCTGGAAACTTGTTTACCAGGTCTGTAGCTGACAAATGCCTGACACCAGCATGGCCAGGACTGCAAGGATGAGGCCACAATGATATAGAACATCAATTGCTAATGTTTCTGGCACCCCCATACTAGCCATATGCATGGGTCTAACTGTGTGCCATGCTGCTGGCTCAATAACATGTTCTATGACATTTGGCCGACGTAACACTCAAGACACACCATGCTCATGAGGAAGTGTCTCCACTTGCCCCATCCCCACTGACACACACCCTGGATAGGCTTGGGGGACAAATGGCACAGTTCTCCAATTAGGTGTTATAGGAAAAACTGAGTCCTTCCTTAAAAGAGGAATTCATTCCAGGTGACAGAGACTGCAAGGAACATTGCCCACTTCCATTGGAGCAGATTTGCTGGCTGGGAAAGGCTCCAGTCTTTCATTCCATGTGGCAAGCTAGTACCATTCCCACGCCAACACATCTACCAATGAGTAAACATCCAAACATACCACCTGGCAAGCTGGGATGTTGATTCAGAAGTAATTCTTACAGTGTTCTTTGATGGTGCAAAATGTACATCCACAAAGAATGACGTAAGGATATTCCAGGAGGGGAAGGCATGGAAATGACAGACTGGCTCTCACTGGGCTAGAAAACAGAAAGGCAAAGTTTTTCACTGCTGCATATAAAACAAGCAACCTATTCCGAATTGTAGTTAAATGATTACTCTGGGAATAGACCATATAGCCAATATATGAAACAAGGCCCAGTGTGGTGGCTGGGAGAATCAAGAGGCCACTGCCCAGATGGCTACTATTTATTTTTCCAGTTTCTGGGATATGGCTTCAGGTATGTCTCTCCCCCTCCCCCACCCCCGATTAAGGGCCTCTGTTCCCTGCACTCTACTGCATGATTGCCGTTCAACTGATGGCCTGTGGCTCCAGGGACAGCTTAGATGCAAGTAACCAATATGTGCTACCAACTGTTCAATGGAAATTTGTTGCTCAGTATAACAGTGTTGCACTTACCTGTAACTGTTGTTCATCGAGTGGTCCTCTGTGCAGGCACACATAGGAACTGCGCATGCGCAGGCCAGCTGTGGACCTCCACTGGAAAGCTTCTCAAGTTAGCCCAGCAACAAGGAGTGCTCCCCTTCCCCTCTGCCACGCACCCAGAGCAAACGGCTCTCCCCGCCAAATCGTACACGTGCTTTCAGACAGGACTCCTCTTTATTCATTTGTTTTGCGGGTACCAATAAAGGAAAGGGGATGTCCACTCAGTCTTTATCCAGGTGGGTAGTTTCTGCCATCAAATTAGCTTATGCAGAGGCCAAGGTGCCTTGCCCACTCCCAATACATACTCACTCCACAAGGGCTCAAGCCTCTTCAGCAGCAGTTGCTTCCAAGATTGGCCTGCATGACATCTGCTGGGCAGTAATGAGGTCCACGCCATTGACATTTGTCCAGCACTACTCAATGGATATGGACAGAGGATCAGATACTGTGGTGGGGAAAGCAGTGCTTCAGTCAGTTCTACAATGACCAGCCTCACACCCACCTCCATGGTAAGTGAGCATGCTACTCTCCCGTGTGGGATTGCACAGAGGTCACGAAGATGAAAAACAGTGTTGCAACAATTGGAACTGTTGTTCATTGAGTGGCCCTCTGTGCAGGCACACATCCCTCCCTCCTTCCCCATTGTAGGCTGTGCCTGTTTCTCTTCTAGGTACCCCTCTGTGGCAGAGGAAGAGAACTGAGGGAAGAGTGCTCCCCTGCCCCTCTGTCACGTGCCCATTTGGCGGGGACAGCCTTTGGGCACACAGCAAATGGAGGGGGAGCACTCCTTGTTGCTGGGCTAACTTCAGAAGCTTTCCAGTAGAGATCTGCAGCTGGCCAGCACATGCTCAGTTCCTATGTGGGACTGTACAGAGGCTATGAAGATGAAATTAGTCTTTACCATAACCTGCTATTCTTTTGTTCTACTGTGCATCAAAGATAAGCAAGAAGCTAAGAAGAACACACAGACATGAAGACCCACAGACCTTTGATGATAACATGACAAGGCTGCAACAGCATTGAAGTAGTTTAATTTTTCACCAAGCAACAGAGACGAGCAACAGTGACAGCTAAGAGCAGATGCAGGGATGTACTATACTTACTCACACTTTGGGGAAATGATGTGTTAAGTTTATCATTGTTGTTTGAACAGTATTCAGATCTTCAGCCTACTCTTAGCCAGAGGAACTAGCAAGGAACTTTGGGGGGGAGGTATTTTAAAAACATTCATGACATTCTTCACTGAATGGAAGCAAAATTTAAGAATGAAATAAGCACTCAGAAACAATTAGTTTTCAGATATGTGAGAAATATGAATGAGACAGACAGTACAGATTTATCTCAAAACACAGTACATTCAAATCATTGATCTTTTCCATAACAAAATGAATTCCAGAATACCTACATTTTCACATTCTTCACACATGACAGTGCTAGTCAATTCACCAACAAAGATCCTATCTATGAAGTTCATCTTCACACCCTCTCTTCCATATGCTGAAAAAACATTGCCTTTTTTTAATGTGAACACATAAAAAATCCATTCTAAAAACAATACAGTTCATGCTAGGATTTCTTCTGAAAACATTCAATACATTGTAGGCAAATTGTAGTAGCTATAATACTGTCTCTATATAATGAAAGCATACTTTGCATTCATCGGTGATTGATAAAACTGAGCCATTCATGATTTGCCTTCTGTTTCCAGTAGACAGATAAAGATATACCTTTCAAATAAAAAGCATTAAAATGCATAATATTAATATATTCATCCATTTATTTTTATATAGTGCACATGTTACTGTGTAGACAGCATCAGCAGCTCTGCAGCATGATCCAATTTATTTTCCATAGGACTTATAGGGAGATTAGTCCAGACAAAAATCATTCTGGAGTATAATACATCTCTCACAGGGCTAATTTAAGGAATGGCCAGTGAAGTCAAGCTGGGAGGGCATGATCTCTCCCCCCGCCCCGCCCATCATGGTCTTGAAGGTCAAGGGACTCTCCAAGTGGAGGGGGTAAAAAATCACCCTCTCTTCCTCCACCAAGAGAACTGCTGTGTTGCCTCTGAAGTGGCAGCGTTGGATTCAACCCGACTTTTTTTTTTAGTAATTTGCAATAAAGCATCAAAGACAAATACCTGACTTTAAGGTTATGAAGCTATTGTTTGACTTCAGGAAGAACATTAATGCACAGATTTAAACATTTGAAACCAGCTCACGTATTAGTGTGTTTTCACACAGCAGGTTGTGAATACAACTGGTTTTACCTGAATTTACTTCCAAGTAATGTGTTTTAAGATTACAGCCTGATAGTGTGACTGAAGATTTCTCCTTTACAAATCTCCTGGGGGAAAAAACTTTTTAAAAACTTCAAAGTGCCATAATAGCTTGAGAAAAAGAGGAAGGAGGATAACTATAGACTGCAGCTATTGTTTAACTCTATGTCATTTCCATTCCTCTCCCCTACTTCATCTGGAGCAAAAACAAAAAAAGGCGTGCTTTTATTTTCTCATCTTCAGAAGTAGCTATAGGAGAGCCAGTTCCTTGTTCGCGCCTCCTGCCATCCCATTTTTGGTTGGTACCTTCAACACTCTGTGGTTAGCATGATTATCCCGCCCCCAACCGCCACACATATAAAGAGGGAGATCCTGAGGCTACCTAGCTGCATTGATGTACCTCTGACAGCAATCTTTGAATCAATGCAATTACAGAGTAGTTGGTACAATGATGCTTTGGCAATAAGTGCCTGAGGACTGAAACCAAAGATTACTCTTTTTTATTATAAAATTGAAAATAATGTTTTCAGATTTAGAAAACTTCCATTACAAAATGGTCCATTAAGGGTGCAATCCTAAACTAAAAAACCCACTGAATGCACTGAGTAAACAAACTATGGACGAATATGTACATTTTGCAAATCAGTATGGCACTGACAAGAAACAGCAAAAAATACATACCTGATGTATATTTTACTACATGTATAAATTTTACTACATGTATAAATTTTACTACATGTATAAATTAATCAGATTAATGGAGTATTTTGCATGTGCACTAGATGGCACTAGAAAATAGGCACGAGCCAGAGTATTCTAGCCCTTTGGAACTCAACTGTTACGCAGTTTTAGAGGAAATTAAAAATTCACAAATACACTATTTAATAATGGCAATTCACATGCAAACACAAACTTAAATCAGATTATACCCAAATAACTGTAAAAGCTTTGCTAAACAGCAACATACCTTTGACTTTTCTTTTTGTCTCCTCATCTGCTGTTTTAGTAGTTGGATTATTGAATGCTTTTAAAATTGCAGTTTGTATGCGCTGTAACAAATATTTAACAAGTATTTTACCTGATGAAGTACCCATAGTTACAAGCATCATTAAAAATTCAATCACACGTATAACAAGGAGAATAATCTGACAATCTCATTCAAATGCTGCTATCTCCTACAAATTTACAGCACTATACGAATTATAACCTTTAATTATTAACATTAGATGGCCCCTTCCACTACTCTCACCTTCAAAAAGACTGCCATCTGAGAAAACTGTATGTGTGTGTTAAGTGCCATCAAGTCGCTTCCAACTCATGGCAACTTTATGAATCATTGTCCTCCAAAACGTCCTATCATTAACAGCTTTGCTCAGATCTTGCAAACTGAGGGCTGTGGCTTCATTTATAGAGACAATCCATCTCATGTCAGGTCTTCCTCTTTTCCTGCTGCTTTCAACTTTTCCTAGCATGATTGTCTTTTCCAGTGACTCTTGTCTTCTCATAATGTGACTAAAGTATGATAGCCTTAGTTTAGTCATTTTAGTTTCAAGGGACAGTTCAGACTTGATTTGATCGAGAATTCACTGATTTGTCTTTTTGGTGGTCCACTAGTTATTACATTAAACAACTGTAGAATGATGACCTCCCTTTTCCCTAAAATACGGGGAATCCTCAAATGCCACCTAGATGAGAAGAACTCTGCTTTGAACTTTAGTGAGTGACTGGACTAATGGAAGCCTCTAGGTACCTGTGACAGAACTTCTGTTATAAGATACAGAATTATAAAGAGCTGACACAGTATAGGGTGTGATCTGTGAAATCCTAAACTCAAATCTAATCTCAACCATGACTTTGCTAGGTAGCCTAAGCAGAGCTACTCTCTCTATAAACCTCATCTCCCAATCTGCAGTGCTGGGAGAACACCACTGGACTTCCTTACAGGGTTATGGTTAGTGCGTTATGTCCAGGGCTTAGAACACTCTAAAACATGAGCATCAAACATGAATCCAGCCCCTTGAGGGATCTTATTCAGCCTGTGAGCCAGCCGAGGCTGCTGCCTCCCCCAGTCCGAGGGGTCAACGATCAAAGACTTCTGGACATGGAGTGGGGGTCACTGGGGATGTAGGGGGGAGGTAGTAGGGGGAAGTTAGTAGGGGGGTGTAGGGGGGAGGTAGTTGTGAGTTTCCTGCGTGCAAGGGGTTGGACTGGTGGGCCCTTCCAACTCTATGATTCTATGCTGGCCAATGGCTGTAACAATAAAAGTATGATTCTATGATTCTAACTAAAAGAAAATACTGTAAGAGTGTTATTGTTTTAAGCATGTTTGAATTTTAAGTAAAAATAATATTATTAATAGCTTTGCCTGTGTCTTCTATAAAGTTTGTATCTCCGGTATTAAATTTTATGGTGCGAATGGACCGGCCCGACCAAGTGACATTTATGTCATATCCGGCCCTCGTAACAAATGAGTTCGACACCCTTGCTCTAAAACCTAATTATAGGCTTATAATGGCAACTCAGAGCACTTTTTCTACCACTACAAAGGAACAGTGCCATCATGACTGGCTCTACAATGACGTGAGATGAGGAGAAATCCTCAGGCAGTGGATTTTTTTTTGGGGGGGGGGGAAGCACCACTGCTCCAGCCCCCAGGATCTAGAGCAGATAACACTCCTTACTGTCCCAAGCACAACAGGGCTTCCCAAGCTCTTGTCTCTCACCACAGAGCAGAAAGCCCTACTGGGCATGCGTGGTTTACTACCCCGCCTGGCAAATGTGCAGAGAAAGAGCGTCAGCTACTCCATCTCTCAGGCGGGGATGAAAAAGAGGTAGGAGTGGGGAGCTAGAGAGGTGGTAGCAAGGCTGCGGAAGCCTCAGACAGCACCCCTTGTCACCACCATCACTGTGTCAAGCTACGCTGCAGTGTATGTGCTTTGATGCATTTCATCCCATCTTTCCTAAATTGAGGTTTAACGTGGAAGCAAAGGTCTTGGCTAGAGGGATGCGTACATGGAGGCTGTTACAAAGGGCAGGGGAAGGAGAAAGGTAAGTAAAATCAAAGCTGATACGCAGGAGGAGGAAACAAAATTCAAGTCAGAAAAGAAAGAAAACTCCTTTTTAAAAGAAGAGGTGTGTATAGTACAGTTCTATGCAAAGTTACTCCAGTCTAAGCCCATTATTTTATGTATTTTATTTATTCTCCACTTTTTCCTGCAATGGGTCACCAAAGTGGCTCACAAAATCCTCCCCTTCTTCATTTTACCCTCACAACAAACCTGGGAAGTAGGTTATGCAGAGGGTAAGTGACTGGCCCAAGGTCATTCTGTAAGCTTCCACTGCAGTCAGAATTCGAACCAGGAGTCTCTCAGATCCTAGTCTGACACTCCAACCACTACATCACAGTGGCTCTCCCCTGGCTTAGACTGGAGTAGCTCTGCATAGGACTGCACTATTAGATGGCCATTTTACTTACAAAACCTAAGATGTAATTTATGAAAGATAAGAATGGTTGTCCTGACACTGCACATTGCCATTTCGATTTTAAAATTATAGTATTACCACCACCACCCCTGCTGTTTTCGGCTGGTCTTAATGGCAAGCTTTTTTAAAATAAGAATAAAAACTATGTGAAGGAAGCCAACAGTAGTTTGTGAACATAACTGAAGTTTTAGAGTTCTTGACATTTATCATATCACATTATTATAACATTATTTTCAGTAATTAAACTACACCACTGTAAAGTGCCAGTGCTAGAATCTATTATTCTATGATTCTATGAAATAAGTGGCAGAAAAGCCCATGTGTAGCAGGAGATTTACCGCTACTATCAATACAAGTCTGCATTGTTTTACTGCAAGATTTTATCATGGAAATGATGTATATACAAGTGAATTCCACGCACTGATCTCTATAAAGTTAGTTCTTGATCTCCTAACAAAATCTTTCAGTGTCACAGGGAAGATGCACTCATATTTATAGTGTAGAAACATTTACAAGAAGTCGTACTCTGCCCCTATGGTTTTATCTGGAAATGTCAACAGAGCAACAAGACTGAGCAGTAGTCTGTACTTCACAAGTATGTGGCCTGGCTAGTGAATTAACTCCCAATGCCTAAAGCCCCTCTTTATTCACCTTAAATCCAGCAACATAGTAAGAGGAGTAATCAATTGATCACTGAGCAAGTTGGATACCATAAATGGGTTTAAGGCCATAAACGGACTCCCTTTTTGTTGGGATTAGTGCACTGAACCATTTATTTAGGTCAAAGGAAGAGATGGTCTTTGAAGGGTCTGGGTGCGGCTAACAATGGCACAGACATTAATCAATTAGCAGCAGGGTTCGACTACTTCAAGCCCTGGTGTGAAGCATCTCCAGTGCACAATATTAGAAGGGGGACGACACAGCAGCCACTTTGACTGTCGCATCAACCATTTCCATTTTTAAAAAGGTTCACTTACACGCATTAATGTGACTTCGAATTGATGCAGTTATAATTAAATTCACCAAGGGTTAAAACAACTCCATTCCCGAACTTACAAGTGGACAATCAGAACAAGCAACAACTCAAAGGAGAGTTAGAGCACTCTTACAGAATGCAGATTTTGTAATTAAGCAGCACTACGCCCTCTTTGCCCTGACCTGGATGGCCCAGGCTAGCCTGATCTCGTCAGATCTCAGAAGCTAAGCAGGGTCAGCCCTGGTTAGTATTTGGATGGGAGACCACCAAGGAATACCAGGGTTGCTGTGCAGAGGAAGGCACTGGCAAACCACCAGTTAGTCTCTTGCCATGAAAACCCCAAAAAGGGGTCGCCATAAGTCAGCTGCAACTTGAAGGCACTTTACACTCACACACACACACACACACACACACACACACACTTTGGCCTTCAAAAAAACTTTAATTTATTATCATTATCACCATCATCATCTTTGGTTTATTATTTACATTTTAAAAGACCAGAGATCAAACATACTATCTCAGGATGGGGGGGTGTTATTTTATATTGTTACACAGAAAGCTTACTATATCAAGAGAGTCTGCGACAAAGGGGCTACTTTTAAACTTCGCAAAGCTGTGACCTTCACTCACAGCAAATATATTTAAAAGTCGCTTGAAAACGGCGAGGCCTCTAATCATATTTTAAAGGACTCTGGTGGCAGACACATCGCTGTAGGCCTCTTCCAATAATAATAATAAAAAAACCACATGGTGGTGACACTCCCAACAATAGCACGATTAACAGCTGTGGAGTTCCCATGACAATGTGGCTCCCGTTTGTTTCGGACCAGCACAACTGTCAGTCCTCACAAGATTGACCAGATCCACAGATCTGACATTCTCTGTTTGTCATACCGTTTATGGACCCGAAAAGAAAGAGACGCATGGGGGAGGGGGGGGGGACACAACAGCTTTTACTAGTAATGTCCCTTGCTGTGAAGCCTGAGGTGATAAATTCACAGTAATACACCATTACCACAAAACATGGATTTAATCATAGTCAAGGGTGGGATCAACCGTTGTTTCCCCATAGATGGAAATGGGACCATAGGAGGGGAGAGGGGGAAAAGACCACTCGATATATTCTCTTTTGCCACTTTATTAAGGGTGGAACACAGAATTATTGGCTTCAGATGAAACAACAAATATTAAAATAAACCTTCATCTGAGGGTAATTGCTTATGTTAATTTTAATGTATTAATTCATAAAATTCATTTGTTTTCTTATAAAACATTTTATAGTTTTCTTATTAAACTATCATTTTAATGTTATTCCCCCAAAAGGATTAATATACATTGCAATTAAAGTTACTTTATTTATAACCTGCCTTTTTCACTGAGACTCACTGAGACTCAAGACAGATTACAAAATATTTAAAAATGAAGACAGCATAAAACTGCAGATAAACAATGCTAATTGAACTAGGATTACTGAATTAGAAAACAGTGCAAACAAAAAACTGTCTAAAGCATGATATACTATAAAACAAAGCTTCTTAAACTGTGGGTTGCGACCCTATACGGGGTCGCGTAACTGAATGTGGGGGTTGTGAAAAATTTGGCAAAAGTATAAATTTCTTTATGATTTATTATCAGTAAATGTTTGATTGGTTTACCTATTTTATATACCTATATACTTGGGGTCGCATAAAAATTTCTTGGACGAAAAGGGGCTGCAAGTGGGAAAAGTTTAAGAAGCCCTGCTATAAAGAATGCATAAAGCAGATTACGAACATAGAAGACCATGCAGCAGAGGCACAATAATACATACATTAAAAATTAGAATAGACTACAATTCCATTCATTTATAAAGTGTCTCCTGAATTGTTCCATTATTCTAACCCCCTTCATAAAAAAGTCCTCCTGAGCATTTCTGTTTTGCACATTCTGTGGAATAATACAAGTACAGAAGCCTTCCTGACAAAGCGGAAGCCACAACCGAGAGGGCACACGTATGGGCAGTTGCCAATCTTACCCATTTACAGAGTGGCACTTTTAGAAGGCTTTGCTCAGATGAGTGAAGCTGTGGTAGTAGAGCACAGCAAATGAGGCAGTCCTGCAGGAATGTGAAGCCAAGGCCATTAAGGGCTTTGTAGGTGACACCCACTACCTTGAACTGAACCTGCTAACTGATTGGTAACTAATGGAACGGCTGCAGAATAGGTGTGATATACATGCTCCATCTAGCTCCTGATAGTAACTGAGTTGTGGTGTTCTGCCACCAACTGGAGCTCCTGAGCTGACTTTAAGCAGACCCATATCAGTATCATCTCAGTGGCAGTATAATGTAAAACACAGCAGGCATCATTCCTTTAAAAGAACTAACATCCACATTAATAAGAAAACATTCTAGGTAGTACAAATGGGGACCCACAGGACTCGCAGGGAGGGACAGGATCCCAGTGACCGCAGAGCCCCACTGCTGCACTATTCATTCACTCTCCCCCCTCTCTCCTACTCTGCCTGCCCACTATGCCAGCTCAAGCACTCGCCCCAGGAAAAGTCACAGGGTGGGGAATCTTGCTTGCCTGCCTGCTGTCTGCTGCTGCTCAACTCCCCCCCCCCCGCTCCATCTGCCTCTCCACAAACTTGAGCACGGACAATTTCCTCCTCCCTTTTTTTTTGCATTTTCTTTTTTTTTTAAGTTTTGTTTTTAAGTTTTCATATAATTCTGCAAACCTGGAGGGTCCCCATAAATTTCCCAAAATACCTCCTTTCTCTCTTCATGGCCCCAAGCTGTAGATTTAAGTACCAACAGATGGGACCACGCTGAGAATTAGATGTATTGATAGCTTTGTATCAGAGTCTAAGCATCTGTACTTTATGTATTTACTGATGGCCAAGACCCTTTGATGCAAGCAAAGCATATTGCATATGCGATATCTGAACAGGACTGTACATGTCCTGTTTCATTTGCATAGTTAATAGCTCAACAACTCTCAGAAGACAACCTAAGGAGGGAGCAGGGAACTTTCACACTGATTGATTTAAACATAGTATTTGCATTACTGATAATATGCCAGGGTGAGATAGAATCCCTCTGCACACAGAATGTGCACTGAAATTGACACACACACGGTAATACTGGTAGCAGTGCTCTGGCCCTGGCCACTATGATTTCTGCTTGCAAGCACAGAACTTACATATATAATATACATGCATTGGCTCCTTTCCTGTATTGGGAAACATTTGAAAAAGGAGAGTTCCCAATCACGTACACTTCTTATAAGCACAGATTCCACGCTCATGAGCAGGTGATTGCATTTAGGTAGGGGCACGGTGCCAATGAACTAGTGCGGGCTTTCTGCGGACGTTGATTTCAATGCATGTAATGGGATATGCAGAGAGCTATCATCCCTCTGCACTCCGGCATAGTTCTACAAGCCTTTAGTATTTGCATTCCACAATGACATTCAAGACTTTGTGACACTGACATTCCACAAAGTGTACAGAGAAAATAAGTGAACAGCCCAGCGAATAATCCAGCATTGTTGACGCTGAGCAAGTTCCTGCATAGAAAATCACTGAGAATTAAATCAGAAGAAGTCACCCAAGCGGAAGAATATTTTCTACTTTTACATGAACCCTCTGCTGTGAAGGATTCTCCCACGGAGAAAATCCTCTTCACCACGGACAATCCCCTCATCACCTCCATCTCCTCATTGAAACATGAACAGCAAGTTGCTTCTGCTAACTCAGGCCCCTACTGAAGCAGGGGGGCACAGCCAGAAGATGCTTTACAGCAGTGGTTCCCAAAGTGAGCAGTACCACCCCCTAGGGGGGGATTACCTAGGTGGGTGCTAAGAGGCAAGGAGCCAGCAGGAGGGTGCTAGAGGTGGGCCCCTTCAACTGTGTTGTTCACTAATTTACAACAGATCAAGCTATGGCACCATGCTGGCAAATTTGGTGAAAACTATCAGAATTTTTCCCAGACTTTGAAGAGCTGGTACCACTGGATCAAGCACATCAGTTTTGTTGAATAAATTTCAACTGAAAAGTTTTAATTTGATTTTGAATAGATGTGCAATTAATTGTTACTGTTTTGAAATTTTACTGTTATTATCTTCTTTTGTGCATCATGCAAACCCCTATTTGAATAACACTTTTTACAGAATAGGGTAGGGGCGCTGGGGTTGAGTTTGTGGAAACAAGGGGGTGGTGGCCTGAAAAGTTTGGGAACCATTGCTTTAGAGGGCACCTACTCACACTGTACCCATGACCTAATCAATCACAAGCAATGTGGGAAAGCAGACAGCTGAAACTTCCTTACCCATTGGGAAGAAAGATTAGGACCTGTCCTTTTGCTACTGTTGATCTCAACTTGTCATTTGATATAGCATAGTGTTTATGTGAACAGAGACACAAACTCCCTGGTGCAAACTGCTGTGCAGCCACAACCACATTACTGAACACATTAGACAAAGACAGAACACATTAGACAAAGACATTTCACCTTTTCAGCACTTCATCTGTACTATGGGGATAGCAATACTGGCCAACCATGCAGGGGTTATTGTAAGGAATATTATGGGCACAATTGTAACAGTTCACTAAGTAGGGCATCTATTATCGTGCTTAGCTCCAAAATGGACTCATACTCCCACTACTCAGGAGGTTTGATTTGGGGCAGATTTATACATTGAGGGATGGAGCCAAATATGCCCTTTGGTGAGCAGAAAGCAGTTCCACTTGTGCAAGGAGAAGTCCACAATTTCTGCACATTCCCCACTCAAAATGCCCTGGGACAGGATTGGATATTCCTCCCCGTGTATTCTAAGTGGGAAATCTGGGTTTATGGCAGTCTTTCAGAGAGTCATTACAGTGGTCCTATCATGTACCTTCAATAACCAATTGCAATGTATACGCTTGCAATGTATAAACTAAGAACAGCAGTTTAAGCATGCAAAAAGATCGGGATCTCTGGGTTGTTGTTCTGGGAGGAAGGAGGGAGGGGTTTTTCACTAGGTGAGAGCTGGGTTGTGTCAGTGTGTGTTTGTTTCTACTCAGGTCCAAGTGAGAGGTGGATCTGGATTGTGTATAGTGAGTATCAGCTGTGAGTGTGTCTTCACTTTGCAGTTTATTGGTTCCTTTGCCTGCTGGTGGGAAATGTGCTTGGAGGGACAGAATGGGGTGACAGATGGTGCCACGATTCATAGTGGGAGGAGCAGTGGGAGATGTGGTGGTGGGAGAAGAGCAGGCCAGGTAAAGGGCAACAGACATTTTCATACCACTGCCCTTTCTGGCTTTTCTTCCAGCCTAAGTGATGTTGGGTAACCATATCAACAACCTGCCATGCTATAAAATCCTGCTGCTTAATGCCAGGTCAATTACAGGAGAAACAGCAGCTATCCAGGATTAATCTTGAATGAAAGGGCTGACCTGGCATGTATCACTGAGACCAGGTTGGGAGAGGGTGGAGGTGTTAACCTCTCCCAAATGTGTCTCCTGGGGTATTCAATGTTATATCAGCATAGGTCTAACACAGGAGAGGTGGTATCGCAGTACTCTATAAGGACTCTATCCCACTAGCACAGTGCCCCACCCAGGACATTTCTGGGTTTGAGGTTGTGTACCTAATGTTGAGACTAAGTGACAGGATTGGGATTCTTTTAGCGTACCACCCACATCACTGCCTAACAGTCTCCCTGCCTGAGCTGACAGAGGTGGTCTCAAGGGTGGTGTTGTGGACCCCTAGGCTGGCTGCCTTGGGAGACTTCAACATTCATACCAAAGCTGTCTTGTCAGGAGCAGCTCAGGATTTCATGGCCTCCATAGCAACCAAGGCCCTGGCTCAGGTAATAACTGATCCTAGACATTGTGCAGGTCACACTTGATCTGAAATCTTGTTCTGGGGAGAATGAATGCTATATGAGTGTACAGTTCCTTTTTCATGGACAGATCACTATTTGCCCAGTTTTATACTTACGGGGATACCAACACTCTGCAGTGGTGGGGGATTAAAATGATCCACTCCAAAGCCAGATGGATCCAAGTGGTTTTATGATGGTTCTCGGGGATTTTCCTCTTGATGTGTTTGGTATTCCTGTTGTTGACCTCTGGAATGAGGCAATGACCCGGGCGGTTGACACAATTGCTCCCAGGGGCCTTCTCTCAAGTATTGGAGCCCAGACAGCTCAGTGGACACTGTGACTGTTTTGCTCAAAACTTTGCAGATAAAATCTCTCGCATCTGTTCCAACTTGGACTCTACATTAGCAAGTGACAGGGTCGGATGATACCAGGGTGCTGACCTGTCCAGTGGTGTGGGGTGCTTTTTAGTTTATTTAGTCTGAGGGTGTGGACAGGATCCTTGGACGTTTGAGGCCTAACACCTGTTGGTATGACCCTGGCCCTTCCTGGCTACTTAAATCTGCTGGTGGGGCTGGCTGGCTGGGTTGAAAGATGCTTAATGCCTCCTTGAGAGAGAGGGTGTGGTTGCCCCAGCCTTGAAACAGGTTACGGTGCATCCGCTTCAAACCTTGGACCCCAAAAATTAACTCTAAGAGGCTGCTGAAACAGCACATAACTGATATACAAACACCTCACCTTTGTTTCCTCTATTCTCACTGCATCCAGCAAATAATGAAGAACTTCTTGGCTGTCCTGTTGCTGAAATCCTTTAAATCGAGGCGCCCTACAGTGTCGGAGGAAAAAATGGTAAATCTCTGGAACAATAGTTTTCTGATCTAATAATCAAAATACAAATGTATGTATAATTGCTAAGAGATTCTGTCAAAACACCGGCAAAAAGAGGAATCACATCATGAAATAAGGATATGCAGGTGAAAGGGTGTGTCAATGCAGATAAGGCTGGTTTAGTTTTCAAAAAGGCTGCAATCTGAAATACAGCTGAGAGATGTAAAAAACGTAATCCTCAGGAGTGGTGGGCACCAGGGACAGGAAGCAGGCTTAAGCCCCATCACAATGGTGTCCTTGAGTACCACTGTATTTTCTCCCACATAAGGGTCTGGTTACCACTCTCTCCTATGGCACCAAATAGAGCAAAGTGCTTCTGGTCAATGGTGCAGGGGGACCATTGTTCATAAGATCATCTGTTCATAAGATCACTTTCAAGGTTTGAGATCCCTCTCTCTCCTCAGTAGGGTTGCCAGGTCCTACCTCTCCTCCGGCGGGAGACTTTTAAGGCACATCTCGGAATCGGGCGGCAATGCGTGGACACGCCGACGTGCATCACTTCCTGTTTACAACCGGAAGTCTCGCCTCTCGAGGGGCCTTATGCCACTCAAACTAAGAGTAAACCGGAAGTGACCTGAAGTGGCGTGTACGCGCGTGCACGTTTGCCCGCCGACCGTCAGCTGGTTGGCGGGCAAAGGGGCAAATTGCCGGGGCTTTGCCCGCCACCACCAGGCACCTGGCAACCCTACTCCTCAGTGATCTGATAAAGCACTGTTGTAGCTGCACCTGCTGCAATATTGGTGGTGAATCCAAAAGCAGCCGTAATACCGGGGTTCTCTATGCTCTCTACACCTTATCTGTATGCTGAAGTACACTGGCCTGTGGTGACTCCCGACCCAATTTCTAGCCCCGGAGCAGTAGTGACATCTAGTATTTTCCTCCTGATGCCAGAGGGAAGGGATACTATTCCTGGAAACTGTACTGGGAGGGGAACAGTATTTCCTACTGACCCTTAGGATGGGAGGTGAAGAATAACCCTTGGGACTCAGTAGTGGATGAAAGCAACACTAGACTACATACTGAGATGGAGTGGCTGTTTTTCTTCTCTACCATGACAGGATGTTAAGGAACAAGGCTGGCAATCTGGGCTAAGAAGCCCTTTTGCTAGTTACCTGGGCTTCCTGTATCATTAGAAGAATGGGAGGCAACAAGACTGAGGTCAACCACTTCTAGTGCCCTTGCTGACAATGTGAGAAGAAAGCTCATGCTGTTTTCTAACAGCAAGGACAGGCGGTTAGTGCAGCACCACTGGCAATAGAAGGGCCCACATGGTGGCCATTAAAACGTGCTTGTTTTGGCTCTTCCTGTCAGTCACAGCTAGGCAGGAAAGAGGCATTTTTTCCTGATCTGTTGGGGGTGAGGAGAGAGGTGTGACGGGAGTACTTAATCAACCATGTCCCATCTGCACTCTTCAGTGAACTGTAGCAGAAATTGGTCTAAGGCAGGGATGCCAAACATACAGCCCGTGGGCCGGATCTGTCCCCTTGAGGGATCTTATCTGGCCTGTGATCTGGACTCCCCCCCAGTCCCGATCTGGGCTGGCGAGCCTGCTGTGTGTTTGCCAGCCAAGGCAGCCACCACTGCCACCCCACTCGATCTGGACCGGCAAGAAATGGCCCGGCCTGACCAAGTGACATTTATGTCATATCCGGCCCTCGTAACAAATTAGTTCGACACCCCTGGTCTAAAGTGAAGATTTTTCATCCTCCGGTTTAATCTTAGAATCTGCCTCCTCCATGCTAACTGCCCTCTTTCTTTTGAGGAAAACCAATATATTAGGAACATATACATCACAAACCCAAATGAGATTAACGCTATGCAAGGGTAAAAAGACATTCTAAAATGTTTATAAAATTTTAACAATAGGTATGCCTCCCCATCCCTTAAACGCAATAGCTCCAAAGTGCAAAAGTATGATAGGTCAACCACCACACCAGCTAGCACGTCACAGTGGGAGATGCAGCAACTAAGCAGAGCCTTTAAACAGCCATGCAGAGACAGAGTGCTACATGTGCAAATCCATCTAGGAGACACTCCTTCAGATTCATAGCTGGCAGCGGTTACTACCCAGAGAGAAATTGGCACACCCCCATCAGTAAGGGAAAAGGAGTCACGTAGAAAACTGAGAAGGCTGAGGACTTCTGGAAGTCCCGGAACAAGAGGGTATGGGCTTGGAAGTCCACTTCCTTTACAAATGCATCAAGATTAAAAAACAACAACAACAATGGCAGCACACTGCATCTCTGTGTTTTATGCAAGACCACCCCCTGTAAAATGCACCCTGTATTGAATAAAATACCCACACATACACACCCTCCCCATCAACCCTCTCTCTCTCATTTTCAGACATGCCTAAATTCCAGGCTAAATGCTGGGTGCCAGTTATATTAGGAAAGTTTCTCAAATACAGATGATGGGCACTACATGATACTAATGCAATAAATAAACCATCTTTTATCTAATAGTCAAATGTGGCCTCATCTGAGGATACTTAAATCAGCAGGGGCCACACTGCCATAAAGCAGACACTTCTGCAAACTTGGGAGATACCTCAGGTTTGCAAAAAACTCAGAAAACATTAAAAATGCATTAAAGGTAAAGGTCTCCTGTGCAAGCACCGGGTCATTCCTGACCCATGGGGTGACGTCACATCCCAACGTTTCCAAGGCAGACTTTGTTTGCGGCGTGGTTTGCCAGTGCCTTCCCCAGTCATCTTCCCTTTACCCCCAGCAAGCTGGGTACTCATTTCACCGACCTCGGAAGGGTGGAAGGCTGAGTCAACCTTGAGCCGGCTACCTGAAATCGACTTCTGTCGGGATCGAACTCAGGTCGTGAGCAGAGCTTTTGACTGCAGTACTGCAGCTTAACACTCTGCGCCACGGGGCTCCTTAAAAATACATTAGGGTAGTTTAACCCCCCCCCGAAAAAAGAAGTGTGTTGCCTCTGCATGTGCAGACAAAGCACCTACCTCCTTTGTTACTGGCAGAAACTGGGAGCAGTGGTAACAATGGTGGGGGACCAGGCCCAGCAGCGGAGGTCAGGAGCCACTGTGAGCCCAGGGGTGGCTACTGCAGGGAAACCAGGGAGTCAGGCCAGAGCCAGTGATAGAGGCCATAAGGTGTGCCAGACCTGGCCATGGCAATGGTGGGGGAGGGAGCGGGAAGCCACACCTGGCCCAGATACAGAGGCCAGGAGCCGTGGTGGGCCCACAGGTGGAGACAATAGGAGAGCCAGGGAGCTAAACCAGGCACAGTGGCAGAGGCCAGGAACTGCGGCGGGCCTGGGGGAGGCAGTGGATGATCCTCAGACCCATGCTGGGCACAGACGCTGGGAGCCATGGCAGGCCCAGGTATAATGATTGGAGGGAGGGGGGAGGCTGGAATCCCGCACGAGTATCTTGGGTCATCACTTGTATATCCCAACAGCCAACTGAGCCAAATCTGAGGATACTTAAACCTAGAAAATGGACAGCGAACAGACAAGACAGACCTTTTCTACAAACCTGAAAAATGCCCTAGGTTTGCATAAAACTCTGAAATCTGAACAAAGGGGGGGTTAACCCCCACTCAAGATGATAAAAGAAGCACCTGATGCCCACCATGGTCATTGCTAGGCAACCACAGCATTCCAAGCTTGGTTTCTATCAGTAAACAGCAGGAGGAGGGGGCAGGGCTCTTCCCGGGGATGTTTTGGCCTTTGAGCGAGGCCTGGCAGTAACCACCGGGAGACCTGGCACCACCTAGATCTGGCTGCTTACTAATATTCAACATAGTAATGCAATGTTGCTATATTGCTATATTAAGCATAGGTAATTCACCAAGCACATGTGGTAAGTATATAGTCCATACAAAAACAAATACAAACAAACGTAGCAGTCCAATATTGTTGAAACCCTCGGTTGTTTCACAGGTGTTTAAAGGTAGAGTAGACAAAACAGTTCTTGTAGGTGTCTCACTTAATTGGCATATGAGTGTGGAGTAGTGGTTAGAGTTTCAGCCCAGGACCCTAAATCCCCATTCTGCTGTGGCAATTCACTGGGCGACCTTGGGCCAGTTACGCATCCTCAGCTTAATGTACCTCACGGGCAGGGGTGGATCGGCCATTGAGAAGCAGTGCCCAGCCAGTCCAAGGCAAAATGGGGGAGGCAGCACCTGGCTCAGCCCACCCAAGCCCTGTGTGAAACAAGGGAAGCAGTAGCCAGCCCGCCTGAGTGTGGGACGTCATATGGGCCCATCAAAGCCCCATGCAAGGCAAGGAAGCACCCAGCCAATTGGTTAAGCAGGCTGCCTCTTCCTTCCTTACTCTCTCCCTCCTCCCTTTGGGAGGGTGACTCTTCCTCTCTCCCTCCGTCCTTTGGGGGATGGGGCCAGGTCAAGCCGCGGGCGGGGGAGGCTGAAACATATTCAGTTTTGCCACTTGTAAAAGAGACAGTATCTTACAGTGGAAAATACCACGTTTTTCCAACCTGCCCTTAAAACCTGGAGTTACTACCCTATCTGAAGCTGAAAATGGAAGTTGCTTGTAAATACCAGCAAATGTCAAAGTCATAACTTCTCTGCACTGAGAAGACGAGTGGGGCATAGACACAACCGTTGTCAACCCTGCTCAGTACATGGAACTAAGTATAATTGACAGAACAGAGCTTAGGGAGAAAGTTAACAAAACCTACACAGTAAGGGAAAGAACTATTTCCTGCTTTGCTCAGTTCCATCCTTAAGAAAATCAGAAGAAAGGAGTCCAGTTTTCATGGGTAGCCTAAGGATGTTCTGACTGGTCAGTACAACAGAGGAGTTTTCAGTGTATGTCAGAAACTTGTCCTGCATTCAGTAATTTCATTTGTCATTTGTCCAGACAAGGCCTTTTCAGTCAAGACTAATGGCATTCATATTTACAGAAAACATTGTATGTAAGAAGAAAATATGAAGGACCTGAGAGAGGAAAAGAAAGAGGGAGAAGTATGGGTCAGTGAGTTCTAGAAACAAATTGTGTTCCATGCTATGGTCTCCCACATTGCCCGAAGTTCTCTGAAAGCCATACCTCCACCAGCCCACCACTGTTCACCAATAACTGTATTGCTTTCAGGGACTATTTTGACCAGTGGTTCATAACCTTTAGTCCACTGTTACCAATCATCATCATCGAATGCCACACTTTCCAAATTTGCTTATATAAATATTTATATTCTGCCTTCCCCACTGACTGAAGCAGCAGTTAACAGACAGTTTTTAAAAAGACAAGAAAACTTAGCCACACAACTTGCCTGCACAGTAATACTCTCCTTGTGAAATTAACTGCAAAATACCCACCTAGAGAATGGCATTAATTTCTTACGGAAGTTGGACAGCATGGGGTGCTGTCCACAGGTGGACATCAGAGGGGGGACAATTTAAATATATATGTGCTCACATGGGACAGTCCTTCCATTTTCTGTACTCGCTCAGAATTCTCAAGGGAAATTACTTTTGTGAAACCACCAGACCAAAAGCTTAAGCTTTGCGACCTAGTCTTCTAGTTTAGTTTTCTTCATGATACATAAACTTTCCAAATGGCACAATTGTAATATGAAGTTTGCTGTCATATGAACAACCCTACTGGAATTTACTGAGGTTGTATACACCCATGAGATGATTGTATCATCTCAGTTCCTACTGGTTTTAATCTGTCTATTTGACAACAAGCTAAATGGCTTTCTGTATTGGTATATCTAATTCTCAACATTGCCCCATCTGTGGATACTTAAATCTGTGGACTGGGGCCATATAGACACTAAAGAGATATTTCTGCAAAATTGTTCACCCATTGCAAGTGGTTGCAAGAGGAGGAGGAGAGGTTAGAGTGGAAGCTGCTGCTCTCCCCTCATCCACCGAGGGTTTAAAGCTGGAGGTGGACAGGGGAAGAAATGAGATCCATCACTGCCCCCCTACCACTCTCAGCCACTGATGCAGCAATACTGGAAGCTGGGTGGTGATTAGAAGCTGCAGTCAGGAGAAGTAGAAACGTAAGACCCTGCTGCCCCCCTCCACCTCTGAAGGGGTAACACTGCAGGCAGGCTGGCCAGGAAGGAGCTGCTCCTACCATGTGAGTTGGACAAGAGATAAGCCGGCATTACCCCACCACTTCTGTTAGTAGGGCAGTTGGAAGACCTGCTGCAGAATGGAGGGAGAGAGGCAGGGGCAATGGAGCAGGGTGGGCTGGTTAGCTGCGGATAAGCTCTCCCAAACAAGTGTTGCAGGCCCCCCACTTCTTCATTACAATCTGCCTAAATATTCTCATGGCCTGCTTTATGATAGAAACGCAATTGCTACATGCTGTAGAAATATAATTAAAACATTACTTAACATTTTAAAATGTACAGTGGCAAAAATAAGGTTCTTTCAAAAGATGTTCTTTAAAAAGCTGGCCATTTCAGTATGATCAACAGTCAATGTCATGTTTAAATAGTCATTAAAGGCCTTATGAACAATATACCCTAACAATGTTTGTTAACGCAAATAACAATAGTTAATTTATAAACTTTCAATGCAATTTGAAAAACTGTTAGGGAAGGGGGGTAATCCAAAGACAGTGTTACAAAAAAACCGCTGGCATTGGTGAGAGAGAGGAAGCTAGGGAAGACAGAAGCACAAATCCACATTGATATGGTCAGATTTGACAACTAAAAGATGTGCATTCTTGTATCCTTGAAAATATGCTTCAAGCAAGATCCATGGCAAAAGTGGAAGACTCTAAGATGGTTGGTTGAACTGACCGCTCACAGATGTGCTGACATATGGAAGCCAGTGCCAATGCGCTACAACCTGTTGTACAGTGTCAGCAGTATAAATGACAGAACAGGTTGAACTCCTGCTAATGGCCATAAGTAGTGAAGGACAACTGTGACAGCTATGTCAAAGCTATTCAAGTCTTTTATCTTAATGCTCATCTTAGTGGAAAATATTACAGTTTAAACAAGTATTTAATCATTGCGCAATTTTATTCATTGAAACCTAACTGATTTTAGTAACCTTGGCTTATTTTTGTTGTATAAACATAGTGATTAATCCCATCATGACATGGACAATAATTTATGCTTTGGAAAACATCAAATACAAGAAAAACTAAATATAAAAATAATTCCTAATTTATCTTCCTTGTGTAGTTTCAAGTCTTGTTGAACAATTAATCAATTAAGAAATCTTTAATCAAGGCCTCTGAAACTGCCAAATTGGCATACTACCAAAACATCACTGCGACTTTTTGAAGGAAATGTTAAATGGTAGTTTAACAAAAGGTACCTTTAAGAGTTAAAAGAAAAGGCCATCTTTTCATTTCCTATCACGCCAGAATCAAAACAGTCCAAAACATTATGCATATCCTTAGCTAAGACTCGTCAACTAAAATTCATCCACACTAGTTTTAAAAAGTTCTCCCCCATATAAACCTTTAGCAGATTATTCAGTTAATTAAAGCTTAGGCTGCACATATCTAGGCTTTGGTCCAGAAATGCACAGCCGTGAAGTGGGCCATGGCCTGCCCCCATGAGCTAAACCAAACCTTGCAATTTCACCTCTGCATGCCCAGGATTCTGGGCATGTTCTATTGTGAACACTCAGATCAAATACAAAACTGACTAGGTCTGCTACAGCTAACCATTATCCTGCACCAATGGAGCATGTGCCACCTGGCAGTTGTAGGGAACCTGTCTTTCACAGACGTCTGCATGCTATTATCAATATTGTCTTTGAAGAATCCCTAAAAAGACTCCAGGGTTCTTTGGAACATAGCTTTGACACAGGGTCCCTTTTATACTGATAAGGGATTGCTCTTCTGTAGTCATCTCGCAGGGGAATTATAGTCACATTTAGACTGCTATATCTCCATTAAAATCATAAAATGCCTCAACCACATACAGAAACACAGTTTTCTAAAAAGTAAGTTGGACTGAACTACCTTCCTCCTGGCACTCATTAGTACTGCAACTGATCTCTTCACCATTACCCAATCTCCTCTTCTCTTTCAATTCCATAATGTGTTCTTCATTTTGATGCAATATTTTTTAATCACCTTATTTTACTGTTGCGCACAAAAGAACTGAAAGCAATACGCCCACAGTACAACACACCCAGGTGCATAAACAGCGGTTTGCCAGTCCACACTGGACAGGCAAGCACAAAGATTCCATTCTAAGCCAAAAATAAATCACCACAAGTCAACTCTGAGAAAAAGACATAGGGACAAAATGCACTTGACTGACTCAGTTTGCCAGTTTAATATCTGGATTCTTTGTAAAACCATGTTGGCAAACGATGGCAATTCTAAACACACTATATGCTGCCTTGAGCCATCTGGAGGAAAGATAAAAATATGACAGATAATGTAGAAACTGCCACTGTGTATACTGTATTCCATATAACTGCAATGCCAATACCTTGCACTTGTTTCTTATTAAAACTGCTGACTGACAGAAATTAGATTATTTTTAAATTATGCAAAATTAATTTACCTTTTAGTAAAATTCCAGTGTCATTTTACTAGAGTAATGCTGCAGAGGATGAGTATCTTGCTGGATAGAAACTGAGTTCCAAGAATAAACCCTTCCCCATCTCCCCTGTGGGGCTTTCAACCATGGGCTTTTCCCCATTCTCATTTTCCTCACTTGCGTGTTCCTGTTGCTTTTGGGGGGGTGTTTCTGTTCTTCATGTGTTTTACTCCCTCTAGTGGACAATTTGATATTACATTGGTTTATATCCAGCATTTCTCCCTGCAGATTTAAACTGCAGGATTTTATTCCAAACATAATGCAATGTAATATTGAAAGCACACACATACCCTCCCGCCAAAACAATAGGAACACGCAAGTGAGGAAAATGAGAATGTGGGAAAGCCTTATGTGTGTGGAGGGGATTCAATATCTGAATTACTTTCATTTATGCAAAAGACTGAACAAGCATCAGTCTCCACTGTAAATGGCAGAGATAACCGCATACAGCTGCCTTATACAGTCAATCACACCAGTGTTGTCTATTCAGACTTGCAGCAGTTCTCTCAATTTGTAAGAAAGTATCATTCCAGTCCAACTACCCAAGAATATTTAATGAGAAATGCCAGGGATTAAACTGGGACTGTCTGCATGCCAGGCATTACCACTGGACGTTGACCCCTTCCCAAGGCAATGAATACTTTATACATTGAAGAAACTAGAGATCACCAACAAAATCTTGGCAGATGAATTCTGTGGTTTTTAAACTTAAATCACAAATATTTTTAGTGCTTCAAACTAAATAATCATCAGTGACTTTCTACTGTCCTATGAACCAGAAGTATGTTGGTAATTCAGTTCTGAATTGGACAACATATAGGTAACTGAAGTGCACAGTCTTATCTAATCCCAAATAATGATTAAGGTTTACTTGGAAAAATCATGAATATTAATTCCTTATCACTCAAACCACAGATGGTTATATTCTTTTATACAAAATATTTCTCCAGATGAATATTTTCATCAAATATATATCTCAATGGATCTTCTGTGATTATGAAAAGATTATTCTCTTTTCTTTCCTACATGAATTACCTACTCTTTTTGGAAGTCAATCCTTTTCTATGATAAAAACTCAAAGAAAGAGAGATACATCATCAACTACCACCATATTATTGCCTAAACTCTTACCCAGCAATATTAAAGAACAAGATTAAAAATATTTTTCCTATGATCATTACCAAGCAGAACAGAAGCGCCACTTTCCTAATTATCTGAAAATCTACTTAATGATAAGGACTACTGCCATAATACCTGGCTTCACAATTTCTTCCACTAATAAAATTACTCAGCCCTAACAGAGGAATTATTTATGACCTCTTAGTACATAAACATTGCGTGAGGTAGTAAGTCTCTAGATAAGTTAAAAGTCTGTATCCCTAACATTGAGAATAGTGGAAAACAAACAGAAGGGCCCTGTAGCTATGCATACAATCTGTCTTAGCAAAACGTCTGACAGCTGCAACACTAACAAAATTAACAGTGGATGAATTAGTACCAGACGCTAAACAGTTGCTACGGAAAGAATGATCAATTTCCCCCCTAATAACCAAACTATTAAGGAGAGGAAAACCCCTCAAAATCAAAATACTTAGCTCTTGCTACAGAATACTTCTCAGGAACATTTTATTTCACATGTATTATTTCATATTTCGTGTTTAAGACACCATCCATGGGAAACATGTTACTGACATAAAGTTACTCTTACTTTTGACAGAGCTGGCTGAAAAGAACTTTAGGAGAAAGAGGACCCTTTCCAGATTCTTTCATGCTGTGAAGGAACAGGAACATAGCTGAAGTCAATGATCCAGGGCTTGAGAGGCTGACTACCAAAGGGTCCTATGGAATCAAAAAAACATTTCAGAAACTTCAGAAGCAGAGAACAATACTTGCTCTTCATTTAAAATTTAAATAGTTGATGCAATTTCTAAAACAAACAAAAACCTTCATCCCATCAACCAAAACATTTAGGACTTTTTGCAGTTTTATCTGCAAAAGAGGGGGAATCACATTTTTATCTTTTAGAGAGTATATTCTGTACTCAAGCAGAAAATCAGGTGGCAAATGTTTTGTAAGTAGTTGGAATGATATTTAGCAATTTAACAGCACAAAAAAGACCAAAATGTAAAGAAAGAATATACAAAATATAAACAAAAAGTAATTAAAATTAAAGAAATAAGCAAGAGTTTAGCTATAGCTTTTAATTTAGCAGATCAGTCCAGGATCAGAATTTGTATTCAAGAGAATTGGGCTCTCTAAGCTTATCTATAAAAGGTTATTACTCCTCAAGTGAAAAGGTCTGACTTCTAAAACTTTTATAAACCCAGAGGTTTTATGGGGTACAGAAAGGACACATGTGGATCCAGTACCTTTGTGTACTGAAATTGGAAATGAGAGACAAAGACATTAATTTCTTCTACAGTAACAGAACTAAGGTCAGATTTCTATTTTAATTCAGCAGTCAAAGAACAGCCATATGGCCATTTGATCTTTGATTTTATAGAGCAGTATGCCTACAAACTTAGGGGCACTGATTCCTGTACACATTTTTTAAAAAGATATAGAAAATGTATATTCATTATGATTGCTTTTCAGTATATAGAAAAAAATTTACTCAAAGAAGATATCTTTGACTGAGTATTTCACACAAATTTGCAAGTTTCACTAAATGCTTACCAGTTGGGACAGTGGATTTTGACCTATTTTCAACTTTGTCCCCTTTTCCTTCATTTCACACATTAGCTCATTTAACATGTGTGTCTGTGCCAAGTTCTAGAGAAAACAGGAAAAAATGCAATTCATTGCATATAAATGAATATAATAATGAATTCTTATCAAAAGGGAATGTGTACTATAGAAAGCATAGTAGTCATCAACAAAGAGAAGACATGATTAAAATCTAGAGAGCGCCTTTAAACCTGCTATAAATGCTGCACATGTCCAAGCAAAACATTTGACTGATTCTCTCAATGCGGTTGTTCATGTCACATTACCAAGGGCTTCTGAAATTTCCTTTACTTTCTAAATAGCCAAGAACATTTTTAAAAAGGTAAAATCAACCTGTGCTCACAGAATTAACAGGTGTGTGAATCCTGCATGAAAGGGAGAGTTTTCTTTTCAGCATGAAGTAGGACTGAATAAAAGGAGGACGTGCAACTGTATGCACCTACGTCATCTGTGTTTTATCAATCACAGTTATATAACACTACTGTCCAATAAAACAGTATTTCTCCAAATAAATTCACATCACATAATTTTTCCAAAAGCACTAAGTAGTTCTTTCATTCCTAGTATTAATATGTGAATTGCATGGTATATTATAAAGACACAGGTGTTTCTTGGTTAAAACTTAAAATTCAGAATAATGTGACTTTCAAAGAAGTCTGCTATGACTAGTTATGAAGACTCCAGCTCTTGATGCTCCTGCAAAAAGCTTGAACACCCTAGTAAGGCAGGAAATGAACTGAACCCATGGGTGACTCCCACCCAGGAGACAGGAAGTTCTGGTCTTGTCTCCTTGATGGACATATGGCAATCACCCAGCACAAGATGTCCTCCCCCTCAGAACAAGAACCATCTCTAAGAATGAGGATACTGCTATACTTTAAATGCTACAAAATGCAGGAAAATGTGTGCACCTTATCAAGTAAAAAGCTTAGGAACAGCCAGAAGTACAAAGGAAGAACACAGCCCTGCTAAACGAATGAAGCCACGTGAGCTTTATTCTTTAGACAGTTATACTTGGGAACAGAGACTCAAGTTTTAATGTCTTACCTGTATAACAGCATTAAAGAAGCAAGTGTTTCCTAAGTTATTAATTCCTTTAACTGGAACTGACGCCCAACTGGAACTGATGCTTCTTCCCTTTAATTCATCATTTGTGTCATTGTTGTCTTCATTTAACCGTATAATTTTTGATGATGAACCTGTAATAACACACATATACATGCCTATCAGCAGCATCAACACAGTGGCTAAAAGGTTGATGCTTACGAGTACTTAAAATACAAAATTAATTACAGGTGCTAAACAATGAAACACAATTTAAAATGACAATGAGTTTGTATGATTTGTGTGACCATATACCCATCACATTTTTCTTTAGTGGGGCCATGGCTTTGCATGCAGATGGTCCCAGATTTAATCCACGCCCTCTCCAGTTAGGAAATAATCCGATAGTAGGTGATGTGACAGATGTGTACACAAAATCCCAGTGAACTGCTGCCAATCAGAGCAGATAATACTACAATTGATGGTATAGTATACATGGTTCTCCACTCCAATGTTTCCTTCACAACAATTCTTGAATTAGGTTGGACTGAGTGACGGGACTATTTCCAATCAATGAGTTTCATGGCTGAACAAGGTTTGAACTCAGGTCTGCCTAGTCCTAATCTAACTTTTTAGTTGCTATACCATACTGGCCATATTCCTTTGTGAATTTGCAAGCAGTTAGTATGATGATGAAAATTCCTAAATAATATCTCACTATTGTGAGCAGGACCTTCGGCAGGTGCCAATAACAGCAGTCTGCACACATGCCTTCTCCGTTGTGGCCCCCACCTTGTGGAATGGCCGCCTAAGGAGGTCTAAAAGGCTCCCACCCACCTGGCTTTCTGCAAATTACGCAAAACTGAATTATTCAAGAGGGCTTTTCTATGCAGGGTAGCACTGTATGAATGGCTTCACAAAGTCTTGGATAACTTATTGGGGATTGGGGTCTGTACTACTGTGTACAGACAGTTTGCTGTGGGTTGGATCCTGTTATGTAATTCTGCATCATTGAATGTGCCATGTTAACAGGCATGCTTTGCTTCAGTTCTGTTTTTAAGACTTCTGGTTGGTTCTATAACCCAATCCAATTTCATTGTTTACTGAATGTCCCATCTTGTTGATTGTATTGACTCAGTCTACGTAATTTGCCTTGAGTTCTAGCGAGAAAGGTGGACTATAAATAACAATAAATTAATAAAATCAATCGTGATCTAAGCATATTCATCCCTTACACTGTATATGACTATGTTCTCTCTTGTAAGGAAATTAAGTTTAGAGAATTCAGAAAACTGTGAGTTTAGGTTTGTTTGCTTTTCTTAGTCACGAGAACCCTATGCCTCACTACAAACGGCTATTTAAACTGAGGGAATTTTCAAAAGCAATTTGTGGTATGGCATGGGGTTCAGCACCCTGACCTGGATAGCCCAGGCTAGCTCGATCTCGTCAGATCTCGGAAGCTAAGCGAGGTCAGCCCTGGTTAGTATTTGGACGGAAGACCACCAAGAAGTCCAAGATTGCTACGCAGAGGAAGGCAATGGCAAATCACCCTTGAACATCTCTTGCCTTGAAAACCCTATGGGGCCGCCATAAGTCAGCTACACACATGCGGGGTTCAGAAAGCTACATGGCTTCAGCAGCGCTTTTATGAAACATGTAAATAAGACTATATCCCAAGCTTTTAGAAAGGCAGATTTATAACAAAAACATTCCACTGGTGGAAGCAATGAGATTTATAATCTTCTGCCCTCCTTTCAAGCAAAAGTACAAATTGGTCTGTAGCACATCTTCAACAGCTCAATGGAAACCATGTTTTCTTTGATGACATCCTTGTAGTGCTCTCTGCCTACGCTACACATTTTGCTATTGGGCAGAAAGTTGGTCTGCAACCAGATGCGAAGAAGCCTGTTTTAAACCTTCAAAATCCATATATGTTTAATAAATGGTCACACAATATGCTACCAGTACAGTGTCCTTGCAGTTTCCTATTTGACTTAGTGCTTAAATAGAAATGGGGCAGTGAAGTTAGACAGCCATTAACTTGTAGCCTAGAGGTAACAAAAAGACTTGAGACGCACTATTTAGCCTAGATTTCTACTAGCAACTTTCATATTGTTGTAACAGCTGCACTAAATATGAACATTACTGACATCTAGAGCATTTCAAGTATTGATTAACAATGCATGTCAATGTGAACAAGTTATGGACTTAATGGATGCCAAGAGCTGCATGTATTTGTCCTAATGAGTTACATACCGAAGACTCATTAAGTATTCCTAATAACTAAACAGACCTATTTACATTAACGGAACATTGATGCCAAAATATTTCCCTGTGCATTAGTCATTGAATCCTTTAGCCTCCAAGACTGAGGGGGAAGGGGGAAAGACTATACTTTAATTTTGAAAGAAAATTAATATTTTGAGGTACCCGTTACAACTGATTTCAAATTGTTGAAATAATTTTCCGACCTCCCAGACAAGGCTCATTTTTTAAAAAATTGCCTGGATTTGCAATTATATTTTCACGCACACAAGCCCTCCCCCCTTCAGGTTCCAAACTCTACAGTTCACAAAGAACAATCCCAAAGCCACTAACATGGGCCAGTGAAACCAAAAAGGACTTGCCAGGAAATTCAGGGTTTAAGGCACATTTTATTTATGTATTTCATATTGCACTAGTTTATGTATACATAAAAAGCCAAGTGCAACTGTCCAATTTATGTAGAAAGGTCATTTATGAAATGCAACCCAAGCTTTTTGTCAATATGTGTACTTTCCCTAATCAAAATTAATCTCTATGTAGGAAGAATGCCACAGCACAAAGTGTCCTTAACAATGAAGTCTGCCAAGCACCGCTGATACCTAACTTCCATTCTTTTAAAATAAATTTTATTAAGCCTTAACATACCCAAGTGTAATCACAGAAAAGATGATACACTATATCAATGCTGTAAGCAAATAAAGTCCTATCATCATAGTATTTCTTTAGGTGATTAGAATTTATATAGCATTAATTTACAAAGTACTGTTACATGTTACATTAACATCTTGGTGGAAGGCTCACTAAATTTCTTTCCGTCAGAACAGAACTTGGGAAGTGACAAATGAACACAGCTACCTGACACAAGTAATTTCCATACAGAGCACCTATAAAAATCCCCCTCGCTGACACCATTTCTAGCTTACAAGTCTCCAACATCTCTAACACATAAGACTTGGAGGTTACCTACAGAATTAAGCCAGCAAGGACAGAAGAAAGCTTAGAAACTAAATCACAGTTTTATTCCACCTGCATAAGATCAGATATACAGGTTATCCCCCTATTTTATATTCGTAACCACACCATGAAAGGGACACCCTCGCTGAAGCACTGGGGGGGTGTCCCTTTCTTGCTTACAGACAGCCGGCTAACCTAAAACAACTTCTCACCCATGATGATAAACTACTTAACAAGAACATGGACTCTGGCACCAAGGCCTGCAACAAACCAAGGTGCCAACTTTGCCCTCATATAGATTCTAGGAACACCATCTCTGGACCCACCAATGTCAGCCATACTATCTCAGGTTCATATTCCTTCTCATCTTCTAATGTGATTTATGCCATCACATGCCAGCAATGCCCTTCCACAATCTACATTGGACAAACAGGTCAGTCTCTTAGACAAAGATTAAATGGACATAAGTCTGACATCAGAAACCACAATATTCAAAAACCAGTGGGAGAACATTTCAACCTTCCAGGACATTCTGTTGCAGATTTAAGAGTAGCAGTTCTCTTACAAAGGAATTTTAAAGGGAGATTGGAAAGAGAAACTGCTGAATTACAGTTGATATTCAAACTAAAGTCAATGCATTTACCTGGGCTGAATAAAGACCTTGCATTCATGGCCCATTACCAATGCTGATTTCTCCACACCCATCTCTCCCCTGGACATCACAGACTCTTCTGCATATCACACCTAATCCCATCAAGCCTGCTATTCACATTTACATACTGTTCCTCTACTTAAAGACCGATGGATTCACATCCTAGCTGTATCTGAAGAAGTGAGCTGTGGCTCACGAAAGCTCATACCCTACCAGAAAATATTTTTGTTAGTCTTTAAGGTGCTACTGGACTCTTGCCCTTTTTGACTACTGCAAACAGACTAACACGGCTACCCACTGTGAATTATCTTCATGAAATAAGGTTAGGCTGAACAATAGTGACTGGCCTAGGTTACCCAACGAGTTGCATGGTTGAGCAGAGATTTGAACCTAGGTCTTGCTGGTCCAGGACCAGTATCTATCCTCTGCATCACACTGAAAAAGGTAAATTACAGTAGAGAGCATTTCCCCAAAAAATATTTATATGACATCTAAATGGAACACACATTGGTTACATTTTTTTAAAAAGCCAAAACGGTGTATTTAATTTACATATTGGTCTACGGCAGTTGTTGCATTTATCCATCGGCATTCAACAACATCTGGGGCAACATCTTAAAGTAAACAATGCTCACAAGGCCATCTGGACAAAACTGCAGGCAAAAATTAGAGCAGTAGCATATGGAAAAGCAGATTTTTCTCTCCCCTTCAGCAGTGAAGGATGACAAATGTCAAACCTAGATCTGTCCACGCTTCACTGTGCTACGCTTTGCAGCACCACCTGGCTCTCCTTGCACAGCCACCAAATATGGACAGCACTGCCACAGCGGACCATATCCGCAGGGCAAACTCAATAAAAGCATTTCATTTCATGGTTAAATGACAGCTTCACACAAGTAGCAAGGTTCTGTTTACTGAATCTCAAATGTGAATCATCCAGGGGAGAAAAAAAACAAAGGCAACAACCCCCCCACCCACTCCCACTCACACACAAAAACAATGAACAGAACGGCTTTGCTGCTAGACTTGAATGCTCATGAAATTATAAAACGCAGGAAGCCATAAAGAAACATCTGAATGTGACACTAGTTGAACAGTTATCAAGAGATTAGAAAATTAACAAAGCGTTTACTGCCAGTTCTTACTTTCTGATCCACAACAAAGAAGTGCTTGGAGGACAAACCATTAAAGCTGCAAGCCTTCGCGCATCACTACTTGGGAGTAAGCCCCACTGAATTCAGTAAGATTTATTTTCAAGTCATTTAAGGATCAGACATGTTAAGGTGATCTCCAAAATGAAAACTGAAGTGACTTGTTTGTGGACTGGAATGTTTTCAATAGACACAGTATTTATATATTCGCTAGGAACTAGATCTCTGAGGAACACTTAAAGCTAGTAGGCCCAAACTTAACAGCTCTCCACACGGACTTTTAAAATAAACATTCAATATTTTTTTTCATATGCTATTTTTAATTAACACACTGAAATTGAGGCCTTCCCAAATTACACTAGTATAACAAGTAAGTCCATCCCAGTGTTACTTCCTAAGAGAGGCAGTACAGCTATTGCTCGACAGCCTCTGCATATCTGCACTATACTGCCAACTGTGAGGTATCACAGGGATGTCCTCCCACTATGCAACTTTTCCTCCTTTCAAGAAGCAACATACTTCTTGTGCTGCTTCCACAGCTTGTTACATCAAAGAGGCAATAAAATGGAATCCTAACTATGTATCCCAACAGAAGGGTTTTTTATTATTCTATCCATTGCCTTTAGGGCTCTTTGCATTCGAGGTCAAGATTAAGCAAATAGAAAATATCTTCTAGAGAACTAGTTGAACTGTTTAAAAACTGGAGTTACAAAGGGGGTCTCATCCCAGCCACCTGAGATATATAGGTTGACTCCTTTGCAATGCTTTTTGCTGATAAAAACACTTGCATCCACTGCAACTTCGATGCCACAGCTTGTCTGGTTCAGTCTTAAAATGCTATTGGGAGTGCAGTCTGCTCCTAGCTGTATGGGTGATTTTCAATCAGTGAGGCCCAATGAAATGCAGACTTCGCTTAGAGGCGTATATCCCAGCATGCCCAGGCTCTACCTTACCCTTCCTGGCTGACAGTATCATGCCAGGCTGGGTTAGTCAAGCGGGTATGGGAGGTAAACAAACACTTCTCTGTGGGAGGGGGTAATTCTGACCACTTTGAAAGAGACAGCCATAGCACTTCCTGAAGAAGGTGCCTGAGACCCCACTGACCTAAATTACTATGGCCAACTAAGTTCTTGGGTAAGGTGTTTGAGCAGGCAGTAGCTACACAGTTCCAGGTGAACGAGATGGATTAGTGAGACCCATTTCAATCTGGATCTAGTCCTGTGTTTGAAATGGAAACAGCTTTGGTTGCCTTAACTGAGTCTTTGTCCGGAAAGAAAAAAGAGAAGTGCATCCCTAATGATTCTCCTGAACCTCTTGGCAGCTTTTATGCATCGAAATCTAACTTCAATATACTGTTTACAAATTATTGTGTTCAAAATTCCAAGTTAAGCTCAAGCTCTTGGCAGCTTTGACATTGACTATTGTTTCCTTCCAGAGAGACTGGCCTTGACATTGACTGTTGTTTCCTTCCAGAGAGAGGTTGGGAGGACTACTGCTAGACCATGTGACATTCATGCTATAGGATCCCACAGCGTTCCACTGTGTTTAACAGCTATATGAAATAGCTGGGAGAGATCATCTCTTCTGGATCCTAGCCTACAATTGAGGAGTCAGGTCTCTTCTGCAACATGTAGCACCTTTTATCCGTTTGGCTGATTCACCAGCTACAGTTGTTCCTTGAATAGTGTGATCTGGTCACATACAAACACTCTGTTCTGTTCTAGAAGGCATTTGGTAAAAGGTAAGCAGGTTTCAGCTGTTTTTAAACTTACATCTTTTGGTGTTTTGTTAGCTGCCTTGAGCTTGTGGAGATAAGGTAGAATCTAAGTATTTTAAATAAGTAAAAGATAAATAAATCCAAGTTAGCTTACTGTAATGTGCTCTATGTGGGGCTGCCTTTGAAAACTGATCGGAAACTTCTATTGGTTCAAAATCTGGTGCCAGGCCCAAGCATTCCTTTTCATCCGGGCTTTCAGCCTGAGAACTGTTTTAAAGACACCATTCCATGCTGCTAAATGTTTTATGACGTTTTTATGCTGTGGCTGGGGTTTTATGGGTCTTTTTTTTATTATTGTTTTTTATTATTCTATTCATTATACTTTGTGATCTGCCTCAAGCCGGTCTCTGGAGAGGCAGCATATACATTTTCCAAATCATTAAATAAATGTGTTCACTGTGTGTACTAGTGATTATGCCTGCAGTATTAATATGATGGTAGCCTGTTCATGTGGGCTACCAACATGCCAATGCCCACAAAAAATGTATTTAAGTACTTTTCTTGTTAGATCTTAATTGTAGAATTAGCTTCTTTGTATCACACACACACACACACACACACACACACACACACAGAGTAAAACCTGGGACCCTTGCGCTTTATGGACTGTTTTATTCCAAAAAGAAAAAGAAAGCAACTGCTATTCTCCACGCCATTATCTAAAAGAAAAATCAAGAGAGAATATAATCTTTGCATCCAGTGACCAATACACCGTCATCTCTAATTTCTTTGATGCCCATAACACCAACAGATACTCTTAACAGCAGCATCTCAGCACAGTTCATATGGACCACTAACTGTACTAGGTCTGTGTGAAACTCACAAGTGTACCATCATGACAATAACACACCTGCTTTCCAGGCAGGGACATCATCATAGCCTGCCTTAAAAACAAAAACAAAAAAAACCCCTCAGTTTCTGAGCAGTTATTCTCTACAAAATATTTTGATTTTGTACCAAACATCAACTACACAGACTGTACTTAAAAAGAAAAAGAAAAAATAAGTTGGGGGGGGGAAGCAGGAGGATGAAAAGAATGCATTGCTGGGCATGGTAAGGCACAGGATCAGATGTGAAATCCACACAGCTGCACACATTCTTTGGAATCTACATTTGGGCTCATTTCAGTCACTTAATTCCCCTGGTCAGTCATGTAGTAGTAATATAATTTGCACATTGTTGTAGCTGAAATTGAATGTTTTGAACTGCTGAATGAAAAAGCAGACATGCTTCTGCCATGCTGGACCTCCACCTTAGCACTGATGACAAGTATGTTATTTCATTTGTTCTTTTAAAATACATTAACTAGGTAACCTATGCTACCTTCCCCGACATATTTGCTTTCTCTTCATGTGAATGTTCGATTCAACTGAACTGGACAAACCATACCACAACTCTCATCTCATATTCTTCTTGGGCACACTGTATTTTTCAAAGATTTCCATGTAACATTTTGATTAGAAAGCCATTTTTTTAGAGGACACACAATTTTAAAGCAAGACTTAAATTACAATTTCTGTTATGCATCAGGGGAGGAAAAACCTATTCATAAACAACCCCTAGCATAATAAAGGGACAAAAGTACAATTGCTAAATCACAAGTTTATTTAGTCAACTATAGTAAAATGACAATAAATGTTGCTGGAAATCTATTTGTAAAGGACAGAATAAGTATTGTAAGACTGTCCAGTATAATCCTGTGTCCTTGGTGGAAAAAAGTGTGTACTCTCCCTAAACACACACCACAATCATAATTAGGAATTTAGATGCCACATGAAGTTTTCATTAAGTTGTCAATTTCCCCAGTTTTTATCATCAATTGTATTGGGTGGACTACAGAAGCTCTATGCATGCTGATCAAGTGTACTGCATATGTAAACCTATAATAGATCATATTACAGGTGGAAAAAACAATACTCATTCAGATAGTTCTTCCACATGCATTAAAGTACCTAAAGTACATACCCTTTACTACACAACAATCTCACTAAACCCTCACATACGTAGATTTAGAGGTCAGAAGATACAGCTTACATGAAGATTTGACATCTAGCCCTTTTTAAAACAAATTAACTCTTGAATAAGTTTACAGTCATTGTTGACCCAACCCCCAATTCCTTTACCAGCTAAAGGTATTTTCTTCCTAGTTCTGAAGATGGAAGATGGGTCAATAGTTTGTGTTGAGAGTTGTTCTTATGCCAGAAACACACTGAAAACCCCTAAAGGGCCTCGAAAACCACCCAAGGCTTATGTTGGACTGCACAGATTCAGAAACACAAAGGCAGAATATCAACTTCTGAGCCACATAAAATTTGTAGTATCTTACTTGTTTCATTTCTGGTACCGTGTCTTTGGAGGAAGTCAACTATTTGTGCCAAAGCCTTCTTGTTGCAGTGTGTCGACAGCTGTTCATTACATTCATAGCACCTTAAAAAAATTAAATACTGTAGCAACTAAACTCAAGATATTGATTAAAATAGTATGAATGTATCTCCTGTCCAAAGGCACTGAAATCTGTCACTCAGGAGGTTACACAAGTACTGTCTTTATATAAAGTGCATTTTACAACCACAAAATATAGCAAAATAAAATTCTTCTATTTCTATTTTGCCTCCCCTCTCTACCTAAAAGTAGGAGCCCCGTGGCGCAGAGAGGTAAGCTGCAGTACTGCAGTCCAAGCTCTGCTCACGACCTGAGTTCGATCCCAACAGAAGTCGGTTTCAGGTAGCCGGCTCAAGGTTGACTCAGCCTTCCATCCTTCCGCGGTCAGTCAAATGAGGACCCAGCTTGCTGGGGGTAAAGGGTAGATGACTGGGGAAGGCACTGGCAAACCACCCCTCAAACAAAGTCTGCCTAGTAAACGTCGGGATGTGACGTCATCCCATGGGTCAGGAATGACCCGGTGCTTGCACAGGGGACCTTTACCTTTTTTACTCTACCTAAAAAAAATTAAAATTAGTCCTCTAATGCTGATGGAACTTTGGCTTTCAAGCATGATATGGGCATATTTTTGGACAGTTGTCTGCTTAGCAAAAACACACGGAATATCGTAACACACGGAATGGCTGAGAGAATGCACTAGTGCAAATGAGGACCTGTACACCTGCAGCTGAATTGTGATCTACATCTGGAAACCTCTACCTCCCCTATTAGACACGAACAGTATAAACGAACAGCTTCTTTGAGCCATTAATGATCATAAAATGCCATACGAGGATATGGGGGAGAGGAGGACAGTGCCCTTTCCCACTTCCAGCCCTACCAGTGTCATACAACTGGTCGTGCAGGGGACAGGTGCCTTATGGCAGCCACTAGGGGATACGTCAGAAGTGGAGCCAAGGTTGGATCCCAGAGCCACTACGTGAGGGCTGATGCTAGACATTTTGTGTGAGAACCACTATGTTAAGGAAACAATGCCATGTATTTAATAAAGTTAATTGTTAGACATCACATCAGCAAATGTTACATTCATTCCAGGACTTCTAGGTTTATCAATGATGCAAGAAACAAGTTTCTTAATCCAATTCATATTTTATTTTTAATTACCCTTTTCAAATTCCAAGACGTATGGCCTCATATCATGACCTGGTTGGTCCAAGCTAGGCCAATCTAGTCAGATCTCAGAAGCTAAGCAGGATCAGCCCTAGTACTTGGATGGGGAACCACTTGGATGAAGAAATCCAGAGTTCCTACACAGAGGCAGGCAATGGCAAACCACCTCTGTTTGTCTCTTGCCTTGAAGACCCTATGAAGTCACCATAAGTCAGCTGCAACTTGAAGGCACTTTCCACCACCACCACCACCACCATTGTGTAAGCATACCAGAAAAGGTATAACATATATTTTCCGTGTAATATGCAAGGAATAAATTATATGTATAAATTTTACATGTATAGACATGACTTATGCAGCTCCCCCTCAACACACACAATCTTACCATACGATCCATGTACTGAGATTGATTACAATGCAATGAGGTTCTGTCCGGGTAGTCTGGAAATGTTTCAGAGAATGCTGAGCTTCTGAGTTTTGACTGCAGCCCTAAAGTTCATTAATTAAAAAAAAACATTAAATTATCACTGCTATCCTTCAATAAAATCGGTAAATTGTTTTATTCAGAAGTGCAAAATCAATTGTGTTTATAAAAGGATGCTTCAAGAGGAAAAAATGATGTTAACAAGCAATATTGGTCATTTGATTTACACTCTCATACAAATGTGGGGATCTCACCACCCTACAAAGGTACAAACGTGTTCTTTGAGCCATCCTATAAAGTCAACATAGCCCTCCCTAACTGGCCCATCCCTATGACAAGCCACAGCCCTACTTGATTTTCCTTGGTCAGGTTATTCAGTCCAAGGCACTACCCTTCAGTACTTCCCTAGAACTATTTAGCAGTTTATTGTTCCCCAGGTCCCCACTAACTAATTTATTCCCACTCTTCCTGGGAATAGCCAGAACGAAGATCCACATCCGACCCAGAAATGTAACCCCTAGGACATATTTGATTCCTACTTGTACATTCAGAAGCTCCAGCAAAGGGGATATGTTGTATGTAACCATAAGTGAAATATATTTGATCTGCAAACTCACATACTGAATATATTTACCTGAGCTCCACATTTGAGACAAAGCCATATGTCTGTAGGCATTACTGGCTCACCATCACATATTCTCCTTTCCTTTAGGCACTCTGAACATACAGACCAGACGTTCTGAGCTACCACTTTCTTCACATGATGCACATCAACTGCTTGGCTTACATGCTGGCATGTCAGACCTAAAGATAAGAAATAATAAGGGCAGAATACTCAACATTTTAATATTTTGTGATTTTGCTTGTTCTTTTAAGAGAGAAGGGCTCAAATATAGTTCATAGCTGGGATGCCTTCACCAATCCACCAGAAGGGCTATGCATCATTTTTATTAAATTTCTTAATTTGGCCTCTATCGAAGTTTGTAATAGTAAATTGGAATGTATTTCTGTCATCTGGGGGCTGAAGGGAAACACTGCAGTGCAACTCACACCACATCAAAGAGAGGACCTCCTTGCTTGAGTAAAGATAGATGGCAGTGCGCTCACCCCCCCTCACCCACACATACATTCAAAGGTAACAACAGTGTCTCAGTTCATTACATTCAGCATTCCACAAACACTAACCCGGAAGGATACATCAACCCATCAATCTCTGATTTTGATGTATTCATTTCACTATGTCCCCCCAATTAAACCCAAACAAATGGTGAAGCTCATTATTCCATTTGGGCCATAAACTTCATCAAAGAAGTAATCGATACCCCCAATTTCCACCTCTTTGTTATCTTTGTGTTCAACCAATGAGGTTTGAAACTTTTTACTCCATCCCAATCTGCTTTAAGAAGCATCTTATCTCTTCTGTCTTCACACATTTTTGGGTATAAAGTTAGCCCCAAGAATCTCAGATTTCAGGTGTTCCTGCTGTTTGGGTCCCATCTCTCTATAATGGGCTCCAGCTACTGGCTCCAAACTCCTGGGTGAGAAAGTGTCTTTGGGGAAGGTGTGTGTGTGTCTTTGCATCTGCTCTGCCATACGAATGCAAGTAAAGACTGCACCCCTCTTTCCACCCTGCTTTCACCAATGTGGCTTCCTCCTTTCACCAACATACCTCACTGGACTTAATCATGGGACCAGGCTAGTATATCTTTCTCTCTCTCCCCTTCTCCTCCCCCCTCCCACTTCTCTTTAGACTCTCTTTAAGTTCATACTCTTTGCTTAGGATTTAGCAGAAGTCAGAGCATCTCTTTAGTGTGTGCATGCATGCTTCAAACTGTGTTCAATTTACGAGTTCCCTTTGCTATTATTCTTTTTCTTAATAAATCCTTAACTTTAAATCAATATCCGTTTATTCTGAGAAGCTGCACACTGTTATGAGACATCAGATCAAGTAGCAATATGGTCTCAATAACATTTGCCCTAAGAACTGGTGTGTATAGGCGTCTGATCCCCCTTAGAGGGAGGATGCTCCTTTGGTCAAGGTAAATGGGCCATTTGGATAACACAATTGCCCTTTCTCTCTACCACCCATTTTTAAAGCATTGTCACTGCTATTCTAACTCCTTCCCTCCAGTTCTGCCAGTAATGAAATGCAGTTCTACTTCCCAAAACAAGAGAACTCTAATGACAAAATGACTTCATAAGTCATCAGGCCATAAACTAACTGCAATCTCTATTATTACATTTTCCAATTAAATTGGAAACTCCCATAGGTTTTTGCTTTCTTGGCTAATCAGAACCATATGGACTCTCCTTTCTTTTCCTTTCCTTGATGAATAATAGGTGACTCACTCCATCCTCAGGCATGTGGTACTGGCAGAAAATCTACCTGAAATCACTGCCAGCATCGGCTTTCTACCTGGGTACATACAAGAACAACCATGATCAGGCTTTTTGCAAACAACATTAATAGGAGTCACTCATAGCATACAAAAAGCCCTTCTTTGTGCATGGTGATGCCTCTACACCACCTGCTCATCACAAGCATACATATGCAGCTGCCACATATCCAGAGAGTTGTTGGTTGTCTCTGACCATGTCAGAATCTGCAACGTCACTTTATTACCTTTTCCTGCAATATCATCTGAGGAGTCTTCATCCTGAGGCTGATTTGACTTTTTGTGTCTCTTGGTTTTTTCAGTTATAGCCTTTGATGGATCTTTCACCCGCATCTGTTATTACTGGGAAAGAAAGAAACAGAAATATGTATTACTATACATCATAATAGAACATCAACAAAGGTTTAGCAGCAATAAACAACTCTTAAGTTTTTCACTAAATGGACACACAGATGACATACACAGCCCCATGCCAACCCAAATAAATCACTGTCCTGCTGACTGTTATTACAACTAGTTCTTTTAAGCCACTTTCATGCGGCAACAGACAGCCATCCCATGATGTAACATGAGTGACGCCTCCCACAACTAGTAGAAACAGTAGCTATACTAAAACAAAGCATGTTTTGAACATAACTCTTGCCACCAAAGCAATGCTTCAGTTAAGTCCCTCCCAGAATTCCTTACAACTAGCCAGTTGGTAATTATTATTCAGGTAAATGACAAGCCCCTCTGCCCACTGACTATTATTTCTTACATTTTCACAGGAGCTGCATACAGATGTGTTTTATAACTACCTGTGGCATTTTGGGAGTCCAGAACTAGATCAACTGTCACCCAATTAAAGGCAAGACTACAGTCGTCATCGTGACTAGCAACTGGACAAAGTCATCAATCAGTGCATCAGATGTTTCAGCACAAGGACAGTTCTGAAAGCCTTTCAAGCACACAGCCACTTAATACCTCCTAGAGCAGTAAATGAACCAGAACTGCAGACTGGTAGTGGCCTCCACGCTTCCTCCTTTGCAATCTGTCACTTGCAATTCTCAAAAATGTCACAGGCACTCTATTCTATTCCAGATGCATGTCGGACTCTTGATTGGGACCTCACATTAAATCTTATTGGGAGCTTCCAGAAGGCAGTGCTATGAACATTTGCTCTTTCCTATGGGAATTATCCCCCAGGGATCTATCAAGATCCCAATTGTTTCAGATAGACAAAAAGAAGTATTGGATAGGTCAAACTCACAAGATAATCCTCATAGGGTAATGCAATAGTCTCCCAGCACTACCTTTTGGAACCTCCCAAAAAATGCAGGTGCAGAATTACTGAAACTCAGTTTTCCCCAGTAGATGGCCCAGAAGGATATCATGGATAACAGTATTTAAAGCTGCTGAAAGCTATAGAAGAATTAACAGCATCATACCCCTCCTGTTCTTCTTTCACCAAAGGTTATCAACCAGAGCAAGTAAAGCAATCTGTTTTAATCCCTGGTTGGAAACAAGGTGGATTTTGAGCTGTAACAAGAGGAGGGAAGGAAGACACATCCTGCAGGCAGAAATCCTCCATCTATGGAAACGTCGATGAATCCAAGCTTGTAAATTGAGAGGACCTTAATATCACCTCTATGATCAGCTCAAGCAAGAACAATCTTAAGCAAAATGCCAACATTCAGTTCAGACTACATCCCAAAAAAGAAGAGCTGGTTTTTATACCCCACTTTTCTCTACCATAAGGAGTCTCAAAACGGCTTACAATCATCTTCCCTTTCTCTCCCCACAGCAGGCACCTTGTGAGAGAGGTGGGGCTGAGAGAGTTCTGAGGGAACTGTGACTTGCCCAAGGTCACCCGGGAGGCTTCCTGTGGAAGAGTGGGGAATCAAACTTGGCTCTCCAGATTAGAGTCCACTGCTCTTGACCACTACACCATGCTAGGGAGGATGGCAAAGGAGATCACTTCCTTATGGATCACAACGCCTCCATTTCCCCTTTTACTTATTTTGTTACAACGCAGATACAAAAGCAGCAAAGAACTCGGAAGCCTTAAATTTACTCTCACCTCAGCAGAGGCTTATTTTGAAACCTAATTATGACAAACAAGGGGTTAATCTTCAGCAGAAGCTGAGAGACCAAGGGCGAAAACGCATGGTTGCTTTATCCTCCTTTAATCCCTGTTTTAGCCAGGATCGAATGCACATTAGGTGAAACGCATGCGTTCAATCCTGGCTGAAACAGGTATTAAAGGAGGATAAAGCGACCATGCGTTTTCACCCCAAGAGTGAGCAGAGCCAAAAAGTTGACACTCTGAGCTCCGAGAGACCGAGGAGATTCAGAGGTTGGTAACTGGCGTTGAGAGGAAGCTGTGAACAACTCTGTGAATCTAAGGGTTCGGTGTGGCCAAAGCTAGTGGAAAACACAACCTGTGGAGTGACAGGCTTGAGATTGGGCCCTTTCTCAGGTCACAAAGGGGAATCAGTCTCTGGGACAGAGCTATTCCAGCTGCAGGGCGGCGTGAAGGATTACTGCCACTGGTGTGCAGTAGTTCAGTGAGAACTGGAAAATCCCCATACTTCTGCCGTTCTCTGGGAATAGAGATTGAAAGTCTCTTCCTCCCTGATAGCTAGGCTGGGGACAGAGTCTGTGAAAATGAATCTGTGTGAGTTCTGAGGAACAGAACTAAGCTTGTAACCTAAGAACTGAAGAAGCTTAACTTGAGAAACATCTAAGCTAAAGACATCCTGTGTAACATCTAAGCGTAGGCTGCTACCGCACTAGGTATTCCCAGCGATGTATTAAGAGCTAAAGGGGTCAAACAAAGTGCGAACAGTATTTTTTATAACAGTTTCAAACTCTTAATACATCGGTGGGAATACACAGAAAGTGCGAACAGTATTTTTTATAACATTTTCAAACTCTTAATACATCGCTGGGAATACCTAGTGCGGTAACAGCTAAATCTAAACTAAGCTCTCTCTCTCTGAAGCGAATCTTGTAGATAGATGATGGATATAGATGGATATGGTTTTGTGCTTTCCCTCCAATTCAGCCTTGCCTCACAATCCTTCTTGTGAATACTATTTAATAAATTTCCCTGTTTACTTTACCCTCTGGCAAAATAACAAGTAAGGCAATCCCTCTCTCTCTCCCTCAGCACCAAATACTGATTCCTGGGAGCTGGGAGATAATAAGAAGGAGTGGGGTCATCATATAAGTAGGGTTGCCAGGTCCCTCTTTGCCACCGGCGGGAGGTTTTGGGGAGGAGCCTGAGGAAGGAGGGGCTTGGGGAGGGGAGGGATTTCAGTGCCGTAGAGTCCAATTGCCAAAGCGCCCATTTTCTCCAGGTGAACTGATCTCTATCGGCTAGAGATCAGTTGTAATAGCAGAAGATCTTCTGGAGGTTGGCAACCCTACATATAAGTCATTGTTTTATTTTAATCAATACACCTACTGTCTTATGAACAGCAACATGCCAAACCGGGGAGAAAGGTTTTTCTCATCTGTAGTTTATAGAGTACAGAGAACAGATAGCTGTCTGCATGTCAGTTCCAGCGAATACGGGTGTTGTTGTTTTTTAAGGAAGGCAAATTAGTAAATTTAAAGAAGACATTAGAGGCAAGTTTGTATACAAACACTACTCATGTTAAACAGCCTCCTCATCTAAGAAGAATAAAACAGTTGCCACTCACTCATGCACGTTTACCTCCATGAATGTGAAAACATATGATTTCCCAAGTATACGTTAAGTGCTTTGCTTACATTAATCAATTCAACAGTGACTCTTACAACAGTGTCCCTTCCCTTTTTTTTTGCATCTCACAGCTTTTCAGACATCATGAGACATTTGCCCATAGAAAGAAGGGCTCTATTTTCATAACTGAAGCTACAGTATACCTTCTCAAACAAATTATGGTATTCAAAGGAAAGCCTAAATTCTGATCTCCAGAATATCAGTGCAAACAAAGGTAAACTGAAACATGAAAAACTATTGTTTAGCATTACACACATACCCCTTATAGTTGGCACTTGCTTGATGTCAAATTTTGTGGTGGAATAACTGGATGGAGCCCAGAACTTTATCACACACCCCAGTCCTCTTTGGCAGTTTCAACATGATGTGATAAATATGGGTTCCATTGCAAGCTCAGTGTTTGAGGAAGCAGTCCCCATAAAATCTGCATAATCATGGTGCTGCAGCCACAGGTAGGACCTTATATGCCGTTCCTTTTATGGCCTAAGGTCATTTATATTCTTTGCCAATGTTCAGATTCATCCTCCCTCCAAACATTCAACAATTAAAAGTTATGTTGAAAGGTTAAAAAAAAAAAACCTTGTTAGTTGGCTGCATTTTTAAGACCCAATTGAGACAGTCAGAGAGGAGATAATAGGTTAGGATATACAGCTCTGGTACAGCCTAAGGGGAAACATGCAGCAGTTGACAAGAAAGCAAGATGTCAGGCTGACTGAATGATTAGCACGGTTTGCCAGGAAGCCAGCGACTAACTGCTGGGAGTGCATGTAATATCATATCAATTTTAATTATTTATTTGGCTACACAGCAGTCTGTCCCAGATTGTTCTTCATGACACATGTCAATCCCAACTAAGGACAAGTTGCTCTACTCTGGACACTACCAGCAAAACCTCAAGAGACAGATGGTGCGCTGCTGGACAACTTAGGGGGAAACAAATCTACGGAATACCAGTTTCACAATATTTCCTGAAGAAATCTGACAAAATATTTACAAGTCAAGTACATTAGAGAACAACTTCTCAAGTCAACATACAGTGAGCTTTGTATACTCGTGAGCAGCAATGCTGCCTCCATTTGGAAGCTGGAAAGAACTTTGGAGAAGGAATAAGTTATAGCAGCTGCTAAATTATAGAAACCAGTGTCCTCGTTTTCATATATCTGCCAGTTACTTTGCACAGAAATAACTGAAATGTCATAGTAGGCAAATTACCTATTCAGTTTAAGCAAGACATACAAAAGGCATATAAGGTGAAGTGTATGGATTCTGGAAATTCTGACAAAAATTCAAATATTTGATTAATTTAAATAATTGCTAGGCAGAATAGTGATAATTATATTTCTAACGGCCAAGCAATGGGAGCGATGTCTCACTTTCAAGCCCTGCTTGGAGCATGCAACTGGTCAGCCACTACCAGATAAGATGGGCCTTGGTTTAAACTACTAAAGTGATTTATGTATTCTTAACATCAAATTATCTAGAAACAAATGAAAAGTGCTAATAACTCAAACAAATGCTCTATTAATCTGTTCCTTATCTTTTGGAGTGACAATTACCAAACACTCAGAGAAAATGTATTTAGGCTACCAAATGATATAACAGGAAACTTTATAGGGAATAGATACTAATAGAGGGAATAGATACTAACACTCCATCATCCTTTAACTACTGTTTATGTAAAGAATTTTTTTCCTGTCATGTTGCAGCCAACTAATGATGAGCCCATAGGGTTTTCAAGGCAAGAGATGTTCAGAGGTGGTTTTCCATTGTCTGCCTCTGCATAGCAACCCTGGTATTCCTTGGTGGCCTCCCACCCAAATACTGGCCAGGGCCAACCTTGCTTAGCTTCTGAGATCTGATGAGATCAGGCTAGCTTGGGCTATCCAGGTCAGCGCATGAAACCTACAAGGATTAGGAAAGATAACACAAGATTCCCACTTGTTGTTTTTAGCTGTCAATTTAACTTTTTCTTTAAATTGCCCTCTAGCTCTTGTACATTTAAATGCTATTTACCATAAGACTTAAATATTAATTTATAATCTTTCTTCAAGTGTATTTCTGAAATATTTCTCTCCAGAAGTTGCAGTAAAAATGAACAAAGGTGTAACTCTGCTTAGGATAGCTCTGTAATTATCCTGTATATTTAATGTGGCAAGTATACTGTGAGAGATTAGTAGGCAGAACATGTATTTTGAAATTGAAATAAACTTGAAGGTTAGAGACATGTAAAAAGCTAGACTTTCCCTCTCTTTTAATGAACATCTGCATACATATGAGCAGTATGATGTGCATGAATACAATTAATGAGTAATTATTCTAAATTACTTAATTTAAAGCATAATTCTAAATAAAAAGGTAAAGGTCCCCTGTGCAAGCACCGGGTCATTCTTGACCCACGGGGTGATGTCACATCCCGGCATTTTCTAGGCAGACTTTGTTTACGGGGTGGTTTGCCAGTGCCTTCCCCAGTCATCTTCCCTTTACCCCCAGCAAGCTGGGTACTCATTTTACCTACCTCGGAAGGATGGAAGGCTGAGTGAACCTTGAGCTGGCTGCCTGAAACCAACTTCCGTTGGGATCGAACTCATGTAGTGAGCAGAGCTTTGGACTGCAGTACTGCAGTTTACCACTCTGCGCCACGGGGCTCTTTTTCTAATTCTAAATAAACACTATTTAAAACAAACATTGTAAATAAAATATAACTGAAAAAGCAGAGATTATTGTGGGCTTATCCCCAAATCAGAATGCTTTGGAAATGTGTGTACAGTACAGGAAGTAACTGGTGGTCATGATAATTAAATATCATATATGTATCTCAGGGAACTGATCACTATTTACTAACAGCTGCAAGAATCACAACTGTAATGCTGAAAGCACAAATACCCCTAAAATCTCTCATTTGAAAAGATACAGGATATGTGGGAATAGAAATGTGAACAAAGCATGAAAGAGTTAAATGCTAGAGAATCAATGGAACTTTTTGCCATACAGTAAACATACACAGGATTAGACTGCAAAAGACAATTGTAGTGATGCTTTCTATTCTGTTTTGGCTATAGATGTTTTTGAACTAGGCCTAATGAAGAACAGCTAGGGCAAGAAGTTGCTCAGGAATGCAAAGCAAAGTAAACTGCACATTCAAAAATTACCAACTTTTATAATGTGAAATCACTGAACTGAAAATAGCTGAAAGACAAATAACAGTCTAGATTTGTTTGCAAAAGCAAGCTTTAAGTAGCAGATTTTAGGGTTCTTAAACCTAGCACCCAAATTGTGGGTGAAATGCTAAATTCGCCCATAAAATTCATTTTTCTTTCTGCAAAGTGTTGTCCTGCGCTACTGCTCCTGGCAATTTCAATTTTTTAAGATACATTTCATTCCTAATCAGATTCTGTCTGATAACTAGTGGTTTTATTTTATCTGACAGTTTACATAAACCTAAATCAACAGAAGGAAGTCCAAAGCAGCCCAATTTTACCAATTTCAACAGCAGCCACCCCAGAAAAGCCAGTGCTGTCTAGTATTTAACAGTTTCAGATTAGGGTCTGGGAGAGCCAGGTTCAAATCCCAACTCTACCATGGTGCTTACTGGGTGATTTTGGGCCAGTTACACACTGCTTTACTACTAAATTACTACTCTGCTGTATCAAAGCTGCTCTTTTTTCATTTCCTGGGACCCAGAGCTACTTTCTGCAACAAGCCCCAGATTTATCTGGGATTAAGTGCCACGGTGTTCATTCGGCCTTACTTTGGAGAGCATGCATACTCACTTGAGAGCCCAACCCAATTCAATTTTTCAATTTATTACAGTCATTGACCAGCAAAGCAAACACTGAGAGCGCAACTCAACACAGCGAGATGTCCCGTCAAGTAAATATGCATCAATCTGGTCGTCCTGAGAATGAAGGGTTTCCAGTTCCTTCCTTAGGGTTGCCCACCTCCAGGTACTAGCTGGAGAGCTCCTGCTATTACAACTGATCTCCAGCCGATAGAGATCAGTTCACATGGAGAAAATGGCTGCTTTGGCTGAAGCCCCTCCCCTCCTAGGGTTGCCAGGTCCCTCTTCACCACCGGCGGGAGATTTTTGGAGCAGAGCCTGAGGAGGGCAGGGTTTGGGTAGGGGAGGGACTTCAATGCCATAGAGTTCAATTGCCAAAGCGGCCATTTTTCTCCAGGTGATCTGATCTCTATCGGCTGGAGATCAGTTGAATTAGCAGACCTCCTGCTACTACCTGGCAGTTGGCAACCCTATCCCCTCCCCAAACCCCACTCTGCTTAGGCTCCGCCCCAAATCCTCCTGCCAGTGGCAAAGAGGGACCTGGCAAGCCTCTTGTTCGGGCGCTAATTATGTGCTCCCCGATTCCCATAGAATCTGATTCAAGAATGGGGGGGGGGGAGGTTGGTTTGAGCTTACAGCCAGTTTTATTGATCAATACACCATAACTGAGTGAAAGCAGGATCTGAAGCCAACGGAGCTAGGATCCAGTCTCACACCGAGGCGGGGCAACCGCAAAAGATTATATAGACTTTTCACATTCCAACAGAAGATACTTTTTCTTAACAGGCGATCCTACCTATACCAGAGCGCATGCGTGTATGCTCTTTGCAACATTTATGAATAGAGGCTACTCTATTGAGTTCAGAGCGTTCCCTTGAAAGCAAAAGCTTTATTGCAAAGGGGAGGGGGGAGGCACTCCCGGGTCGCTCCTTGCGCAAAGGGGGAGACTTTTCCAGCCCTTGGAATGTGTGTATTGCAAAGGGGAGGGGGGAGAAGCGGCTTCTGCCAGCTAACAGCTTTTGCATGCATGCTTGCCTGTATGTCTGAATGTGATGCAGGTATGATTGTGTGTGTGTTAAGTGCCGTCAAGTTGCTTCCGACTCATGGCGACCCTATGAATGAAAGTCCTCCGAAATGTCGTATCTTTGACAGCCTTGCTCAGATCTTGCAAATTGAAGGCCGTGGCTTCCTTTATTGAGTCCGTCCATCTTTTGTTGGTTCTTCCTCTTTTCCTGCTGCCCTCAACTTTTCCTAGCATGACTGTCTTTTCCAGTGACTCTTGTCATCTCATGGCGTGACCAAAATACGACGCGGCCAGGTCATCCCACGCCCCCCCCCCCCGCCCAGCAGCAGAACGGGAGGCAGCCTCACCTCCCAACGCCGCCCCCCCCCGCCAACTTCCGGCTTGGGCCTTGACGCGAGAAGGCCGCCTCAGGCCTCGTCGGCCAGCGCCTCAGCGGCCCCGGGAGGCGGGGCCTTCCGCAGGCCGCGGCTGAGGCGGCTCCGCAAGGCCCGCGCGAGGCCCTCCCCGTCCCCCCCCCACAAGAGCGACCGCAGGCTCCGCCAAAACAAGCAGGCCCAGACACCCCCCCCCCCAGGCGGAGGCCCGGCCCGGCCTCCCGCCTCCGCACTCACCGGGGGCCGCCGCGAGCCGGCAGGAGGAGGAGGAGGAGGAGGAGCGGGAAGCGGCGGAGGAAACCCGGCCGCGGCTCGCGGGGCCGCTCCCTGGGCCGGCCCGGCCCGCCTCCCTCGCCCCCCCCCCGCCCGCGCCGCCTGTTTGGAGGCCGGGAAGGGCCAGCGCCGGCCTCTGGGTCGACGCCGGCTGCAGAGGGAGCCCCGTGGCGACTTTTGGGGACGGGGGGGGGGCAGGGGTCGCGGCAGGGGTCGGCCTGGGAGCGCGGGACGCGGCCTCGAACGCGCCTTCCGGCCTGCCCGCTGCAAAGACAACGACTCCGCTGCGTGGTAGGAAAGGGCAGGAGTCCAGCAGCACCTTCAAGCCGTGTTAGTCTGTCTGCAGTAGTAGAAAAGGGCGAGAGTCCAGCAGCACCTTCGAGAGGAACAAAAATATTTTCTGGTAGGGTGTGAGCTTCCGGGAGGCAGCGCAGGCTCACGAAAGCTCCTACCCTGCCAGAAAATATTTGTGTTCGTCTTGAAGGTGCTCCTGGACTCTCGCCCTTTTCTACTACTGCAGACAGACTAACACGGCGACCCACTGGGAATTATCTCCATTGCATTGTGTGTGTGTTAAGTGCCGTCAAGTCGCTTCCGACTCATGGCGACCCTATGGAGGAAAGTCCTCCCAAATGTCCTGTCTTTGACAGCCTTGCTCGGGTCTTGCAGATTGAAGGCTGTGGCTTCCTTTATCGAGTCCGTCCATCTCTTGTTCGGTCTTCCTCTTTTCCTGCTTCCCTCCACTTTTCTTAGCATGACTGTCTTTTCCAGTGACTCCGGTCTTCTCATAATGTGACCAAAATAGGACAGCCTCAGTTTAGTCATTTTAGCTTCTAGGGTCAGTTCAGGCTTGATTTGATCTATAACCCACTGATTATTTTTTATTTTTGACAAGCCATGGTATCCGTAACTTTGTGTGTGTGAAGTGCCGTCAAGTCCCTTCTGACTCATGGCAACCCTATGAAGGAAAGTCCTCCCAAATGTCCTGTCTTTGACAGCCTTGCTCGGGTCTTGCAGATTGAAGGCCGTGGCTTCCTTTATCGAGTCCGTCCATCTCTTGTTAGGTCTTCCTCTTTTCCTGCTACCCTCAACTTTTCCGAACATGATTGTCTTTTCCAGTGACTCTTGTCTTCTCATGATGTGACCAAAATATGATAACCTCAGTTTAGTCATTTTAGCTTCTAGGGTCAGTTCAGGCTTGATTTGATCTATAACCCACTGATTTGTTTTTTTGGCAGTCCACGATATCCGTAACACTCTCCTCCAACACCACATTTCAAAGGAATCTATTTTCCATTGCATTGTAGCCTACTGTTTTCCTTCCCCCCCCCTTTGAACTGCGTGTGAGCGCCGAGCTAGGATTCATAGTCTCATAGAGTTGGAAGGGACCACCGGGGTCATCTAGTCCCACCCCTGCACCATGCAGGAAATTCACAACTACCTTCCCCTACATATACACACACACACACACCCAGTGACCCCCTACTCCATGCCCAGAAGATGGCCAAGACTGCATAATAGGCATTGGTGGTATAGCGACAATAGGGTTGTCAGCCGCCAGGTACTAGCTGGAGATCGCCTGCTATTACAACTGATCTCCAGCCGGTAGAGATCAGTTCACCTGGAGAAAATGGCCACTTTGGCAATTGGACTCTATGGCATTGAAGTCCCTCCCCTTCCAAAACCCCACCCTTCTCAGGCTCCGCCCCAAAAACCTCCTGCCGGTGGCAAAGAGGGACCTGGCAACCCTAAGCAACAAGCTGGTGGTAACGAGGACTGCTTAGACGATCAGTTTAAAATGCCCCCAATTAGTTGGGCAGTGGATTGTTAATGTTTTTTAAAAAATGTTTTAAATTAATACTGATATGTATAACGATGGTGTAACTTAGTGTATGATTGAACTGCGAATTAGGAATTTCTTAAACTCACTAGGTGGCCTCAGGTAAAGCCTCTTTCAGCCCAGATTGCAATATGGGGACACTAACTACAAAATTATTAAATTGACAACAAGGCAATGAGCCCCATGGCGCAGAGTGGTAAGCTGCAGTACTGCAAGCCACGCTCTGCTTACGACCTGAGTTCGATCCCAATGGAAGTTGGTTTCAGGTAGCCGGCTCGAGGTTGACTCAGCCTTCCATCCTTCCGAGGTCGGTCAAATGAGGACCCAGCTTGCTGGGGGTAAAGGGAAGATGACTGGGGAAGGCACTGGCAAACCACCCCACAAACAACGTCAGGATGTGATGTCACACCATGGGTCAGGAATGACCTGGTGCTTGCACAGGGGACCTTTCCCTTTTTAATATATGTGAAGAGCTCTGAACATCTGAAAGCTCTATAAAAATGCTTATTGTTTTAAAACTGCATATTACAATTGCCATCTTAGAAAAGACACTTCCTTCAGTTTTATGAAGAGTGGCATGCCTTTCCCCAAATAGTTCCTACAGTGGCACATGAGTACATCCTCTTTTTCAAAGGTTCTATGGAACTGTTTTCCAATATGCGTATTTAACTAGTGAATTAATCAATTAGGATGCATGTAACTAAGTTCCTCAGCTTTCTTTAATTGACTAAAAACATTTATTTCTATGCCATGTATATTTTGGGGGCTAGAAGTCTGGAACTCAGAGAGATACACCTGTCCTCTTCTGTGATCTTCTTCCACCAGCAGGTGAAGACTTGTTGTTGTTGGAGTTCCCTCAGTGATCCCTCCATCCTCAATGTTTTAATTGTTGTTTTTATGTTTTTGTATGTATATTTTAGCTCTGGTTTTAATTGTTTTCATGATGTGTTTTCGTTGGTTTTAACCACCTTGGTGCCTCTTATGTTGACAGAAAGACAGGGTATAAATTTTGTCAAATAAATAAAAAAGACTCTAGGATGTTTATTTTCTGGGTAGTTTACAGTCCGGGTTTCCCCTCATATGCTTGTTTTCCATGTGCAGAAAATGTTTTTTTGTGGGGAGTATTTGATCATGAGAGCCCAGATACAGGTTTACCATCTCAGTGGGAATGAGGCCCGTAGAACTGCACCCTGAAGAGATGTACCAACATTAATTTCACTATCTCGATGTTCCATCGATTTATCGCATTACAAACAAACTCATTAAAAGAATGCAAAACTGTCCAGTTTAACAACAACAAAAAATCACTGACCAGTTAATGGGATTTACTTCTGAATAAGCATGGTTAGGATTGGGCTGCAAAGATTAATGTAGATTAGAGAATGCTGAACTCTAAAAACTATTCTCTGTGCCATTCTTCAGACTTAGAACATGTATAATAACAATAACGTCATTATGACCGTGATTATGAGCATGTGCAGAGTGTCTTTCCTCATAACACTGAATAGTTGCACGTGCAGGACTGGAGATAAATGTCTTATAAATCTGATATATTGGTGGGTTAATGAGAATTTCACCCTAAGGCCTTTGGTAGGAACATGGTTTTGAACAGTGGTTTGCAGCTTCACAGAGCCCTTACAATACTGACTTGCATGATGAAGGACTTCTGTATGTCTGCCATGAAACCCTTGCAAACTGCAATCTGTGGAGGATGTTGGGAATTGGACGCACACTGAATTCAGGATGTCAGGCCGAGCACGTATTTCTTGTTGCTATATATTGCAGGGGAAGAAAAATGATATCACAGCTCCCTAGGTTGCCTACTCTAAATCTCCAGGGAAAAAATAATGTCTTCTCACTGTGATGTTTTAAAAGCTTGACACACAGTTGTGGCACTAGTTACATATCTTTATCCATGTTGCCATCATACTCTGTATGCCACATAAACAGATCACAAGGTGGTTACCTTGTTGAAGGTTACTCATATTGGCTAGTTCTATCTTCACATACAAGAAAAATGGGTACCATGCTAGTGAATCTATCAAATATCACCTTTCATGTTCATTGCTGGATTTTTATTTTTCATTATACTATCATCACAAGGCTATTTTGAAACTATCTGTTTGGATACCATATGGAAAGGCTGTCAGCCAGCAACTAGTGAACTAATTTGTGTGCCGACTTAAATTCATCACAGTTTTCTTTCCTAATTTTCATTCAAGCCAAAGGAAAAGCAGACTTCAAAATGTCCCTATGACAGTACTCCTCTTGTTTTAGTAATTGTTTTTATTTTGTTCTCATACACACCAACTCTCACTATCTCTGTAGAGACATAACTTGTTATGACACCGTCGCTACTAATTATGACGGATCCCTTGTTTTCTATAAAAGGTCAGAAATATACGGCTCGAGAGGCTCTTTGATGTATAACGTTAAAAAGGTTTTATTTGTCTCTTTTGGGGGATTTAAAAGTTAGGATAGCAACACTTCATAACGGATGTGGCTTTATAACAATAACAGAATTGAGGGACTTGAGGTGGTTATGTTCAGGTGACATCTTGTAATTCCAAATGAATCAAGGTGGTTCACATGTAAGCATTTAAACTTTTATTTTCTACTGAAAGTGATTTGGCAGTCACTGGTTTGTTGCTTAAGCTTTTTCTCCACAGTTGTTCTTTAATTGGAGGAGTTAGTAAGTAAAGTAAAAAATATGCTCCACGGAGCGGAGCTCAGTCACAATGCTGCTCTCAGTTCGACCGGAACCGGAAGTATCTGTGTTGGAGGAGTTAGAAACATTAACACACTTCCCCAGTTTCTTCTGTTAATAGACCTGGGATCACTCCTTTCAACAGAGCTATTTCCCATTAAACTCTTAGGGATCACTCTATCCTTCCTGATCCAAAACCCAAATGTGTTCTTTTTCATTCCAGAGGAGAATCTTCCACCAGACACTGCTATCTCCAAGCTCTGTCTGTTAAACTTCTCTGTTAGTCAACTGTCAGAACTCTCCAACTGCCATTCCCAGAATTCTGTTCAAACTCCTTCTCAAACACGGGGTTCTATGACGGGGAAAACTCTTTAGAATGCACATGTCCATCACAGTCCCCTTTACCTAAAGCCTTTAAAAGCTGTGGTAAATAAGAAAAGATGGGAGCAGGACGGTATTTCCCCCAAACTATGGAGCTATTGTCTCTGATTCAAATTTCTTTTTGCCCTCTGATACAAAGAATGCCTCTCTTCACTGAAGTGAATAGGAAGATCTTGCATACATGGGAACTCTATGTGCATACAGTGTCTATTATGCATACTATAATTGGCCCAGATGGATCAGGGCAATTATCTAAGAAAAATGAACGCATGGTCTGTTGTGGTCTAGTGAAATCAGTGTACAACAGCCTGTGCTACTGGAAGCAAATTAACCTAGTTTATGTTGGAGCTGGGGATGTGGAATGGTATACTATAGCCCGCTTGTCAGATCTCGAAAGCAAAATTGGGTTGGTATTGGAAGGAAGACCTCCAAGGAAGTCTCTGCAGAGGAAAGCAATGGCAAACTACTGCTTAATCACTTGCCTTGAAAACCCCACAAGGGGTTGCTATAAATCACCTGCGACTTGATGGCACCACACACGCATACACATTGGAGCTGAGTTCCAGTCACAATTAAAGATTGTAATCCCAATCCATGTGGTCCAGTGTTGTACTGTTCTCGTTCCATTTACCATCCTGGGGACTGTTCTGGAGATAAGTCAGTTTGCTTTAACCTTTAAATATATTACCTTCTGTTTCTTCAGCTAGTGCTCAGATAACAGTTTATGAAGTGCCATACTGCAGCTAGCTATCATATGACATGACTGGTTTGTACCAGTGATAGCTCTTGCATGTGGAAATGCAAAGCCACCATATGCTACTAGGCTGGCTGTTAAAGGCCTTTCACAATATTTTGATGCATTTATATTTAAGAGAATGCACATGCTATTATATATACAGGATGGGGACTTTGAAAAATGGCACTCAGGACTACTAGGTAGACAACCCGCTGATAATCATGATTGAACAAATAAAAAAAAGCCCTCCACTGTGTTGTTTTATATTAATGTGATCTGAAACATTTCTGTATAAGATATTTTGTCATACCGCTACTGGCTGAGTCACCAGTCTGTAGTTTCAGCTGGTAGCACAAGATTTGCCATGTGGGAGTCCAAGTATAGCAGTGATCTTTGTTCCCTGGGCTAGCCAAAGGGTAAATATAGAATCTTACTCTTGTTAGGATCAATCTGTTTAAAAACCACAGTAATATTTGAAATTCTTTTATAAAATGAAGGGGGGGATTTAAAGATGCAAAGATTATTATTTTTTAAAAAATTGATTTCCTAGGAACACCAGAACAGATTATAGTCATTCTCTATTTCTAGCATCCTCCAAAATTATCGGATTAATGACATTCCTACACAAAAGCATGTGACAGAGAGAATACAATGTTAAAACTGTAAAAGAAATGTTTTCATCTTCTTAATGTAGCAAGGTTTCTGGAATTAGTAAAATATATAACTGCGCTCTATGTAATTGCAGTTACAGATGAAAGAGGAGGAAGGGTCTATGGGTTTAATATGGGGTTTTTTGGCAGGTGCGGCTTTTCTCATCCTTTGAGCTCTGCCATGGCAAGAGACACCTGCTGAAATTCCTTTTTCTACACAATTAGCATGAGTTAAAAACCAGTATAATTTAGTTTGAATGCCCTTTGAGTAGCATGATCCCTGGGTTTTGATAACTTATGGTGTGCTGTTGCTCTTAGACATTTTATAGTTATGTTGTTTTGTCTGTTTTGTTTTAAACCAGCTTTTTTATAAATGTTTTTATAGTCAGGCAGCCTATAAATGTTCTTTACTGTTTTTGGATATTACCATAAGCAAGAGAACATCGGGTACTGTTCCTAAGCAGTAGGGCTACCAACTCTGGGTAGGGAAATTCCTTGAGATTTGGGGGCAAAGCCTGAGGAGGGTGGAGTTTGGGGAGAGGAAGGAGCTCAGCAGGATATGATTCCATAGAGTCCAAACTCCAAATCTGCCATTTTCTCCAGGGGAAATCTCTGTAGTCTGGAGATCAGTTGTAATTTCAGGAAAACTCCAGGCCCCACCTGGAGGTTGGAAACTCTACTAAGCAGTTACTTAACTGGTGTCTTACATTTTACCTACACAGCGTTTCTTTTTTTTTTATATATATATAAATTTTATTGGGTTTTATGATAGAAATTTTCCATTGCATTAAACAACATCTATAACAATATCGAATTTCAATTCTAACCTAAAGTTGTTATAATTCCATATCATATAATAAAAAAGAGAAAAGATAAAAGAAAAAAAAGAAATGGAAAATTTTTTGACTTCCCCATCACCTCTATCTGCCTCTTAATAAAAAGTTCCTCCCGTCATAGGTAATCTAATCTTGATAAAATATCAATACCATATATAAAAAACCGTAATCTGTTAGTAAATATAATTATGCTTATTCAATATAAAAAAAATCAAAAATAATCCTCTGGATCAGATTAGAAAATATTCTTCCATTCTTCCCAATTTTAACTCATATTCACAATAATGCATCCACGCCCCCCATTCCCCCAAAAACCGAACGTCATTTTCTTCATTTAGAATAGCTGTGAGTTTTGCCATTTCTGCCACTTCAAACATTTTAACAATCCAGTCTTTTTTCTCTGGAGTTTCTAGCCCTTTCCATTTCGCTGCATAAAGCAGTCTCGCAGCTGTTGTGGCATATATCAAAAAAGTTCTTTGTGTTGCTAAGTCGTCTGGAATCATACTCAATAACATCATTTCTGGTGTTTTGGATATATTCTTTTGTAGTATTAATCTCAGTTCGTTATAAATCATGTCCCAGAAGTCTTTGGCTTTGTCACAGGTCCACCACATGTGATAAAAGGAACCAATTTCTTTGTTACATTTCCAACAAGTAGGGGACATCGTTTTATAAATCTTTGCAATTTTCTTGGGTGTTAGATACCATCTATACATCATTTTATAGATGTTTTCTCGCACTGACTGTGCTTTTATTCCTTTTGAATCTTTAGACCATAATCTTTCCCATTTATTTAAATCAATATCATGTCCCACATTTTGAGCCCAATCGATCATAGTTGGTTTAATCGTGTCCTTCTCACAGTATATTGTTAAAAGGAGATTATACATTTTAGAAATCAGCTTTGTATTATTGTCTAGTAGAATCCTTTGAAAAGGAGATTTTTCTTTAGAGAAACCTTTTTTTGCATCTTGTACAAAAACTGATTTGATTTGGTAATATTGAAGCCATTGTAAATCATCCTTAAGCAGTTGAAAGTCTTTTAGTGAGCATTTCTTTCCTTCCCAATTAGTTAGATCTTGATAAGTAATAAATTTGTCTGGTCTAAGTGGGCGCAAAGTTAGCATTTCTTGGGGCGATATCCACATCGGTGTTTCTGGTTCCAAAATGTGTTTATATCTCATCCAAATACGAAGTAGAGAGGACCTGATTATATGATTACGGAATGTTGCTTGTAATTTAATTTTATCATACCACAAATAACCATGCCATCCACTTAAGTTATTATAACCTTCCAAGTCTAGCAAACGTACATTTGACAAATTCATCCAGTCTTTTAGCCATACTAAAGCTACCGCTTCAGCATAGAGTTGAAAGTTAGGCAGTGCTAAACCTCCTCTAGTTTTTAGATCCACCAAGTATTTATAAGCAGTCCTTGGTTTTTTTCCTTGCCAGATGAAGTTTGAAATGTCTTTCCTCCAAGTTTCAAAATATTTTGTTTGTGATATTATTGGTAAATTTTGGAATAAGAAGAGCATCCTCGGTAAGACATTCATTTGGATCGTTGAGATACGTCCCATTAATGACAATTTTTTGTTTGACCATATAATCATATCAGTTTTAATCTTACCCCATAACTTGAGGTAATTGTTGGTTAACAGATCTTTATTCTTTGCAGTGATCCAAATTCCCAGGTATTTAACTTTGTTAGCTTTCTCCCAGCCAGTATATGATATAAATTCCTGTTGTTGTATTTCCGATAAATTTTTAAATATTATCTTTGTTTTTTCTTGATTCACTTTAAAGCCTGATACTTTTCCAAAATCATCCAAAGTCTCCTGAAGTATATTCATTGACTGTGTTGGGTTTTCCAAAATTAGCAGTAGGTCATCCGCGAATGCTCTCAACTTAAATTCATGTTTTTTAATTCTTAGCCCGCGGATGTCCTCCATACTTCTTAGTTTCACACATAGCGGTTCCAACACCAACAAAAATAAAAGTGGAGACAAGGGACATCCCTGTCTAGTCCCTTTCGTGATTTGGCAGTTATCTGACATTGATTCATTAACCAAAATTTTAGCTTGTTGGGAGGTATAAATAGCCGATATACCTTTCTGAAAACGATCTCCAAAATTCAATTTATCCAAAATCCGTTTCAAAAAGTTCCAAGAGACCATATCAAAGGCTTTTTCTGCATCCAAAAATACAAAAGCCGCAGTTTGTTGAATATTATGGTCATAATATTCCAGTGAATCTAGTAAAATTCTTACATTGTCTTTTATTTGCCTTCCTGGTATAAAACCTGCTTGGTCCTCATGTATAAGATCCTTAATAAATTGCTTTATCCTACATGCCAAAACCGAAGCAAAAATTTTGTAATCCACATTTAAGAGCGATATAGGTCTGTAATTAGATGTTTTTTCTGGATCTCTTCCTTCTTTGGGTATCAGTGATATAAATGCGTGTGACCAAGTCTCCGGGGATGTTCCCTCGTCCAAAATTGCATTGTAAAGTGAACCAAAAAATCCAACTAAATTGTCACTAAAAGTTCTATAAAATAGTGCAGTAATTCCATCTGGTCCAGGTGTTTTATCCGTTTTTTGTCTCAGTATTGCTTCTTGTATTTCTTCCCTTGTTACTGGAGCTTCAATACATTCTCTCTGGGTCATTGACAAAGCTTTCATCTGTATTGAGTTTAGAAATTTGTCTATTTTCTGTTTTGAAGTATTTTCTTTCTGATATAACTTAGAGTAAAATGAAACAAATTCTTTCTGAATTTCTGAAGTTGAGTAAACTGGTCCTTTAGCAGTTTGGATTTTTGTTATAATCTTCTTTTGAAATGAGTCCTTCAGTTGTGTTGCTAAAAATTTTCCTGGTTTATTTGCATATTCAAAATACTTTTGTTTAGCAAGTTTCAGATTTTTATTCATTTCCTCCATTATTACCAAATTTAATTGGTGTTTAGATGCAGAAATCTGTATTTGAATTTCTCTTCTCTCCTCTTCCTGTGTTACCATTACCAATTTCTGCTCCAAATTTTGTAAATTCCAAAGTATGTTGTTTGTAAATTGCAATTGAGTCTTCTTCCAGGCCGAGTGTTTCTGTATCATAAAACCTCTCAGAACAGCTTTGAATGCGTCCCAAACTGTATTTAAAGAAGTTTCCCCATTAAGGTTAATTTCAAAAAAGTCTTTCATTAAAACCTGTAATTCCTTTTGTATCTTGTTGTCTTTTAAAAGTTTATCGTTCATTCGCCATCTAAATGCTTGTTTATTGTTCCAATCAAAGGTAACAGGATTGTGATCAGAAAAAGTTCTAGGTAAAATATGAATTTTACGTAGTTGCGTGAAAATTGATTTACTGGCCCATATCATATCAATTCTGGAGTGTGAATCGTGTCTTGCTGAATAAAAGGTGTATTCTTTAGCTGTTGTATTCATTGTTCTCCAAATGTCTTGTAATTCTAATTCTGAAGCCATGGCAAAGAAGGTTTTAGGCAAGCATCCATCATTGATATCTTTTGCTTTTGATTTTTTGTCCAGAGATGGGAGAATAATTCCATTGAAGTCGCCCATCAATAAAATTTGGTCTTGTGCGTACTGGGTTATCAGGTCATGTAATTTTTCATAGAAGGATTTTTTCCCTTCATTGGGTGCATAGATTCCAACCACTATTGTCCTTTGTCCCAATATTTTAGTTCTGATAATTACAATTCTTCCTTCATTGTCTTTATATACTAGTTCTGGACAGAGACTGGGGTGGGCATAGATTACCACTCCCTTTGTTTTAGTTTTAGCAGAAGCAATAAATGCTTGTCCAAGCATCTGTTTCTCCAAGTATTTTTTATGCTTTGAAGCTACATGGGTTTCTTGTAGGCAAATTAGGGAGTATTTATATTTCTGTAGATATTTGAAGATTCTGGCCCTTTTAGTTTTCTCATTCAGTCCATTTACATTCCAAGAAATTGCTTTTGCCATAATGTAGTATTTTTTAACAAAATAAAAAGTCTATAATTTAGTACCACCTTCTGCACCCTGTACCTCTTCTTCTTCCTCTTCTTCTTCCTCCTTCTCTCCAGGTAATTCTTTAAGGTCCATTTTATATTTTCTCAAAAATTTCCCCACATCTGCTTGGGATAGAATTGTCGTTTTCACTTCCTTATAGGTGAAAGCCAAACCTTGTGGCATAATCCAACGATATTTGATGCCATTAGCTTTCAGTATAGACACAAAGTCTTTGTAGTTATTCCTCTGTGAAAGTAGATGCCTTGGAATATCCTTCAGTAGTATAAGAGAGGAGTCTCCTGCTGACACTGGATTTTCATAATGAATCTTCATAATCTTGTCTTTAACTCTGGTGTCATAGAACACTATCATCAAATCTCTTGGCTTAGATCTTCTCATTCTAGCAGGTAGTGGTATCCTGTATATTCTATTAATGGCTTGTTTTAATTCTTGTTCATCTATCTGAAATAAGTAGGCCAAATTTGGTATTGCAGATTCTTTATTATCTCCCATCATATCTGGAAAATTGCGTATACGAAGGTTGGTCTCTTTCACTCTCATCTCCATCATTGCCATTTGATTTTTTGCCGCCATCTGATCCGCTTGTATTGTTTCAATCTGTTTTTCTTGGCTTGTTAATTTTTTTCTTTGTGTCCTTGTGCTCATCCATTACTTTCTTAATTGATACATCCATCGCTTGCATATCTGTCTTCATAACAATCATTTGAGTTTTTACTTCTTTCAAGTCTCCAGTGACCACATCCAACTTCTGATTAATAGCTTGGGTTGCTTGGCCAAGATTTGTCATCATAGAAGTCAACTGTGCCATCTGTGCAGACATCTGTTCAAACTGTTTATTTGTTGCCTCAGTTTGTTTAGTTAGCATATCCTGTAACTTTTTTTCCATGGTCGAGGTTTGTAAAGAGTCCCTTAGTTTAGTATAGGCAGGGCTATGTAGTGAGCCAGAGCGGGGTCGAGACATTTACATTCAAAAAAAGCTGGTAAAATACATGTCCACCGACAGGGCCTTTAAGGTGCTGGTTAAAAGATGATAGTTCAAAGATCAGCCTAGTAATTTTTTCGGGTTGAAAAGAGTCGAAATTGGCTTTAAAATTGCATTTTAAAGTTTTAAAATACCAGTGAGTTTTTTCGGTCGCTCTAGATCGGATTAATCAGGAAGTAAACAGGAAGTTACTAGTGCTGCAGACCTTCTATCGCCTCTTCTCGATGGTTATTCCTTCAGGAATGATTTGAAAGTAACTCGAGTGCGACGGATATTCAGTCCCGCGGCTACTTCCTGTTGTTTTAGTTCCAATGATAGAGAGGGTGTTATAGAGAGTCTTCCGTTCCAGGCACTCCCTTACTGCAAACGTGGCAGGAATTCGCCGGAAAATCAGGAAGAGAAATCACCCTCCCCTTCCTTCGGACCTCTCATTGGTGATTATTCTTGTCAGTCTAAAAGGTATCCTTCCGACTCTTTGTTATGGTTTAGGCTGATCGATCCGATAAGGCTCCTGTCGCTAATCCCGATGACTAACTCAGATCAAACTTTTTCAGTTCGGATTATGGAGGGGTGGGGGTCCCAGAAATATTCTTATCAGCCTCCTGTCTGTTCAAATTTCTAGTAAGTAGACGAAGAGTTCTTTTGTACTCACTTGGGTGTCAAGAGGTGAGGTTCTTTTCTTTATGTAGTCCTTATGTTGGTATTAAGGCGGTGGAGGGTAGAGCTTGCTGCCAAAGTTGCGTTTTGGCGATGTCCTTCCCTAGTGCCCTCGCAGGACCGGCGTCTAGGACTCCGAGGGGCTTAAAAAAGCCCCCTCAGAGTACCTAGGAGGTCAAACCGCGTTTGCGGGCTGCAGGGAGTTCCTGCTTTCCAACCCACTTGCAAGGGTCGGATTGGGGTATCTATGTACCCCAAAAATAACGCAAACTTGGATTTCTCCCAGGACAACCTGGGGAAATGGAGTGCTCTCTCCAACGGCACCACCGGAAGTCCCTACACAGCGTTTCTATGGAGGGAATAACATGCAGCCCACATCTAGATTGGATCATGTGGCTGTCATACATGAGTCTGTGTTTCACCAGTCTTTTTCTATGCTTTTATATTTTAAGAAACTCATATCTAATTCTTAACCTGGCCTCATCTATGGATGCTTAAATATTAGGGTTGCCAACCTCCAGGTAATAGCTGGAGATCTTCATTTCAATACATTAGGAAAGTTCTCGTGGTGTGATCTTAGCGAACAATAGACAAGCAATTCTGGATTGAACCAGCTCTGCAGCTGAGAGGAGCGAATGTCCCTTGCTTTGCAACATTAAGGCGGTTAGTGTGTGTATGTGCTTATGCTGACATTGCTTGAATAACAAGCAGGAAGAGAAAATGAAGGAAAGCAAAGCTTCCTGGGGTATCTGCCCTCTGTTCATATACACAGGGGCATTCCACAGTGCCATAGGTAAAATACCATTTAGGTGGTCACTTCATGACCTTTGTTACTGCCTGGACAGCTGTTGAGCCCTCACCTACTACTTTTATTGGATACAGTGATACTATAATAAACTGGGCAACGGTAGCCAACTTTTGCCTCTGCTCTAGTGGGATTCGTAAACGGCTAATTGAAAACCGTTCCCCATGGAAGATCTTTCCTCCTCTTCAAATCATCCTTCCCAGAATCATCAACTTTTATTATTTAAAACTCAACTTTGATTTTATTCAGAGCTGATATTGTATCGAAATAAAACTTGATTGATTGATTGATTGATTGATTGATTGATTGATTGATTGAACTGGGCAACTAACTCCCTGTCATGGTTTACCTGTCAGGGATGAGGCAAATCCCTTAGCAGGCACGCCTAAGAGACAGGCAGTAACCAAGACTATTATAGGTTGGGAAGCCTAAACTGGAGTGGGAGGAGAGACGCGATGCCTGCTTTGGGGAAGGAAACATGTGGCCTTCCCCTCGACTTCTGGGTTGCGCAGCCCTCCCTTTAATGATCGTGCGACCAGCAGGGACTGCCAGAATGGTAAATGGGTTGGCTTGGAGCAAAGGTAGTAGCTGCCTTTTACTGCAGTGACTGCCGGCCGGCAAGATGCCTCTTTGTAAATCAGGCTGTAAGTGCGCTGGGGAATGGAAAGTTCAGGGGGGGCGGGCGCTATGTTTTTGATCACACAATTTAGACTGAATCATTGGTCTGTCGAGATGACTGGTGTCTAATCTGAATGGCCACAGCTATCCTGGCTCTCAGGTAGAGGTACCAAGGTTGGGTAGAAAGAATATATATACAGATACTAAAAATTTAATTTATTATTGGGCTCTACTAGGTTGATACCAGCACACATAGTATATGAGAGACATATACTAACCAGTATTACAACTAGAACCAATCTGACCAGGTGTTTGAGTAACTGGTAATAGATTTTATAACCTATACACATGCCTGGTTGGGTTTGAACTGTTTGTGTGTGTGTGTATGTATGTATGTATGTATTTATTTCTATAAATGTGTGCAGGCTGAACATGTGTTTTAATTAACCACTGATGAAGGCCCAATAGGCCGAAACGCGTTTGGTGTGTGGTTACAGAGATCAACCCTAGGAAATGCCATTGTGCTATTTTAATGTTTTAGAATATTAACCTTTACTTAGCGCTTCTAATAAATTATATTTTTAGTATTTATCTACATTTCCCCCCCACCCATCCTTGGGTACCCAGCTTCTGTTTTCAGGTTGGGTTTTATTCCCCTCTTTTTTCTTCCTCTCAGGTAGAGGTAACCAAAGATGATGATGATTGAACCTGGGACCTTCAGCGTGCAAGCAGAAATTCTGTCATTCATTGATCTATATCACCTCTCCTTGGTGAAGAGGACTTCTAGTCTCCAGATCAAGCCTTTAATTTTGAGGAATTGGTTTGGGGAGGGGCTGTGGCAGAGTGGTAGAGCATCTGCTTCGCTGGGGAGGGGCTGTGGCTGAGTGGTAGAGCATCTGCGTTGCATGCAGACAATCCCAGCTTCAATCCCCGGTGTTGCCAGCTAGAAGGATCAGGTGGTAAGTGATGGGAAATACCTCTACCTAGGACCCAAGAGAGCCACTGCCAGACAGTACTGATTGTGATGGATGAATGGTCTGATTCAGTACCAGGCAGCTTCATGTGACTTGGTATATTTCAGTCCCAAACCTTACTAAAAGTGACCTCCATTTTTAAAATGGGATGACACCCAGGTTGGGGAGTTAGGATTAGGGTATTAAGGCAACTGGTTTTGCTTTGTAACCAATAGATAATATGTACCCAACCAAACTAAAAAGGAGTCCTGAGGTACATTAGACAGACTTTTCTATCCCAGTTTATCACCCTTCCATGGATCTGAAGGGTATGCATGGATCTGAAGGGTATCCCCTCCTCCATTGTATTCTCACAGCGATCCTGTGAGGTAGGTAAGGCTGAGAAAGAAAATGACTGGCCCAAGTGTGCTTCGTAGGCTTTTGAACTCATGTATCCCTGGTCCGCGTTGGGCATTCTAAACACTATACCACACTAGCTCTTATTTCTCATGAACTAGACAGAGGTCTCAAAAGCTGGAGCTACAATAAATATTTTGAGGGCAGCAGGAAAAGAGGAAGACCCAACAAGAGATGGATTGACTCAATAAAGGAAGCCACAGCCCTCAATTTGCAAGATCTGAGCACGGCTGTCAAAGTTAGGACATTTTGGAGGTCATTGATTCATAGGGTCACCATGAGTCAGAAACGACTTGACAGAACTTAACACACACGCACACACAATAAATCTTTAAGATACTAGTGTTCATTTTGGTCACCAGATGTAAAGAAAGACTGGGCTCATGTACACTGAATAAGTATGTGGAAAAGGATATTTTCATACATGAGAGACAGTGTATTCTGAACTCACATATACTTAGTTGCAGATGTGATTCTTAAACTTTAGTTGCTGTGACACCACCATGATAACTGCAGATTCAGTTATGTCCTCTACATTCCAGTGGCGCTAACTAGTACCCATATTTTTTTAAAAAAAACCCTAATGGCCACACTTGAGAAACTTTAATTTAGACGCAAATGCTACTTGTGCATATATTACAGGTGAAATTGTTTGCCACTTTTGCACTGCTGAGAACCATAATGTGTCATATGGAGAATTCAAAGACTTAGTGGAATCCAAGGCTATTCAGCTCATCGATATTACAGAGAAATGGGAAATTGGAGAACATGGAAAAATCCCAGGGTCCATCCACATTCCATGTAAGTTAACACTTGCTGTTCCAGAGTGAGGGAAACAGAAGACTAGTTAGTTCTGTGAAACAAGATTATACATAACAGGAGTAGATTAGCCAATATTGTCTGGATTTGTATTGCCATGTGTCTTTTCTGCTACAATACTAGCTAGTGCAGTGAGTACAAGAAAATAATGCCAATTACACACGTTGAATAGCAAAAGCATTATATAAATATTGTGATTATTCTCCTCTTATTTCATGATGTCTGACTTATCTCACAGTAAACAATAATGAGTTGAATCACTTGTTCTTGCAGTGGCCCAGGTTGTCGAAGCCCTGCAGATGAACCCGGAACATTTAAAAAAGATATACAATCAAGATATGCCTTCTAAATCAGACCATTTAATTTTTGTCTGTATGGCAGGTGTGAGAAGCAAGCAAGCTCTAGCTGCCACAAAGTCTTTAGGTTATGACAGGTAGGCAAAGACCAATGAGATTTTTGGGATATAGCTTTTGAGAGGCAAGCAAAGCTCCCGTCATCGGAATGGATATCCCTGAGTCCTTATATCCCAGTAAGAAGGTAGGAGGGGAAGGGACTCAGCATGCAAAGGTATAATGCACATTGTAATTATCTTGAGGATAAATGCTTAGGGGCAGAAAAATAGGAGCTGTAGTTAGTTAAGAATCCTATGTCTCTATTCAGCCCTGGGGACGACATTTTCTGAATTTATTTTATTATTTTATTCAATTTATACCACACTCTCATTTCCTGGTCAGGGCCAGGCTCAGAGTGGCTAACAACTTTAAAAGAACCAATACATAAGTTCCAACAATCAATAAAAATTATAAACATTTAAAAACAATTATTAAAAAGCCATTAAGTCTGATTGTACGATTCAGCGCTGGTGATAAAACACTAGGCCATAGAAAGTTGGGGGGGGGGCAATTAGGAAACCCCCCGATCATAATCAATGAGATGGAAACAAACAAAAAAAGGGGAAGGGAGGCCAGCCATGATATAAACCATTGCTACCTTCAACCATAGGCCTGGTGGAACATCTTTGATCTTACAAGCCCTGCGGAACTGCATCACGTCCCACTGGCCCTGGTCTCACTAGAGAGGGTTTCACCAGGCCAGGTCCAGGCTCAAAAAAGCCTTGGCCCTGGTTGGGGACAGCCGGACGCTCTTCAGAAATTAATTTGTGTACTTTTATTGCTCAGCACTATATTGGTGGCTTCAAAGAATGGGCAGAACGCAAGTCTTCAGTGAAAACACGACATCAGGAATAATCAACTGTACAGCAACCTGAAAAACTGCACAAGGCTAAGGCTTGTACTATCTAATATTTACAAATCTACAGAGATTTGGATTTGTTCTATGTAGCAGAATGTTGGTTTCATACTCAGTCTGACTTCCCAATATTATTAAAAGTTTCTTCAAAGAAAGTCAAAAGTTTGCATTTCATTAAACATCTCAACCAAGGGGGCCATTTGGCCCAGCCTCACATTCATGGAGGCCCTCAAACTTAGAATATTAATGTTTTCTGCAAATGAGGTTATACCTACAGTTGCTGAGATAGATTGACAGGAATGAAAGAAGACGGCATTAATCACATAACTTTAAACTTGTGTCCCATTACTAAGCCACACAGCCTGTAGTGCACACAATGAATTAATCTCCTCCGTTGACAGAATTTTTAATATAGGGGAGGGACTGTGGCTCAGTGATAGAGCATCTGCTTTGCATGCAGAAGGTCCCAGGTTCAATCCCCGGCATCTCCAGTTAAAGGGACTAGGCAAGTAGGTGATGTGAAAGACCTCTACCCGAGACCCTGGAGAGCTGCTGCCGGTCTGAGTAGACAATACTGACTTTGATGGACCAAGGGTCTGATTCAGTATAAGGCGTTTAATATACCAGGAGCTTCAAAAAACAGGAGTGGCCCGGGACTGTCTGGACCTCTGAAAGGCCCTGACCTCAACCATAACAGATTTGCAATGGATCATTAAGGAGGCTTATCAACATTATGAATTTCTGTAGTTTAGCTTATCCCTTAATCGCTAAATTTGATTTGAAATACAATCAAACCATCCAAAGGTAGCCTCTACGTTGATGAGTCATTTCCCCAACTATTCTTGAAATGGAACTCATTGTCAAAAGCCTATTCACATGTTACAGTTGAATGCAGACGCATCCTGCCTGTTCATTCATGCATCTGTAAGAAAGAGCCAACATGTGTTTACTTTTCAAATGAATCCAAGGACCAGTACCAGGAGGAAGCTTGCTGGATGACCATGGGCCAGTCACACACTTTCAGCCTAACATACCTCACAGGGTTGTTGTGAGGATACAATGGAAGAGAGGAGATGTAAACCACTTCAGGTCCCCAAGGGTGAGAAAGACAGGGTATAAATGAAGTAAAATTAAAAAGTAAATATAGGGCTTGTATCATACATTCCGCTGTGTGTTGATTGTAACATGAGAATTACACAAAGATCTAGTGTACACTGTACACAGATTGCTTGTGCAATTAGTGTAACTTGTGAAGATGTTTAAAGTGATAGAAGTAACCAGAGTTTTATGTTCTTTTCTCACCCTGTTGCCCTGCTTCTTTTTGTTGAATGGCAACTTTTCATGGCCTACGGTTCAATGAGTGCTACACCTTGGTAACATTCCAGCACAAGGATTGCGGATCTTCCCTATTTTACCCCTTCCTCCAGCAGCCATTAACAACTCCTGGACCCTCTGGATGGACTGCAGGGGTGTGCATGAAACTGCATCCGCTTCTGTCAGTGGAGCTGAAGGAAGCAGGAAGTTTTCCTCTTCCCACTGCAACTTCCTGATGTGGCTCCCTTGACTTAGGAAATAGTTTCCCAGGGTTAGAAATGAGTTCTAGGCAGAGACAGGGAGGGGGTGAGGATGATACCAGGAAAACGGGAAATCTACAACTGTTAGCATCTTCCACTGATGAGTTGCTGGATTCAAGCCGTAATCTGCACAAAGCCTACTTAAACTACAATCAGCCACACGTCTTGTCCACCGTGAGTCACACTCTAATCCTAGATGCGATCCATTTCTAAATAAACAACACCTGTTACCTGATGTGTAACATTTGTTATTTTTGCAATGAATGATTTAAGCTTTACATTATGCAATAAATGAACTAGACAACATTGTCAGTTTGCATTTGATTTTATTCCTACCCAACTAGTCATATTACAAATAAAGTTGAAATCCTCAGGGGAACAAAAGTAATTTCATATACTAAGAGGACAAGGTGTCTTCCAACTAATTATGTCCGCAAGGGTGTGGGACAAGATCATAGGAAACAGAATAAAGGGAAGTATGAAAAAAGCCAGAACACATCACTTCTTGGCAGAAGTCGTTCGTAACAGTCAGTATCCAAACGCACTTTATAAAAATAACTTCAACAGTTAAGTGCAAAGAATCCAAGCATTTGCATACAAAAAACACTTTGGTTACACTTAATTGAATGACAGGTCAAGTAGTGGCAGACATTACTGCCTTTTTAATCAAGTTTTAGAACAAGCACCATGTGACAAGGCTTTTCAAAACTACGTTCCTTTTTCATTCCAGTAAACCACATTTCATTACCTTCTGCGTAGAAAAAAGACTTCAGACAAATCTAGTAATTTATTTTTATTTGACCTTGTTTCAGGATAATATCAAACACACTTATTTCATTATGAACCGCACAGTCACTCAAATTCAAGGGCTTTGGACCAAATCCTGTTTTCAGTGGGATGTTTGCCTGAGTAAGGATCACAGGATATGGCCCTCTGCTTAAAAAGAAACTATCCAGTGACCCTATCAAGTTGGACTCTTCTTGCAGTAACTTTTAATAAATATTGTATTGTGGAGCTGGATCTAGAGTCTCATATGAATACCTGCTGCCTTCACAAGAAGCCTCTGATGTAACAGAATAACAATGAAGGCAGATCAACCTCTAGCACCTTACACAGCCACCAGCAAGATCTCAGGATTTCAGTCTTCTTGAATAACTTGATTGAATTGCAAGATCTGACTTAGTTTGTCCAAGGACTGAAGCATTAGAAAAAGGTTGAAATGTTTTTCCCTACACCAGCTACAATTTGTGTTAATACATATTGCACTTTTTTGGGTATGCCAGACTTCAAGTTCCACTAGCAAAGATTATAGGTACTAAGAGCACCTTCCTTTAAATTCAAAAGAGGAATGCACAATACCTTTCTTAGACTTTAAGAAGGTATTTTTCTAGGCATTTACTGAAGGAGATAATAGTGGGTGCCATCTCCTTAGAAAAAAATTGCATTCTCCCTCTGGTACAATATCCACTGGTATTTATATACCTATGACATTAAGATTTCACATACAACATTTCAGGCCACATCTTGTGTTTAAAGTAGCATTAGGGCAGTAAACACAGTTACACTTGCCCAGCTCCTCATTCACACGTTTTCTTCAATTCTTCATCTTTTATCCCCACAGAACAAGTACTGAACTCTGTCCATTCTAAAGTGAATTGAGTTATTTTTTTTCTAGCCTTTTTCAAAGCTTTTGAGTTGTTTGGAGACTGAGAATTTCGTTAAGTGTATTTGTGCCACAATTCCAATGGGTGTGTGTCTAAAGAAACATTTTCAATATGTTTTGACGGAAACATTCTTCACGTTCTTTCTGAAAACACACGACTGAAACCTTCTGTCCACAGCTTCCACATAGGAAAAGATCCCAGTGTGCCTTAATCCAAAGTGGTCCACAGTGAATATCTTTGGAATGTCTTAAGATTGGCTGTAGCTAGAATTCTGACTTCCATTTGGACCCTGGTCCCCTTCACTGTTTGGAGTAAAGCAGACATCCACACATGAGTTAACTTATTGTACTTGAAAACCCTTCTTCCTTTGGGAAGCAGAGGCCCTTACACAGGGCTCCTAGGGCAATCTCCCATCTAGGCAATGGCCAGGAAGTGGCTTGTGGAGCTTCAACAATGAACAGCATCAGTGGCCTCAGATCATGCTGCAGCATCAGTGACTCAGCTCTCAAAACAAGAACTAGAGTTCTGGGAGCATAGATCACAAAACCATATCTGAATGCAACAGGTGACTAGCCAGTCTTTTGCTGCGGAAATCTGGAAAACACAGTTTTCAGCCTCCCGCAAGATGACAGACGTTGCTGTGGCCCAAAAGATATCATCTTGCAGTTTCCAACTTGAAGTTTACTATGAACACTTGTTAAAGGCAGCTGAGAATGCCTCCACAAGCGAAACATGGATTAGGCAAGTGATTCGGGTGAACCAATTCAAACTGAAAATCAAGAGGTAATCCTTCCAATTCTGAAAGAGGCTTAAAAATCCTGATGAAAAGGAAATGAAAGCCCTCATTGTTTTTACTTCTATGCTTCTACCAACTTGCTGGTACCTGCTCTTTCTGCACCAAGGGGTGATTGCTTGCCCATTAATTTGTTCCTCTTATTGAAACTGAAAAGCACAGCCAGTTTCAATGTAGAATTTAACCCACACAATAGGAACATGCCAAATTTATAAACCGAGTTGTAAAGGACCATAATTCAGCTGGGATGATTGCATGCACAATTTCATACCAATTCACCCTTCATAGATAAACCCATGTAAACCACACTGCCATGTGCCACTAGCCTACACGAGAAAGTAGAGACAGGAACATTTTGGGGACACCTACCTGTTTGGAGGTGGTTTTGGTTTAGGCATCTTACTTAGAATAGTAGCCATTTCTTTCCTTTCATCAAAGTTTTTCCATTGTTCATACAGCTTCAAGATAACCCTGATTATTTCTAAAATCTAATCAAAAACATATGGCACTCAAGTGAATACACATGTTTCTTTCTGCATCTTCAATAGTCATATATTTCATACAGGTTGAGTTGACATGCAGCTATTCTGTGTCGAATGAGCTTACCCTTGAAATTATCTACTGTAGCACTATTTTGCTCCCTTTTAATAATAAAAAGAGTCAAACCTGAACTTGTGCTAAACCACCTCTAGTCAGTTTCTTGAGATTTTTAGGCACTTCAGGTTTTTTTCATTTGGCTATTCTATTCAGCATGAATGCAACAACCCATGACATGAACTGTAATCTTGAGGTGACACCCAAGGACACGGTAGGGAAAAAGGCAGCATATTGTCTCCCCCAGCAGAAATGGGCTTTTATGTATGTATTCCTAACTGTATGGGAGGGAAATGGTGTGAGATTTGCCAGCCCCATTCAGCACATGCTAAACTCTTTTTAAAAAAAAAAAAACTATGATACTACTGACTGGCTGTTTGGGAGGGAAGGAAGGGGGCTGGATTCAGTCTCGCTTAGAAAAAAATCTCTAAAGTGGTTAATTTACACTGAATTCCAGGGGAAATGTTCCATGCATATACATCTCCTTTCTAGTGACTACAGTGTGAATGGAGGAAGCCAAGTGAAACGACCAGGGTGTCGTCTTTGGCTTGTGACCTCCATCTTCAATTTCCAATCAGGATCGTTTCAACCAGTGTTTTTTTCATGCACATTGGATTTGTATTAGACCGATTATATACATGAAGAACTTATGGAGTATTCTATGTGGTTTTAAATGGCATCTGTAACGTTATCCTTAGTAGTATTTTTATAGAGTTGTGCATTGACATTTTGGGACTGCATTATAAAATTGTTCTTTAGGATACTTAGTGGCCTCGTGGTGCTGTTATTTCTTTTCTGTAAGTTTTGCAGCATCGGTTGTGTATTACCTGGCAGCTGCAAGCATGTGTATTATCAGATTCTTCTCTCAGATGAGACCCATTTCTTCTAGAAATGTCCCCAATACGACTAATAGTGGTGTTTTGTTGCTTCTTAAATACTACTGACTCCTTCCCCCACAATATACTGTCCCCAGGAGGAGTTTATATCTGGGCTCTTCCATGATATGTGGGGCAGTGTTCTCACTCTGGCAGCTCTTCCAATATCTGTTACTAAACGAAAAACTTTTCACTTTCAGAAGTACAATGTGCCAACTACACATAGCTTCAAACATTAGTGGGTTTAATTAGTCCTATTTGTGACATTTCTAACCCACCTGTCTCTCATACAAGACCCCAAATAGCTAACAAAGAAACAAAAATAGACCAACTAGTGATTATATTTGACATCTCTTCTGTTTTGATGTGCTTTTGGACATCTCTACCAACATGTAGATTCCATTGCTTTTCTGCTCAAATTGTCCCCTCATCCACACTTTTCCACATGTATTTTGTCCATTATTGGTGGAAAAATCGGAGTGTGGACTATGAAGAAGAAGAGTTGGTTTTTATATGCCAACTTTCTCTACCACTTAAGGAAGAATCAAACCGGCTTACAATCACCTTCCATTCCCCTCCCCAAAACAGACACCCTGTGAGGTAGGTGGGGCTGAGAGAGCTGTGACTAGCCCAAGGTCATCCAGCTGGCTTCATGTGTAGGAGTGGGGAAACCAACCCAGTTCACCAGATTAGAGTCCACCGCTCCAAACCACCACTCTTAACCACTACACCACGCTAGCTCTCAAGAGGAAGAAATGGATTAAACAGCTCTTCTCACTCTCCTAGACTTCCACTTGCAGCTTTCCATGGCAGCTTTTGGTTTGAAAAAATTGGGGGAAATGTGCACTACTGGGAAGAAACATCCATGTTACAGATATTTGAGAAGTTTTAGTTTAAACTAAAAGAACCCTGTTGAGAAAGAAAAGAAGAGATTGCTTCAGATCTCATTTCATTGTCTGCACATCTTGCATTACTGTATATTGTATTTCCTCAGGATGCTCCAATTCCAAACAGTTATAAACAGAAGGGACATTTGCAAGAACTCACAGGGGAAGAGAAATCCCATTCCCCCCATTGGTCCCCACTTGGTTCCCTGGATAATTATGGGTTTTCCTTCTCCAACTCTCTAAACTGCCTTTCTCCTAACTCTCCCCTAAGCCAATCACTTTTGAAAACGTTTGGCAGAAATGGGCATTATGACATCTGTGCATGTGTAGAAATTGCTAATTCCTGGGGGGAGGGGGGGCTAATCCCTTATATATGTTTTCTGCAAACCTGGGAATTGCCCAAGGTTCACAAAAAACATATAGCCCTTTCTAATTTCTAGCTAAAGGGTTTTGTATAAGCTTCTAGCTTCACATTCTCAACAAAAGATACCAGCTCACTTCAGCTTATGTATTGTTCCATGCCCTAGATCTGATATAATACCATTCTGTATGCAACTGTAAATTTTCAGCACCTTTCTAAATCTGTAGCCAATGTAGCAAATCAAATTTAAACTACCTTCTCCATATCAACAGAGAGCTCAGCGAACCACTGTCTAGCATCCTTCTGTTGAACAACACAAGCCACGTGTAAACAAGCTGCAAAATAAACAAATGTAGATTATACAGGATGTAACATTCACAGAATGTGAGGGTAATGCACCAGTGGTGGCAAAGGACATTTGCAGAACATGTTCTCTGTACTACTGTCTCCCTCTTAAGAACTGGATTTTTCCATTAAACCATTCTAGATATTCTCTTAACCTGTCAACCCCTTTTAAAAGATGTACATTTTGAGTTTCCCACTTCCTTAACAAAGATTTTTTTTGGACCGTATGTCTGCACTATCAAAAGCATATCGGTTTAAAACTGAGAATGAAATGACTGAGGTTGATATAGAAACATTGGAATTTCTACAAAGATGGTCACTGATGGAACTCTACATCAAACTGTTCCATTCAAAGAACAATATGCACCTGAATGTGTTACGTACCTAGAGCTATCATGAAAGGAGGGTACAGCAGACAAAGATCAGTTCTATATGTGTCATTCACTATCCTCCTGCACAAACAAAAGCAACAGATCAGCATGCTCTCATTCATGACTCCACATCACAGAGTCAGTAGTATGATAATGGAAACACAGTGTGGCGTATCTGAACAGAGGGGACTTTCTACCTCTGTATCATTTCTACATCTGTCTATTTAAAATGCTGCAAGGTCTTGTAAAATAAGTGGGTTGCATTCAGAAATGTTCCATGATCATCTTCCACACAGAGAGGAAAGGAATGGGGTCTCGGACTATATACTTAGCTTGGATATGGGGAAGAGAGGAGACCAATGTGATTTTAATAGCAAGGAACAACTTTAGCTTAATGCATTTCCCAGCAAGTACAAATCCCAAAATCAAAGTCTTTAGATTAATTTATGCTGCATGGGCAAACTGGGGAAAGTTTTATAGTTGCTTTGTCTGCAAAAATTAGTCTGGCATTCAAATGAATCACTCTTTCATAAGAACATAAGGCCCTGCTGGATCAGACCAAGGCCCATCAAGTCCAGCAGTCTGTTCACACAGTGGCCAACCAGGTGCCTCTAGGAAGCCACAAACAAGATTGCAGCAGCACCATCCTGCCTGTGTTCCACAACACCTAATAGAATAGGCATGCTCCTCTGATACTAGAGAGAATAGGTATGCAGCATGACTAGTATCCATTTTAACTAATAGCCATGAATACCCCTTTCCTCCATGAATATGTCCACTCCCCACTTAAAGCCTTCCAAGTTCGCAGCCATCACCACATCCTGGGGCAGGGAGTTCCACAATTTAACTATGTGTTGTGTGAAAAAATACTTCCTTTTATCTGTTTTGAATCTGTCACCCTCCAGCTTCAACAGATGACCTCGCGTCTTAGTATTATGGGAGAGGGTAATGTTCTCTTTATTACCATGCAAGGGGAAGCAGCACGTCTTCTTGGCCCATATCTTGCACATATTGGAGTAGAGGTCGGTAGGGATGATACACTATCAAACAGCAGTCCTAGAAAGATCATAATGCAAAGCCTACTGTAATTGATGTGCATCAGAAACATGTCACTTCAAACTGGTGAGTGGCTCTTCCCCTCCTTTTCACGTTTCTTTCAAAATATCAGCATCTCAGCACCTTTATTCTGTCAAAAAGAGGGCAGCGCTCTCCCTAGGATTCATAGACTGAAAGGCAATCTGTCAACATCTGTCCCTCTCACTCCAGAGACTCAAAGAGAGACATCTGCAACATGCAGAAACCTTTTTTGCCTACAAACCTTTAATTCCTCTCTGGGAATAAACACTGCCAGAGAACAGTCTTGCTATTAAACAACACCATACATAAGAAGTTTGCCAAAATAACTGACGCTAGTTGGAAATTCCAACAAGTTCTTTATTCTCCTCTTGACAAAAAAAAATACTAGATTATTCCCAGAAGGACCATAGGAGAGAGGTCCTCAGTGAGTTAGGAACAGGGTCACACAGCACAGAGGAGTACCGTAGTCTGTGTTGCAATCCATAGTGGCATGCATCTTATCATGAATGCCTTGTCAGCATTAACACGATTTCCCAAGGAAATATGACTTAGCTACACAAGCCAGGTGCTTGTTGACTTGATGCCAAGGTTGGCTTGATGCCAAGTCCTCCACAGCTTACAGCAGGGGTCCCTACATGGTACCTGTGGGTGCCGTGGCACCCGCCAACACCTTTTCTGGTGCCTGTCAAGTGTTGTTAAGAAAGTGGGTGAGACCGGGCGGGGGGGGGGGGGGCTCCTGACTAGCCAGTGAAGATGTTACTGGTTGTGCTAATTAAAATAACATTGTTTTGGCAGCAGCCGCTACCACAGTGTTGGTTTTACTCTCTCTTTCCCACTATATTTTCTAAAAATTACTTCTCTCATACCATGTTTGTATGCAGGGTTGCCAGGTCCCTCTTTGCCACCGGTAGGAGGTTTTTGGGGCAGAGCCTAAGGAGGGTGGGGTTTGGGGAGGGGAGGGACTTCAATGCCATAGAGTCCAATTGCCAAAGCGGCCATTTTCTCCAGGTGAACTGATTTCTATCGGCTGGATATCAGTTGCAATAGCAGGAGATCTCCAGCTAGTACCTGGAGATGGCAACAGTATGTGTATGTATGTGGCTCTACAGCAGCCATTTTGTAGTCAGGCCATTGCTGACTTGGTACTTGCATCTTGGTAAGCTGAGAACACAATACAACTTCATGCCAACATTTCTGGCTCTCGATTTAGTCTGTGTAGGGAACAGTGCCCAAGACAAATTGTGGCTGTGTCTCCTGCCACTGTTGCCTCCTAGAATATATCCCATGGCAGCCTGGAAATAGGCAGTGCTGTCCACATCTCATTGGAATGATATCTTAGATAAGGTCTACACTCTGGCTTTTGTTCTAGAGGTAGCTGGAACTTTTTTAGAGAGGTACTACCCATGTTGCAACGTTACTCACATAAACAGCATGCAGAGGAATACTGTCACCTGCAAGCTTGCCAATTAAAACAGCATGCTGGAACACATTTTTGCAACTAGATCTGTTGGCAGATGGGTACTCCAGTCTACCATTTTAAGCAGCAAGCAGATCCTGACAGAGAAGAGTCACAGCCAACCATTTGGCACTTTTCTCGTCAGTAGATCTACTTTGGTGTAAGTTTATCTATCTGCTGTTTCTCATCAGAGGCTGGTGATTCTCCACAATTAATTCTGGTGACATTTATTGCAGAAGCAATTTACATATGTAGGCTTCACATGCCAAGCAGCAGTACTGAAACTCTTCTCTCAGTCTTGGAAAGTCATTCACTTGTGTAGATACAGTCCCATTCCATGACTTTTGCATTCGCTTTAAAGATCTTTATGCAGGGTTTGACAACTCAGAACACACAGATTTATGCTTCAAGTGATTTGGTATTTCTCCCAGAGATTGCTCCTCATGCCAGGAGGTACTACAGAGATAATCATAGGGGCAGGTGGAGAGAAAGAATGAAACACCAAGACTACAGAAACATAGACAAGGATATGCAGAAGGCCCCAAGTTCTATCCCTGCATTGCCAATTAAATGACCTCAGGCAGAAAGAGCAGGGAATGACTTTCTTCATCTGAGACCACACAGCACCACTACTAGTCAGAGCAGACAGAACTGAACAAGAAGGAATGATGGTGAGACTTCATATATGCTTTGCAAGCTCATCATGTCCCATTTTGCATACACAGCAAGCAATGTATTTTGGCTACATAAAATCAAAACAATAAGGCGATCAGTGAACTTACCATTAATTCTAAAAGATAGAATTCACATTCTAGTATCTGCAAGAAAAATAAAACAATGAGAACTATCAGATTAATCTCAACAGGAAGAGGAAGGACACCCACACCCTAAGCACATTAATCTGGACGCAAGTTCTACTGAAACTCAGGGGACTTGACTTCTGACCAAGTATGCTTAACATCACTGTGCTTCAAGATGAAATAAGAATCATAAATAATCTATTTTAGACATTTACTATTAGATGATAACTGGGTATCCACACAGTGTGAGCAAACCCATTCCACAATGCTTTGGGTTAAGAAAATGCTGACGTTTATGAGCGATGAAAGTCGAGCAAGTCTCAGAAAACAAAAACCAGCTTTGCCGCTGATGTCCAAAGGCATCTTCCACTACTGCCCCATGACTATGCCTTTTGTTTGGGTTTGGTATGAGGAAGGATGTGGGTTTCTGTCTATCACTTCTTTGCTAACAATGAGGCAAAGTGTGGCTCTCAGTTTTATTTCCCATTTAGAATTCCATTTGGCTGTGACTTTGTTTATAGCAGGCGAGTGGAGCGACCATCCTACAGCTCAGAATTCCCACCACCCTCTGCTTCCTCCATATCCTTCTTCAAAGGGGTGAGGAAAACATTAAAAAAATAAATTGGCATGCTTTTGTCTGCCTTGAAAATTGAAATGCTGGAATGAAAGTTAGTGTGTACATTCAAGTATCTCAACTTGAACCCTGCAAGAGATCAAGACAGACTAATGGATCATTGAAAGGCCTCTCAAACACTGGTTCACTCCTATGGCCTCAGATCCTCTTAAAGACAGTATTAGGGCTGCAGTACTGGGAAATATTCTTCAGCACCTTGCAAGATGGAATACCAAAGGTAACATATCCAACCTGGAAGGCTACATGACATGTAACTATCAAGTTAGCCACACTGGACAACTGTGGCCAATCTGATATCTTTATGCAAATGGCATGCACATTCTCATTATGCATTGAAACTATCGTACTGCACTTATTCTATAACCATCTAATTCTGAAATTGTTATGCTAAAACTATACATGCCCAGCATTCAGTCTCAGAAATTGCAACAACCGAAGCCTGTGAGGGAAGGAACCCCTTTTCCAATTAAAAACCTGCAGATATGGGAACTTACTATTCACTCATATTTAGTGACAGGCTTCACCTTATTAACACTTTACATTAAAGTAATAAAATATACACGATACAAACCATCTGTTATAAGAGCAGCAGTTTTTCAAAGTGATTTAAATAAGAAACAGCTTGCATGTGTAAGTTATCAGAATACTTTGTCACTTCAAGTCAAATTTTATGCCATCTAGACATTTTTAGGGGCTTGGATAGTGGCCTGCTGAAAGAAAAAAGCACTACTGTGCAACTACTATGGTTAAAATAAGCAGACTGTTTCCTTCAGTCTAATAAAACAGTTCACAGTAATCTGCAAATTTAATAGTTTGTTTGAAACATATGCATAGCACCTAACACATAAACGTATTCTTATACATAAATGTGAACAGGATGCGGGATGGCTTAGTACAGATACTTAAAATACTCCAAAGATATAAATCTAGCATTTGGCTAGGAGTTATACTTTTATACTTCTCTCCAGAGAGTTCACATAACATTTCTTTCAGTAGAGTCCTAAGCAGAGTTACACCTAAGCCCATGGACTCCAACGGACTTACACAGGTGATTTAAATCCCATTTTGCAGGAATCAAGTTACACGGGGGGGGGGGGGAGAAGCAGAGCTTTCTTCTAAAAGAATGTTTGAGATGGCACTGCTAATTGACTAATTATGAGCAACCGTGTTAAGATAAGCCATATTTCTACAAACAGCCTGTCTATGTAGTTGAGAAGGTTTGTTTCCGTACAGCAAACTTACATGATTCATCCTATAAGGAAATTCCTTTGGAAAGGCATACGAAAACCTAGTTTTCACTGCAGTGAAGAAAAATCAAAAGATTTAAAATAAATGATAAAACAAAAAAAACATGCTTATTTCTGTCTCAATACACACCCCATACAAGAGCTTACCTAATCACTGGGGGACAGAAACAATACTTATCTATGTGGAGAGAGAAAACTCTTATGGGCAGATGTATGCAATGTTCTCTCTCTAATTCTGGATCAGATATTGTCAGTAGTGTTTTATATTTAAAAGTACAAGGTATAAAAGTACTTTTATATTTAAAAGTACAAGGTATCTTTTGTAGCATACAGATTAGACTAAAAATCCAACTGAAATAAGCATGCAGAAACATTAATGAATAGAATTACAATAGCCAAAACAAAAAAAATGCACTTCTCCCCCTCCTTCACTGAATTTTAAAGTAAATTTCAGAAGAATCTAGTACCGTGGAAACATTCATCAGCCTATGGAAATTAAGTGAACTTAAAAGTATCAGTTCTATTAAGAATAATACATTCATTGACATCTCTTCTGTGATTGAAAGCTAACTCCATTGGGGAAATGTACATTAAGGACACTTGCATTCCCTAAATTGACAATAAATAATAGCATTGCTAACAAGCATTATCTGATGACAGCTTCCGATGAAAGAAACAAACCATTTCAGCGGCGAAATTCCACACAGAATTTACACTTACATACAGAAGTAGCAGCAGATATCAACCTTGTGTTTGAGACCACACCAAATTCCTAAAGGAAGAAACAGAAGTCACAGGGGAAAGCACAAAGCACCACTGCCATACTGTGACAGTGATAGGTGAAAGTCTCCTGAAATAAATGTGGGCCAAAGGGTCCCATTTTCCATGCGAAGCTGCTAGCGCCATGGGAAAAGCCAAGCAAATCCATGTTCAGCTCCACTCCGGCCCAAGGTGAGTGGTATAAACAGGATCTTCCCCAATCCCTTGCTAGCCCATAGTTACTGATGCACTGCAGCTATAGTTTTCTCCCCAGGCAAGATTTCTATTTTTTCTTTCCTTCCAGCAGACTCCTTGTCACTTGCAATACTACTAGACAAAGGCCATTTTGATGGCAGACTGCTGTCACCAAAGGGCAAACCAAGCAACCTGCACTAGAAACTCTGCTTGCTCAAACGACAGAGGCCATCAACATACTTTTATATATGGCCAGCAAAATGACCATGCTTATAAAGGCTGGGGGAAGTGTACCCCTGGTGGAGGGACGTAACTGCACTTTGTAAAATCCCAACATCCATTGGGACTAAGAGACACTAGTAGTTTGGTCAACCTGATGACAGATTAAAATAAGAACAACAAAACGTCATTTCGGGGCCTCTTCTTTTTCCAGAAGAAAACCTTCCCCAAAGTTAAATTACTTTTCTTTAAGATCCTCATACAACGAATTCTGAACATGGTCCTAGAATGCGGATCAAGAAATCTACAAAAGGGGGCCATGTGCACAAAAGAGGAATTTTCCACAAACCTGTGGAAATACCCAGGTTTGCTGGAGAATCTTAAAAAAGGGGGTTTACAACAACTTCCAATCCAGGGAGAAGCACTGTCTGCGGTTGTGCAGAGAGCATACAGGAACCACATCTTGGGGTGCTACAGTGGCCAGGAGTGAAGGAGGCTGGTGGTAGAGGGGGGAGAAGCTAGGCAGGGAGAGAGGGCAGGCAAGCAAGGATGGGGGGGAGAGAGGGGAGAAAGACAGAAAGGTTGCTGCCAGTGTTGCCACTGCCAGGTAGCATAAATACTGGCAGGTAGCACACAGTAACTGGAAAAAAGCAGCAGCAGAGGAGCTTTCTTCATCCACCTGCAGGTGGGCAGGAGGAAGGGGAGCAGGAGAAGGCGACCCTGCTGCTTTCCCCTTTATTTCTCCAGTGCCTGTCCCCATACAGGAGATAAAGGGAGGAAGCAGCAGCAGCAGTAGCGCTTCTTCCTTCCCCACCTGCTGTACAATCCCTTGCCAGAGAGAAAGTGTGGGCAAGCCAGGGCAGCTTCAAAAGGGAGAAGGCAGCAGCAGCAACTCCGCCCCCCCCCCCCCAGCAACAACCAGACAAGTTTTTCACAGGTCCCATTTGATAAGGTTTATTTCCTCTTTCCACCTTAATAACAGACTTTATAACACAGGACCACTTCTTACCTCTACTTTGGATGCCAAAAACACACACGTGGGAGCCATCAATACTGGATCTATACTTTTTAGGGAGTATCTGAAAAGTTACAATATATAAATGTTACCCAAGTAGAAGAGTAAGGGATCAAGAGCACTACAGGCTTCTCCAACAAAGTTATAGTCATGAACCTAAAAGGTTTGTTTCTTGGAAATAAGGACATGGTTGTGGACTTAAAAACTTAGCAAGCCTCCTACTGGCATAGCACATGGTCTTACCTGGCATAGAACCTCTTGAAGTAGACAGTAGCTGTGGCAATAACTTGTTGTCTTAGTTTCAGATGTTCACCTAAGGCCTGGATAACTTACAAACAAGAAGAAAGAAACAACGTATTAAAACTTGAGTACAGTTTTGAAAGTCTTGAACTTTTATCAGAAGTACTGGTGGCTTTGCCCAAAAAATAAAAAATAAATAAAAAGAAACAATGACAGAATCCAGCAAGTAATAACAACATTCTCCTAGACCATGGCCTAGGGGTCTTCGGCAACCCCACTAGCAACCTGACTTCTTTAAAACTACTCTAGTTTTTACGTGCTAGCAGCTACACAGCTTATTTTCTAATGTTTGGAAATCAAACTGGAATTGAAGGACGCTAAATTGTGGCACCTGGACCTCAAAGAACAGTTGATTACTAAGGTTGCAATCTAAGAACACTTTCCTGGGAGTAAATCCCGTGAAATATGAGACTCATTACTGAGTAGACCAATTTAGGATTGATCCCTAAATATAGCTTATCAAGGAACAGCCTAAGCCATAATATTTGTATAAGATGTAGCACCTACTACTTAGATACTCCATGATAATTCAGCTCTCTCTCATCCTCCACAGTACCCACACTCCTTTAGGTTGGACACTATTACATTTTGAGTCTGCAGTAAAATATCAGCAATTCACATCACATTCTTTTTGGCTTTATTAATATTTATAGTGATTATTATTTAACTGATTCTTGGTGCTTGTTATACCTTACTTTGCAATCTTTCTATCAGCTTTATATTTTTCAATAGACTGAAACAAGTGCTGACCGAAAGTCTCACACCAAGTTCAATGAGACTTACTTCCAAGGAGATTTATGTCTACATACAGATGCAGATACATACAGATGCAGATACATACAGATGCAGAGGACTGCAGCCTTTATATGCAAAGCATTGTCCAGGTTTAGCTCATTTCTTCCCACAAGAACTCTGCAAAGTCAACAACACACCAGTTTTCCCAATGTGTGAAACTAAGACCAAGACATGGTGTTTCCCCCATGATAAACCAATGGTTTTGCTGATCCAAGTACAGCATAGTACTAGCTAGACCAAGTTAGTTTAAATTCAGTCATATAGTTCTCATGCCCAGCTCATAAACATAATTCCTTCAAGTCACTTAAATCTCAAAGCTCAGAACAAAGAAGCATCTGGTAGATGTGTGCGCAACACCTCAAAACCAGAAAGAGAAAGAAAACACTTCGGCTTCATGCATAACCTACGGGAAAATTGTATTCACCCTAGATAAGTCCCAGTAACTGCAATGGCACTATTCCAGAGTAAATGGTTTAAGAAATACAGTGAGCTTGACTGAATAAAATCCAGGCATCCCAATTTATGTCGAAACATAGCCTCCAATGTTATGTATCACAAAATGGATGTTATCTGTCCAATTAATTACACTGCCAGTATCAACATGGTCACTGGATTTGGCAGAGGCAGCAGGTGTTTGAAGAATGACATATTTAGTCTAGGGAAAGGGAGCAAGGCGAGAGAGACCAGAGGAAGTCGTCAGCTGCTTCATTACTAGCCTTGCCTGCCAGTTGGCCAAGAAACAACCCTGGTGTCAGCTGTGCAGGTAGCTCTTGTTTGGCCTTCCAGGCAAAGGAGAAGTGCCAAGCATGTCAGAAGCATCCGTCTGGGACACTGAGCAGAGGTGGAAGTACAGAATGAAACATAAGGTGATCACTTGGTATTTTTCCTGAATTCCCTCATCCATTTTTAATTTGAATATGGCACTGCTATGTTGCTACCCTGCCATTTTCAAACAGTGCTACAAGTTATGCCATTTTATTTTACACATCCATGCACATTTTTTTAAAATAAGGCTGGCAGCCAAACAAGGAATCTGCACACAGGATAAATGGCTAAAGACACAATTGTTACTATGTGATGAACCTGAGGCCACAATGTAATACCATCAGTGTATGATGAAACAAGTAGAGATCTCCTTTTCACCCCATCTTAATTTCACAAAGAGCTGCAGTAGTAGTGTAGATGATATGAATGTAAATGGAGAACCAGGACATCTCCACCACCTCCCCCCATACACATCTTGGGTAGCAGCCAGACAGGTCTTTGCACAAATCTGCCCCCTTATTATAGCCCCATCCCACATGGCTTTTGCCCATGACAGTCCCATGATCCCCAGGCCTAGGCTTTTGGGAGATCAAAGGTGTCCCTCTCTTCTCCTTTTTACCAGGGAACAGCTGGTTGGAGCCAACCCCTCATCTCAGCACAAACCCATTGCACAGCCTAATAGTCCAATCCCATGCAAAATTATAGAAGAGTTGGTTTATATATGCTGACTTTCTCTACCACTTAAGGAGGAATCAAACCAGCTTACAATCACCTTCCCTTCCCCTCCCCACAACAGACACCCGGTGAGGAAGGTGGGGCTGACTAGCCCAAGGTCACCCAGCTGACTTCATGTGTAGTAGTGGGGAAACAAATCCAGTTCACCAGATTAGTCTCTGCCACTCACGTGGAGGAGTGGGGAATCAAACCCGGTTCTCCAGATCAGAATCCACCGCTCCAAACCACCACTCTTAACCACTACACCATGCTGGCTCTCATACCCTTATACTCTTCTGAGCCTACTTATTTCAATGGACTTAGAAGGATGTAACTCTTAGGACTGTGTTGTAAGAGCCACAGCATATTCACTCTGTTACATAGGTCTGTTCATTGTCATGTGCTAAGGTTAATCTTACATGCATGCTTTTCCATGTATTATTGTTAGCAGTCATGGATCTCTCTTCTTCCTTAGCATAACCTCCCAGAGATGGGATATGAGAGAAGTATTAGATCCACATCATATATTATCATTTGTTCTTTGCTGACTGTTGTTTCTGCTAGGAGTGTGGAATTTGGTCTCCAACCACGATGTCCTAAAGACAGAGTATCTTACTGATGCTGCCCTCTGTTGTCGCAATATACTTCATAACAAAAGTAGAACAGAAATTAAACAGCTCACTTTCCTAAAGCTATGGAGTTACCCCCATCCAATTCAGAATTCATGCTATTGGCTGAGTCCCCCTCCACGACCACAATACTAAATCTATCAGTCCATAAAACATGAGGAAAGGGGAAAAAATCCAGAGCAAGAAAAATGGAAATAACTGAGGAAAAATCCATTAAAATTGGTGGTTGGCATGATGTGCATGCTTTTTTATTTATAATTTCATTTACATATACTGGTGTTTTCTGTATAATTATGATAATAATTATGGCATTACTTCCAACAGGCACATGAAACCTAACGTCTCTTTTACTGTTCTTTAATTCAGTGCATTAACCACTAAAACATGAGGCTGTGTAAAGAATTATCAGTCCCTTCAATTATCATTTGATACACGTACCAGTCTTCTAACTCAAGAGAAATCAGAAGTTTATTCCAGGTCTTGATGGAAACCTTGTACCCCAGCCCATAATCACTCAATGTTATCTTGTAAGAACTTTATTTAAAATTACTCTAGTTATCCCTGAACAGATTAAATAAGCAAGAATCACAATTATACAGAAAACATTAAAATCTGTAAATGAGATTATTACATTTAAGTGATCCCGTCTCCTATCTAACCTGCATTTAAATATGAAGTAAAATTTCTAAAATTCTTACCAAACCTTTTAAGAAAAGAAAATATTCTCCCTGCAACCCAGATTTGAGAGATGCGGGGGGTTAGGGTATGGCTATCTTATATAGACATAATTATGTCACCCTCACCTGACTTTATTAAACCACCTAATTTGTTTTCTCTAGAGGTGTGATGTTAGACACTTCGGAGCATTCAAAACAATAACTGTTGCAAACTCTGTTCCATTTGTGCTAGGATTTATTCTAGGCATAAAGCCATTGATTCATATGTTGTTCTTCTCAAGGATAAAATGTTTAAGTTAGCTAGAGCAGTGGGGGGAAATGAACGCTCGCAGCTTTACACAAATCCTAAAACCAAACTCTCAGGCATACTGTGTCCCAAACAATGGCTTAAGAGTTAAAATCCACAACACTACCACCAAAGCTTCAGTGTCAAAACTTAAGTGATCAGCATTTAGGATACCCCAACAAAAATGAAGTAGCAACAGCAGAGAAGGAACAATACATCCAACGAGGAAGAAGAGCCAAAACAAAACCATACAAACAACCAATCATGTCAGAAAGCTCCTAAGAGAATTGATACACAATGGATGAACATGTAAATAACTCTTAGGCAAGCCACTATACTACCTCACCATCTACAATATGGGGACAATAGTTTCAATCGACTTAAAATGTTGTTTTAAGAATCCACATCATACAATATGAATATTCAAAATGTGATATATGTCACTCATCATTATACAAGCAGTGGATTATGTGCTGTACAAAACAAGCCGAACATCACATACGCATTCATCACTTCGTGACTACAATATTGTTAAGTCATTCTGGTTAATAAACCAAAAAAGCAGCATTTTAGCCACTTTTACAACTGGTTCAAGCTGAGCAAAGCTAATTTATACCAAAAAAACCCTTTGTGATCAGATTTTGCAAAATGCTTGTATTTGTAAATACAAGCAAGAGATCTGAGAAAAGGACCTTGACTGCTGAAGCAAGAGCTGAGAATTCTGCTGACTTTTCCAAAAGCCTTGAAATAATAATAATATATGTTCTCCTCTGCTGCAAGAGATAACTTAAACCATTACACTCAATCTATTCACTTCAAATTCAGTTCAATTGATTCCAATGACATTTATGTCTATGTAAGGGGTCGTTCAGACTGCAGCCTTAATTTGATTTGAAAAGCTGGATCCTTTAGACCTTGAGACTCATCTATTTTTGCTCCTGAACAAATCCTACCTTTTCAACTTACTGCTCTTTGCTTATAGACTTATGCACCTGAATCAAAGTTTATAGGTCTAGCACCTAAAGATCAACATACAACAATGCACTGTTGCCAGTGGCAAAACCCATGTTTTGTATGAACACATGTGGCTGCCTTATACTGAATCAGACCCTCGGTCCATCAAAGTCAGTATTGTCTACTCAGACCGGCAGCGGCTCTCCAGGGTCTCAGGAGGAGGTCTTTCACATCACCTACCCGCCTAGTCCCTTTAACTGGAGATGCCGGGGACTGAACCTGGGACCTTCTGCATGCCAAGCAGATGCGCTACCACTGAGCCACAGCCCCTCCCCAAGAAGAATAAAAAAGCCCACCGTAAGGGTCTAGGACATATGCACAGATTAAGAGGTCCTATGATATCCCTAACAATGAGTATTTTTTCAAAGTTATTATTCTGTACTGGAAGGAATGTTAAGACTTCAAGGAAGGTTATGTTCAGGGGTTCCAGTACTGCAATGGTTCATTCATTAAGTGCCTAATAGTCATATGCCTTCTAAGAAATTAGCACAAATTTACATAACATTACAAATCAGAAAGGCAAGTTAAATTGTAAACTATTTTACCATTTGTAAAAAATATCTGAAGCTTCCAATATTCTTCTTCTGCTAAAAATTTTAAGTCCTTCTGGCGTTCCTTCAACAGATCTTGTTTATCCAAAATCCATTGTAAGCTATTTGGAGGGGGGTGGAGTGTAAGGAGACACAGAAAGAAGGCGAGAGAGGGGGAGAAAGAGAGAAACAGCTTTAAAAGATATTATACAATACATGAACTGTAATAAGGATGCTACAAGGAACAGCATTTTTTCACCTTCCATTATATACCCTATACAAGAACTACAGAACTATCCCAGATATTCTGAGATATGAAACACACAAGTCCTAATCAGACAAGTCCCAAACACCTGTACAAATACCAAGATTGTTTTATCAATACAGCATCATGGTTTCTAATGAGTATAGTTACTGGGTATTGCCCATTCTAAGCATTTGTTTCCTAGCACAGCAAATCTCAGCATCTGGGTATTAGGTATGTATTTAGGACACAAACATCACTGCTACAGAACACAGCAATAGTCATTAGATTAGCTGACTTTAGAAGGGGACCTGTCAGATTCAGGGAGGACAGGTCAAATAGGTAATAGCTACACCGATTAAATGGTACCTGCATGTTCAGAGCTTGCTACCCTCTGAATACACACTTGTAGACCTTCCAAAAGCATCTGGTTGGTCACTGTTGAGACAGGGTGTTTAACTAGATCACTGGTTCCCAACCGGGGGTCCGCGGACCCCCAGGGGTCTGCGAGAACTAAATTAAGGTCCACGAAACAAAGTTATAAACCCATAATAAAATAATATTTTCAATTTAAAGTTCTCTATTATAAAAAATATATTCAAATATTATTCTAAGTTTAATGTTTAACTAACAGTTATGATTAAAGTTTATTTTCAAATTCTTGGAATTTTTATTTTGAACCTTGGGGTCCCTGCACCGAACAAAAAAGTCCTAGTGGTCCCTGGTCAAAAAAAGGTTGAGAACCACTGAACTAGATGGACCATTAGTCTGATCCAGTACAGCTGTTTATTTGTACTTGTTTCCCAGATCTTTAAAATCAGTCAGCATAATACTCTTAACTCTGAAGTACACCGTATATTTTCTACACACAGAGCCAAGTTATTTTTTTGCTACAATCAGAAACAGGCCACCTTTCCCCTTCAGTGAAGTCATAATAAGCAGAATACATTTTGAGAGCTGTTCTGACCGGACCTGTTAAAGCCTCCAACCCCAACAGCCGTTCAACCCATGCTCCAAACACCCTCATTCACTCTATGGGCCATTTATTCATGGAAGGTTTTGCATTGGATTGGTCAGTCTCTAGATGCACACTTCCCCCATCTGAATTGTCAAAACTCTGCACGGGGGGCTGATTGTTGAGTTTTGAGAATCCAGATGGGGGAAAATGTGCATCTAGAGAGTGGCAAATCCAAGGCAAAACCTTCCGTGCATAAATGCCTATAATCTGCCCCGTGGCCTATAGGCCATTTATTCATGGAAGGTTTTGCCTTGGATTTGCCACTCTCTAGGTGCACATTTTCCCCCATCTGAATTGTCAAAACTCTGCACGGGGGGCTTATTGTTGAGTTTTGAGAATCCAGATGGGGGGAAATGTGCATCTAGAGAGTGGCAAATCCAAGGCAAAACCTCCCGTGCATAAATGCCTATAATCTGCCCCAGGGCCTGTGGCCATTTATTCATGGAAGGTTTTGCCACTCTACAGATGCACATTTTCCCCATCTGAATTCTCAAAACTCTGCATGGGGGCTGATTGTTGAGTTTTGAGAATCCAGATGGGGGGAAATGTGCATCTAGAGAGTGGCAAATCCAAGGCAAAACCTCCCATGCATAAATGCCTATAATCTGCCCCGTGGCCTATGGCCATTTATTCATGGAAGGTTTTGCATTGGATTGGCCGCTCTCTAGATGCACATTTTCCCCATCTGAAAAACTCATTTTCCCCATCTGAAAACCCCATCTCAAAACTCTGCATGGGGGCTGATTGTTGAGTTTTGAGAATCCAGATGGGGGAAAATGTGCATCTAGAGAGTGGCAAATCCAAGGCAAAACCTTCCGTGCATAAATGCCTATAATCTGCCCCGTGGCCTATAGGCCATTTATTCATGGAAGGTTTTGCCTTGGATTTGCCACTCTCTAGGTGCACATTTTCCCCCATCTGAATTGTCAAAACTCTGCACGGGGGGCTTATTGTTGAGTTTTGAGAATCCAGATGGGGGGAAATGTGCATCTAGAGAGTGGCAAATCCAAGGCAAAACCTCCCGTGCATAAATGCCTATAATCTGCCCCAGGGCCTGTGGCCATTTATTCATGGAAGGTTTTGCCACTCTACAGATGCACATTTTCCCCATCTGAATTCTCAAAACTCTGCATGGGGGCTGATTGTTGAGTTTTGAGAATCCAGATGGGGGGAAATGTGCATCTAGAGAGTGGCAAATCCAAGGCAAAACCTCCCATGCATAAATGCCTATAATCTGCCCCGTGGCCTATGGCCATTTATTCATGGAAGGTTTTGCATTGGATTGGCCGCTCTCTAGATGCACATTTTCCCCATCTGAAAAACTCATTTTCCCCATCTGAAAACCCCATCTCAAAACTCTGCATGGGGGCTGATTGTTGAGTTTTGAGAATCCAGATGGGGGAAAATGTGCATCTAGAGAGTGGCAAATCCAAGGCAAAACCTCCCGTGCATAAATGCCTATAATCTGCCCCGTGGCCTATAGGCCATTTATTCATGGAAGGTTTTGCCTTGGATTGGCCACTCTCTAGGTGCACATTTTCCCCCATCTGGATTCTCAAAACTCTGCATGGGGGCTTATGGTTGAGTTTTGAGAATATGGATGGGGGGAAAAGTGCATCTAAAGAGTGGCCAATCCAAGGCAAAACCTTCCATGAATAAATTAGGAAACAATCTGCACCTGCCCCCTTTACACCATCCCCCCCCTTGCCCCTACCGATTGAGCCACACCATCTCCTCTTCCCATACCCCCCCCCCCACCCGAGCCGGAGAGAAAGAGCCGGGAAAACCACTCACTAGTGCGAGCTCTGCCAAAAATTCCCGGCCATGTAGAGAAGTCGAGGAAGCCGCTCCTCCTTTCCTGCTCGCTCGGGCGGGATGCGGCAGCCCCAGTCCTCAACGCGGCGGCCTCCTCTTTCCGCCCTCCGGGAAACCGCTTGCGAAGCAGGAAGGGGGGGGGGTCTGCAAAAGCGGCGGCACTCCTCGCGGCAGCGACCTGCGCCGCGGTCTTGTGTGTGTCCCCCGTCAGACCGCCGGCTGGCCTCCACTGCCTCGCGAATCAGTTCCCGTGCACACAAGTTCCGCCTCCTTCCTGGCCCCCTAGGCTCAATGGCCTGATCATTTAATTCCCAGTGGGTGGCCGGGTTAGTCTGTCTGCAGTAGTAGGAAAGGGCAAGAGCCCAGGAGCACCTTCAAGACGAACAAAAACATTTTTCTGGCAGGGTATTGTGAGGTTCTTATATATATATATATATATATATATATATATATATATATATATATATATATATATATATATATATATATATATATATTTGCTTTTGTATAATTAAACCAAAAATAATCACAAATAAAACCATAATACAATACCCCCCCCAAAAAAACATAAAAAACACAAAATCACACAAAGAGCACTATTACATCCAGTACAAATACAATGTATATTATTGGTTCTTGTAGGTTATCCGGGCTGTGTAACCGTGGTCTTGGTATTTTCTTTCCTGACGTTTCGCCAGCAGCTGTGGCAGGCATCTTCAGAGGAGTAACACTGAAGGGCAGTGTCTCTCAGTGTCAAGTGTGTAGGAAGAGTAATATATAGTCAGAAAGGGGTTGGGTTTGAGCTGAGTATTGTCCTGCAAAAGTAATGTGCTAATCATTGTCCTGTAAGTATCACGATAATGTGCTAATGAGGGTGTGGTATGTTAATATGGAACCATTGTATCCTGAAGTGATCTGTTAATGTGTGTAATCCAAAGCTAATCTGCATGGCTATTGTTGAATGTTGTCTTTGTTAGTCTGGAGGTTTTCAGAACAGGAAGCCAAGCCTGTTTGTATATTATCCTTCGTAAAATATATAGTGCCCAAATCTCCACCACCCACCTTTGTGCCCTCCACCCTTGGACTTCCGGAGTGGTGTTATGACAGCATTTAAAAATCTATTATAATATTTGTTTATTAAAAACACATTAATCTATAATTCATTAATTATAACTGTAAAATCCATTTTTGCCTATTTATCCCAATATGCAGCGGCCTTTAGCCATATATCTTTAAATTCATCCATATCTTTACCATGTAAAGAATCTGTAAGTTTGGCCAGCCGCATATACATCCATAGCTTTTCTCTCCAATCTTTAATTGAAGGTTTATTTATTTGCTTCCAATTCTTAGCAATTATAATTCTAGCTGCAGCAAAACTATATTGGCATATGACTCTATCACCTTTATCTAAATTCTTTTTAGGAATACCCAATAGACAAAAGGCAGGGTCTTTTTTCATTTTTGAGTTAATCAAATTATTAGTTTCCTTTAAAACTAATCTCCAAAATCTCTTAATTTTTTTACAACTCCACCAAACATGCATAAATGTACCTGTATTGTGAGGTTCTTCAGCTACCCTCGGCAATCCCGATAAGTCACTTGCTCAGGCAGGTAAATCGGAAGCAGGTAAACATTTATTGAGGAGCACGTAGGAACACAGCATGAGCAATGCACGAGTTCAAAGCTGCTAATGGCGAACCAAGCTACAAAGCATAACTTTAAGCACAGAGTCATCCCAGGCGCAATAACACGCTGCCTGGGAATTTAGTGATAATGAAGCCTAGCAGGGAGGAGGGCGGGAGGAAGCCATAATACAGAAGGTGCCTACGAGAAGCTCAAGGCCAGAGCAGAGGAAGGGGGAAGGAGTGGGGCAGCTTGACCTGTTCAGAGAAACAAAACGAAAGGATACCATTTGCACAGGAATTGGCCTAACTAATGTCAAGAGCCTGTACACATGTACAGAAATAAGCATGACCCATGGCATGACACTTGACACTTGAACGAAACCCGGGAGGCTTTCAGACAGGACTCGGACAGGTATGAGCTTTCGAAGGTATCTGAAGAAGCGAGCTGTGGCTCACGAAAGCTCACACCCTGCCAGAAAATATTTTTGTTCGTCTTTAAGGTGCTACCGGACTCTTGCTCTTTTCTACTACTGATCATTTAAGGCCTTCCTGCAAAAACAAAAATATTTTGTTAGGAAACGTGCCTTCATTTCTCATTTGTTACTTAAAACCCAGATGTGTTCTGTTGCAGTAAAACAGGGGTTCGGGGGGGGGGAGAGAGAGACCCAAGATCGTTATCAAGAAAACAGTTTATTTGCAGATGCTGACTCAGAGGCCCTAATGGGCAGAAATCTGAGTCCCGATTATACTGGGGAAGAGATATTTATCCAAATTCAAGTTATGACGATCCATCAACAAGTTATGCATATCTGAGTGTATTGCAGACAGAAAGGCGACTCAGTACAGTTGACGTTTCATCCAGTTTCTCCTATCATTGTTCATCGTTCACTCTGACACTCCATGACTCTTAACCCACTTACTTAAAGCACACAGACAGCAAGCCTGTATCTAGGTAGACATTCCTTCCCCCAGCTTCCCTAGCAGTCGGATGCCAATTATTACCGGGAGATCTTTTGGGCCACTGTTACAGTATCAAAAAGCCAAACCACCTCCTTCCTGGCCCCCTAGACTCAATGGCCTGATCATTGAAGGCCTTCCTGCAAAAACAAAAATATTTTGTTAGGAAACGTGCCTTCATTTCTCATTTGTTGCTTAAAAGCCAGATGTGTTCCCTCCAGGATGAGCTTCTGTGTGGCAACTAGGGTTGCCAGGCGGGAGGCTTTTGGGGAGGGGCCTGAGGAGGGCAGGGTCTGAGGAGGGGAGGGGCTTCAATTAGGGTTGCCAACCTCCAGGTAGTCAGCACAGGAGCGAGAACAATTTAAACAAAGTGCAAAAATATTTATAAGCTACTGCATGAATATAAAGGCAACACAAGGCAGAATGTACGCAAAAGACCTACAAAAGCCATCCATAAATGTTCATATGTACAATGAGAGTAATAATGAGAGGATCCTTACCCTTCGTGGGACGTGCACTAGTTCTTTACCCGTTGAGGGATATACAATGTAACCTACAATTTGAAAATGAAATATGTAGAAATATATGAAGGATGCTCATTGAAGGACTGAAGAAGAATCACTAAATAGCTAAGAATTTGAAACAGACGTATCCTCCATAAACTGGTGGCTTCTATCTTACTACATGATATTTGCCTTCAAAAGAAGAATTTGTATTTTGTACTCATATCTGAGACAACTTTGAAAAATTACTCTCATTGTACATATGAACATTTATGGATGGCTTTTGTAGGTCTTTTGTGTACATTCTGTCTTGTGTTGCCTTTATATTCATGTAGTAGCTTATAAATATTTTTGCACTTTGTTTAAATTGTTCTCGCTCCTGTACTGATTTCCAGATCTCCAGATACTTGTGGTGTCTATTTTTTCTCCCAACCTCCAGGTAGTAGCTGGCAATCTCCTGCTGATTACAACTGATCTCCAGCCGATAAGAGTTCACCTGGAGAAAATGGCCGCTTCAGCAATTGGACTCTATGGCATTGAAGTCCCTCCCCTTCCCAAACCCCACCTTCCTCAGGCTCCACCCCCAAAACCTCCCGCCGGTGGCGAAGAGGGACCTGGCAACCCTAGCTTCAATGCCATAGAGTTCAATTGCCAAAGCAGCCATTTTCTCCAGGGGAACTGATCTCTATCAGCTGGAGATCAGTTGTAATAGCAGATCTCCAGCTAGTACCTGGAGGTTGGCAACCCTAGTGGCAACTATATCTCATTTCCCCAGCACTCCAGCTGCCAGATTGTATTTGCTTTGGACCTTGGAGTGTAGCGCCCCCTGAACGTGGGGATGTGTGATTTGTTGTGGTGCAAGCCTTCTTTTGGGGATCAGAGGTTTTCAATTGTCCTATTTGTCATTGGATTCACAAATAAGGAACTAGGAAGTGCAAATAAAGAACTGGGAACCAACTTTAGCCTCCTGTCTCACAGATGAGTTTTTTTTTTAAGGCGAGGTGTAAATATAGATATATCTTCTTCATTGCTCTTGCATTTGATTGAGGAAAATGTTGGCTACAAAGGTTTGTGTTACAATCAATGTACAATCAATGCTGTGATCGTTTCAAATGTTTTTTATGCAAGGGCTCCACACATGAGTGTTGCTTGAGATATCATCACTCACCCATGCTTGCACAATTGATGGGGGTGCAGAGCAAGAGTGCTGATCTATTGATGCGTCTGAGACTTTCCAGTAACAATTTGGGCACCATTCTTGTTTTTAATATTCTTTTGCAGCTGGGTGCTTCTCCCTTTCCTGTGCCCAACTAGCCATCTTTAAAGACAATGCATGAATCAACAGTGTGAGGACTGTTTTCCTCATAGGCAGATTAAGTTTTCCTGCCTTTATTTCTCATTGCATGTGAATGGAATTCCATGCAAATCTATCTAGATACCATATTCTTATCCTGTAGCTCTTCCCAAGGTGCTACTAGACTCAAATCTAACTGTTCTACAGCAGACCAACACAGCTACCTTCTGAAGGTTCATTCATGTCTTTGTCTTCATTCATTGGCACAAAATTCAAAAACCAGTGGTCTGTATTGCATTTATACCAGAGACAAGTTTGTTTTTTCTGCATCATTGAATTTCTTCTTCCCCTTCCTCAAAAGGTAGTAGCTTTTGAGGCAGTTATTAATGGTTACATGTTCTTTGGGGTGGTGGGGAAAGAGCATGGGAGGCGATTGGGGTTCTTTTAACAATTGTTTGCAAATGAGAACACTGAGAGTCTATTTGGCAGAGGTGTCCAACTCAGACCGTTACATGAGGCTTAATGGATATTGACTGGAGCTAAGTGGGCCACCCAGTGGTATCTCCTGGTTCTGTAATGGTCCATAACTGGTGACTGAAACACAAGCCTCTGCACGACGACAATTAAAACACAAGCCCCGGGGATGCTGTGGAGAAATTTCCCACATTGTTTTGCACCCACTCTCTCCTTTACAAATGGGTCTGCATGTTCTCCCTAGTTCCCATTTATTCTGAATGCAGGCCAAAGCCATTCATATCCAAAGAACTTACATGGGACGTGGGGCTGCAATCCTATGCACTCTTAGGTTGTTTAGGTCCATCCCTTTGATCTCCCCACACCAGTCCGGCATTAGATCATTCTTTCTGTGCAGTATATAACGTGGTTGTTATTGCCTCTCTTCTCACCCTCTTTGGGAACTTGGCCTCTGCTAGGGTTGTCAACTCCAGGCTGGGAAATTACTGGAGATTTGGGGGTGGATCCTGGGAGGGCAGATTTGGGTAGGGAAGGACCTCAGCCATGTATAATGTCAGAGTCCACCCTCCAAAGCAACCATTTTCTCCAGGGAAACGGATTTCTGTTGTTAGGTGATCAGTTGTAATTTCGGAAGATCTCCAGGCCCCACCTGGAAGTTGGCAATCCTATCTCTGACCGATGAGAAATGTTACCAGGTGGGGACGAGGTCTCTTTGATATTGGCAGGCTGATCCCGAGACGTCAGCTACATTCTGGGCTAAGCCAGCAACCAAAATCCAGCCACCCATCTATCCTCCTTTTCAATATAACTAATCAGACTAACTACATACTTCTTCCCCACCATTTCTGTGACTTTTCTAAAGTTCCTTCCTCCCTGAATCTATCCAGTTTAATCCTATGGGATTACTTGGAAGTAAGACACATTGCACTCAGTAGGGTGCCGTGGGTATGTGTGCATGGGATCGCAGCCACGCTGCCCAATCCAAAGCCCCTTCCTGCCTGAATCTATCCAGTCTAATCCTATGGGATTACTTGGAAGTAAGACCCATTATATTCAATAGGGTGCCGTGGGTAACTGTGCATGGGATCGCAGCTATGCAGCCCAATCCTAGACAGGTTCCTTCCAAATCCCCTTGACCTGAATGGGGTGTACTCCCACAGGGTTGCCAGGTCCCTCTTCTCCACCGGCGGGAGGTTTTGGGGGCGGGCCAAGGAGGGTGGGATTTGGGGAGGGGAGGGACTTCAATGCCATAGAGTCCAATGGCCCAAGCATCCATTTTCTCCAGGGGAACCGACCTCTTTTGGCTTGAGATCAGTTGCAACAGCAGATCTCCAGCTAATACCTGGAGGTAAAATAAATAACAACAAGCACTGATGGCACACAACTTATAGAATGAATAGGTAAAATCCCATACAATAAATTGCAAACTATTTTGTAATGCCCGAGATACTGTAAAGTGTACAGAAAGCGTGGTGTTACACTAAATGTAAATGTTTAGTGTAACTAAATGTAACATTTAGTGTAACTAAATGTAGGAGCCGCCTCGCCACTTAGCGTAACACCACGCTTTTTGTACACTTTACAGTATCTCGGGCATTACAAAATATTTTGCAATTTATTGTATGGGATTTTACCTCTTCATTCTATAAGTTGTGCGCCATCAGTGCTTGTTGTTATTTATTTCACTTCCTACTTTAGCACGAGGTTTGTTTTTGAATATTAATGCCTGGAGGTGGGCAGCCCTACCAAGCAAACGCGTGCAAGACAGCAGCCTGAACGCCTCCTTGGCCCATCGGGTTCCCTCCCCTCCCATGCCGACGCTGCTGAGAAGCCACACCGCTGGGAGCGGCGCTGGGAGCTGGCCACGCCCACAGGAAGAGGGAGGCGGAGGAGAGGCGTGAGGCGCCGCAAACGCACGGCGGCTTTGGGGGGAAGCGGAGATCGACGGGCGGGAGGACCGGCTCGGACACCCCACGGCTCCTGGCGGACCCGCAAAGCCGGCCTAGGGGCGGGGCTCAAGGAGCTCGACCATAGTTAAAAGGGCACCGACCAAAGCGGGTCTTCTCCCAGCGCCGGCGAGCAGCGCGAGGACGGGCGTTCCCTTTTAATTCAGGGCTGCTACTCCTGCAATGGGGACACACAAGCCAACCTCGACTGGCCCCCGGATCATAGAATCTTAGAGTTGGAAGGGACCACCAGGGTCATCTAGTCCAACCCGCTGCGCAATGCAGGAAATTCACAACTACCTCCCCCCCCACACACCCCCAGTGGCCCCTACTCCATGCCCAGAAGATGGCCAAGACGCCCTCCCTCTCATGAACTGCCTAAGGTCATAGAATCAGCATTGCTGACAGATGGCCATCTAGCCTCTGCTTAAAAACCTCCGGGGAAGGAGCACTCACCACCTCCTTTTTTATATATTTTTTATTGTTTTCTAATTTAATCACATATATTTCCATCATTCATTTAATATAATTATACAATACGTATGATATATATCGAATCAATATAAATGTTCTATCTAGATCAGTGGTTCCCAAAGTGGGCAGTACCACCCCCTGGGGGACGGTGGGATTACCTGGAGGGCACTAAGGGGCAAGAGGGCAGCAGGGGGACGCTAGAGGTGGACCCCTTCAACTGTTGTTGGATACGGTAGGGGGCACTGGGGTTGAGTTTGTGGAACCAAGGGGGCGGTGGCCCAAAAGGTTGGGAACCATTGAGATAGATAGATAGATAGATAGATAGATAGATAGATAGATAGATAGATAGATAGAGCACTTAGCACCTCCTGAGTAGTCGAATTGAAGCTCTAGGCTGCAGTTCTAAGGAACTTTCCTGAAGTAACCCCCATTTAATAAACCGGGGTTTACTTTCAAAGATACCTGCTTAGGATTGCTACCTACAGTCAGGGCCAGTCATTTTTGCGCCCCAGGCAAGGCTAACTAATTGTGCCCCCCATTGCTAACCAATATTCAAAAACAGATGTCTTGTAGAAAAAATAAAAGCACAGCACTTTTTTTTATAAGACGTTATAATTAATTATATTCCATAGCACTGTTGTGGTACTTATCTTAAAACAAAAAATATAAATTGCCAGTTGCATTTTTTTTTCAAGAAACTACTCTGTTTAAAACTGTGCCACTCAGGCCAGCTCTGTGCTCCTCTGAGGTCTGCACCCTAGGCGACCGCCTAGTCCTCCTAATGGTAGCACCGGACCTGCTTACAGAAAACGTTTGAAAGATTTTCTTCTGGCATTGCAGCTACTTTGAAGATGAACAAATACCACCACCACCCCAGTTCCATTAAAAGAAATTCCTGAAAACTGGGACATTTCCCTCAAATAATATACCTTCAGTTTTAATGTACCCCTGTAATCTTATTTTAAGATCTTAAGTATAGCCTTTGGAATGCGGTTTTCCTTTGAGTTAAATATAAGAGGAATCCTAAGCAGATCTAATCAGAATCCTACTGCAAGTCTGCAGTTAATTCCCAGGAAACTGTTTTTAGGATTACACAGTATATTTAGAATCCAAGTGTAAGAAATTACTGGAGCAATCCTAAACAGAAGCAAATCACATTGAGTTCAATAAGACTTACTCCTAGGAAAGTGTGCATAGCATTGCAGCCTGAGGGAGAGAGAAAAGCATACTTAAATACAGAATGTGTGTGCGTGCATGTAATACATGTGCCACATTAATTGATTATCTGTTACAAGAAGTTACAAATTATGTGTGTATTTTTCAAACAAGTATATACTACATGGACCTATATATGTATTTATTATACATTTTCTTTTATATGTGTGTGTGTATGCATTAGGACCACCGACATGTCATCTATTTCTCTCTATAAACATACAGACAACCCTTCTCCTCTCTGTCACAGTATCCTTCATTGTTTACTCTCTTTTCTTCACACGTCTTTATAACTAACCATTTGGCTCAGTTCTATCCTGAGACAGTGTATTTCAGATTCTTCTAACACAAGTAGACAGTGCTTACTTAGGTAGGTGAGGCTGAGAAAGCTCTAAGAGAGCTGTGACTAACCCAAGGTCACCCAACCGGCTTTATGTGCAGTGTGGGGAAACCAACCCAGTTCACCAGATTAGAATCCACTGCTCATGTGGAGGAGTGGGGAAACAAACCCGGTCCTCCAGATTAGAGTCCACTGCTCTTAACCACTACATCACGCTGGCTCTTGATCACCACTTGCCCACATCCAAGAAGCCCCTCTATTTGTTTGCTTCATGCAGAGAGAAGACAAGGGGACTGGCACCGGCTGTGAGTTGTTGTGGCACCTGCACCAACGGTCTCCCTCCAGCCAACACAAACAGAGAGGGCATGCTTGGTTAGAGAGGGCGTGCAGAAAAGTCCACCTCTGCTATACTATGTCCCTAGAAATTACTGGCAAAGCCCAGTAGGAACAAGAGTTGGGGCCCACCATGACCCTTTCCATGGTGATGGTCCACAAATGGCCTCTTGCAGCTTCTCAATGCTTTCATAGTATTTCCACTGTGCAAAGTTCTTCAAAGGCTATAGTGTTGGTCTTCACAACAGCTTGTTTGGATGGTTTATGCTGGGAAACAGAAGATGAGAGAATAATTTGCTCCCAGGCCTTTCCGGTGAAATATTCTTGAGGAAAACTAGAATTCGGGCCTCCTAGTTCTGAAATACCCTGACCTGGAAGGTCCAGGATAGCCCAGTCTCATCAGATCTAAGTAGGGTCAGCCTTGGAAGAGAGACCACCAAAGAATTCCAGGGTCGCTAGGCAGAGGCAGGCCACCTCTGAACATCTCTTGCCTTGAAAACATTATAAGGTTGCCCTAAATTAGCTGCGATTTGCCAGCACTCCACTTTTAAAGCAGGGAAACAACTGGGGGTAAACTGGTTATAATTCTGCAGTGATTTAGAGCAGTGGCAATGAAATTCTAGCCAAGTTTATTTGGAGGCAACACATTAATGACAGTGGGATTAATTCTAGAGGATGGTGCTGAGTTTTCTGTTGCCCCAGGTCGGACCAGAACTAAGGGTTGAAATTAAATCAAAAGAGTTTCCGTCTGGACATTAGGAAGAATTTTCTAACAGTTCGAGCGGCTCCTCAGTGGAACAGGCTTCCTCAGGAGGTGGTAAGCTCTCCTTCCCTGGAGGTTTTTTAAGCAGAGGCTAGATGGCCATCTGTCAGCAATGCTGATTCTATGACCTTAGGCAGATCGTGAGAGGGAGGGCATCTTGGCCATCTTCTGGGCATGCAGTAGGGGTCACTGGGGTGTGGGGGGGAGGTAGTTGTGAATTTCCTGCATTGTGCAGCGGGTTGGACTAGATGACCCTGGTGGTCCCTTCCAACTCAGTGATTCTGAGGAAACATCCTTAGAATTGGGCTACATCCTGATCAGGGAGGTGAGGGAACAGGCTGGACGTTTTAGGACATTCTAAACCCATGATTCTTTCATCTGCCACATTCGTGTGTAAATGCCATCCATTCGAAGTCATTGGCAACACTGCTATTTATTTAAAAGGAGCCACGGTGGTCGTACTTTAAACAGGAGATAGCACGAACAGACTCCCCCTGGAAAGTCCCCGCTGCATCCTGGAAGAACCTGGCAGTTCCGAGCCCAACTACTAGGCTAGGCAGCCTGGAGAGGGGGACTTTGACATAAGAAAATACGTTTTTTTTCCGACTCGTGCGCACGCAACTGGGCCTGTGGAACAAACAGCACAAGACGAGAAGAAGGTGAGCCTGGAAGGCAGATGTCAACCTCGGAGATTCTCCCTTTCAAAGAACTCACAACGCCTGACTGGAATGAAGACAGGCCGGCCCGGAGCACGTTTATTCAGCATAAGTCGCATTTATTTCAACTGCAAGGAAGCCTTCTTCGAAGCATTCAGACAAAAACACAATGGGGCTGCTTGTGCGTAGGGGTTCAAGGGGGGGGGATAAGCTCCGAGACGAGGGAGGGGTATATACAGGGATCCCACTAATATTACTAAATATGTGAAGTTGAAGGCAGCAGGAAAAGAGGAAGACCCAACAAGAGATGGAGTGACTCTATAAAGGAAGCCGCGGCCCTCAGTTTGCAAGACCTGAGCAAGGCTGTTAAAGACTGGATGTTTTGGAAAACGTTGGCCATTTATGCCTGGGAGGTTTTGCCTTGGATTTGCCGCTCTCTAGATGCACATTTTCCCCCATCTGAATTCTCAAAACTCTACATGGGGGCTTATTTTTTAGTTTTGAGAATTCGGATGGGGAAAAATGTGCATCTAGAGAGAGGCAAATCCAAGGCAAAATCTCCCAAGCATAAATGGCCATTGATTCATGGGGTCGCCATCGGAAGCGACTTGACAGCACTTAACACACATATGTGATGGATAGCATTGACTGATGAAAACTAAATCAAACAGTACATGCTTAGGGAGCTTAGACTGGGCTTAGTCTGGAGTAACTCTCTTTAGGAATGCACTGAAACCATCTAAAGGCAATCAGACGCCACTAGGCAGGAAATTCAGCTGGCTATTGGAAAAGGTGCCCAGGTGGCCCCCGCGTTGTGGCAAAAGCAACCGAGACCCCCTGTTGTCATCTGAACAACTACCAAGCCTTAATCTCCGGTGGGGCGTTAGACTCCGCTGCCTCCGAGGAAGATTCTGGCCATTTATGCATGGGAGGTTTTGCCTTGGACTTGCCACTCTTTAGGTGCATATTTTCCCCATCCAAATTCTCAGAACTCAACCATAAGGCCCCATGCAGAGTTTTGAGAATTCGGAAGGGCAAAATGTGCATCTTGGGAGGAGCAAATCCAAGGCAAAACCTCCCGTGCATAAATGGCCAGAGTCTTGCGCGGCACTGGGTGCAGGCATTGAAGAATACGCCGATGCTCTGCAGGTATTTGCCTGGCTCCGAGATAGGGGGAAACAGCCAGGAAACGGAGGCCATTTACGCACGGGAGGTTTTGCCTTGGATTCGCCTCTCTCTAAATGCACATTTCCCTCATCCGAATGCTCAAAACTCAACAATAAGCCCCCATGCAGAGTTTTGAGAATTCAGATGGGGAAAATGTGCATCTAGAGAGGGGCGGCCCTGACCTGGATGGCCCAGGCTAGCCTGACCTCGTCAGATCTCAGAAGCTAAGCAGGGTCAGCCCTGGTTAGTATTTGGATGGGAGACCACCAAGGAATACCAGGGTTGCTGTGCAGAGGAAGGCACTGGCAAACCACCTCTGTTAGTCTCTTGCCATGAAAACCCCAAAAGGGGTCGCCATAAGTCGGCTGCGACTTGAAGGCACTTTACACACACAGAGAGAGGGGCGAATCCAAGGCAAAACCTCCCAGGCACAAATGGCCCGGGAGCTGCCCTGCCACAATCGTGATGCTGTGTGTGTGTGTGTGTGGGGGGGGTTGATTTGGTGCCTCCCCAGTCCCGACCCCCCCCTCAGCGAGACCACCAGGGTCATCTAGTCCACCCCCCTGCACACTTCTGGGTGCGCGCAGCGACCGCGCCCGGCGATCCAGTCCCTGCGGTGCGCGAGCGCGCCTGCACGGCTGTCAAAACCAGGCAGGGCGAGCTTGGACGCGAGGGAGCCCCGTCGCTGGCTGCCTGGCGCCGACGGCTCCCGCTCCCGCCCGGACCTGGCCGCTGCTCGGAGCGACGCGCCGACAGACGACGAAGGCATCGCGGCCCAGAACCTGCAGGTGAAATTAGGCTCCCTCGGATCTCGAGCAGAAGGGCGCTGTCACGTCGGGCTGCTCCGAAGAGGACAAGCATGTTGAGTGGGATCACCAGCGCCTCCCTGGGAAGGACGCGCGGAGAGACGTGTCCACGGGCGCCCAGGCATCTGGGGACGGTCCGATGGCTCGCTGGAGAGGGGGGGGGGAAGCCGGGACCCTGTTAATCCGGAGCAGCCAAATAAAGCGGGAGCCCGAGGAGCCCTTGGACACGAACCCAACGCAGCTTTCGAATGCGTTTGGCTAGTCTGTAAAGTTTCATTCAGCTAGCTAGCTGGGGATGCAAGCAGAGGGCCATTGATGCCTGGGACGTTTTGGCTTGGATTTGCTGCTCTCCAGATGTGCATTTTCCCCATCCGAATTCTCAAAACTTAACAATAAGCCCCCGTGCAGATTTTTTGAGACTTCGGATGGGCATCTAGAGAGCAGCAAATCCAAGGCAAGGAGGAGATAGATTCGAATTAAACAGACATTAAATATCTTTCAATACCAGTGGCCATTTATGCATGGGAGGTTTTGCCCTGTATTTCCCCCTCTCTAGATGCACGTTTTCCCCACCCGAATTATCAAAACTCTGCATGGGGGCTTATTGCTGAGTTCTGAGAATTTAGATGGGGGAAATGTGCATCTAAAGAGCGGCAAATCCAAGGCCAGGAGGAGACAGATTCGAATTAAACAGACAAATATCTTTCAGTGCCAGTGGCCGTTTATGCATGGGAGGTTTTGCCCTGTATTTCCCCCTCTCTAGATGCACGTTTCCCCCACCCGAATTATCAAAACTCTGCATGGGGGCTTATGGTTGAGTTCTGAGAATTTAGATGGGGAAAATGTGCATCTAAAGAGCGGCAAATCCAAAGCAAAACCTCCCATGCATAAAGTGTATCTTTTGGCACAAAGGGTGCGTCTATTTCCCCGCTACTTTAAAATCCCCTGGTTGGGGTGACGTTTCTCGACTTTCTCACATGGTTTTATTCGAGCTGATTCCATTGTGTTGTGCTTATGCGTAGGTATGTCTCTCTCTCCGCCCCCCCCCCCCAGTCTTCTATACCTCGTCTCTTGCAGATGTGACAATAAAAATCAGCCTTTGCAGACATCCCATTTAATTCCCTTCCCCGGGAAACCGACGTGCAGTCCCAAATCCCTTGATTTTCGTCAAGCTCCCCGCCCGCCTCCCCCCCCCCCAAAAAAAACATGCAGCGAATGTGAGACATTTCAAGCAGGAGATCCGGGTCTGCAAAGAAGAAGCCTAAGTGGATCTGAAAAGCCCTCGCAGCTTCGGCTCTGTCACTTCTCATGGAGCCTTTTGTTCTGATCCCACTAAGTTAGGTAATGTGACAGACGTCTGAGATGTTTCCAGTAATGGTGGCCTTTTAGGCTATATTTTGCGAGCGGGCGGGGCGGCAGGGGGGAAGCGGATGGGGAGGGCGGCTGTTCCTGACCCTGTGTGTCAAACCAGCAGAGAACCTGAAAGAAAACGAGAGAGAGAGAGAGAGAGAGAGAGAGAGAGAGAGAGAGAGAGAGAGAGAGAGAGAGAGAGAGAGAGAGAGAGAGAGAGAGAGAGAGAGAGAGAACGTGCGCTGATGTCCCCAAGCAAGGCGCCCCCCTATTCAGAGCTCATTTTTTAAACCTGACCAGCATAAGCGCTGGGGCCCAGTGGATTTCCGTGGGATTTGTTTCATAGAATCATAGAGCTGGAAGGGACCACCAGGGCCATCAAGTCCAACCCCCTGCACAATGCAGGAAATTCACAACCACCTCCCCCCCCACACCCCCAGTGACCAGAAGATGGCCAAGATGCCCTCCCTCTCATCATCTGCCTAAGGTCAAAGAATCAGCATTGCTGACAGATGGCCATCTAACCTCTTCTTAAAAACCTCCAGGGAAGGAGAGCTTACCACCTCCCGAGGAAGCCTGTTCCACTGAGGAACCGCTCTAACTGTTAGAAAATTGTTTAAAAGGGCAGATTGCAGTCCTGGCCTCAGCATATTTACTCTGGGGCCATTTATGGATGGGAGGCTTTGCCTTGGATCGGCCACTATTTAGATGCGCATTTCCCCCATCCAAATTCTCAAAACTCAACAGTAAGCCCCCATGCAGAGTTTTGAGCATTTGGATGGGGGAAATGTGAACCTAGCAGCAAATCCAAGGCAAAACCTCCCATGCGTAAATGCCCTGGCCCTTATTCTCAACGAAAATGCCTAGGATGGCATCCTCAGCCTCTCCCAGCTGATCGTTCTCCCTTCGTTTGGGTGGCATCTCATTCTGGGCGACATCTCTTCGAAGTCTCATCGAAGCACCTGCTCCGGCAAGCATTCGGGATGGGGCGCTACACAAACGCTGAGTGGAAGCCTCTGTGTTTAACAGAGGGATCGGGAATTATTCCAGGGGTCTATGGAAAGGGTTAGGAATCGGGGAAGGGGAAGTCTCCTAATCTCTAATCTCATTAACCCTTCAGTGGCTCACGACCCCACTACCTGCTCCAACCTGAAGAGGAATAAAACCTGGAGAAGCTTAAAGAGCTCCAGGAAAAGAGGATAAGTAGTTAAGAAGTCATAAGACTTGATCCATAGATGCTGAGGGTATCTTCTGAAACAAGTAGAACTGATGAAGTCGCTGTTTGCCACTCTTCTTTCTATTCCACACACCCAAGTACTAACAATACAATATTTAAGAGTTATGCCCTTCTGAGAGGCAATATGGTGCGTGGTTAAGAGTGGCAGGCTCTAATCTGGAGAACTAGGTTTGATTCCCCACTCGTCCACATGAGCGGAGGAGGCTAATCTGGTAAACTGGATTGGTTCCCCCACTCCTACACGTGAAGCCAGCTGGGTGACCCTGGGTTAGTCACAGTTCTCTTAGAGCTCTCTCAGCCCCACCAGGTGTCTGTTGTGGGGAGGGGAAGGGAAGGTGATTGAAAGCTGATTTGATTCTTCCTTGAGTGGTAGAGAAAGTCGGCATATAAAAACCAACTCCTCCTCCTCCTCTTATTGACTTCAATGGACTTAGAGGAGCTGAAGTTCGATTCGAATGGCTGGAGAGTCCACATCCTGATGCCTGTTAAGCCCATTGGCTTCAACGGATTTAGGAGGTGTGATTGTGGTTAGGATTGTTCCTGTGTACTCTGGATCCATTCAAATCGATGGGAGCTTTGCTGCCTACAGGCAGATGTGACACCCAGTGGTCTTTTGTTTCCTAGTGCCTTCTGACTGGCAACCTCGTATAGCTGGCTTTTTAAAGGTGGCTCGTTGCTGGAATCCTCCACTGGACGCTGTGAACTTGCTAATAACTACATTCTGAACATACCGCTTTGGATTTGAAAGCGTTTTAAGAATCAGAGTCAGACTAGATACACTGAACTGCCAGGTGAAATCCTATTACTGTGATGGAAGAAGAAGAAGAGTTGGTTTTTATATGCCGTCTTCCTCTACCACTTAAAAGAGACTCAAACCGGCTTACAATCGCCTTCCCCTCCACACAACAGATACCCTGTGAGGTAGGTGGGGCTGAGAGAGCTCTAGGAGTTAGTGACTAGCCCAAGGTCACCCAGCTGGCTTTGTGTGTAGGAGTGGGGAAACAAATCCAGTTCACCAGGTTAGCCTCCGCGGCTCATGTGCAGGAGAGGGGAATCAAACCCGGTTGTCCAGATCAGACTCCACCGCTTCAAACCACCGCTCTTAACCACTACACCACACTGACTAACCTGCCTTACAAGGGCAGGGATATAATTTGCAACACTTTCCTAAGAGTAAGCCCTAGTGAATAACATTGGGATTACTTAGTGAATAAAATGGAACTTACTTAGGATTGACTCCGTCTTCTAGCAACATCCACACATCCCTTGGGGGCGTGAATTATAAATACCGAACACGACACCAAAACTGAACTTTCGGCTATGCGATCCCATGTAGAGTCCAGCCTGCTAAATCTATTGAAGTCAATGGCTTAGAAGGGTTTTAATTTCCTTAGGAACTAGCTGTACATCTCACTGATGGAGAAGATTGCTTCAAGCACTTGAAATAAAGTTGAGAAGTGCTGAACATTGGCTGGATTGTGTCAAATGTTTTTAAGAGCAGCCCCCCAGCCCCACAGGTTTCTTGGAAGTAATTCCCGAATATTTGTGAAGCCTTGATGGCTAATTATCCACAGCTGTTCACATTTCAAGACAGTATTTTAATAATCTTTCTGTGTGTGTGTGTGTGTGTGTGTGTGTGTGTGTGTGTTTAACATAGCCAACCTCCACCTCCCAGGTTCCTGGGCAGGTGGTAGATTATGCATTTAAATAAATGTGTGCATACCTGTATAAACCTAGGCATTTGACTGCTAAAAGGAGTGATTCAGGTACAGAGAAGTCAGTAATTCAAAGTTGGCCAGGGTATTGTCTCTTTAATCCAAATCCACCAGGGGACTCGGTTGTCACGGTTTCTTCTGTGCCTTCAACACACGACAGGTAGAAATTCAAGAGGCGAAAGGTTCCCCTTTTCTTTATTGTTGGGACCTCCAGGTCCTGGATCGCTGCACCTACTAAATGTCTGCCTGGCTTGCATCCCCAGTTGTTCTGCCAGAAAACAAGGTTGGTTGGAACCTGGAGCCGCCACCTGCTTTGTCTCCAGAAGGCCCCAAGTTCAGTCCCGGGCCTGGGCCAGAGAAGAGGTGATGCGAAAGACCTGGGTCCTGGAGAGCCACTCCGAACTGTTCCATGTGTTGGAATACAGCCTTTGCGGTGTCACTTAACACCAGATCCAGAGGGGCTCTTACCACAGACTTAAATAGATAGACAGGACAGGGGGCGGAAGGGACATCTGATACCTATATTTCCTGCTTCCTATGCTTTGATGTTGTAGACAGATATATCTCAGGACTTTCGCTCTCACTCTCACTCCACACTTCTCTTTGTTCTCACTCTCACCAGCATCCTTTGATGCTGGAAAAGCTAGAGGCCGCACTCTCCTGTGTGCAGAGCTTTCTACACCCACACAATGGCATGGAAAGCAGAGATACCTTTTCATACCTAGCAACCCAGAAAGTTAGAATAGCTTAGGGGACTTGTATTGTCTCTATCAAAAGTGTATTTCCATAATAAATGAGTTTAGTTTGATTAGAAAGAAGCCTGTTGCTTTCTTTTTGTTCTAACACATGGAATCCTCCGCTGTTTGCTAAGCCTAGCACACTTTGCTAATTAATCGGAAATATCAGGTCCAAGAGATGTTTCCAACACCATGAAGCTCAAATGACTAAACTGAGGCTATGGTACTTTGGTCACATTATTTGAAGACAAGAGTCACTGGAAAAGACAATCATGCTAGGAAAAGTTGAAGGCAGCAGGAAAAGAGGAAGACCCAACAAGAGATGGAGTGACTCTATAAAGGAAGCCACGGCCCTCAGCTTGCAAGACACGAGCAAGGCTGTTAACGATAGGACGTTTTGGAGCACGTTGATTCATAGGGTCCCCATGAGTTGAAGCGACTTGATGGCACTTCATACACACAACTGTACTGTTGGGGGAGGGGGATATAGATGAAACCAGACTGTTGCAATGAAAGTCTTGACAGGAGCCTTCCATTCTCTTCTGATCAGATATCAATGGGTGCAACCAAAGAGCAACCAAAATGATCAGTGGGGCTAGAGCAACTGCCCTATGAGGAGTGGTTAAAATGCTTAGGGCTGTTTATCTGGGAAAGAAGGCGGCTAAGGGGAGACATGATAGAAGTCTATAAAATTATGCATGGTATGGAGAGAGTGGACAGGAAAAACCTTTCTCCCGCTCTCATAATGCTAGAATGCGGGGTCATCTGCTGAAGCTGGAGGGTGAGAGATTCAAAACAGATAAAAGGAAGTATTTCTTCACACAACACAGGTAAATTGTGGAACTCCCTGCCCCAGGATGTGGTGATGGCTGCCAATTCGGAAGGCTTTAAGAGGGGAGGGGACATATTCATGGAGGAGAGGGGTATTCATGGTTATTAGTTAGAATGGCTACTAGTCATGCTGCATACCTATTCTCTCTAGTATCAGAGGAGCATGCCTAATATATTAGGTGCTGTGGAACACAGGCAGGATGGTGCTGCTGCAGTCGTCTTGTTTGGGGGCTTCCTAGAGGCACCTGGTTGGCCACTGTGTGAACAGACTGCTGGACTTGACTAACCTTGGTCTGATCCAGCCTGGCCTTTCTCATGTTCTTATAATGAAATTGCACTGAGCAGGTATACATCGGACGATGCATGCAGTTGGCGCCGCCCGACCCCACGAGCAGCCTTTCTCCCTCGGCGTGTTTCCCCTCATCAGCACCGCATCTGACGCCCTCCGTTTCTCTTTCCTTTAGGAGCGGCAAAGCCTAAATCTACAAAGACACTCGAAGGAAGGGGGATGCGGAAGCTGACTGGTGCTGAGGCTGGAAAGAGAGGGGGGCTTTCTTTGGGATGGGAGGGATGAGTCACCCTCGGAGTGCCTTGGGTCGGAGCTGCGTCTCCCGCTTGCCGAACCTGTTTGGTCACGTTTAGGGAATTAAGCGCATCTTCTAAGCGCATCTTCCCCACCTGAGCGGCTTCCTCTCGCTTCTGCTCTGCTTCCTGATTGCCCAGTGCACCTGGCATCTCGCGCTCTGTGCCCCCGTTTCCACCCAGGTACACCTGGCCAATCTTGAAAGGAGCCGACGTCTAGCCTTCCCCAAACAGTACTAGTAACTAGTACTGTAGACCCAAACAGGACACAGGGTCTTATTCCAAGACACTGAAAGACTGGACAATTCTACCAACTATTTTGTTAGATTGCACAGAGAAGCCATTGAAATTCATAAACATCAGCACAACTTTAACAGAAAAGAAGAGAGTTTAAGAATGAATAAGGCTTGGCTTCCTGTCCTGAAAACCTCCAGACTAACAAAGACTACAGTCTACAATAGCCATGCGGATTAGCTTTGGATCCCACATGTTAACAGATCACTTCAGGATACAATGGTTCCACATTAACATACCGCACCCTCATTAGCACATTATCTTGATACTTACAGGACAATGATTTGCACATTACCTTTAATACTTTGCAGGACAATGACTCAGCTCAAACCCAACCCCTTTCTGACTATATATTACTCTTCCTACACACTTGACACTGAGAGACACTGTCCTTCAGTGTTACTCCTCTGAAGATGCCGGCCACAGCTGCTGGCGAAACGTCAAGAAAGAAAATACCAAGACCACGGTCACACAGCCCGGATAACCTACAAGAACCGATGAACTCTGACCGTGAAAGCCTTTGACAGTACTAGTAACATTTATGCATGGGAGGTTTTGCCTTGGATTTGATGCTCTCTAGATGCACATTTTCCCCATCTGGATTCTCAAAACTCTGCATGGGGGCTTATGGTTGAGTTTGGGGAACTTGGATGGGGAAAATGTGCATCTAGAGAGGGGCAAATCCAAGGCAAAACCTCCCGTGCACAAGAGGTTCAGGAGAGGTTTCCGCCTCGGAGACGCTGCTTGAGAGAAAAGGAGGACCAGAAAATTGAAAAGAGGGTGAAGGTGGGGAGGAGGTGGGAGGGTGGAATTAGCTTGCAAAGAGCTCACGCTTGATGGACTCTTTCTACCAGCCGAGCTGACTTTAGGAGGCTGAAGTTGGTTTCCTATTCCCAGTTCGTTCCCTATTCCCAGTTCCTTATTCACATTTCCTAGTTCCTGAATGATTTTGAGGACAATTCAAAAGCTCTGCAGCCCAAAATATGGATTGGACCACCACATATCAGACACCCTCACATTCAGGGGACTGTGCCCTTCGAGGTGGTGCATTCTGGGTCCTGGTCCAAAGTCCGGTTCTTGTGCCAGTGGCTCCCAAGTGGGGTGCCCCCGCCACCAATACACATACAGACACAGCACCCACCCCAAAATGATCTTTGGACCACCCCAAGTGACACATCCCCACACTCCAGAGACCGTCCCCTCCCAGAAGACATACAGCGGTGTATAAGAGACAATACTCCGATTGATGCAGCCCAGAATTGCATTGGCCTTCTTAGCCGCCATATCACACTGTTGACTCATGTTCAGTTTGTGGTACACTAAGACTCCCAGATCTCTTTCATATGTACTGTTGCCAAGCCCACTTTAACAGACCCTTTATTTACTAGGTGGTGTTATTAGATGTAAATAAAAATGAAAGCTTCAGCTGCCCCTCTCCACACATAAAGCCCCCTTTTAAAGGGACAGGACATTATTCTCCAGGTCTGTTGGCAACCGTTCTTACTAGGGAGTAAGTCTAATGCAGATCAATAAAACTTAGTGTGCATTAGATCAGACTGCACGGTTGAGATTTAAGCGCAGTAAAACAAGCTACCAACGACTTGGATTTACAATAAAAGCAGCATAAGAACAAGTGCTCCCACATACCAAAGTTTTTGGATCACATGAAGAATGAGCTTTAGAGTGTGGGAGGCTTCCGAGTTGTAGAATAATTCATATGGATTGTGTGGACAGTCCTCATTTTCCAGAAAGTCTCTAGGATGCTAACAGGTGGTTACGTTCATTTTTTAATTTTTTTTATTTTTTGCTGTCAAATCACAGCTGACTTATGTCAACCCAGTAGGGTTTTCAAGGCAAGAGACATTCAGAGGTGGTTTGTCATTGCCTGCCTCCACGTCATGCCCCTGATATTCCTTGGAGGTCTCCCATCCTAATACTTATCAGGGTTGAGGCTGAGAGTGTGTGACTGGCCCAAGGTCACCCAGCAAGCTTCCATGGCGCGAGTGGGGATTTGAACCTGGGTTTTCCAGATCCTAGTCCAACACCTTAACCACTACACCACACTGTCTCTTGGTGACCTTCATAATGAATAAATAATTTCATGTGATGGTGTCGCTGATCTCTTTTTGTGCTAGCTCAGCTCCAAAGAAAGGTGAATGACATTGTCTTTTTGACTGATGCTAGGTAGGAGAAGCTCGATCTTTTTAAACTACCACTTTATAAATAAAAGCATAATGTGCTTTCAAGTTGAGATTCTTGGGATCAAAGTGCTACAAAATGTAATCCAGTTGTACAAACACAACGATGTGTAGGTGTGTACCTGCTGATTATAACTGACTTGATTTCATAGAAAGTCTCACAGATCATCAACCTTTCCTTTGTTCTGTGTACTCAAACTTAGGTATTTTTTACCCCCAAATAAGCTTTTTTTGTGTCCAATACTTAATCCCAAAGTAAAGGACTGAAGGACTGTACCCTACAAGATTTACAGTGCCATCCTAAACTGAGTTATGCTCTTTTAAATCCATTGAAGTTAATGAGCTTAAAAGAGTGTAACTCTGTTTAGGATACCACTGTTATTCTCCAGTGGTCATCAACAGATATCTAATCTTTAAAATAAAAAGCATCTAATGCTTAGGTCATTTATGTACCATTTAGAAAACTGCAATTGGGTATATGCCTCGTCCAAGACCGTGGCTATTACAAAATTCTGGAAATGGCACACATGTATGCATCACTTTCAAAGGATGAATTTTCCCCCAGTAATTACAATATTTCCAAATTCACTAGAAAGCTGAAAATTGAAACACACACAGTTGCAGACACAGGATTATAAACAAAATAAGAAAGGAGACCTTTTAGAAACATGTACCAGTCAAAGCAAGGAGTGTGAAGGATGCCACGTAAGTGAGGCCTGGACTTTAGTACAGATTGTACTAGTCCGCACTTGGCACTGGGATGGGGGAGGAAGCACCGTAAAGCCATTTGATTTGCAAGGGTTGTTAATGGTGTTTAAACCGCAGGCTTGGGGAATAGGAGTTGTAGGGCTTTGTGTGTTTTAATCTTGGAATTGTAAGCTGCCTTGAGCCATGGGGAATGATGGTGTATATGTGTGCATAGTCACTAACTGATCAAAATTGTTATGGGACTTCCCTAACGTACAGAAGATAAAACTGGTTCTTATCAAGGCCCACACATCCCATCTATCAAAAATGCCAGATGATATGTGATTGTATTGCTCTCCCTCAAAACCTGGGACATGCATTGTGCCAAGTTGCAACAGCTTCCAGCATCAACCAAGTCTGAACTACAAATGCCATGAACTTTGCAGTGAGCACGTTTGATAGGTAAGGATGTGTCCAACAGCCCAAACACCTATGAGCTAAACATGCAATCTGTTTGCCTTGAATGACAGCTGCACAGTAGCTGTGAGGGATGGAATTTGACTTCCTTGCTCTGCAAAGGCTTTTGCGTCTGTCTAGTAGGTAAGATGATTCCATCTAGCCTCATGGATGGTTCAGTCACGTAATCAGATGCTGTAAGGGGAGGAATTACATCTCCCATAGTCTGTAAAAATGCACATATGTGAAATAACATTGATAAGACAGACATTTAGTATAAAACCATTAAATCACAGTGCTGCTTGGTGATTGCATATTCCCTTACAATATTCAGTCTTTGCAGGGCGCAGCCCTAAGACTCCAAGACACTGAGATTTGTATATTCGTTTGTTCCAAGTTAAAAGTGAAATCCTGTATTTCCCAGCCAATAAACAATCACTGTATTAATTAAAACTTCAATTTAAAAAATAATCTGATCACTTCAGATCTGATTAAACATTAAGTAGATACACAGACCACTGTCATACCCCATAGATATCAATCCTATATAAACATACATATGTCATTCCTATTCTACCTAAGCTGTCTTTTAGGGTAAGGAGGTTAAATTTCCAAGCTTCTTACTCAGAACTTTGCCCCAAAAATGGGGAAACAAATTTCACTGAACTCCAAATCTGAGAAATTCAGAGGTTGTAAGGTGTTGCCATATTATATAGAAGCTATTACATAGGCCAACACATGACTTTACCATATCTTCTGATTCATTTTACCTCTCAAGGTATGATCTAAGACACTTGTGAGTATCCCAAAGAATAACTGCTGCAAACTCTGTTCTATTTGTTCTTGGATTTATTCTGGGCAGAAAGCCGTGCATTCATAAATTATTCTTCAGGGCTGAAAACTGTAAGTTACCCTGAACAGTGGGGAAAAAATGCATGTCTGCAGATTTGTACAAAAACCTAAAAGCAAACTCTCAGGCCTGCTGTGTCAAAACACTCTCTACAGTTATATCTGCAAAGGATTCAAATGGCCAGATTGGCCAAGTCAAAGTAGGGAGTCATCTTCAGGGCAAAATGAAGATGGAAGGATGTATTTTTTTTCTGCAGCTCCATTAACATGCTTCTTGAGTAATAATACCAGGTCCAGTCCCCATGGTTCTTAACTGAGACAGTGAGTGCCATCTAGACCCTGTCAAATGTGGGAAGCACAATGTCCTTCAAGACATCAGCATTCTCAACCAGCCTCACCTCCATTTTGTCAGGATTCAGGTGCAACTTGTTTAACCTTAGCCATTTAACCACAGCAGTCAGGAAGTGCCTCAGAACTTCTCTACAGCAGTGGTTTGTGACCTTTTAAATCCCCTTTTAACCTCCAATAATTTCACAGACCCCCCCACATGATAGTAGTCATACTATTAGGATCTATTGATTGAGCAAAAATACGTAATGACAAAAAGCTACTATGAATTCAATAATGTTTTAAAACGGATTTGTATTATATTAATCACAAAACCAACGGCATATATTTGAAAACTAGTAAGATGTATGTGCAAGACATATCTATTCAGTTGATAAAAGGTATGTTTACATATTTATTATACGGTGTCATTGAATGAGATGGCTGGTGCCGTTTTGCAGCTTTAAGAGACTGGAAGTCTGATTGAAGGGTCGACAGTACAGACCAATGACTTCACTCAGTATAATAAAGCCCCATCTGTTTGTTTGTATAGTATGGAGTTACTTGTGTAGCTGTCTTGAATGCCCTGTTTGCTAACAGATAGCAGCTAGTTTGTAGCCATGGGAATTCATTCGGATGTCCAATGAGATTTCAGTTCTTGACAGAACAATGGGGGTGATGGAAATAGGGCGATGCTTATTTATTTTGATTTCAAACCTACTTTTCAGTGGTAAGTTGGCTCCCAAAAGAGCTCATAAGTATGGGAATCGAACACAAATAATGATTAAAGTGCAATACAAAATATTCCTTGTGGAGAGAACTCTCAGTTGTCAAGGGATGCCTATCTGCTCCTTCTCCTCTCCCCCTGCTGCTGCCAAGGCCTTAGCAATGCTACTTGGGTTTGTTTATTTTGTTTACAAAATGTATACCCTGCCTTTCTGCTGTCTTCAGAGCCACCAAGGCAGCTAACAGATTAAAAAACATACGTAATAAAAACCAAACCAAAAACACAACATAAAAACAACTAAAAACCAATGCTAAAACAAGCATAGAAAAACATAAAAACAGCAATTAAAACATAGGGAATGAAGGAGGGGATCACTGAGGGAACCCCAGATGAAACAAAAAAGTCTGCAAAAGTTGGGGGAAGTGGGATTTCACCTCCAGAAGATGTTATCATATCTCTGGGCTCATTTGTCGAGCTGCAAAACAAATGAGAAGTCAAGTGGCTCCTTAACAAATAACACATTTTTGTTCAGCATATGCTTCCATTAGTCAGAGCTCACTTTCGATGCATGAACTGTCTGGGGGTGAACCTTCCTCTCCTGCACTCCTCAGAAGTTTATTTATTGCATGATCAATATGAATATCTTGCCTTCCCAGTCAATAATCACTCAATATTTTTGTTAAAAACTATTTATTAGTAATATCACTAATTGGAACATTAGATAAAAGAGGATTAAAGATACATAAATTATGCTGGCATAGATCATCACAGGAAATGAAAATGAGTGACATTCCTAATCTATCCAAATTGTGTTAACATTCCCAGATCTCCTAACAACAGTATTTGTGGAAAGGAGCAACTTCAAGGAATTCAAGATACAAGAATTTTGTAAGTGATAATGGGGTGAGATTGAGAACCATATCCATATATACCTTTGCACATGTGAAAAATACATGTTGTTCTAGTTCTCACTAAACTGAAGGATGATTTTCCTCTGGGCATACAATGGATACCGCTGCTAAGTAGAAGTTATTGTTTGCATTGTTCCTTTCTCAGATTTACACTGGCAGGTGACTAGATATTCATAAACCACTTCAACAAACAGTAGATCTGGTTCCTGCTGGATAAATAACTATTTCTCAAGTGACTATTTCTTTGTGTGTGCTGGAACTGTGAGAACGTTTTGTTGTTTTTACAAGCAGATATAAGCAGACTTCAAGCCTACTGATGCTAGGAGTAAATTTGAACCTATAAACACTATATACATTCTATTTAGCAGACTTTATTGACATTAAATTCCAATATACCATGGCAAACATGGTGACAGGCAAGAGGATGGAAGTCCCTAACCTCACTGTCCTATATAGCTGCCCACCTGCAGGGTCATCTTCTTTCTATCTTTGCATAGTAAACATTGGTGCTTTATGCATGGGTACTTTTCCTGTTAAAACCTGATTCTTCTATCTCTCCTGAGGTCATCCCGGGTGAAATAGTCCTCATCTCCATGAATAAGCCGATGCGCGTGACAGGGGAGCTAGGGGGGGTGGGTTTTGACGTTTTTCTCACAGTAAGCACTACAGCCATTTACAAAGCATTGTTTCAAGGGGCAGGGACACAAATGCTTCCTGATTTTTGTCTCCCACCCAAAGTTATTTCTGAGCAGACACGTGTCTCGCATAAGAAAGGGTTTTAAAACAACGCTTGGGTTTCTCCCCTTTCATTTCTTTTAAAGAGCTCCATTTTGAGGAATGGTTTTTAAAAGGACACTTGGGTTTCCACCAGGGGGTGGGGGAGAGGGGAACTGGACGTTTTCCTCACAGTAAGCTATACAGCCAATTACAAAGCAGCGTTTTCATGGGGCGGGGACTCAGACGCTTTCGGATTTGAGCTGATAATTTTGCTGGTGCATAGCAATTTTTGGATTTGCAACAGAAAAACGTGGGTCGAGTGAGCTTCAAACCCCAGGCAAAACTCCCATGCATAAAAAAAAACCATTGCCTATATTCCAACACAACCAACCCATTTATTTTCTGGGCCTTGCTCTGGGGAGATCTGGAAGCTAGGTGACTGCAGGTAGTGGTGACTCTACGAGTACCCATTCTTCAAAGATTATCCTTACAAAGGTCTTAGAGACCACCATGAGTAACCCTTGAGGATTCCCCATGGGTTTTCAGTCTGAGAAACACTATTCTGTTCTAAATGATTAAAAAATTGACAGAATTTCCAAGTTTGAAGAAGATCCTTGGATGGAGTTACAGCAGGTACATTCAATGACATTATAGGACACTATCAGTGCATTCCTAAGGATGGTTGCGCCAGTCTGAGCCCATTAATTTCAGTGAGCTTAGACTTGAGTAATTCTGCATAGGATTGCCCTGTGGTCTTTGCATGCGGTAAACTAGCTCAGCAGGGAGAAGTGTAAGCTTAAAATTTTACCCGATTCATGCAGAGAGATTTTTATTTGAGGAGTACTAGAAACAACTGTAATCCCTCCCCCTCCACCTGCCGTCTAAAGGGGCACAATCCAGAATTTCAGCACATTCTGCACAGTAAAATATAAGCAGCCCCTATGTATTCTGGGGTACAAGGTTATGCTTGTAAAATGGGCAAAGGCCTAAAACACCCTGCTGGGATTCAGTAACAGTGACTGTAGCCCGGATGTTGCAGATCTTGCCACTGTACTTCTGATTTAATCTTCGGTTCAAAAGGCAAGCATGCCAATTGAGGGGACATTTCTGTTTCTGCTGGAGTTTCTTGCGGGTTGAGGCTATTCCTGAGTGCCAGTAATTTTGATCTTTATGCGAAATGAGGGCCACGCAGCCCACAACTTGGTTTGTCCCCTCCCCCCGGCACAATGCAGCCAATGATGACAGCTTCAGGTGTTTCGTGATGAAAATGTTTCCACTGGCAAGTTCTCTCAGGAGACAGACGGGGTTCATTATGTCCAGAATATGCATAATCAATTCCACGGTTTCATGCGCAGAGGTAAAGACCCGAAGGAAATCTACTCTCTCATACAAAGCCGGCCTTCGCAGCTCGATCCTGTGGGTGTATACTTGGAAGGAAATCCCGCTGAGTTCAGTGAGACGCACTCCCAAATTCGTGTGTGTGGGATTGCACCTGCAGAGGCCACCCAATGAGTGTTTTCTAGTAAATCTCATTGAGTCCCCTAGGCTTTACTTCTTTAGGATTGTAGCCGTAGTGTTTTGGTGGGCACCCTTTGGGAATGAAATCACGATACCGTCTGGGTTCTTCCCTATCCAGGAAGAAGGAAAAATGTTTTTATCTGGGTGAATTACTGCCAAGGTAGAACACCCAACATTGCCATGTTAATCAATCCTCCAAATCCCATATCAGTGACTTTGTTGTATCACAAACAGAAAAGAGTAGAATGGGCATTTTAAAGAACAACAGCCTAAAAGCGGCATCTTAAACAGTCACACCCTTCTGAGCACATTGACTTCAGTGGATTTAGGAGTTGTTAACACTGTTTACAATCAAAGATTGCAGCAACTATTGGACCATAGCATTAATTTCTCATGCAAGTAAAGTGATGCTCAAAATCTTACAGCAAAGGCTGTTACCATATATGGAACGAGAAATGCCTGATGTTCAAGCTGGTTTCAGAAAAGGAAGAGGCACTAGAGATCATATTGCAAATATACGCTGGTTACTGGAGCATACGAGAGAATTTCCGAAGAAAATCAGCTTGTGTTTCATAGATTACAGCAAAGCTTTTGACTGTGTGGATCATGAAAAGCTATGGCTGGTTTTAAAGGAAATGGGTGTGCCACTACATCTGATCGTTTTAATGCGCAACCTGTACTCTGGACAGGAGGCCACAGTTAGAACAGAATATGGAGAAACGGAATGGTTTCCAATTGGCAAAGGTGTCAGACAAGGATGTATTTTATCTCCCTATCTCTTCAATCTATATGCAGAACATATAATTAGGAAAGCTGGATTAGATTTAGATGAAGGTGGAGTGAAAATTGGAGGGAGGAACATTAATAATCTGAGATATGCTGATGACATTACATTATTGGCAGAAAATAGTGAAGATTTGAAACGACTACTGCTGAAAGTTAAAAGAGAAAGTGCCAAAGCAGGACTACAGCTGAACATCAAGAAAACAAAAGTAATGACTACAGGAGAATTACACAACTTTAAGGTTGACAATGAGGAAATTGAAATTGTTCAAGACTTTCTATTCCTTGGCTCCACCATCAACCAAAAGGGAGACTGCAGCCAAGAAATCAGAAGGAGATTGAGACTGGGAAGGGCAGCCATGAAGGAGCTAGAAAAGATTTTGAAGTGTAAGGATGTGTCACTGGCCACCAAGACTAGATTGATTCATGCCATCGTATTCCCTATTACTATGTATGGGTGTGAAAGCTGGACAGTGGAGAAAGCTGATAGGAAGAAAATAGATTCCTTTGAAATGTGGTGTTGGAGGAGAGTGTTATGGATTCTGTGGACTGCCAAAAAAACAAATCAGTGGGTTATAGATCAAATCAAGTCTGAACTGACCCTAGAAGCTAAAATGACTAAACTGAGGCTATCATATTTTAGTCACGTCATGAGACGACAAGAGTCACTGGAAAAGACAGTCATGCTAGGAAAAGTTGAGGGCAGCAGGAAAAAAGGTGGATTGACTCAATAAAGGAAGCCAATAAAGGAGACCCAACAAGAGATGGATTGACTCAATAAAGGAAGCCACACCCTTCAATTTGCAAGATCTGGGCAAGGCTGTCAAAGATAGGACATTTTGGAGGACTTTCATTCATAGGATCGCCATGTGTGGGAAGCGACTTGACTGCACTTAACACACACACACAACACTGTTTAGGATTGCACTGTTATTGTGACTTATGCTTTCAGAGCCTGGTGCAGGTTTTATCCAGAGGACGCCGAAATAGTAGTCACAAGTGATCTGTGAGGCTGCTTATTTCGTCAGTTTCAAAAGGAGCGTTAGTCAATTTCAGAACTCGGCCGATCCCAACTTGTCCTGACCCTTCTCTGCTGTGGCTGTAAAATGGCCGCAGATGAAAGAATCCTGCTGTGGGACTGGTGGGGGCTGGTGACCTATTTCAAAAAAACACGCTATAGCCAATTACAAAGCAGCGTTTTCAGGGGGAGGAACTCCCACATGGTTCAAAAGCTCTGCATTTTCGCTGGGGGTGCATAATTGATCACAAGCCACTCCTGGAATTTCTTTGGGGGGAAAGCCCCCATGCATAGAGTTTTGAGAATTCACATGAGAAAACTGCATATAGAGAGCAGCAAACCCAACTGTGAGGGTCTCTGTTTATGTGTCTCTGCTTCCCATCACCTGCTATCAGTGAACTCGTAAAAGCAGTTCACACCTTCTGGTCTCAGGCGCCAGGCCTGATTGCCCCAAGTATCTTCCCCCCCGCTGTTCTTCCTGTCAGTACTCCCTCAGGCCGATGCGGCCTTGGAAGTGTGATAGCTTCACCAGACTTCCTGGGACTCGTCTGATGTTTTGTATTATGCCAAGCTTGTAACTTCCCATAACAATAAGTGTGAACCCCAGTGCCCCAGTGCCCTGGAGTCAATATATTCTGTAAACCCGATTAGCCCCTCACTTGCAACTTGCTACCTGTGCCTGTCTCATCTCCTGATGTCTTCAATAAATCCTTTGTTTCTTTATCAACGTCTGAACATTTGATTTGGAGAAGTAAACTCAGAGAGAGGGGATCTCTCACATTAAGTTGCAAGTCTTTGCCTCTCGAACTGCTGCTGTACCTTTTGGGACAGAATGTCAGGCGACGAGGAAAACACCCCTACTACCCCTGACGCACCGGACGGACCGGTGGTACCGGAGAAACCGGACCCCAAGGAGGAGGGTGCCAAGCCAAAGAAGCCTAGGGATCCCATCCCCGACCAAGGCCGGGACGGACGTCCCCGAGGACTTTTTAACAATTGGCTGGACTCCCCCAAGGGTTGGTCTCTCTCCCGAACCGCGGCGAAGGATCGCCGTTTGGCCTTCCCCAGCACGGGACTTGAGGGGGACCCGGCGCGCAAGGAGGCCCTGATGGAAGAGGAACGCAGGCAGTGGCTGGAGGATCGCCAAGCCATGCAGGAGCAGATGGAGTCCATGCGGCTTGTGATGGGTGAGATGGCAGCGGCCCTGGACGCGCTGAAAGTGCAACCGCCTGCCGGCAACCCCCCGGACGGAACACCGGCAGCCCCTCCCGCGCCTCCTAGCCTCCCGTCCCGTCGGGACCTGAAAGTCACGTATGACGGTTCAGGGGACCAGTTGACCTTCTTCATGGTCCAAGTGGACATTTTTATGCGGGAACAAGGCCGAACCTTCACTTCCGAGGAGTCCCGGGTGCAGTACGTGGCTTCCTTACTGCAAGGGGAGGCGGCCGCCTGGATGGTGTTGCAGTATGAACTCCGCTCACCGGTGCTGCGGACCCTGGACGAGTTTATGGTGGCACTCCGAAACCGCTTTGAGGACCCGACTCTGGGTGAGTGGGCTAAAGCCTCCCTGATGCAACTGCGCCAAGGGACCAAGTCGGTGGCGCAGTATGCAAGTGAGTTCCAGTCGCTGGCCAGCCGAATCCTGGACTGGAGTGAGGCCACTTTGGTACAGTGTTTCAGGGAGGGCCTCAACCCGGACCTCCAACATTGGGCTTTTATGCAAGGGAACCCCCCGGATGTGGAAGGTTGGGTTCGCCACGCTGCCGACATCGAGAATCGCAAACAACTCCTGACCTTGTCCAAACAACGCGTTGGACGAGACCCGAGACCCCGC